>NW_027508919.1:12727500-13347500 GCF_051911475.1 Siphateles boraxobius
GTCAGTTAAGTTAACCTAAGAACAAAGGGGAACAGAGCAAATTACTCACTGATCTTGTCTAAAGAATGTTTGTAGCTTTAATAAGGATTAATCTATATTTAATTTATAATTTATGCAGTTCAGACTATTTGATAACCTTATTCAATTTCTGTATATTTCAGTTTTATTTACACACAAAACATTAATGGTGAACATTTTTGACTTTATAAAATGATTATCTCAAGTCTTGAAAAAAGTAAGACATATTTTTGTTATACATAGTTTAGTAGCCTACTTTTATTTTTGGCAGAATTTATCATTATAATCAACTTAATTATTTCCTGGATTTTGTAACACCATAGTCCCTAAATGTATGTAAATGCAGGAAATGGGATTTAAATCGGGAAAAATTTTGTGTACCAAATGTTGCACAAATGTTATGGCAAATGTAAATTTAAAAACAGAAATGCATTGCCATTTTACATATTACATTGTCATTTTGCATATTACATTTCAAACTGAATATTGCTACCCATATGCTTTCATAGTCTTGTAGCAGGTATTGAGAAGAAAATATTATTGTTATGATGGGTTATTTCATTGCTTCATGTAGTTTGTTATGGTGCAGTAGCGAAAGACTCCAGCAGATTTCATAGACTTGGCAAATTCATTTTTCAGAAGATTGAAGGAACAGACATCTGTTATGGGCGTTCTTGGCATTTTTTCTGAGGCTTTTATATTGTTCATATCGATATCGGAATTATATCGTATCGACCGAAATTAAGAAATATATCGTGATATAAAATTTGGCCATATCGTCCAGCCCTAGATGGCGTCTACACTAATATTTGTTTCTCTGTTTATCCCGAGGTTTACCGCAGTACGCCAGATCCAGGCCTTATCCGGATCTGATGAAGGACTTGCGCCTGGACACAACGACAACGCAGTCCTGAAGTGTCAACTAGTCTCTTCGTTGTGAAGGCTTCCTTCCCTTTACCTCTGTACTGATAAAACTGATAATTCTGATTCACGTGGCTACACGGAAGCGATAAAAAATTCGGAGCTGTAAAGCCAAAACAATCTCTGTTACTTTAATTTCCTATCATCACTGTAAAGCTGCTTTGAAACAGTCCATATTGTTAAAAGCGCTAAATGAAGGTAACTTGACTTGATTCTTGTTTTGTACCACCTACCTCTAAACTATTTTAGCAAATTTGATGGAAATGCAGGGCTGAGTGGATGTACTGAAGATTACATGTGAGTGTCTGTTCTCTGAAATATGTATTTATTTGGTCAGATTCCTACATGCTCTCTGAATTGCACCAGCCAATGAATGCAAAGGCCCTTCTGCCTCATCCAGCTCTCTGGTGTGCAGGTGAAAAAGGTCCAACTTCTGATGAACAGTGATTTAATAAACTACCATTTCCACCAGCTGATTGACTGGGTCTCTGTGAAACTATGCTCTATTTTCTGCAATTCATTAGTAGGCCATCTGCGTGTGACAATGTGCTGGTTTCTTCAGAGAAAAGAGAGTTCTATTTTTTAATCTTATTTTATAAAAAAAACATTATTTGGGAGATGAAGGTAGAGCAATCAAAGTGGCATTTCAAAGCAGGGGGCTCATCTGGATACAATGGCCTAGGAAGAAATTGTTATTGTAAGTTCGACATGCCAACGAGCCTTACAATACAATACAGCCTGGCTATAGGGATATGCTAATGAACAAACCATCAGTAGCACGATGAGCCAATCATCAAGAGTATCACATGCCAATAAACAAACACATGGTTAGTCACTGAATGTGGTGAGTTTAACAACCTCCAGTCAGAACTTATCACATTTCTGCAAAAAAATTAATTGGATGACAAATGCTTTCACTTCATCTGTTGATTCATTAGCATAATTTACATATTCACATTATCTTGACTTTTTCCTCTAACAAGTTTGTCCATGACAGATGCATCCCATAATTCATTTCCGTTCATATCCACTACTCATCAGCCTGGGGATTTAGTCACATTTTTCAACAAAGAAAACACTGCAAGTCCACCAAATTGCAAGCATTAAAGCAAAAAAAGAGCACTTTCACCCCATATATAAAACGCTTTCTATACTAAACCGCCTCCACACACTGGCATAATTTATAGCAACTCACACTTTGTTATAAATGCAGCCTGCTACATTTGTAAAAAGGAATGCTGATGGAGGGCTTATGTGACTCCACTGGAGCTAGACCAGGGATAGGAATGCTGGGATTGTTAAACATGCTTATGGACCACAGAGCTCTGCTGGGTATCTCTGTGTTAATAGAGGAGCATGACTTCATGTAGTGGTTGCCTGCTTTGCTTGGTTCCTCCACACACTCATGAGATTCACAACCTCTTCATCTCATTCGAAATATTGTTTCAGCTGAGCACGGAGCCCCACCAAAGAAGCATATACTATCCAGCTTCTCTTTACACTAACAATGATGTGTGGGATCACGTTTGTGTCTGTGTAAGATTGTTCACAGGTCCCAAGGATAGGTCCCTCTTGCGCCCTCCCGTTTCCTGCCCTCGAACAGCGGAGCAAGAAACGGCGGGGCCAGAGGATGCCTGAGTGTTTAAAGACGAGCAAGCCCACGCCGGCCCCGTCCCTCGCTCTGTCCAGAGGGAATCCCTACGCCGGTGTTATTTACCCAGCCGGACCAGCGCCCCTCTCTTCAAGCGACCGGCCTTGTCTCATTCGTTGGATCGGAGGAGGGAGGTGATGACACCCTGTCTTTGGCTGCATTTGAAGGCGAGGCATGGTCGGGCTCAGTCGCTGACCCTGCCCCCCCGCCCCAGCAAAGTGGAAGTGGCGCCAGGACAAGTTTTGACGCTGAACTTCTCCATGTCCTCACCAGGGCCGTCGAAGAGCTCGGCCTTGATTGGTCCTCTCCTGAGGAGCCCACTAGAAGCCGCCTCGACGAGTGGTTACTGCCGGAGAGCCAACAGGCACACTTCTGCCCGCCAACCACCATTGGTTGGAAGGCCAAGGCGGCTCACCAATCCAAACCATGCAGGACTACCTCAACTCTCGCCGGCCGAGCCTATACCTCTGCTGGTCAGGCTGCATCAGCCCTGCACACTATGGCGGTCCTCCAAGTGTTCCAGGCGAAACTCTTCCGCTTCATGGACGAGTCTGGACCGGACCTTGAGGCCTCCAGGGACCTGTGCAGCACCGCCAACTTGGCCCTACGCGCCACAAAGACCACTGCCCAGGCGATCGGACGAAGCATGGCCAGCCTGGTTGTGTTAGAACGCCATCTATGGCTGAACTTAACCGAGATAAAGGACGCAGACAGGGCTTGGCTTCGGCTCTTCGGTCCCGCAGTTAACCCCCTGGGGTCGGCTATCGCGGCGGTTTTTTTTCGGTTATTTTTTCTTATCAGTGCAAAGGAGACTAAAATAACTCAGTCCATTTTTGTCATACAGGCAAGTGTTATTCATCATTAAAAACTGTTAAATATCTTTTATTTGTGTACACTAATAATAAAAAAAGTTGTGTTTTTCGTAAAATAAAGAAAAAAAACTGTCTTCTCAACGCGACAGAAAATTATCTGTAACTCAGCGAATACTTGCCACCCACACGTGAAAGTAATGTCTTTACAAAGCTTGAAGTCTCCATTTTTAAATTTAAATCATATCAAAAACAAATATTATCGGTTTAAGAAATCCGTATGAAAGCACCGACATGTAGTTTCTCCAGCCCGAAATAATTAACTCTAATGTGACTATTCTAATTTGAAATATGTATGATAAAATGTATACTTTAGTTTTTACAAAGAAAGATTACACTTGAAATATTGTTATTTTAATTGTTGCTGTAATTGCAACCTTTTTAATAAAATAGCAAAGAAAATATTTACAAGGTAGATGTAAACAAAATCTTAAAAGGTCAATATAAGCCTTATCTTTAAATGATTAAATGATTTTTATTGTGTTTTATTAGTGCCAAATTTGGGGAGAGGATACATATCCAAAACTTTCTGAAAATAAAGTATGAAAATTAACTACACAATTACTAGAAATGTTTACCTTGGATATAATACAATTTTCAAGCAAAAATACAAGTGGAAAAATACAAAACGTTTTCGAGATGTTTCCAACTGTGAACCATTTTTTTATATATATATATTAGACCCCAGGGGGTAAAGCACTATCACCGAGGCTAGAGCACCATCAACGAGACGCCTCTACGCTCTTAAATGGTCAGTGTTCACTGGCTAGTGTCCAGCTCGGGACCTTGACTCCTACTCATGTGATGTACCATTAGTACTTTCTTTTCTGCAAGAGCTGCTGGACGTGGGTCAAACCCCTTCCACGCTCAAAGTATACGTGGCGGCCATAGCAGCCTTCCATGCACCTGGGGCTGGCCAGTCTTTGGGAAGAAACGACCCCCTGTCGAGCTGCTTCAGTCGGCTGACTTAAAGCCTCTTTCGCTTAAGACAACAATACTGCTAGCCCTAGCATCAGTCAAGCGAGTGGACGACTTGCAAGCGCTCTCTATGTGTGCTTCCTGTCTCGAATTCGGGCCTAACGACTCCAAAGTCATCCTCAGACCAAAACATAGTTATGTACCCAAGGTGCTCTAAACTCCATTCAGAGCCCAGGTCATTTCGTTATCGGCGCTTCCCTTACTCAAGGATGATAGAGATTTGAGTCTACTCTGCCCTGTTAGGGCTCTCAGAATTTATCTAGAGCGTTCTGTCCTATTCAGACAGTCACAACAGCTCTTTGTATGCTTTGGCGGCCAAACCAAAGGGCTTCCGCTCACGAAGCAGAGATTATTACGATGGATAGTGGACGCTATCTCTCTAGCCTACCCCTGTATGGGCCTTCAATGTCCCATAGGCCTCAGAGTTCATTCCACAAGGGGCATGGCATCTCCCTGGGCTTGGTCCATTAGTGTACCAATTGAAGACATTTTGCGGCTGGTCTTCGCTGTCCACGTTTTTAAGATTTTATGAATTTGGAAGAGTAAGCACTTCAGGCACGAGTTCTATCTATATGAGAGGTCTTGGCCCCTGAAGGGCCCAAACCTCTAGGGTATCCCTTCACCGTATCCGACACTGTCCTGTCCCCGTTGGACTCTGACTTTGGTTCTACTATAAGCCTCTGGCCGCACAGCCCCAGGCGATAGCTCAGAGCAAAGTCGTCAGCTAATAGCAAGGTGTTTCAAAATGGGTTCCTATAGCGTATAGCTACGCAATACGAAGTGAATGTTCTCGAAAGGGAACGTACTCGGTTACTAATGTAACCTCAGTTCCCTGAGAGTAAGGGAACGAGTATTGCATAGCCAGCCGTGCTACTAAGCTGCACATCCGGGTGATGTTGCTTCAGCCGATTTAACCTGATTCCTATGGAGAAATGGGCCGCTTATATAGTCAGCAGCCACCCCCATTCTGGCGCGTGAGGCGAGAAGTGTCCTGATAGGATCGCGCGTCCTCGCTGCTTCGCCATAAGTTCGGGCAGTTCCCGAAGCCCGGCCAATCAGCAAGCAGCTGCAATGCGTTTTAAAATAAAGGCTCCAATATTCTCGAGAAAAGGAGTTTTCCCATAGTGTATAGCTACGCAATACTCATCCCCTTACTCTCAGGGAACCGAGGTTACGTTAGTAATGGAGTATGTTTTGCCAAGTCAGCCACCAGACTGTACTCTCAGCACAAGGGGGAGACAGAAATGGATACCTGTAGGTATGAGTAACTCTCCCTGTCCCACGTGTACTTTGGGTCATTTCCACAACCCTGGAACAACCCTGTCTTGTTTGTGAGGCCACTATCCTAAATAAAAATATAAATAACAGAACATTTAATGCCCCACAGAAATGTACATTGGCCTTTCAAGTAGTGCCTTATACAATGTTTTTACACTCTCTCTTTCTGTTTTCCTGTCCCACCTCCCTTTTCCTTTCTCTGTGAAAGATGGCAGATTTGTGGCTGAAGTGAATGTGTAACAGCACTCCCACTCGTGTGCTGGCATTAGTTACTCTAAAGCCTGAAGTGGTGTGTGAGTGTATGTGTGTTGTGCATCAAAGGCTGGGTAAAGAACTAGCGGAAATGAGAGAGCGCAAGAGAATGAGAATGAGAAAATAAGAGAAAGTGAGTGAATGAGGGGAAGAGAGAACTGTCACTGGAATCTTTGCTGTTAGGGCTATCTTCATCTGCTCCAGTTCTAATAGAAAAAAAAATCAAGCACACACAAAACCTGACCCTGATGTCCTTCAGACACACTAACTGAGCATGCTATATGAATAATGAAAATGGTATGTCTTTTGTTGTACTTTTAGTGTTGACTGACACAAGCATCTCTATTATTATTGCCCATAGCTAAGCAATGAGAGTATATAAGACAATTTTGCCTATAGATAGATAGTCAGACAGACAGACAGATGGGCAATCACACACAACACCCTAGAATCATTACAGAAAGCTTTCAGTAAGCACTGAAAACGTAAATATATGTAAATAAATGTTATATATTTATTATCTCTATTAAACCAACATTCGGATAAAGTGGCTTAATTCTTCAACAGCAGCACTGTAGCCAGACTCAGAGCTTCATTTTGTTTTATTCACACATTCAAATTGCATTGATGTATTCAATTGGAATCCAATAACTCTTCGGGTAGGATGAAAACAAGCATGGGTAGGACATATACTCAGGTGGCTGGTTATTTTAGCATTTGCTATGAATATTTCATTAAGTGTGATATGGTATATCTAAGGTGTTCTCCTCTCCCAGACAAAGCGGCCAACATTTCCAAAGAAGAATAAAATTGCATTCTCATACTTTCATCAATCAAAGAGTCGTAGGCACTCCTGAGAACACAATGAATTCACACACACACACACACACACACACACACACACACACACACACACACACACACACACACACACACACACACACACACACACACACACACACACACACACACACACACACACACACACACACACACACACACACCTTGAAGATTCAAGAGGGGGGAAAGAGGGTGGCAGTTTAAGAGAGATAGAGAGTTGCTAAATGGTAGGCTGATCAATATGGGCCACAAAGCAACCTGTGACATAAACAGGTGGTTCCTGTTGTCGAGTATAGGGTCAAACTAGTTTAAGTGTTATGGGGTATAGACAAACAAGACAGTGCGGGAATAGACAAATGTAGCTGATTTTATTTTATTTGGGATAAATAAATTAACTAATTAATTAATTTACTGATTACTGGTTTTGATTTACATGTGGGGAATGAACAAACAAAAAAACAAAACAAATCAGACTTTGGTCCCTTAATCGCATAAAGGTTTTAGGGGACTATTAGGCTTTGCGTGTGGATAGGATGAGGCAGACACAAATAAAATGCTTTGTCCTTTTTATTTCTGTTATCCTCCAATGCATTTACGGTACAACTGATATCAGAGGAATCGGGTTGAATCCATTATCAAAAAAACAGCATCCTCAAAAACCTGTTGCAGGAAGAGCAAATACTGCCGAACGCTGCTTGACAATACAAGAGGATAAGAGGAATTTTAAAGTTGACATGATATGTAGGAGCAAGAAAACAAACAAACAGAAAAGAACAGAGGAAAAGTGTCAGTCAAAGCCTGAAAACATTGTGGCTATAGATTCAGCAGCCTTAACTGCTTTTAGTAGAAAGAAAGTCTAGTATGTCTAGTCTAGTATGTAGCAAAAATACCTAGGATGATGATAATAATAATAATAATAATAATAATAATAATAATAATAATAATAATAATAATAATAATGAATAATAAAAAAAGACAATTATTAAGAGACACATGTAACTTCTTTGGAAAGAAGAACAAAAAACAGATCTGGAGGCTCTTGGGTGGGTGTTAGGGGACACAGATGATATGGAATGCTGATAACTTACACAGATTCTGAGCTGTCTTGGCATCCAGAATTCGCAGCTCTTTTGCTTTTTTCTTGAATTGTGTCATCCTGTCATCTGTTTCTTCCACATCCTTTTTCACTGAAAGCAAAGAGACACAACCAGAGGGAACAATTAATTATCAAAACCAGTAAATGCATCTGCTCAATTTTTCAGGAAAAATAGAAAATGAGTAGATGTTCAGATGTTCAGTTTACCAAAATTCAGACATCAAGCATAAGTAGAATGACTGCATATTGTAATAGGTATTCTGGGTGGTTCATAGTTGCTTGCTTAAAGCTGTAAGTTAAATAAATAAATAAAAACCAATATTTATGTGATTAGAGATGGATATTCAAGCCATTTCACGCTAATTTTATGTTTTGGACCCCTGTTGACTGTTGTATGGACAAAACAGCTGAAACATTCTTCAGAAGTTTGGAATGACATGTGGGTGAGTAAAAGGTAACCAAATTCACAGATTAAATACTTCAAAGCCTTAAGTAAGAGGAAAAGTGGTAGTAGTGGAAGCCTTAGCAAGTGCCACTAATAAAAAGTAACAAGACCTTAAAAAACATTATTTTATATTAGATACAGTCTTGTCATACGGCTAACCAAAATGAAAAGCATGACTCCTGTGCTTTGGACCACAGTTTATATGAGCTCCTGTTATAGCAATAAAAATTACATATGCTCCTCTCTATATTGTAATTATACATATGGCACCCCGATAACAGATCCTGGTTGGAAAGCATAAGGACACAGAAACTCTAGATCATGGCAGATGTGTCACAATTAAACCGAGATACTGATGCATGCCAGACTTCCCTTTATAGCATGACATAAAAAACTGAGGAAGGGAGGGATGAGAAGAGAAAAAAGGAGGTAGGAGAAAATGGAAAGGAATAGAGAGAGACAGGTGAGATAGAAAAACAGACAGAGAGACAGACGTCTAGAGTCGATGTGCTTAAAGAGAACATCAATGCATGACTGCGGCACCACTCTGTATATTGAAGGGAGATTTTGCGGGCCTGCTTTTGACAAACACAGGGCCTGCTCTGTCAACGGCTGAGAGCCATGGAGATAATTGTGTAATATCTGTAATCCTAAAGAGCAACAGGAACGGCTTTATGTGTGTCTGGTATTCCAGGGACTGGATTCCTTAGAGCTCTGCTTGAAGAGAACCTCACCCTGAGTGACATAACATGTCAGCAAGTTCCTCGGCCAAACCATTCTCACAGTCAACTACCAACTAACTAAATTAGAGAGCAATCAAAGGGGGGGGGGGAGAGAGAGAGACAGAGAGAGAGAGAGAGAGAGGGAGAGGGAGAGGGAGAGGGAGAGAGAGAGAGAGAGAGAGAGAGAGAGAGAGAGAGAGAGAGAGAGAGAGATAGAGAGAGAGAGAGATTCTGGGAAAACCTCAGGTGAAAACAGCAATCAAGGGGGGGAGAGAGAGAGGGAGAGAAAGTGAGAGCGAGAGAGAGAGAGAGAGAGAGTGAGAGAGAGAGCGAGAGAGAGCGAGAGAGAGAGAGAGAGAGAGAGAGAGAGAGAGAGAGAGAGAGAGAGAGAGAGAGAGAGAGAGAGAGAGAGAGAGAGAGAGAGAGAGAGAGAGAGAGAGAGAGAGAGAGAGAGAGATTCTGGGAAAACCTCAGGTGAAAACAAAGACAGAAGAAGTCTAGGTTTGGCAGATTGCTTGAGGGAGTAGGAGCGCACCTCAGCACTAATCATCACAACTCCACTATTTATTTAAGCCCAAGATGGAAGTCTCCCAGGAAATCGCATACAAACAAGCCTCTCCCAAGAAATCTGCACATGTGAAGGAGCTATCAAAGCAAGAGCATCTCCTAAGCAGGTGGATTTCCTGCTGGCTACAGGCCCTCTGCTGTGCCAATAGCACGGTAGTACTGATGCATGTCCATTTTGGATTGAAAGTGATGGTGACTCTACAGAACATGTTAACAGACTTTGATCTTCTGAAAGTTTAACTTATTTCTTTAATTGTTTATTTTTGGTGCTAAAAGCTCAGGTGTGCTTAGACGGAATGGATAGTAATTAATTTGGATGAGCATCGTATCGCCTTAACAGGTGACAGGACTTGCAGTTCCAAAAAGCATTGTATATACAAAATTGTATATATAATTAGATACATTTCACAAGCTGATCACAGCACTACGGATTTATTGTCTACTTGAGAAGGAGGACGTTTTAACGTGACTTTTAATACAACCTTTCTCTGCTTTCTTGCTGGTAGGGTGTCTCAAATATGTCTCACAATGATGACAGCATGGGTCCACAACAGGGATTATGTATGTATGCATGTATGTATGCATGTATGGACGGATGGTCAGACGGACGGATGGACGGTCCATAAAAGCATGGGGTCAAACGATCTGAAGGCTTCAAGGAGTGGCAGGTAGGTTTCAACCCAAAGAGAGTCAGCAGTGCACTCTGTGTGCGTTTCACTAAAACAGCTTAAATCTGAGAAACCTGAAGACCAGAGAAAAATATATATCAGGAAACAGGGCTCCCAAAGGATCTTAATTTTTTAGGGGAAGGGCTGCAGGTGAGGGAACAACTTTCAGCCATATTGAGGAGCTTAAGATACCCCACCACCCCCTCAGGCGCATTGTCACACCCTTCCACCAGCTGGCTCTTCCACCTGGGTAGCCCACGCTCTCAGCAGGATGTTCTCAACACATCCTCGGGCTCTTCAGCTGTTACAGATCCGAAGCCCGCCAGGCCTGCGCCTTCTCAGTCCAATGCTGGATTAATGAGAAACAGACACAGCTCAGCCCATCGCTACATCCGCTTAAGGTGGAAAAGGTGGGCAGTTTGGGAGGCTTTGTTTTGTATCAACTGATTCAATTACACTCCTTCCTATATATTTCTGACACATTTTGTATGTGCTTGCACTATTGGCTTGCACTATTCTGCAGTTTTACAGGAAGTTAATGAACCGGATGACTAGACAAGAGCAGAATGCATCACTGTTTCTAACAGAAATAATTAGTGCACAATGAGCTACAATTCCACCCTCTATCCATCACTGATGATGGGAATACAACTTCACCACCCCTCCAAGAGACTTAAACTGCTCCTTCGCTTGCTGAGCTTCTTTTTTTTGGGTGCAAATGCAGTCACCACAACAGAGACGAATATCCAAAAACAAAGATCTTGACAGCTTCCCTAAAACACCATAATGAAGTGAGAACCTTCTTTGTTCGTTTTGTGTTAAATACAGTAAAAAAAAAGCTCGCCTTGCAGCATTACACAAATACAGGTAGTGTCTGTGCATAATGAAAACATATTTATACAAATAAATTAAAGATGATCCAAAACATGTTGCGTACATGTAGGAAATAAATAAGAATGAAATCAGGAAAATGTAATAAAGAATTGAATAATGGGCCAGCCATTGATGAAGAAGCCAGGGCTTTTTTTTCTTTTTCTTATAAACTTTGTAAGGACTGGTTATGTTCAGGTTGTTTCAACGCAATACAAACAGCAGTGATGCTTCAGTAATGTGATCCATTAGAATGAAAACACAAAGTCGAGAGGTATTCAGGGGGAAGGTGGTTTCAAAATGTTAGTAAAACATTAGCAGTACATGATTACTCCTGCCAATGTAATCACATACATGTGTGTTGGGTCCACATACATTGTTATATGGAGGGATGAGAAAATAGCTCTTGGAGGAAACAAGGGGTGAAATGCAACAGCAATAATATAACTTACAATAAGAAAAGCAATAAAAAAGGCAACAGAAAAACACACTCAAGTTCACACAAGCCCTTTCTGTGATTTTTGGACAGAGGGCAGCCCATGGGAGCTCCTCATTTCCAAAGTTCTTCACATTTGGGCGTAGAGATTGTTTACTGGACTTGAATCATTCTGCTGGGAGCTGTCCATGTGATATCTCCCCCCAGGCAGCCAAAGCCTTGAGCATTAGCAAGCTAAACACTACCACATGTTCGCATCCGGACCGAAATGATTCACACAAGAGCAGTCATGGAGACATAAAGCTAGAGATGTTGAATGGAGGACTGAAAACCCTGATGACAGGTCCTCTTAAAATGTGTTCAATGTCCCTGCAACGAATCAGATGAATCAGACAATGTGGAGTCTGACTGTCTGGGCTGGGAAGTGCATTGTCGGAATGCACAATCTGACTGGAATAATATGACTCATCTACCTCCGCAAAACTGACTGTCCAAACTTGAACAATGCCAATCAATATGAAACGATTTCTTTCAGGAATTAAGTCAAGCCTGAGTGAAAAAAATACTTCAACAATTAGATTAGAGTATGGTAAAAAGGAAAGTTCACACAATAATGAACATTTTGTCATAATTTTGCCCACACTGTCCTAAAACCAGGAGGTAAGATGTTTTAAACAAGTTTTGTTTTTTTGTTTTTTTGGGGTCAAAAAGTAAAATTGAACTCCACTGACTTTTATTGTTTGGACAAAAACAGATTTATTTTTTAAATGTATTGCTCACATAAGAAAATCTGTCATACAAGTCTTCGAGTGTGAAAGAAAGATTTTGATTTTGTAATTTCCTCAGCCAATGACTTGTGCACGCTGCCGTCACATGGTTACTCCAGTTAAAAAATAAATAAATAAAATAAAAACAACACACTTGCGAGTGCCTCTTGTTCATGTTTATGTTATTGTATCTACAGTATATATTTACAACTTGAAATATTTTTAGTTTTTTATCAAAATGTTCTTGTGTGATAACAATGTTCTTGTGTGGAAGTGTTAGTGTGTGTAGTAAAAGCTGTTTTGCACAGAAATTCATTGCAGCCGGCTTTGTTTTTGATGTTTATTCGTGAGTAGGTAGTGTATGGATAACATAAGTCAACATAGCTTTACACATACACACACTTTGTACTAAAGGTAAATCCAAAATAGTGATCACTTTCTAAGCAGAGGGATGTTGTGCAACCCTATGGAATATAGTCCACACATGACAAATGAGGTAATAATCAATATTTCAGAATAATTCAAACTCAGATATTGGTCTGTGTGATATCTGAGTTTTAATTATTTGACTACAAATCTCACCTCATCATTCCTCCCAGTGATTATTTCCAGGATAAACTGAGATGCCCCCAAGCTGGCTTCTTAAAACTGACTAAATATTTAAAAAGAGCCAAAAGAGCCGTTCTTTTGAAGAACCAAGATCCGGATCCCCTCAAAGAGCCATAAATCACATCACTACACAATAGAGGTTATTAAAACACTATTTTATTGGAGAATTACAGATCTGACTATTTCTGCCAGTGACTAAGGCTAAAGAGAGGTCTCTTTCTCAACCCTGCAACCAATTTACTGCCTGGATACAAGCCCACCATGCTGTTCCCACCGTCCAGCCTCTTGAATGCATGCTTACACTCTCAAAACAAAAAGAAATCCTTCAGGGACAAACCTGAAATGGTTTCTTTTTCTTTCATCCAAGTGAACCTGCATTGATCGGATAAGGGCAATCAATAAGGAAAAAGCGCACACAAATTGAATTTGAGCACAGCATAACGAAGATTCTGACATCAAGTGTTCAACGCATGCTTTACATTAGGGGTGGAGATTTTGTGGTGGAACAGCTGAGTGCATTTTGATGATGCAGTTTGAACAATTAGCATCTGAAGCTATTCGTTTTTATTAGTGAAGCGGTTTGAGCTGTTCTAACTCAAGTATCCGTGAGATTGTTGATGTCAAACAGGCCTGTGGGCCATAAATACAAAGGAAGCTGTCTGAATGAGTATAATTCAGCCTCTCTCTGGCGGCTTTCTGATGTCAGGTTATTAGGAGGTACATTTACCCCATTCCTCAGTATTGACCTTCACAGTGCTGGGGAGCTCAGGCAAAGCTGTCTCGACTCAAGGTGAATAGCACATAAAAAAAGAAAAAAGAAAAAAAAAGTGGCTGGGGGAGAGGGCTGAGCTCTCCCATCCATGCAATTATCATCATCTTTAACAATAACAAGGGAAAATGGTGAGGTTAGCGCTGATGATAATTGTGATGGGGTGGCAGGTAAAGCTTGATTCCCTCTGAGGGCGATGTGATATGCCTGAGAGACTTTCAAAGCATGACCAGGTGCAGGGGTCACTAATACACTCCCGATTCTCACCCTGGGATCTCCTGGTAGCCTGTGGAGACTAAGTGGAGAAGAGGCTAGAAAGGTCACAGCCTGACCCAAATAACAACTCATTCTCTAACAGTTTCATTATGAGTGAGAGACACACTGAGACTGAGAAACTAACAGCTGGACTTAGAAAAAAGCTCAGGAGGATAGGCAAGCCCTGTTCCTCCTCCTCATGTCAGAAAACTTTTGTTCAGTAACCTCCACGGTTGTGGGAAACACAAAGTGCAGCAATCTGTGAGCAAACATACTCACGCCATGAAGCATCTGATGGAATAAGGCCAAATGACAAAGCAATGTTGTAACCTCCACTTAATTATAGCAAGTGATTTTTGTGGCATTCTAAGAGGGACTTGCTCAGGCATGGCATCTTTTTTGGAGCTCACTTAGCACGCACATTCATACGGTAATCTAGCAGAGCAGCACTAACAGCTCTCTCCTGTACCAAGGAGCTGCAGCGTGCGAAGCTGATAATAGGTTATCTCTCGTATTAAATTTGCACGATCACATTTGTGTGAAATGAAAACAGGCTTCTATGAAAGACGATGGATCGTACTGACATTACGCCTTATCGCAAGGTCATTTGTGAGAATGCATATCACCTGGATTTAACAAAGAGGTAGTGCTGAAATAATGAGGGAGGGGAATACATCATGTCTTAGAGATGATCTGGGTGGTGTGAATATGAATGGGTTGTGGTTCTAAGCAGCAGTATTAGTACCAATACCCAAAAATGTATTTAATTTCTGGCTAGGTAGCTCAAAAGTGCAAAGAGGGTGGGAAGAGTCACTGTTAACTGGCCGCTAAGGGCTTTACAGCCATTCCCTTTGGATTCAGGCCCTCATCCAATGAGCTACGAGAAGAGATGGTTGGTTTAAGGGTTAGTTTGACCAATTACATTTAACGGACTTTAATTCTGTATTGAAAGCACATCCCTGAGGCATACGGCCAACAAATGGTTTATTTCTAGTGTCAAGAAAGAATCTATTACCTAACAAAACAACAGTCCATCTTATTATAGTGTGTTTTATTGCATAAAACTCTCACTGACCTTTCCCAGTGAGCACCTCTAAAGAAAATAAGAAACTATTTAGTACCACATTAAAATGAAGCTCAGTTTGTTAGCATTAGTATAATCATATCACAGATATCATGAACTAGATTAATGCTAATTAATTTAGATTAATGTTAATACATACACTATTGCTCATTGCAAGTTAGAGTATGTTTATAATACATTTACTAACAGTAATTTATACTAATATATTGTTTACATTTTAAATTAAATATGCAAAAGTAAACGGCAACCTAAATTAGTAAATGCTGTAAAGTATTGTTCTTTGAAGTTTCATACAGCATCTAGAGACAACATAAAATAGCATAGAACCTCACCGTAAACAGAGAAAAATCCACCAGCTTCAGCGGTCATAAGGCCTTAAAATCTCCTGAATGTTAGTCTACATTCTAGTAGTTTAGTCTAGTAGTTTACTGTGCCTGGCCCCTCTGTGTCAAGCTGAGTTATATTTAGTAATACAGAACCTGCTGGACACATGGTCTATGATGGCTCCCTGTGGTCAGGGACTGGGTGTTGAGGTTGTGTGGTTGTGTTTGTCTTCTCTGAAGGAGATCTGTGGCCTTGAGATCAACCACTATGCTGCGTTGGTAGTTGTAAGTCTAGCTGGTAAGGCTTTCAAAGAAAAGTTTGATCATTTGAAGGGTGGGAGGGGGGTGAAGAATCATTGCATTAAATAAGAACCTGTTGAGAATAGTCCCCCACCCACCCACCCCACAATTTGTCTGCCATGGTGTGAAGAGGAGTTTGGAAATACTTCACGTGTTGAGCATGCAAATGTCAAAGTTTGCCTATAACAATACAAATTAAGGTAAATAAAATGACTTTTTCATCAAGGCAGCCTGGACTTATGCTTGTTAGTGTGAGACAGTGCTATCTTTCAGAATCAAATCCACAGCAGGTACGAACAGTGTAATTGTAAGTCTTCACAATCCCACCAAAAGCAGTTGCAGTAGAAATTCATGCATTGCCGCACTTCACAGACATACAACTTCACTTGCCAAGAGTAAACGATTCCTGACAGGCATTGAACGCTTGTGTGTGGTTTCATAAAGGTTTTCATAGTCCCCTCCACGTCACTATTCCTCAGTCAGCTCACGTCCAACATGAACAGGTGACACACCAAAGCAGACGAAGACTGATTAAAAAAAAACTACACCACAGAAAGACAAGTCCCTAGTCATAAATTGCATCCAAACCAGGTTGATTTTGAGTGCCTGTGCTCATCTGTTTCATTATACGCAGTTGATCAAAGAGCCGGGACAGTTGCACGGTGATCAGGGGAGGGGAAGTGGAGGATGAGAGCAGGAGGAACAGAACCCACTATAAAAACAGTTTCATGTGAGGAAGAGCCAGGGATCGCAGCCCTAAGAATTCAGGAGAGCAGCTTGTTGTTTTTGAAAGCCCTCCATTGGCTCGGGCTCACGCTGCATCAGATGACCCCGATCCAGATGCTCAGGGTGTTTAGAGGTGCAGCAGGCTTGAGCCAAACCCTGAATCCTTTCATCACAAAACTACTTCTGGTTGCACGATAAGCCTTCCCTGCGATGGATAATTCTGGAGAAGAACAATTTGTGTGGATACAGAAGAAATTATGGTAAACAGGAAGTCCCTATACAGATAAAGTGTCTATAAGCACACCTTTTGAGAAAACGCTCTTTCCCTAACAGCCAATTATTTCCGATCAGCCTTCCTAAAAAGCTGGACCCCTCTGTTACATCCTTTAGACTCCATCTTTGATTACAGCCTTCAATGTTTGCTTTAATGAAAATAGCTAGTCAAGCATAATGAGTTATAATGATAGAGCATGGGGTGAGCATACATTCTGGTAGCGGCTTTGTGTGCCATCTCAGGTTTGACTAAGATAGTGATTACTGGGTTGACAGGAATTTAAAGTGTAAGCTGTGACCTGCTTTACTTTTGAATTACTGTGTCCACGCATACATCATCCAAACCGTGTGCTCAAATGCTTCCCCGGCAGGCTGGATTATAAGATGTTTATGGGACCTGCAGTTACCCGCTGTCTGGATTACTCAGGGATTGGACTGTGTATAAACTATGCCAGTAAATGTAGTTATGAGGCTTTACGCTCATAACTTCCTGCACTTCTTTGTTTTATAAAAGAGTAGCTTGAGAGCACAGAGAGATAGACTGGTAATATTACAGTATTGGTGAAAGATAAGCCCTTCAACGGACAATGGCAGTTAATATAAGTTATTAAAATACAGTATATAAAATAATATGTTAATAAAATACAGTGTAGTATACAGTAATAAAATAATACAGTTTTATATTTTAATCAAACTTATACTTCAGGGTTTAATAGCAATATATATATATATATATATATATATATATATATATATATATATATATAAAGATTTTGGCATTTGAAGAATATATGAGTAGTGCTTTCCTGTGTAAAACTCACCGCCCATAAGGAACCTATGAGGTTTATTTTATTTTTACTTGTTATATAGTCCCCCCCAAAAAAACTAAAAACAAACATACGATCACTTAGAAGGGCGTCATTATACTTAACGATTTGAAGTATTTATGTCATGTAAACAGTGCGGGACAAGTTACTCCCAAAAGTATAGTTCATAAGAGTTATTTTTTTCTCGCTCTGCCACTATTTTCTTGTCATCCTTTTTCACCAATCTAACGTCAAGAAATCATATTGCATAAAAGCACAAAAATCTTTTTGAAGTGCCTGGTGATGGTGGCTTTGTAGATCCAAGAGAGGAGCACATACTGAGGTAAACAAATCTATAAACAACATCAAATTACAGCCGGACCTTTACGAGCAAGCCTTAGGGTCACTTGGTTCCAGGAGAGGAAATGTAGCTATTGACTCCGCTCAGGAAACAATTCAACCCAAACAGATTTATATATTTGAGATCTCCCCAGCATTCCGGTAGAGAAAAGGAGAAGAAGTGCACTTTGAAGGCCCATGTAATACGATCATGGAATCACACAGAAATGAATTCTTTGAAGGCAGTCAGGATCAATAGAGGATAAGAGTGGCCACGGTTAAGGAGCGACACTCTAAGTCGCCGCTCTGTGATCTAACCAAATCTCTGCTCTCCATCAAAGCCAGACTAAATCAAACGTGAATTACAGAGGTGAAAGCCCAGGAATGAAAAGACACCATTTATCATCAGATGTGTGGTTATCTCTTATTCAGACTCTTTACCTTTGGCCCCACACAATGACACTTCCCTTCTAAAGTTCCCATCAAATGGTTCTTAAAACGGATAGTTCACCCAAAAATGAAAATTCTGTCATCATTTATTCACCCTCAAGTTTTTCCAAAACTGTATATTTGTTCGGCTGAAGACAAATAATACATATCTTCTTTTTTTTTCATTTTTGGGTGAACTATCCCTTTAACTCCATTTGTGATATCAGAATAGCCATGCCCATTCAAACTGAGATGGAAAGCGGTTCCTCACATTTTTGGGTCAAGCGGATTTTGAAAGCAACTTCTAAAACAATATATATAATAATAATAAAAAAAAATAATAAAAAAAAAAAAAAAAAAAAAAAATATATATATATATATATATATATATATATATATATAAATATATCATAAAAAAAGCATTCAGACTGCTTTGTATGTCCTTTGTAGACAATGGCTCACACCTGCCAAATGTGCTTATTAGAGACACTTATCTCAACAGTACAGATCATTAGGTAGGACAAATCATTCTATTTTATGGTCCAGGTCTGACCCAAGACTCAAGCTCAATGTGCTGTTAGTAGCTTTTCCTTTAGCGTTTTCATCAGCTTCACATGGCTGAAGTAAGGCTGGAAGTGAGTTAGACTATGTGTATCCACATACAAACAGACACACAAACTATATTTGCTTTATTTACTAAGCCTGTCAAGCTCTACAGCAGGTTCATGATCCTCTCTGGGTCTTGGCTGATTCTTGATCTAGTCAATAGAGTCTAGCCTGGATGTGTCTTTAACATAGAGATCAACGCATTCTCTCTCAGTACGCACAATTCATTTCATTCATACGCTGAGCTTTCAGGGTAAAATGGGAGAGAATTCAACATACGTCCACTTGAAAAAGAAGTAATGTGCCCTTGACTGACATGCACTTTGTGGATCTCAGCTCGGTTTGCTGTATTTGAGGGAAAAGAAAATAATATTAAAAAAAAAACACAGAGAATCTAGGAAAATAACCATAATTTTATTCCAGGGTGATATGCAACCTGATGGCTGTCTTGGTTCACTTATACAGCAATAAACACAGGAACACTAAAGCAGGGAGAGAGAGAAAGAGAGAAGGAAAACCAGAAAAACTAGAGAAGAAAAAAAGAGAGAAATTGAAAGAGGCATCATTCAAAAGAAAGTGCAAAGTCTCATTTGAAAGTGAGGTTTGAAAACAGACTACTTAATGTAGCTTAATGCAGCGTGGTAGCAAACGAATCATTCCATATAAAAAGACAGGCGCGAGATGATGATGATGATGATGATATGCTTTCACCAAGCAATTGTGTTAAAACACTGTGGCCAGAATATGGCCATTACGAGCCATAAAGAGCTGAAGAAATGCAATCCCACACCATAGCTCCAACATGTAAGTACAACATTTTCCAGCACTTTACCACTTAAATGCTTACAGCTGCCATCTCTTTAAAGGCTGCTTGCAGCTTTGATCTCCTTTTTGCTTCAACATGTGTTAACTGCTCACTGTGAAGACTCTTAAACTGCACACTAATACACAGGCGCTGATTGTAGCCGATCCAACTTTGAATAAACACAAATACACTGTAGACCAGTGGTTCTCAAACTTTTTTCGTCGCGCCCCACCCTTACATTTTTTTGACCACACCCAGGCCCCCCCCCCAAAAAAGTACAATAAAAAACACCTGCAATAGTTTCACTTTGTAATGCCATTATTTCATATAACAGTAAGAGAGAATAATAATACAGTGTTATCATGACATAATAATAATATTACAGTGATGCTGTGGATAAGCAATATATAAAAGTGCAAATATATGACTGCTTTTGACAGTGCCTCACGTCACAAGCTCAGCTTCTCGGTCATCTTTTCACCGGAACACGCACAGCAGCGGAGTGGAAAGTTCACAATAGCAGCTTGAGTTTCAGTCCGCTGAAGAAGTGCTTTTCTACTGCGAGCAACTTCTATGTTGGGCTTGTTCCAGCGGTGACAAGTCAATGATCTGAAGAAGAACGATTCAGTGTACGGCTGTGTTTTTTTTTTTTTTTGCTGATCTCCCACACTCTATCATGGTTAAACTTAGCAGTTAATCCGTGAATCACATGCGTGCCGAACTATGGGGCTTGGTCCGTACATATCGCGGATCAACTGCAATCCCTTGCACCCCTAAACATTTATTAACACCATTGTCATCATGATTGCTTTCTTACCAGAGATAGTGAAAATCCTACTCCAGTAAACATGTTCCAGTCCCCCAAATTGCCCAAATTGTTGATATTCAAAAGTGCTTCCCTCCATGTTTTCTGCTGCGCATCGTTAATATTTACCACACATGCGCACAAGTTATGAGCATGTTATGTTACAGTAAATATACATATACATACAAGTTGAACATCAATAAAAACAACAATAACACTCATATATCCGGTGCCGGAGCAAGCATGTTTGAAGTTTTTATAAACATTTCACATACTCTCCTGCTCCAAACATAAAACAGCACAGTGTATATGTCATGTAACAATGATGTAAACCAAAAATTCAAAGTAGAATGGACAAAAAATGTAACTATGCCTTTATTTTTAAACTGATGTGTGTCGCTGTCAGCAACTGTAGTGCTCTTAAATTTAATGAAAATATTATCAACATTTTAAATATTCTTCCTTATTCTTCATATAGACCGATAGTTCTGCAAAGTTATAATACTGATGTGTTGATATTTCTAAAATATAAATTATCAAAACATATTTGATTTGTTCATGGTAGTTGTTAGTAGTCTCAAAAGATTTGTATGAGTTTGTTGTAATAGCGTCATTTTTAAAATACAAGGTTCCCCCAACTCTGCTTTGTTTTTTCTCCGTCCATATTTTCATATTCATGTGTCTGTATAATATGTGTGTTGTAGGTCTGTATTATATTGGTTGTTGTTGTCTCCACTCTTCCCACCCTTTACACTCCCATTGTTCCACAGCTTTACGCGCACATTTATTGTTTAGCCTTTTTCAAATCTGAGGTGTGAACAACCAGTGAAAAAACAGGGTATCATGACACTTTGAAATTTAGAAAACTTGTTTTAAATCCACTATCTCAAGAGTAATGTTACAGTTCACCTCAGACAGCCGCAGGGGGGCTGACACATTTCAGGTATAGATGATGTTAAAAAAGTAAATGGACTACAAATACTGTTCCATTCCATTATTATTTGACAATCAGT
Organism: Siphateles boraxobius; assembly: GCF_051911475.1. NCBI lineage: Eukaryota > Metazoa > Chordata > Actinopteri > Cypriniformes > Leuciscidae > Siphateles > Siphateles boraxobius. The sequence continues at coordinate 12,749,021 of NW_027508919.1, forward strand.
GCTGAGCAGGTCAGCTGTAGTACAGCTGTCTGGAAGTGAAGTTTCATACCTCCTGGGTCTTATCTGGACCTGCAGCTCTGGGTGTGTGGGCGACTCGCCCTGAAGATGCTGTGTGCAGAACTATAGGAGCAAAGTGGTAATGATATTTGTCAGAAAAGGCCTAAACGAACAAAACCACCATGGCAACATCAAACAGAGCCAAAACAGAAGGAGTCTTTAATCTCCATCACCCAGTTCTGGCAAATTCCTTGCACTAGCTCACATGAGCACCTCACGGGGCTTGAAAGACAGCTTTTGTTGAAACAGAATCGGTAATGGAATACAGTGCAAATTCTTACTTTACCCCACTCCCACTGTTAATTCTTGAAAAAAGTAACAGAGTGTGTGAAGTTTAAAGAGACGAAAAGAGAAAATTGTGGAAATCTTGACTTCTTATATATAAATAAAATAAAATAAAGTGATCATTTCAAGTGAAAATTTTACAGAAGCTCAAATAGCAGCCAGCTTCAAACCTGAGAGATCAGCTGTTCTTCATTTTCACAAGGTAAGTAATTTCACACAGTATGTATTGAGATTCATCCAGGTTAGGGGTCTGTGAAGGACTCTTGCCTTCCCTTTTGCCCACAATCATGCGCTCCAACTGGAACTTCAAACACTCGCTATGCCCCCCTCCCTGATCTTTTAAAAAATTCCAGGGACGAGGGCAAACTGTTAGCATTCCACTCAATATGCCAATGAGCCAACTTGCCATATTGCATTTTGCAGATATCCACACATATGAAGTACTGTACTGGCTTTCCATTTTCCAAAGCTTAAGTATTACACTTTCAAAGTAGGCCATCAGTATAAGACAGAACTCTTTTCCTGACTGTCAATTTCCATATGACAGGAGGGATGAGCATCAGTTGACCTTTCCCTGATGCTTCAGGCTGAGGTCTACATCACGGCGCGAGGAGTTTAAGCAGATGTCATTTCTGAATGTTCCCTGTTCATATCCAAATCTCAACCCAAATTAGCCATGTGACCCTTCTAGACTGTGCTCGAGTCATATGATTTATGTTTAGCCTCTGTGTTATAGAGCTAATTCAATACCTGAGCTGTCAATTGTGCCATGTATTTCTCCTTTGTCTTTTTTCCCCTGTGCATTCAAGGTTTCAGGCTGTAACCTTCCTATGGAGACTCAATTGTTACCAATATCAGGGTTAGTGTGACTTGGGGCTCCCATTTAATTTGTTTCCCAGTAAACTTAAAAGAAACAAAAGGAAGGGGAAAAAAAACAGACACCTTGCTTTCTCCTCATTACAGTCAAGGACAAAGTACGAGATGCCACAAAATGTCCGCAGGCATTTCCTTGCACGTTAATAACTAAATCTAGTCATACAAACTATAAACAGCAAGACCAAATTAGGTGTCAAGATGAAGCGACAACGACTGACTGTCTATGATACTGTACTATGGAATAATTACTTTTTTATATGGCACATTTCAAGTGCTCTAGAATTGATGAGATTATGATAATGCACCATGCCATGATCAGTGAAGGATTTAGTCTGAGCTGAATTGCATGAGAAGAGAAGGGTTTCGTTAGGCTTGTGTTCCCGAAGCTTATTCTCTTCCCTATACGCACTGATAATCTGATCAGCAGCGGCATCAAATTTTGCGTCCATTATGAAAGTGTCCCTTTGGTATTGCATGCAAACTTATAAACAGACCTGCAACGAGTTGAAAGAGGTCACGTGTTTCTGAATTAAATAGCTTTAGGGGGGTTTGGGGTCATTCTCCACTTGAAGAATGTTGTTGTGATTTTAGCAGAAAGTATTCTGGTGCACTCTGACAAGAAAATAAAGGGAAAATACATTTGCTACAAAAAAATGACAATAAGGCTGGGCAGTGACAAAAAAATCACAATTTGATTAAATTACGGTTCATAGGCTAGCAATTTGATTTGATTCATTTTGATTTGATATCAATTATTTGGGGTCTTGCAGGTATAGTACATTTCCCTTAAAGAAAAAAAAAATCTTAACTGATTTGTAGGCTACTTGCATTTGAATTACAAATAAGTAAGTTTGTTAAATAATGTTATGATCAATTCTTAATGACAATTATGTTTCTACTCGTTTGTTTATATAAAAATTTTAATGGTGGCTGTCATAAAACAGATTTATTCAAACATACATTAAATATTGAAGAACAGGTTAAGTAAAAATACAATGAATATGCAATACAGTGTGTATATTTAGCAAAATGCTCCTCTCCAAGCCAATTTATTTAGCTGACTAACAAGTTGTTGGACATTGAAAGGCTTTTCTGAGGTAAATGTAACATTATATGACATTATAAGCTGTTATATTGTCGTCTTTCCACGGTTGAAATACTGATTTAGCGATTGTATGTGACATGATACAGATTTTGATAAGTTGTACTGTATCTTTCAACATACCTACTGATGTTCATTCATGTTTATTTTGTGCTGTAAGTATTAAAGCGGAAGAGGTTCATCTGCCCTACTACAGTCTATGGGAAATTAGCCCATTTCTGATTGATACGAATACATTTTTCTACATTTCCTCCCGAAAGGAACATCATCCTATACCGATCACTTTAAGGTCTCAAAATCTATGTAATATGTCACACTCAAAATTTACACAGAACATCTCACACTAATGAAAGTAGTTCACAGTTTTTCTTAGGAACATCTACTCAATGTGCTGTTAACAGGGCTGAATTTGTCAAAGCAAGTCTTCCTCATTTTGCCAGCCATGGCAATATGTTTGGCACTATGAGGCATGTTACACAGAGGAGGAAAAAAATGCAATAGCAATACAATTGTGAGTTAATAGGAATGAACATAGGCACAGATTCAGTCCAAGTCCACTTTAGATTATGCAGTTAAAGCGCAGTAATTACAAACACTGGGCACAGTAGCAGATGTTGTCTACTCCCCCAGGAAAGAGGATAACACAGTTCCTTATAGCACCATCCAGAGGTCCACACAAACATGTTTCATAACTTGCAATCCCCCCATGTCACACTGAATAAATCTGTGCAGTTTTGGGAAGCACTGCAGTAAAACATCAGTATGCTGGCTAACAAAGGAGTGACACTTTCCGACACCCTGAAGAAAGCGAATTCCATGCACAACAGGAGAACGTTGTGAATGCTTGCTGCTTTTACAGAGCACAAAGCATCTATTTAAATGGTAGAATATCCCTCATGTCAATCCAACTTAAGCCATTACAGTGTCCTGGCACTGCACCCACCCCCACAGTTAAGATCATTGTATATTTCTTCAACACTCCCTTGCCTACCTGTCTCTGTCTCCTTTCTATTTTTCTTACAAACGCCAACCACTTTCCATTTAGAATATCAGAGTAACGGCACATGGTTGTCGACATTTGCATTGTGTGCATCTTATGATGGGCCACCAAATGCCACCTCCTGATGGCTTGGAAATAAAAGGACAATGATTATGGAGAGACTGAAGAAGCAAGCACATATTTCTGTTTATGTGCCTGGACTATGAAAATATCGAGCACTTTATAGAAATGACAACAAATCACCACTTCATCCCAGTGCAATGCACCATCTCTCAATGGAAGATGACACTATGTTTAGAGATCCAGAGGACACTCAGCTGCTTACTCGCATTACTAGAGATGTAATCAGCGCTCAAGACGAATGAAAACGTTTGCAAACCCCAGGGTGCCTGACAATTTTCCCAAAAGTAGGAGAACAACACAGATCTCACAGTGTCTCATTTCATTTCGAAACTCCTGCAAAGCACTGTGAAATTTCAAGAGAATTTGGAGTCATACTGTAAAATAATTTGACCAAAAAATCTTAAAGGAATAATGTATATTGTTTAACAGTTACATTATATGGTATATTTCAGTCAATTTTGAAGGTCTAGTTACCATTCATTGTAATTGCATTAAAAAAAATTACAGAACATTGCAAAAATTTTCCTTCCCATGGTTTACAGAAAAAAAGCCATACTGATTTTAGAAAGGCCTAAGAGTGAGCAAGTTATGACAAATATCATATTGGCTGATACCTTTCAGTGAAAAGATCTTAAAATAACCATTTTTCTTAGTGTGAATAACTTTTTTTTATAAATCTAAAGAACAATTTTTGAAATCAATTTGAAAGATTCCATGGATTTCAAAGGTTCTTCATGGAACCATGGTTGCCAATAAAGAACATTTATGTTTAAGAGTGTCAGCAGGCAGGAGAGTGATGGAATAATGGAAAGAGATTCAAAGTGAACGCCTCACTCTTGCCTTCTCACTCGCTTTCTCGAGCCCACAAAAACCATCCTCACTCCATTTCAGACGCTACTGTTCTCTAAGGACCAGCCAGACACAGGATGACATCAGTCTGTTCCTAAAAATATCACTGTGTCTGGCCAGATACAAATTCTTATTCATACGACATGCTCACAAAAACTACAAATCCACTTACCTCTACGCCAGAGCCTCTGCTTCCATCACCGCTTTGGCTCAAGTTTTACTGCTAATTATAAGATTCTGGTCTGATGAAGGTCTAAACTACGCTCTTACGCTGCGGGATGAGACTATTTGTGAGGGCAAAATTGTTCACTTGAAAGCTTCAATTAGGCGAGGGGAAGGAAAGGCGGATGTAGCGGTCAGGGGCAGAAGGGGGGAGTTGGCAGTCAATGGAAGACAACAGTAAAATTGGCTATTAGACGATGAACTTAATCTACTCCATATCAGAGCATGGCATCTGCCTCCAGCATAGAAATGCCCAGATTAGCAGTGGAGGATAATAAGCTCTTAACTGTATGCATGAGCTCCCCTTTAGATTTCCTGTAAACTTGGCATTTGGGAGCTATGCAGATGTAATTCTGATGAGAAACTTTTCTTCTCTCTCCTTCCTACTCCACAGGATAAAAACCGAAGCACCATAGGAGCTGTCTATTTCATTTCTGTCTGTAGGAGAAAGTGGTAACAGGAATGTAAGGAAGGGTGGGGTTTAAATAACTATTAAGGATGTGTTGTACTGACAAGACTAACGGCAATCCTTTTTGGACGGAGGTGCGACGTCAATAATAGTTTTAGAGCAAATGTCAACTTTCCTTCTGAAGAGACGTCAGCCAGAGGGCAGGAAGTTGTTCCCCTATCTGAAAATCTCACAGCGCAGAGCTGATGTTTTCAATACAGCCTGTTAGTTTCAGGATCAAGTCAGGGGGTTGCAAAGCAATTTTCAGGAGCAGAATTCCTTTACCTTTTTTGTGGGGTAAAGGGGACACCATCTTTATTAGATGTGTGCTTTTGGGTTTACAATAGTTCCCTTCAGGAACAAAACAAACGGCAAGCGATACCACCTTTAAAGCTCATCCCACCCTCTCTCTGTTGGATTGAAAGATCCTAATAGTCCCTAATTATACAAACTCATTTATTTTTCTCAATGCCTCTGCATTTCTATGGCTTTTTCACGACGCTGTAAACACTGTTTCGGGACCAAATTTAATAAGCTAGCCTAGTGAGAGCCCTCTTTAATGGGAGCCGAGCTTGTTTGATAAGTCTCCATTTCATCACTCACTTTATTAATTAATTATATAAACTTAAAGCAATTTGCCCCCTTAATGGCTTATTTTAGGGGGAGATTTGTGGCCAATTAATTGATGTTGCTGCAGCACAAGTGCCGCTTTGTTTTGTGGTGCACGGCAGAGAAAGAGGTAATCGTCTATGGGTGTGCGGTGGCTTTAGGCAGCTTTCAAGGATTACAAAATATAACATCATGTGAGAAATAATACTATTGTGTGTTAACTATCTAAAATATTTATTAACCTTAATTTGAATAATATAATACAAAAATACTAAGTAATATAACGATGGAAAGATGAAAAGGTAAAGAATTGGCCTGCTTGTTAATGTCTAAAGGAACTTTGGTACAGATGTTCGACAAATAAAGACGAGATGAGAGTACTGTCAAGACGAGATGAGAGTACTGTCAATAAGACACATATGTTGAATATAGTCATAGGACTATATTGCTGCCTTAAGTAAATCATATTTCAATGATGCCTTGGTTATGTACCGACAGCTCACAAAGACCATCAGAAAGATAATCTAAGTGTATTACCTCTTACTGATCTTACAACAGCAACAACAAGAAAAACCTTTTCAAAAGATAGTTCAATTTACGCAAACAGTAAGATGAATAGTTACACAAACAGATGCAAGTCTTTTGTGACAGTAGGACAAAAAGTGTCTTTGGTGCCATGCCACAGTAGAGAAAGAGATATCACTGAATATCACTGAAAAAAGTACAAAGATAACAACTAGCTGCAGTAGGTTTGCATATTCCTGCTTTTTAAGGAGGGTGAATTAGATAAGGAAAAGTTCAACAAATAATGAAAATTATCCCATTATATACCTACCCTCAAATTGCTCCAAAGCCATATGACAAAAAAAAAAAAAAAAAAAACGCAGTACAATAAAATAAATTTGTATAATCTGTGCACTGTGTGTAAAGTCTACTGACTCCATTGAATAAAAAAAATTAAACAACTAAAATAAAATAAAAATAAAATAAATAAAGGGACAAAACAAATAAATAAAATGAAATAAAATGAAATGTTATTGAAATAAAATGAAATAAAATGAAACATGAGAAAGAGTTTAACTATTCATTTCAAGGAAAGGAAACACACATCTCTCTCCTTTACACAACTTACCACAAGCTACTTTTCTCTGTGACAGTATGTCGAGTAGATTAACACATTTCAGGTTACCCCTGTCATGTTAATTCATCTCTCTTCCTTCAGCAAGCCTAATGTCAATTTTTTTTAATTTTTTTTTTACGTTTCCTACAAAGGCATGTTAGGCTTTGATAAGGTGGGTCTCTTCATCAAACACTCATCCACTCTTGTCAGCACAGGTCAGATAATGTTCTGAGGTCAAGAAGATTTTCAGACAAAAGTACACCTTCAAGACTCTGCAGCAATGCACATTTATTTAAGATTTAAAGAACAGCAAAAACACAATCACAAATTTGAAACTAAATAATTTGGCCTCTAGCTCATCACTTCCATTTACTTCATGTTGTCCCCAAACATTATTTCTTCCACGAAACATAAACAATGATGCTAGCAGAATTTTAGGGACTGATAGCCTCAGTTGCCATTCTGCCTTCAGTCCTAGTATTTCAAGGAAGAAAGTCATTCAGGTTTGAAACAAGATGAAGGTGAGTATTTTCATTATTGGGATTGTTGGGAACATCAAACATTAACCACTGCTGCACTCAATATGTTTGAAAAGTTTGCTTCTCTGTTCGAATTGGCAAAACAACCCCGAAAGTACTTAATCCTACTTCTTCAGTGTCTCCACATTTTGTTTATTTGGCATTTTCAGCTACCTTAGTAGTTAGAAAACAGCTGATGCTGCAAGGGAAATGGATATGGATGTGAAAGCAAAAATTAACAGGATTTAAAGTTGGTGAAGAGGGACAAACGACCACATGAATTAATGCGAGAGTGTGGACGAGACATTGAAAGGGACGCTTGACTTAATCCCATTCACAACATTCTCCAGTGCGGCTGGGGAACTCAAATATGTTAATGAGGGGGAAGAGCCAACCCTGGGGTGGGGGTTTATATGGTTGCTGTGTCCTGAGCACGGTCTAGATAGTCCAGTAATCTCATGCTGCTTTTGCAACTTAGGGCCCCATGTAAACAGCGGTAGATCCTGTGGCCGGTAAACCCCTCCTGTCTTTACCCACGGCATGGGCGGCAGAGACAGGCTGGGTGCTACTGGAATGTGGCCCCATTGTGTGGCTGCTTTTCTTTTGTGAAGTGAAAAATGAAGAGACTATCAATAGGCCGGCAGAGGGGAGGAGAGGCTCGTCATGGCAGCAGGTGCAAGGGATAGCCAATATTTGCACAGCGGTTTCTGTGACACATACTAACTGCAAAATAAAAGGGGGCAACTGTTTTTATTGGCGCTTCACAACACCCAGATAAATCCTGAAGCGGTTACACTCCCCCATCTCTGCCGATCCCACCAGTGCCAAATCATTTTATGTGCTACAATTGCCTAGACGCATCTTGACACATTACGGAGTGTCATTTCAGAGGTCAAGAGTGCACCCTGATGCAGTCTTCCTTTGTTTTCTTTTATCCGTTGTCGACACAAAACTACCTAAAATGGTAACAAACAAAGACGATAATCTCCCAAAATTAACTGGCCATTAAACATGATACAACTGTATCAGCACAACATCGTAATTACTCAATCAAGGCAAGTTTTTTTTTTTGGTTTTTTTTCGTGAACCCTGTAAATAAGTTAAGAAAATAAAAATAATAATAAAATATATAATTTATATATTTATATAAGAAATAAAAAATAAAATGGTTCTTGCTGATGCAGCTGACAATCATACAATACAGCGTTTCCTGCACTACAAGTCACTGTAATGCAAAAGCACTAATTAATATACTGTACAAAAATACAGCAATCTAATCATTTATTAATAATTAATCTAATGAATCGATACTTAATTGATCAAAACACTTTGTGTAACATGTGTAGTCTCACTCATGAACATAGAAACATACTATACAGCTTACAATTTACTTTGCTCTATTGTGTAACTGTTGTGAGACTTAAAACATTATAGTTACCAACTGGCTGTTCATATGATGTGTAGTTCAAGTTATACATTCTGAGTTTTATCAGTAGTATTTTACAAAAATAAATTAATGACTAAAAGTGTTTTGTTCGTTTAGCATTGTTAAATATAATGTGAAAAGTCATTTAAATATCTCTAAGACCAAGAACAGTCGGAATTCATCAAATTACACTCTTAAAACAAATTCTCACATCAGCTTAATAGCTATTTTTTAAATTCATGAATCTTATTCAGTGTAAAAAAACTGATGAAACCTCTCAGGAGGACAATGAAGATTTACTTCTAATCTCTATCTGTCTGGAGGGCCAAAAGTTTGAGAAGAGCTGAGGCTTTGTGCAAGGATGCCAGAGCATCGACTTAAGCTCAATCCACTTCCTCAATTCACTGTCTCACACTCCACAAAGCTTCCAATTCTTACTGCAGCAGCTGCCCACCACGCAGAGCACTAAACCAATAACCAAGCCTAAATGGTTTCACTGGAAATAAGAAATCAGCATTTAATATGTAAAGTTACGGATCTCGATGCCTTGGGAAAGCAAACAAGCAAAATATCTGGCAAAGCCTGACAACCTGCCATTCTCATCAATGTCACGCCTGTCACAATAGATTTAGCAAATATTTCTCGAAACTGCAAGGTCTCGGAGACAAGGTTTTTGTTGTTGTCCGTGAATAAAATCAATGTGGATCTGTGTTATCTTCTCTCTGTATTTGTATCTGCATAAGGAGTGAAAGGAGATTGAAAGAATTGAAGAGCTGAAAAGAAAGATCAGGGTATGTTGAGAAGCTACCAGTATAACTTGCAGCAAAAGTACTGAGCAGCAATAAAAGCCTCATGGAGAATAAGAGTGAATGCCTATATGTCTGAAAGTAATGTTACACTGAGATTGATTGACAGGTAACTAATTGTGAGTGCACAAAGGCTTTCTTTCGTTTTCTCTCTCTCGACCCACACTCTATTTCTCTTTCAATCTCCCCCATTTAAGTTCATAGTTGGACATACAAAATGAAAGCTTAATCCGTTTCGATGGAAAATCTATCATAGGAGCACGGCCTGCGTATGAGGATTAATACACTGATGGTGCATATCCTTCAGCGGGGTCGGGCCTATTGTTCCATCACTGGCTGCAATGACAACAATGAATATCATCCCATAAATGCATTTAGCCCACAATTGGTTTGGACTTCCATGACAATCCAGTGTGAACATGAATAAAATATCAGGGGCCAGCTAATTAAATCAAGCGGGAACGGGTGTCCCACAATCTGCTTCGGCAAGCAGGGTCAGGGTCCGGGCAGAACGAATCGAAGCCCTGCCACATCAACACAGTACAGCTCTTGTATAGGTCAACTTACAGGTTTATTCAACAGGATATTCTCTTTGATCCCTCTATCTCTCTGTAACCTGTATTGATACTGATTTATAATGCATATAAGATTCCGGATATAGCAGTGCATGTACTAGTGGAAGATGAGGAAGGTACTCCCCCATAATTCTTTCCCTGTTAGTATTTTTAAAAACAAGGTCCCAGTCGGCACCATCATTTTTGATAATTTTCACAAAACTTTAATGGCCCCCAGAATATTTTGTTGTATGAATATCTGAACATACAATCTAACAAAATGAAAAACGGAGCCTCTGCTGTTAAACAAAATGTTGTCCTTGATATATGCATTTTTATGAACACTTGAATTTGGGGAGGTTTCATAACAATAAAAAAATAAAGTATGTTGAGAAAATCATGTTTTTGTCAAAAATACATATTGATCAGACTCAGAATGATGATCAAAACATCATGTAGATCGAGACCATTGACATTCCCCAGTGTTTGCACAGTCCTACAGTATACCTCTTAGTGGGTTTGACATTTCTCACTGTAACGTTAGGCTATTTTGATTTATATGCTGTTTAAAGTTTGATGATCGTGTTCACTTAGATGTGCATAAGCAATGCTTCTATTGCTTGTTTCTGCTGCTTCTTCACTTGTTTTGGGATCCGGAGATTATTTGCTATTTCAGAAAATGTGTAATATCTCTACCTACCGAATATAAGTGAAAACATGGATTGTCGGAAAATTCCGTCAACAGTGTGGAAATGCTGTGTCTTAAAATGACAGTCAGTCAATGGGAGGAAATAAGTTAAAGCAAGCATGCATTGGGGTAATTTATAACATATTTCAAAACAAAGTTATAGCCGCATACAGTATCATGATACTATTTAAAATAAGGAAAACAAATAAAGAAATGTGAACATTTGCTAATTAAGGTTTTACTGAAGAAAATGGAATATATAATTACATATAATTTTTAAATATATACAATATCATTTTTTTAAAAATACATAAATAAAATGATAGAAGCAATTTGTTTAAATTAAATTTCCCATCAACAAATAGACAACAAATTTTATTATCCAAACAAAAAAGAAAAGTTCAGACCACTATAATCAAATGAATAAAAAAATATAGATTTGTTTAACCTAAAGACTATTGTAATAAATATCACATATGCTGAGGCTCATATGACAAGTTAATCAGAGTTATTCAATAAATGTGTTATGATGAGCATCTCACCTCAATTTACCCTAAATCTATCAATTCTGGGTCCTGCAGAATGTCAGCAAAAATGCTGTAGCCTGAAGCAAACCTTGATATGCTTGGCCGGTTAGGCAATAGCAAAGGTCTGAGGTCAGAATGACTCAACAGTACACATCAAGAAACATTGGGTGACACACTAGTAATCATGAATTCCCTCAAAAACATGTTGGGCATTTGCATCTGCGCCTGGCTTGACCGTTTCCAGGGAGAGCTCCAGCAAGGAGTACAGTGGTTCTAGAAGGCATGGTCAATGAGCTTTGGACTTGTCCTGGGGCAACACAGTCTATTTTGCCAGGGGAGAAGACCGTGGGTCCTAGTGCTCTGTTCCACGCTGTCCATCAAAACCTGCCCTGCTGATTTAGACAGTCAGTGTGGTAGATTGGTATTCCCTCCAACTTCTCCCTGTAGCAAAGCCCATCAGTAGACACTGACACTCTCTGGTCTCGCCTCAGGCTACAGAGGAAGAACAGCATGCTGGGATACACAGGCCATCTCTCTCCTTACATTGTGACTTATGATAAATCATCTACAGAAAAGCCATGTGAAAGAGTCAGTGGATACTGAGGGAAGAAAAAAAAGCAGTCGGAAACCGCACGGATAGCGAATAGTCTTTATAGATATAATATTGTGCATTAGCTTGAGGCCCTAATGCCCTAATCGTGAAAACAAAATTAAAACCTCTCCAGCTGTGAATAATTTGGGTTTAATATATATCAGAAAAGAGAGAAAATAAAGGGCCTTCCGATTTTTACTCTAGGCTTCAGGGGATGACTGGATCATTTCACAAGTTTAGACATTAGACAGATCTCTAGCAGAGCATCAACAGGCTCTCCGATGAGAAGACCCCTGAGATGCTCCACAAAACCTTTTTTTTTTCCTCTTTTGCTGAAATTAATTCCTGCTGTCACAAAAGGATAAGATGAAAATCCAAAAGCATCCTCTAGAAAAGATCATTAGCTGCTCTGTAGATGGATTGTGCCATTTCAACTGCACTGCTAATTGATGAGTTTTCATTTTCAAATCTCAGTTTAGAGACACTAAACAATAAAACCTTGCTGATTAAATAATGAAAATAAACGGGAGAGATCGTGTTCATATATTCAGATACTAATCCAAACAATTACAGTGTGCAAATATTTAGTGAAAAGGCCTTTAAAAAAACTGCTATTTACCATTTTTTGTGTTTCAGAATGGATAAAAAAAAACTTCTGTTGTTATGTTGGAAAACCTCCAGCAGTGCTGAGGTTCTAAGTATATGATGTCCTCACTCCATACTTACTACATACAATGGTTTGTATCGGCCCAAAACCAGTTTAACTACAAAAATTTACATACATCAAAAACATGGCCAGCTCATATTCCTCCGTAATTATATATTTTTTTTTTGAAATGTTGCTTTATGTATGAAGATTGTTTGCATTGTTACATTCTTTCAATGACAATTAAAACAATTTTCTTATAAAAAACAAATAGTATTTAATTCAAATATTACACAACTGATTTCAATATTAATAAATTAAATAATTATTAATAATAACAAATGGGTAACTGCTTATATATATATGTGTGTGTGTGTGTGTGTGTGTGTGTGTGTGTGTGTGTGTGTGTGTGTGTGTGTGTGTGTGTGTGTGTGTGTGTGTGTGTGTGTGTGTGTGTGTGTGTGTGTGCAATTTATAAATATACTATATAAGTATAAATATTTGGAGTGATGTAGATGTTCACTAATAAATGTGTCTTTTCATGTGTCTCTCAATTTATTTTATTTAATGTGGTTATAGCTTGGACGTTTCTTTTTTTCCGTCTGACAAAGCTGTTGACTCATATTGGGCCTGACTTTTAAAATGGAGATGTCGCTTCATGCCTCTCAAATGCGTTAAGAGGCTGGCACAGACCTTGTTTCTGCAGCTATTTTGAAGGAAGCAATGCTAAGCATGTTAGCATAAGTAAGACGATTTTGATGGGAAAAGTCACTCGGGGGAACTAAGTCAGATCATGTTACTAGAAGCGATTTAGACCATGTTTGAGTTGTACGATGATGCTTGGATCACAGCAGAGCACAGCAGATATGACTCTCTCTCTCACTCATATACCGAGGAGACAGACCCTTGGCACCCCTATTCACAGGATTAAAAGCAGTCAGAGGAAGTACTCAAACCCCAACAGCCTGAGCCTTAGCTATTACTCTTTTATTGGTCCTCAGATAATTCTTCATCATACAGGCTTCAGCATGTCATGGCTCATACAAACTGAGACCGATGTTTATCTGCCACCATATTTCAGCTTAGCATAGGTCCAACAAGCTCACATGCACATAAACAAGGATAATACAGAGAGCTCTGGTAAGAAATCCCAGCAGTCCTACCTGCCAAGATGCAATATGAAAACGACTGGCACAAGACCCATAATGTCTAAGTACTGCTCTATTTGATCAGATACATGTTTGTATTCTAGTCTTTACTCAGAAATGAAATGATACGCTCCTGATCCAGCACAGGGGAACAGGAGCCCTGAGCTTCAATGTACAACATGGTGGTCCTAATGCAATCCCTCCCTCTGGGTTCGTTAATGGCCCTGCAAAGGGTTTTGGGAGATTCCTATACTCCAGCAGAGCTGCCCAATAGGATGCATCAATAAAAACCTAGCTAAAATAAGGCACAGGCTTTTTGTCTCTTTTTATGTGTGCTGTTAAGCATAAGCACGTGTATCCACATAGCCTGCAGAAATTAGGACCGTTTCCCCACTACAGACTGTGCCTTTATATAAAAACATCCTGAGAGACTGAATGCATTAGCTTTGGCTTTTTTTATGGGTCATTTGGTTTAAAGCAGTGCATAAAGATAGCTCTGCTCTAAGATGCAAACAAAGAGCTCAAAGTAAGGTCTCATGCTGATTATGGAGAAGACAAAGCACAAACATCATCAAAGCTTCCATCATTCATACATGCTATTTTCAGAATGTATATAAGAGAGATCCAACCTACTCTGTCTTCAATAACAGAGACCCATAGACAGTAAGCTATTAACCCAAAAAAGACCTTGTCTTTCACATCCAAAATGTAAAGCAAGCTTTCATCCAAAAACTTGTAGATTCAAAAATGCTGGAACAGACAAACACTGTTGCAAAACATACTGATCAAGAAATCTCTAAAAAGGTTAAGAAAGTGAGAGAGATGCATAGAAAGAAATATGAATGCATAGACAGATGCATAGATGCACAGAAAGAAATACAGTTGGATCGGGGAGACGTAATGCTGCCCATCTAAGCCAATGGAGCTGTTAGCGATCGAATCGTTGGGTCAGTAAGTTTAACTTAAAAAAAACATTCACATTCATGAAAAGATTGATTAAAAAGATCTCTCTAAAAATAATTAAATCAGGAATCACTACTTGTCTTACTCTCACACACAAAGGTCAGTTACACAGTTAATTGTTTTAAGTTGTTGTTGCTTTAGTTCATCTTAAATTTTCCTGGTTTTTTTTTTCCACACAAAGCTCTTGTATATTGCAAAGCTCTTGTATGTGCACTTAACTATACAGTGCACGTGTCGTATGGACCACTTTTATGATTTTATGCATTTTTTATAGTGTTTTTGGATAATTTTTGAAATTTGAAAGCTCCAGTCCCTGATCACTGTGACTGCATGGAAACGGAATTATTCCTTCAAGCAGAATTTCAGTTGAATATACTTAACATGCACTTCATAAAATGTAATCTTTTTTCTTTGTATATTTTGGAAACTAGTAAATAAAAAATCATGACTGTTGTTTACAGAAACACTAAAATGCAGAATATGTGAGTGTGTGTTAATCCATATGTTTGCTAGCAATCTGCATCTGAATGCAATCTTTGATTGATCAAGCGAGCAAAGAAAGAAAAAAAACAGTAATTGAGTTTCCCCATCAGCTCTGCAGTCTACAAATCAGTTTTAGGGAAGTTTATAGAGATCATGGGATGACTCCACTCTCTTTTGCTTAAACATAAAGGGGCATTTTGTTGAGTAAATACAGCACACCTGGAGCCGATGACTGCACAACTATTCCTGAGCATTTGCACAAGAACTTTTAGCAGGCTATAAACCTTTCCCTGGGATATTACTCTGACTCCAACTTCAATAAAGGAGGAGATTAATGTAGTTGCAAGCAGTTTATTTCTGTATCAGCCCCTGTCCCCAGGCCCTGAGGGTGGAAAACAGGAAGGAGTTCAGTGAGAAGTGAAACCTGAGCACAATGTGCCCCAAGTTCAGGCCGATCAATCACAGTAATAAACGTGAAGGACTGCATAGGTAAAACTAAACTTAATGCATTCTGTCTGGTAAAAGATGATGATGTATGTGTGAGAGATTGAGGGCATGTCCAATAGTGTGTGATGGAAGTGTTAACATCTTTAGTAAGTTTGTGCATTACTGCATGCATGAGAAAGGAAAAATGCACAAAGTGCTGCCACAACTTGAGGCAAATTGGGACTGACAGGAATTCGAGAGATAGCAAACAAAGACATCTGACTTGAGCGTCATGTAGGTTTCTATTCAGGGCTTAAAAGTGCTGCATGTCAACATCTTGCATCTGTGTTTCTCCCTGCCACAGTTTGAACAGGTCCTAAGAACGCAAGCTATCATGGGATGAAGTTTGGGCTTCAGAAAACTCAATGAGAATGCTTTAAGCCAAAGCCATATAAAAACACCAACCACGCTTATGTCAAAGAAGGAAAATTCACACAAACAAATGGCGTATTACCCTGCCGCTTCAAGTGATTCCAGACATGAAGGATTATGTTAACACCTATCCATCATGCCCTCACTTCACAATGGTCATGTTTTTTGATAATTATGCAAAATAATTATAAACATGTCAATACATTTTGAATAGAGGATCAATAATCCCCCAGCACATCATAAGTGACACGTTATCATCATGCACGACCGGTCCTTTGGTGGCTGTCGTGTGTCTTCACTTTGAGCATGCCCATGTTCTGTCACAGGCAGAGGCCACATAGTCCATCTCAGTCTGTCGCCCTGCTTCTCTCTGGCCAGAGATCTGTGGCAGATGGGCAGACGGGGCCTTGGAACTGCCCCGGGGTAAGAGCACAGCTCCCTGTCACCTAAGTTCACCATGGCACTGTGCATGCTGAAATCAAGCCACTTCCTCTCTCCAAATGAGGCAATACATCAGGTGCTGAATAAATGAGTGATGAAATCTTGACAGATTAAAGTGAAAGAAAAAAAAGAGTCTCAGAGGCCATCTGCCCGACCAGGCTGGACTGTCATGGCAGTGCTGATGGGGAGTGAAAGAGTGGCAAAACACAAGAGTGGAGACGGAAGAGAGGCGTCTCTTTCAGATACTCAACTAGAGATACTTATTCTGATCTTAAGAGGAAATATGGATATGAGCAAATACTTAATGATAAGATACACAATATGACATGTACATTGGTACCAAGAATAAGGTCCAGGAGAAACAACACCCTCCAATATTTAGATTTTGGACTGTAGTACCCATTTCAACCACTAGCTGTCAATATTACATACTGCACCTTTAAAAGTGTTTATATTTCTAATATATGTATATAAATATTTTTATTTATTTTTATTTACCATTCTGTTAATTTCCTATAAGGTATTTGATTGGCTTAGAATGATAAAAATAGTTCCACTCTTTCCAATTACACTGATTGTTGGCATGTCTATTTAAGTGGTGGTTTGAATGTTGGTTTTAATGTAGCAAACATGGAATCAAAAACAAGAAGGATGAGAAAGCCCAACTGGACAGAGGAACAGTCTTTACTTTTAGCCCAGTTAGTGGATGAACACAAGGCCATCCTTAAAGGAAAATTTGGGCCGGGTGTCACAGCACAGGGCAAGAAGCAGACGTGGGAGCTTATAGCGCAAATTATTAACGGTTCATTCCCCCTGCTTGTGCACACCAGAGAAGCCTAGTATATTCATAAATGCAGTTTTTTGAGCCTGCAAGGTGGGAATGTCCAGTGGAAACAAAATGAATTGTGACACAATAAGAGGTTCTGAAAGTGCTGTAATTGTTTGTGTGATCACTCTGCTTACAAAAGGTTGTGACAGACCTAAATCATCACTGCTGCATTGTTGCATTTTCCCAGTTGCCAAATATCTTAATGTAGTGATTACTGTCATTTCTGGCGCTATGGCATTTCTGTGCTGTGTCGGATATGTTAGCATGTCTCTAATAAGATCGGTCACAAACATGATCCCTGCACAATCTAATCTATAGTGTCTTATTAACTCACTGTCATTCATTGTCTGCAACACATTTCTTCTCCCTCTTAGTCTTTCTGCCATTTTCTCCTCTGCTAAAGAAACTCTTAAGCCTCTTAAAAGTCCTCGTCCGTACTCCTAACAATTTTGACCTTGAGACCTCTTTTAAGGGTTAAGATGCTTTCTGAATTACTTTTTTATTTACTAGGATTTTTATTTAATTTTAAGAGTAAATGCCCACATTTCTAAGAATTTTCTTAGAATTTTGTCACTAGGAGCTAATCTTTGCACTAAGATTTTTTTTAAGAATACGGGCCCAGAGGTCTAAAAGAATGAAAATCTAAAAACTTGAAATCAATTAGACCAACCACAGTTGATTGGCATTGTAGCTGAATATCTGTTCAGAAGTTAGTTAGTTAGTTAGTTAGTTAGTCATTTTCATTTCCATCTATACAAAAGGTAACATCTTCGGAATAATGTTGAGTTTAATTCATGTAAAAATTCTGCAGTGAATCTGAACAGTAGACGCATGTAAAAAAATATTTTAAAAAATGTTGCTAGTGTTATGGAAAAATGAGTTGACTTGAAACATGCACGAAGTGTTTTGTTAGTCAACACAATTATTAATCTCATTTTTATTTGGGTTGTACTATACATTGACATTTCTAGAGATATTTTGATAAAATATTCAGTTTGCTGCTGTTTTACAGTGGTACCCTGGATCAGGAGACAACATGCAGCCAGGTGATGTTCATCATGGTTGGTTGGGTTTAAAATTATTCAATTTTCATCTTTTAGAAGGTACACATGCCTTCTCACTAGAACATTTTTAGGGAAAAATCCCTGAACAAATGTTTTGTTTTTTCACTAAAATGTTACATTTGTTGCATGTTATATGTTCTAAGTAGTGCACATTATTTATTTATTTTTACTTTGTGTTTGGTCCCAGTTCTCATCTTGTAAGGGGGTATACTTTGTTATTTATTTATTTGTTTAGTATTGCCATTGTTTTTATTTGTTAGCCAAAATCTGTCTTCTCTGTTCGTTTTTTTTTTTACCTGGGTCATCTAAATTTGGTTTAAAATCCTTGTTGAACATTGACAGCTCTTTTAAATAAAACTTTATTTTGATTTATATCCTTTCTAAATCGTTTGCTTGTTTTATATACCATTCAATATAATGTATTTAAAGTCGATGTATGTAGCCCACAGAACAATAATGTTATTCTGTTAATTGGATAAAAAATTCATTACTTATTTAAATTATCTTTTTTTTGATTTATTTTAAATGTAATAATATTTTTTTAAATAAATTAAATAATAAATGTTCAATCTAATTATTTCAAACCATTATTTTATGCCTTTGTAAAAAGAGTGAATTTAAAATAACCATAATGATGTAGTAAAATGAAATAATCACAGAAATGTACTGCATTTAATTTTACAGAAAAAAGCTGTTAAATAATTTACAGTATGAATAAAGTAAATTGCTGGAAACTCTGCTGTCACTATTTTACCGTTATTTTACAGATAAATGTTTTACAGTGTACATGATTGTATCAGCATCGCGATATAAAAAAAAAAAAAAAAAAAGCTACATCTAGATTTCAGAAAAAAAAAAAAAAACACACATTACTGACTGATCCATGCTTCACTGAAGTAGACTGATTATCATTCTCCACAGCACCACAGAGGGTGTGTCTCAAAAGCAATAAACATTTCTGAGCTTGTTTGCTGATATGGCAGAATATCTTGTTCCTATAACACAACACTCTTATATAGCACATAACATTATGTTTAAATAGCTAGCTTGAGTCTGCTTGGGAACAGGCAGCCCATGTCAGAGCTCTAAGAAAGAGTAAAGGATACAGAGCCATGGGGGGAGGAACACTGAGGAACACCATTTGTGCAAACTTCAGAGCATGCAACTTCCCACCAGCAGTTTGCTTGAGCGCATGTAAGACACAGATACTGGCCCACTTTTGCCAGGCAGACTCCCCCAACTCAGCACATCTCTAAAGTTGGAAAAGGCAAGTTGTTTTTTGCAGTGGGTACAGTAGACCCCGGTGCCTCCCTTAGACACCTTTTCAAGAAACAGTGCAAGAGAAGAAAAAAAGAAAAGAAAACCGTAGAATCAAATGCTTTGCAGGCAACAAATTATAGCTGAGCAGAGTGCTCCTTTTCAAAAGGCCCTTTACTTTGACCTTGCTTCATGTTAAATTCAATTACAGCACTTTTCTCCAAAGAGGATATTCAGAGCGGCATCGCCTCCGAGATTGCGGCAGCAACATCTGAGGGCTGTATTTCAAAAACATGCTCTTTAATATACCGACTCGCACACCTCGACACAAACAGCGGCTCTTGCTCTGTCACTGTAGATCAGTGCTGGCGCTGCTATTCCATGTACTTTCAAGGGGTAAATTACCCTGCACTCACGATCTGTACACCTCGGTGTGATGAAAACACAACAGTACTCAAGGCTGTCATGAAATCAGTGAGTGCAATCTTACAGTACAGAGCAAACAAAATATGCGAGAAAAGTCAAGGAGCACTGCGCTCCTAATTGGTCGACGGCAACTGCCTGGGTGGGAGTTTCAGTCGTCAAGGTGATAACCAAAGCGGTAGTCGAGAGATTTAAAAAGAATATATATAGCAGTTACCCATTTGTTATTATTTATTATTAATAATTATTTAATTTATCTCCAGAGCAGTGATTCCCAAAGCAGGTACTGGGTCTGGGGTACTTGGAAATGTTTAGAATTATTTACAAATGACAGTGTATTCTTTTGTGGGTAATATGTCATTCTTGTTGAGCTTTGTTGAACTCAAATTTCACCATATGAAGAATGCAAATCAATATTTGTATTATTTAATTATTAGTTATGAACTTTTGTTAGCCCTTTTATCTGAGTAAAGCTGCCTTTATTACAGTGATTCACTTTCAAACTGTTGGAGAAAAAGAGACTTGTCAATTATTTCCTCTCTTTTTATTAATAAGCTTCCCCTCTTGTTATTAAAATGATCTTGTTTGTTCTTGCTTTGACAGTTCTGGGAGCAGTAACACATAAACTGTCAGAGAACAACCTCAATTACAGTAGTTGCATATTCATATTAATATAAAATGAACATTATATAAATTATGAGCCAAAAGCAACCCATTTCTGCTTTGGTGCTGATGATGGGATACTTCAGCCTAACCATTGGGGAGGTGGAGGTACACAGGTCAAAAAGGTTGGGAAAAACTGCTGTAGTCTGTGCGTGTGTGTGTGTGCTTTGGCACCTGTGAAATCATTCAAAATAATGACTAGCAGGCACAGAAAGAAGTGTTTTCAGTATTGTATGTAATGTTGGGAAGTAGACCGGCTTCCTGCTGGCTCCGGCACAGATGCATCAATGGCACTTGGTTTATCCGCCAATCTGCAGAACAACATTTCAGCCAAAGCTGTGGGCTAACATCTGTCCTGCCAAAGCAAGACAACCTTTTTATTTGTGAAGGTAAAACATTTTCCCAGTACAAGCAGTAAGGGACAACACAGTCCCACAAGAGTTAAGAGAAATTGCGCAATGCATCACACCTTGCCACTGGCCTAGCCTACTGCTGCTCTTATGGCTTCAGGCCTAGCGTGACCGTACCATATTCCTGCATCCATTGCTTTGGGATCGATTGGGAGTAGCTAGTGTAATTGCCTTGAAAGCAATGTAGCATCATTAGAGGCTAGTCAGAGACAGACTTTGCAGGAATGAAAGGGCAAAGCTAACAGCTTCTCTGCAGCGGTAAAGGTTATCTTTAATCACCAATGAGGAATCATGGCTTTCCTCATTCTCCAGGACCAATCTTATTCTTCTCTATTTTGCCTCACCGTCACTCTTTCCACCATCAACCAACTAGTCCTTACTAGAGAGGAGGAACAGACTGTAACTTTATTAATTACACAATGATTTGTTTGTGGCGGTCAAAGTGGGTCGGCCTCCGACCTGAGAAGAGTGCTGAGCACAGAGGGTGTACAGTAATTAGAATGGGACCACTTTTGTATCTTCTGAAGCTTTAAGAATTATGGTTGTGGTCAAGTAGACCCCTAATGATCAAGACACCAAGGGCCAAAAGCAATTACAACGACAAATAACCGCGACAAAAAAGCAAATGCTAGTAAGTCTCAATTTGTTAATTGGAAGGAAAACAGTGAGAGAACGAAAAAACTGTTCAAATGCATTACTTTTGTCTGGATTTTTGCAGGAAAATTTGTATAAGTAATAATTGTAATTGTATAATGGTTAATTATTATTATTATTATATTTTTATTCTTTAAAAACAAACAAACAAAGAAAAGGCTAAATGTTTTTTTTTTCTTAAATTGACATTGATCTAATGGAAACAATTCAGATGGAGATAGACTTCACAAAATAGTCAGATTAAACCAATAGTTTAGTTATTATCTTATCAACATGAACATATCTGTGTTCATTGTGTATGCTGGGCAGTGACATGACTGTCAAAGGAAGGCAGTTTTTTAACAAAAAATTAAAAATAAATAAAAAAAAACAAGAGTTTCACAGAATGAATCTCCCTCCTCTAAAACTGGGTTTTAAGTGTACAAAACAAATTGTCCTGCAAAAAAAAAAAAAGTATCCCTACTTGCATGTCTCTCTCTTAAAGAAACTAAAATGTTTGGATTTATCAATAGTTTTTCTTTCCCCAACCCCCACTGTTTACTTAAAAAAAAGAACAATGAAGGAAAAACAAAATCAAAAATACGAGACATGAGCTTTTGTTCACATAGTGTCTCTCTCTCGTATCCACTCCATCAATCGAAGCCGTTTCCTCAGCTGACAGCAGAAAGACTGACATATATCACCTGCACACACCTACACACAAGCACACTTGCGCACACACATAAATACGCTGCGTTTCAAACCCGAATCTAGGTCAGAGACATTAAAATTTCAACAAAGTCCCTCTGACTTTGAAAGGAAGGTGTGGAGAAAAATTCAGACAGAAGGCCTGCTGTCGCTGTGCCGCCGTGGGGTCATGCCATATCCAGGCCACAGTGGCTAGGCCTGATGGATTCTATGACATCAAACAGAGTGAAAGAAGGTTAGATTATGTGACACCAGACACACCAAACCCAGACTGAACTGGACTGTGAGTTTCAGTACTCACAGTGCTCAGTCATCATACCAGAAGAAATCTAACTGTAAGCAGGCATTACAGAGATACTTCACCATACCATCTGGGGGAAAAGGCCTAAATATACAGCATCAAAAAAACAAAAAACTATAAAAAAAAACCTATAAAAAAAACTTTTTAGCACTCTTTCATCTTATAGAGCTCTATGACTATCTCAAAATGAATTATTCGGAACTCCAGGACATTTTTATTTGTCCCCTAACACCTTCCTCACTGTCCGGTGAATGGCAAATGGCCTGTTTGTATGCTAGTTGGAACAGCAAAGGCAAAGACAAATTATTTCTAGAAGTTAAAGAACCCACTACATCAAAATTTCTACTACGTCTTTTTATTTAAGGGAAAAAAATATATAATTTGTATGTGTGTGTGTGTGTGTATATATATATACATATCAGGATGCTCCGATCGATCGGCTGGAGATCGGTATCAGCCGATATTCACATTTTATGACTCGATCGGTACTTACTAAACTTGGCCGATCTCACAAACCGATCACAATTTGATTGCGGCAACACGTGAGAAGGTACATGATGCGTGGGGACTTAAATGATTTGGCAGTCATGTCATCACCAGTGTGGAATTACTATGATGTGTCAAGAAACAATGAAAAAAATGAGCTATTTGCCGTGTAAGTTTCAAAGGAATCTCAAATGGAGCAGCATTGTCCTCCAGAGAGATCGCCTTTCTGAAGAGTTGCTTCGCTCACTCAGTCCACACAGCGCCGCTCGCTCAGAATGCCCACAGTGACGCGCCGTTTAGGAAATATGAGAAATAAATTGTGCTGCCCGTGCACGACTAAAGTTTTTTCTAGTTGACTAGTAGTAGGCTATTCATTTAAG
Source organism: Siphateles boraxobius (assembly GCF_051911475.1). Taxonomy (NCBI): domain Eukaryota; kingdom Metazoa; phylum Chordata; class Actinopteri; order Cypriniformes; family Leuciscidae; genus Siphateles; species Siphateles boraxobius. The sequence goes on from NW_027508919.1 coordinate 12,772,516, forward strand.
CCATTAGTCTAATCGCATATTTATATTAATTTAATTACTTAAATATATATGGGAGAAAATACTAAACCATAATGAGCGTTACCGTAATATTGCCTATATTTCGCATATCAAGCGCATGCATAAAGCTTGCCACAAAGAACCGGCAAAAGTAATGTTTAAGCAGCATGGTAGATTTGAATTGTTTATTAATAAACTAGTGTTTTCTGGCTGCAAAGATACAGTTGGCGATGTTGACGCCATCTTCACATGTAGTGAACGCGCCTATAGAGAGAAATGCAAACTGCATATGGATTAGCCTACATAAGCAGAGAGTAGCCCATTTCTTAGCGATTTGAATGTTTTTTTTTGTTTGTTTTTTAAGCATTTCACGTTTTCCATAAGTTCTCAGGTCTGTGAGGCAAGTCATTTATACGCTGAGTTTTGGTTCATTTATGAGACGCACTCCAGTTCAAGCGCGGGCGCCTCTGTATCCTATATTGCCTGCTATATTTCGCTTCTTATTTATTAAATCCAGCCAATTGGTTGATGAAACATTGATTGAAATTAAGATACAATTTTTACAAAATGAAATTCACTTTAAAGAATGGCTTTCTACAAAACAAAACTTAATTAAGTGGTCAAAATCATGTCTGACCCAATCCAAATGTCTCCTGATATGCTATTGGGCATCTTATGATCCTATCTGACTCGTCTCATGTGATTCCTTTTTCATATAATCAACATAGATGAAATTAAAAAAAGAACATTATATTATATAAAACAAATATGAAATGTATATTTACGTTTTTAAGTTATATTTAAACGTCAGACCACTCCGCTTTTCTCGTGTGTGGCCTATACATGCATGTGTGCGTGCATAACAGGGAGGGGTGCGATTTTCGAATAATACCCAGAGATCTTCGAATATTATTTTTGCTTGAAATGCCCATCCCTTCTAATGAGTAGCATCAAACTACTCCAATTTGTTCTTTTAGGAGTTTAAATTATTTATTTATTTATGTTTTGTCCTGCTCAGACTTGTATTGGACAAGGTTTAAGTTACATCAGACTTCTCTATTTTAGGTGATTAAATGTTTATGTTTTCCACCAAAGTTTACTATTGGAAAATGTTTAATTTAACCTTTTGGGCTGTATCAGACTGCTCCATTTTGTTGGTATTTATCTTTGTCTTATATTAAGTATATTAAGCATCAGGATCGGTATCGGCCGATCACCATGACAAGAAATCGGCTATCGGTATCGGCTGCAAAAATCCTGATCGGAGCATCCCTAATATATATATATATACACTTTATATCCTCTGACTAGCACAGTAATTAACAAACCATACAAGTGTCTAGTGTGATGTTGCCACACTATGATATATTTGCTTAAACATAACACATCAAGAATTGCAGACTAGTTTCATGAGGACTAGTGTGTGAAGAAACATCGCCATTGGCCAAACGCAAACATCATAGCAAACTCAATCCCAGCTTGCTTCAGCTGAGAAGAGAAAAGTTGTTTGGGTTGCACCACACACTGTAAATCCTTACTTTAAGCAAATACTCTCAGGGCTTACCACTGCTCCACAAGCTCGAACACAAACACAAAGCGGAAAGTGCACAAGCTGGTACAGACACACACGACTAACGGTTTGTACACGTTTACAGTTATGAACAGCTAATGTACTAGCCTCCCTACGTATATAATGCATTGAAGTGAATCATACAGTACTTATCCACGGTAAATGTCACTGAAGAGTTCAGTTATCCCACACACTACGACTTGTTTCTTTTATTAGGCAGGAAAAGTATTTTTTTTAAAAAGCCTTTGCTACACTCAGCACCATCAGGTCACGGTGTGGCCCGTCAGTATCGAAAACCACATTGTTTCCCTATTAATTAACTCATTGAATCATTTATATATTCATGCCATTTCCCCTCACTGTTTTCACAGGAATCCAATACACAAGTACACAGGCATCACTATAATACCAGAATGAGATGGACACAATGACACAAAATAAATAATGTATAGCATTCATTTCAAATCACACCACACGCTTGTGACATTTGAAAATGGTGTCAAATTATGAGCACGATTTTCACTGGGGAACAAAGGGGGTACTAATTAAATGCAGGCTCATTGTTTTAGAGATACACTAACCTGTTTTTCAGCCTGCAAACAAAGGCCTTTGGTACACCTGAGACGTTAGGCATATGCCACGCTACATCATTCTCACTTCAGAGTAGTACAATGTGCAGACACCCTCAAAACATGTTTTATAGTGTGTACAGATGAAAAAAAGAAGCATAAAGCACTTATTAGCGTGCCAACAAATGAAAACACACACAAAGCGCTCTCAAACCCGCTCTCCTTTTTGATGTGCTGGTAGCGAAGTGAGGAATCCCATGCAGTGCCACATCTCCTAAGGCAAGGTCTGTTTCTTTTTCTTTATTTGGCATGGGTTTTATCATGTGTATGTGCCTATCACCCCCAGCAGATCTGGAGCAAACCCATATCTCCCTCCACAGACACTGCCATCATACCTGCTCAAGAAAACACACATGGCACATGTATGAAACAATGCCCACTCTGACTTTATAAGGATCTGGAGTAACAGAGGCCTTTATTAGACAGGAAAAATGAAAAGGAGACTCTTTCCTGATGGTCTGAGTTCACACGTATTGTCTTTTTGCCATCGATACCAATTACGAAGCATCAATGGAGGAGGAAAAGGCATAAATATATTTTCTCCCTCTTTGATAACTGTTTTCTAAATCCTTTTCTATGCCCTCTTCACATTGTAATTGGGTTTGTGAGATAATGAAGGTCACGCAAGTCGAACAGTGCATTGTGGTCTAGATGTCTGTTACCACAGAGAAAGGGCCGCTCCATCCCTCATTATCCAAGGATCTTCTGTGATCCATGTGTCATTTCGGATGAAAACCAACAATGCTAACTATAGAAAAGTCCCTCATCATCTGCAGTGCGAGATGGGGCCTGCCTGCGGAGTACATCACAATGAGGAACCTGCATTAATGAATTTGTCATTAAACAACCTGCCTTCCTTGCTAATAATACCATGGTAGGAATATTGGCAGTACGTCATATAAAGGGGGACTGTTATTTCAACTGGCCTGATAAATCCATGGGGTCTTTTCATTGCAGTGTTGTGCTTGTTAGTCACCCGAGTAGATAGCAGATTGTGTCTTAATGGGAAATCCCACCAGAAGCCTTCAGTAACATTATAAAATTATCAGCACCTTTGGATGCTGCTTTTCATTATAGAGATGTTAGCATAACTGTAGGTGAGAAACTTTAAAAAAAAAACAGGGCAGCCAGTGTTAATTTTTACACAGTTGTTTGTTTCGGTTATTTTTTAGTCATTAAAAATAGCATGCAACTCATTTTAACTTGTGCATTTCAAGAATCAAATACAGCAGGCTATTAAATTTCCATTATTTGTTTAAGCATTACTTATTATTTTAAGGCATTAAACTCTACCATTCAATAGTTTGGGGTCGGTAAGATTTTGAATGTTTTTTGAAAGTCGTCACGTATTCTCATCAAGGCTGTTTTTATTAAATCAGAAATAAAGTAAAAACTATAATATTCTGAAATATTATTACATTTTAAATAATGTTTCCTATTTGAATATATTTTAAATAGTATAATATATTCCTGTGATGACAAATCTTCAGATGACTTTCGAATAAGCTAACCTGCTGCATTTCTTTCTGGATTTGATTAATAGACATTTCAAAAGAACATCATTTATTTAAAATATAATTTTTCTGTAAATATGTACACATCTTTACTGTCAAATTTGATCCATTAAATGTGTCCCTGAAATCTATATAAACATATACATACTGATTTGATGAAGGTTACGTGAAACATATTAAATGGCTCACTGCAGCAGTTTAAAACTTTTCAAAAACAGAGTGAGAAAGATATTTCACATGCAACCTTCATAAAGTCAGTGGGATGTCCTGCACTTTCCTCTGAAAATCTGTTTTAAGGTTTCCTGTGAGGATGCTATAATCCTTTGTGAGGCAATGTTGGACGGGTTTGCATTTTCCTTTACAGGTTATTGACGTCTCATCTGTGATGTATGTGTGCGTTTATGTGTGTCCTCTCGAGAAAAACCTCAGTGAAAAACAATTTCTCCCTACATCAACACGACACAGTGCAGTATAGTGCAAACTCTCACACTCCCTCAGCTAGATTACATTATTATTTCAAATAAACACATCATGGAACAAAGTTAATCCTATGCTATAATGGATTGGTGTGTTTTTGTTGTGTATATTCTGTTAATTCTGAGGGCAGAAGTGGCTAAACATGACAGCATTCCCTTTCTTCAAAAATCCACACATCGCAGACGTGTGTAGAAGAGGGGAGGAGAGGAGAGGAGAGGTGAGACTCTAGGAGGAGGATGTTATGACAGGGTGATGTGGGCTTGGTCTTCAGCCACCCACAGCGTTCAGGGTGTTAGACAGCCAAAAGCTATGCAAGCCTCAGCTACAGACACGACTGAGCTCTTAATAACCCCAAACAATGGAACCGATAGCTCAATCGGGCACAAGATAAATGAGGGCACGATGAAAGGAAGATGCATAAGACAAAGGCAGCAATAAATGATGATACATAAAAGATCTTCAAAAATTAGGTTAAGGTTTGAGGGAGAGAAAATAACAATTTCTAGAAATGAATGAGTCTCTTCTCAGATGTCAATCAAAGCCGCCTGGTAAACTAATTGAAATGAGTGGCGTGTTCTACTTACAATACAGCACTCTATCAGATTGCTCTACAATGATACATCCAATGCTAATGTGATTCTGTCTTGGATGTTTTCAATATGTGTGCATCAGCTAGATGAAACGCAATATTTGACAAACTCACTGCTGTATAACATGCAGTGAAAACCTATTTAATCATAATGCATTGAATAATACATACTGTCCACTAGACTGTTTACTATATATTAACTCTTTCCTCGCCATCGTCGGAAATTTCCGTCATTTATGAGACAACACTTCCCCGCCATTGACGGAAATTTCTGGCTTTCCAGAATTTTCTGGTTTCACTGTTATACGGTATGGGGCGCTATTACACATCTTCTAAAATAATTACTGAATCTCCAGATCAAAACACCGGGAAATGAAGAAGCAGAAACAATCGATCTCATAAGCAGATACATAAATAAAAATAAATAAATAAATGTAAATTAATAATACGTTTTTTTTTTTTTTGAAAAGCAGATGTGCTGTTCTTTTTTTATTGCATGTTCAGATATTCATTCAACCAAATATTCTGGGGGCCATGAACATTTTGTGAAAAATGCAACGTTAATATGTGAATTAATGACTTATTATTTCTATAAACCAGTGGCTCCTTTGTTTATATCTAGGGGTTTGGAAAAGTCATAATTGTCATAATATATTTGCTTGTATTGCATTTTTGTGTATTATAATCATAATGATTCTTGTTTTAGAATATCAGTCACTGTTTCCCTACATTTTCTCATTGTCAGACTGAGACTGAAATTACAGGAATGGGATTTGAAAGAATGCTGCTGACCTTTCCTCCACGGCTTGTTTGTTAACAGTCCCTTTGCATAAAGAAACTGGCGAAAACCCATTGGCAAACTCATTTAATCTTCTGAATGACATATAACGTTACATGACGGCAAGGCAGTGCGCACTCCTGGGAAAATGTTAAAGCAGCCCTGACAGACACCATTACCAGCCAAAGACCACATCGCCCCTGGTATTGAAATACATACTCTCCCAAGGGGACATCAATGTGTGAAAATAAATACTTTGGCATAAGGCCAAAAAAAAGGAACTAAAAATGGCACGTAATTGATTCTCAATCTAACAGTTCACTTGTCGTTTAGAAGCATTTGTGGCTGTCGTCACCTATAAATTACTCTCTCGGTGATGTTTACATTCCCGGGAAGGAGGGGGGTAATATTAAATAGAGTCTAGTGTCAGTACGGCTGGTGCAACATGAGGAATACTCACAAAGGAAGTGCACTCATCCCCCCACCCCAAACCATGAGTGCGGAAATGTTACTTAGGTCTGAGTGCCCCCTACTGTCTAAATATATAAGAGGTCACACCTGGAGTCCTTATGATACTGAAAATCAACTGAATAAATGTCATAAGGAGTGAAACAAGTGATGCAAATATATTCTTAGCCGCGTAGCCGTCTGGTGGTCGCCGTCTGGTGGTTTAAATGGTTTCTTTGGTTTCTGCTGTGTTACTCAGAAACACATGAGGTGCATGTCCGTAATGGCATCATTTATGAATGCTTCATATGTGCACTGTGCCATGGGATCCCAAAAACCTGCAGCCGGTAATAACAATGCAAATGTGGATATAATTACCCTCACACACACGGAATAGCATGAGCACTGCAGTAGCATAAGATAGCTCTCAGGCACGGATCAATAAGGTAGAGTCGAATAGGCTGGCTGTGCTGTGTGATGGCCAAAAACCCTCATCAGCGCACAGTCTGAGAGAGCTCTCCAATACACACTGACTGACAAGCTATCACCTCACAGGATCAGACACAATATACTATCTCTCCCTCCCTCTCCTATGAGACTCAGACAGACCTTACGATAGAGGACAAGTCTGGGGTGAGTTATGAACACAGTGTACCACCCGGCTATAAAGCGCTGACACTCCTGCAGTAACATTAAGTCCAGTTCATTATGACGCTAATGATAGCCATTTATCAATCATTAATCATATGCTCCGAAGCAGAATATATGTGGGAACAATCAAAGAGAGAGAGGAGAGACAGAGAAAGGTTTCAAATGTAAGTGCTGCTGCAGGAAGGCAGTTATGTATCTGTTGCAGTAAAATTACCATTCAAGAGACACTGCCACTCATTACCACTCAGAAGCCAATCACTGCTTTAATAAACATATTCATTAGTTGTCTGGATATATTTGTAAAACAGAAAATTGAATACACAATCATTTTGTGTGTGTTGTGCTGGCTGTACTTTACATGGACCCAGTCTATCATACAAAATAAATAGATTTATTTTGGTTATTAACCATATATACTTAGGCTACTTAAACCTTAATGTTAATTATTATCCTATCTTATTGTATTAATTTAATTTATTTGTATTTTATGTGTGTTATAGAATTTATTACCATTTTCCAAGCTTTGGGAAAAAATAATCTAAGCAACCCACTCCAGGAAAAAAAAATGGAACTGTTTTTTTCTTTCCTCTTAAAAGAACTATTCATTTCTTTGTTTAAAACCTTTTTTTATGAGGACAAAAATATATTTGATGTTCATTATGGTTTTTATATAATCTTATTATTTATTTTACTTTTTGTATTTTGTGCTATTGTTTTAATTAGTAGAGAGAAGGAGAAAGAGGAGAAGGAGAAGGATGATAAGGAGGAGGAGGAGGAGAAGAAGGAGGAGGAGAAGAAGGAAGAGGAGGATGAGAAGAAGAATGAGGAGGAGTAGTAGGAGGAGGAGGAGAAGAAGGAGGAGGAGGAGAAGAAGGAGGAGGAGAAGAAGGAAGAGGAGGATGAGAAGAAGAATGAGGAGGAGTAGTAGGAGGAGGAGGAGAAGAAGGAGGAGGAGGAGAAGGAGGAGGAGGAGGAGGAGAAGGAGGAGGAGGAGAAGGATGAGGAGGAGAAGAATAAGGAGGAGGAGGAGAAGGGGGAGGAGGAGAAGGGGGAGGAGGAGAAGGAGGAGGAGGAGGAGAAGGAGGAGGAGGAGGAGAAGGAGAAGGAGGAGGAGGAGGAGAAGGAGGAGGAGAAGGAGAAGGAGAAGGAGGAGGAGGAGGAGAAGGAGAAGGAGAAGGAGGAGGAGAAGGAGGAGGAGGAGGAGGAGGAGAAGGAGGAGAAGGAGAAGGAGGAGGAGAAGGAGGAGGATGAGGAGAAGGAGGAGGAGGAGGAGAAGGAGGAGGATGAGGAAGAGGAGGAGGAGGAGGAGGAGAAGAAGGAGGAGGAGAAGGAGAAGGAGGAGGAGAAGGAGAAGGAGAAGGAGAAGGAGGAGGAGAAGGAGAAGGAGGAGGAGAAGGAGAAGGAGAAGGAGAAGGAGAAGGAGGAGGAGGAGGAGAAGGGGGAGGAGAAGGAGAAGGAGGAGGAGGAAGAGGAGGAGGAGGAGGAGGAAGAGGAGGAGGAGGAGGAGGAGGAAGATGAGGAGGAGGAAGAGGAAGAGGAGGAGGAGGAAGAGGAGGAGGAGCAGGAGGAGGAGAAGGAGGAGGAGAAGAAGAAGGAGGAGGAGAAGAAGAAGGAGGAGGAGAAGGAGGAGAAGAAGAAGGAGGAGGAAGAGAAGGATGAGGAGGAGGAGAAGTAGAAGGAGGAAGAGGAGGAGAAGGAGGAGGAGGAGAAGTAGAAGGAGGAAGAGGAGGAGAAGAAGGAGGAGAAGACGTAGGATGAGAAGAAGAAGAAGAAGAAGAAGAAGAAGAAGAAGAAGAAGAAGAAGAAGAAGAAGTGGTGAGAGTACTGCAGGTTGTATGTCTCACATAAATATTTCAGTGCACAAGACAGGTAATTCTCTGTGAAGTGAAATAGCAAATAACCTACAGGGGAAAAATACAAACAGGACAAAGAGCGTGACAAACAAAAAAGAGAAAACAGAAATGTGGTATGTCATACTAAGGATGTGAGGTCAGAGGTCGGTGAAAGGTCATGACCTTTGAGTTTGTTTGTTATTTTATTTGTCTTAATCTAGGGGAGTGGGGCACCTGTTATACACAAACACATTATTACACAACCCCCTTTAAACATTTGTACCTTCCGGTACATGCTCAAAAAACACACTTGACTGGCTCCGCCCTTTCTTCAGCTCAAGACAGGAACAAACACACCCATTGACTAAAAGCTGTCCCACAGCGCCGGTCCTAAAAGGAATCATTCTATCAAGTGTGTCACTAGAGCTTAAAAACTGGGCCATTTGCACTGTCACCTACACAACAGCAGGGACAAGCTGCTGCATCCCGGGGAGACACAGAGAGCAGTGTAACGACAACATGTGACTACCGGGAGAAAGTGTTAATGCAGACAAGACACCCTCCCCATGCTCTGCAGGGAAAACTAAAGTCTAAAAGTAGTCATCATCCCCATGATCAAGGACCTTCAAAGACAGTGAAAGCACGGTCACATCCAGCCATCTCTCCTTCACTTAACCTGCCACTATCAATCAGCCGCCATCACGACAGTCGCAGCTGAATTGTATAACAACTGACAAGGATCTATTCACATTTCTGATAATGCACTAAATTAATCTGGCCCAATTTGTAAGAGAGTAGATTTGTTCAAGCCACAAAAGGATGAAATCAAGCCGTATTCCCATTATTGCCACAGTACCGTCCAGCCACGCTGCTCTAGCGCTCTCGTGCCTCACCATAGGGCTTCCTTAATTATAATAGACAGACTAATGAGATTGGGGACCTGCAGATGACCAGAGCCAATACAGCCATACAGGTGTGTATGTGCATCCCGAGCTCAAGTTCCCAGAGCCTGTGGCACTATCAAAACCCCTGCCCCTGTTTAAGAGCGCCACCTATTGGTGCCACTGAAAACAACCACCTGCAGGGTGTAGAAATACACAAATCAAAGCAGAAAGCCGTTTGGGTTAGGTGTTGTGTTGATTTTGTCATTCAATACTGTATTCCTGTTAGGGATGTGCAAAACTTTTCAAAATCGATAAGTCAGTGGGTTGTTTGGACAACTAGTTGGCCTTATGGAAGGCATGTACAATTAGGCAAGTTTAGGGGCATGCCCACAAAACTCGAGTAGATGTCTTTCAAAGAGATTTATAGTCACTCATGGAAGTGCTTAAACAGGGTTAATTTCAACAACAACAAAAAAACTAAACATGTGTATTGCACAAACTTCAATATCATATTTCAAATCTATTAAATATCTTTAAATATGTCTTTAAAATATCTTTAAATTGCTAAAATTGGCAGATATGTATGCCATATAAGCAAATACATTTAAATTATATCAATCAACATGTACATTTATATTCTGAAATGACAATGATGCTCATAAGTGCTTGTATATGTCAATATGTTATTTAAATAATCATACTTCAATTAAATTTGTAAAGAGTACGTATGTTTCATAGTTATGTCTTTTAATATGCAACATATATCTATTATTACGAATTCACTTTAACATTTGAACCCAACTTGGCATTCTCTGAACCAAAAGCCATGCTGCAACCACTAGGCAAGCTTCCATTTGAGCTTAACCGCCTCCTACACCCCTTCGACAGCGCAACACGTGCTAACACACACACACACACACACACACACACACACACACACTCTTGTGGCATTCAGTTTAAGCTCAAAGACTAGTAAAGGCTGGTTGCCATGGGGACAGGTGCATGCAGAGCTGATGCGTGTGTGCTTGCGCGAGTGGAATGGTGTGTGTTAGAGGAGCGCGTCACACAGTTCTCACTCATGACAAAAAAGTGTTGAGGAACAGCAGACAGCGTGAAACTCCCATACTGTAGCCTGAATGGACAATCACAGGGCAGCCCGCAGGAAAATGGGTTAACGTGTGGACAAGCCTGAAGGTACAGTGAGTGACTCTGTCTGAGACTTTTCTTTTTCTGTCCATCTTTCGCACATTCACAATAAAGTTGGCCTAACCCCTCCTATTCGGTCTAGCATATCAAGGTGATTCATTAATCTAAATACAACAGAGAAAATACAGCTGTCCGCTGCACCCTAATAACCATGTGACAAAAACCTCCACACTCACAAAATGGAGGTGTGCCACAAAAGAGATATTTTGTGTAAGGTATAATGATAGCTTTACAAAAAACACATACACTAAAAAGGCACAACTCATAACAACAGTTTGCCTGTAGCATGACCCTGCATTAGCACTTTCTCTTTCACTAGTGTTCCATTGTACTTACTAAAATAACAATGACACTAAGTTCTACAGAAGAACACTATATTCATTCATTTTCTAATGTCACTGAATTAATCTAGAAAAGATTAATTAAAAATACAAAATGAAAGAAAGAATTCAAGATTAAATTGTCAGGTATTTTCCTATTGTCCACTATTTCCTTGAACAAATGTGATAAACAGCACAAGTTATTGCATCACACAGCATTGTATGTCTATTCGAGCTAGTCTCGAACAACATTGTGAATTTGTTGCTTGGGTGGGGGGTGCTATTATTTTCACACATCTATAAAAAGGAACAGTGTCGATGCACTGAACCTAGTACCTCTCTATTAATCCTATCAGCATCAGCCACAAAAAGACTCCACTCTAAATGCATTTGCAACAAGCCTTACCAGAGAAATGTAAGATTATTTGCCAAAATCTTGGTGTTATTGATTAACAATTTAATCTGCCAGAGCGAGATTGTTTCTTGGTATTACGATTTTGTTTTGTCCCATAATGCATACGGGGTATGGCCACCAGCCCATGTTGGCACTCTACCAATCAAAGCAGCATGTGTTTGTGAGTGTTAAACCATGATATGATGGCCAACTGTACCAGAGGGGTGGAGAGGGGAGGCAGACAGGCAGCTATCAGTGCTACACGGGTGCCGAGTAATCTGAATGGACAGCGGCAAGACCCAGGACGTTTCAGGAGCTGGGGTGGTGTTATTCTCTACTCTCCCGGGTTGCATTGTGTCTCATGCATTCAGTGTTAATCTCACCCTTCGGGGACATTTGCCGTTGCGTTAATTACACACCGCCAGGAGCTTTCATTAACACAAATACACACACCAAACAGACATACAGAAGTTCACTGACACATGTTATCATACATGGATATGCACAACTCATGCACAAATTTAGAACTAGGAGCCTAGTGCATAGATCCAAGGAAAAATAACTGACGACTTACCTAAATGTAACACAGTTTAAGCATAAACTCAGATGTGCACACTAGAAACAGCATCCATAACATACAACATCATATGGGTGTAATGCATCATATTTTGATAGCAACTGGTGGAACAGTATAAAAAATAAAAATAAAAAATATATACATATATATATATACACTAAAAAAATTAGCATATTGTGATAAAGTTCATTATTTTCCATTATGTAATGATAAAAATTAAACTTTCATATATTTTAGATTCATTGCACACCAACTGAAATATTTCAGGTCTTTTATTGTTTTAATACTGATGATTTTGGCATACAGCTCATGAAAACCCAAAATTCCTATCTCAAAAAATTTGCATATCATGAAATGGGTCTCTAAACGAGCTATTAACCTAATCATCTGAATCAACTAATTAACTCTAAACACCTGCAAAAGATTCCTGAGACTTTTAAAAACTCCCAGCCTGTTTCATTACTCAAAACCGCAATCATGGGTAAGACTGCCGACCTGACTGCTGTCCAGAAGGCCATCATTGACACCCTCAAGCAAGAGGGTAAGACACAGAAAGAAATTTCTGAACAAATAGGCTGTTCCCAGAGTGCTGTATCAAGGCACCTCAGTGGGAAGTCTGTGGGAAGGAAAAAGTGTGGCAAAAAACGCTGCACAACGAGAAGAGGTGACCGGACCCTGAGGAAGATTGTGGAGAAGGACCGATTTCAGACCTTGGGGGACCTGCGGAAGCAGTGGACTGAGTCTGGAGTAGAAACATCCAGAGCCACCGTGCACAGGCGTGTGCAGGAAATGTGCTACAGGTGCCGCATTCCCCAGGTCAAGCCACTTTTAAACCAGAAACAGCGGCAGAAGCGCCTGACCTGGGCTACAGAGAAGCAGCACTGGACTTCAGGCATTTTGGCATTTCCTTCTCCCCAGTCTTCCTCCAGACTCTGGCACCTTGATTTCCGAATGACATGCAAAATTTGCTTTCATCCGAAAAAAGTACTTTGGACCACTGAGCAACAGTCCAGTGCTGCTTCTCTGTAGCCCAGGTCAGGCGCTTCTGCCGCTGTTTCTGGTTCAAAAGTGGCTTGACCTGGGGAATGCGGCACCTGTAGCCCATTTCCTGCACACGCTATATATATATATATATATATGTATATATATTGTATAAAAAATTTATATAGTGTTTATTAATAATTATTATATATCATTTCAGGATGGAATAACACAGGTTTTCAATTTCAATTATGATGGGGGAATTATTATGCATTATATAAATCAGATCTATCAGTCTTTTCAAAAAAAATGTCAAGCCAACAATTATTTAACAAGGATGCAATAAACCGATCAGATGCAGCAGTAAAAAAACATTTATAATAATAAGAAATGTTTTTTTTAGCACAAAAGCAGCACATTAGATAATTTTCTAAAGGACATGTGACACTGAAGACTGGAGTAGTGGCTGCTGAAAAATCTATTTCACCATTAGATGAATAAATTAATTTCAAAATCGTTTTACTTTTTTTTACTTTTTTTTTTTTTTTATAAATTCAGCCTTTCAAAAAACATTTTAAAAACTAATATTTTTTAAATGGAGACAAACTCATGATATACTGATACATGATTGTATCACTACATGATTGCGTCAGTACAGCCCCAGTCACACCCACATACAGGCTATCTAACCTACTTAACACTTTAAATACACACACAGCATGTGTACAATCACACCATGCCATCAACAGTGGCACAGTTTGGCTCATCCACATCCAAAACACCCACCACATTAACACTTTTCAGTGCCAACATAGCCAGACGGGGCTGCAGCTAATGTGCACACAATTAACTCCAGAGCTCTTGGTCTCTTCCCCTCACCCTCTGATAACCCCTTCCTCCCTGCCTCACCCAGCCCTCATTACTGGCCTGCCATCCACTGACCTCTCACCATGGAAACCCAGTCACACAGCTCACACACACCTGGGGTTAGAGCCACAAGCAAATTCTCTTTCCAATCTATGATGGTGGAAGGGCCATGGGGAAGGGCCGAGTATATTGCTCCGTCGTGGCAGTCAGCTTGGTTTCAGGACCAGAGTGATGGGCTGGCAGGTGACCCTCTACACTAGCAGCTGGGCCCAGACCCATACGTGTGCTCTTTAATTGTGCCGCAGGGGAGCTCCAACTCTTTCCCCCTTCGCTCAATTATGGTGCTAGTCAGTTTAGACAAGATGGAGAACACATGAGATAGAGACAGTGAAAGGGAGAGAGATGCGTTTTGACTGGATTTTAAACAGAGTGAATGGGTTTAAATAGCCATGTGGGCTGAGAGACCCTCTATCACTGCAGAGCACCTGCGTGATAGTTATGTATCGGTCGGCTAATGGACTCTGGCATTATGGGAGAGTTAAACATGCTTCAGTAGCCTCAGCACTGGAAGAAGGGGAAAAGGCGTCAAACATTCTCTCTGACATGACATAGACCATTAGCACTGCCATCAGCATGGCAAACATGCATAACAGGATGCCGATGAAGCACGTCAGTGAAAAAAACAGCATTGAGGAGCATGCAGACTAATCAATCCAGCTCGATTGTTATAATTGAGTGAGGAGGGTTGGTGCACCTTAAGGCCTCGTCCATATAATATCACACAACACATACTAACGATCAGAGGGTAAACTTCACATACGATAAAGCAGGGGCTGGGAAATTTAAGAGGACAGTGGTTTGACTCTTGCGTGTCACGCCGATGTCTCTAATCAAATATCAGAGGACTGATGAGAAAATGTAATACAAGGTGGTGTTAGCTGAAGAACACTCGTGCTCTGACGTTGATGGTGTGAAATGTGATTAAAATTGAATCAAGGCATATCAATCGTGTGAGGTTAATTTGTATTAACATGCCGTGCCAAAAGTGTGCTTTCAATCCCTGAGATGCCCATGGCTTCAGAAAGGTTAATAAGTTGCATCACCTCGGCCGAGACGGCGGAGGAAGGAGAGAAGAGGCAGAGCGCGCTCGTTTAATGCAAATTCACAAGAGCACATACAGCAATGGTCACATCTATTCAGAACATCCGCTCTTTTGGCCTTATCTTCAGAACTGTTAAGAAGATAATCCTTATACAGTGGCCGCAAAATGGTTTTTAACAATTTTGGACACTTAAATCACACTTAAATATGTATGAATGTCATTGGATGAGAAAAACAAAACAGCATTTGAAATCTAGAGCTTTCAGCAGTCAAGATTATTTTAGTGAATGTATGATGTGAGCAGTGCTGTTATCGTTAATTTACACAAACTATTAACAATTGTTAATTGAAATAAAGCTGAAATTAAATTAAATATAAATATTAGATGACAAAGGTAAAAATTTGAAATTTGCCTTAGAAACTTAAATAAAATAAGCAATAAAATTGCTAAAACAAACTGATATTAAAATACAAACTAAATAGAAATGATAAAAAAATAGGTTAGACATATTTAGATCAACACCTTAGATAATAAAAAAAAAAAAAAAAAAAGATGAGCACCAGTGGGGCAGATTCTAAAATTAAATGAAAAAATAAATATAAAATAAAAGCTAATTCAAAATGTTAATACAATACATACTATAAAGTATATAAATAATACTAAAATAGCACTGGGACATAGTTCTCCAGATTAACTCTTTTAAGGCTAAGGTTTCTTAGCTAAGTAACCATTGTTCATACTATTGACATTAATAAATTAAATGAAATTAAATGAAATTATCTTTTTATTAAAATAAATGCTACTGGATTTGATAACTTGTTATATAATCTTGTAAACACAACCATGCATTTTGAAGTTTACTTCTTGGAGCCACTATATTCTCTCTCTGCATTTGCTCTGCTGTAAAGTTGACAATTAGCTGCTGGATCAAAGTTTCCCATTCACAGTCACAATTGATGAAATGCTTCCTATATTGCACCCTGTGGGTGTCTGCAAATGGATTTAGTGACAAGAGGAAGGGAAAGAAATGTGCCAGGACAGAGACTTGTATCAGCATCTAAACAGCACACCACAGACACAAACACTCTCGACCTGTCCACTGCCAAGGGCTGACCAGCACCTTGGATATTTGGAAAGAAAAAAAAGAGGAAGATAGAGAGAACGCATAAATAGGTATCTACTGTTCTGCTGACTTGAGTCTAAAGCCCTATTTGGACGGTAATTGATTCTCTTGTGGACGTCCCTAAAAATAAATCTGCATGGCACCACAGTGATAAAACTCATGCATTCGGATGGCGATTTATTCACGGTGAAGGGCCGAGTTTTGTGAACCCTGGAACCCCTGGTCATAATAGGAAAATAATACCCTAACTATTATTTAATTATTTAAATATCCCGTTTAAAAAAACAGGAAAATATAGATACGTTAGTAAAAATGGTTTTCTGTCTGTGGATTCGAACGGCAATTGAATTACCACACGACCTTGGTGTTTGTCAAAAAACTGTAGGTTGTTCGGCCCGGGGATTTTCACGCAGGTGGTCTTAGAAATGAATGGCAATAAAATCACAGACTAGCCCTGTAAATGTAGAAAATACCTTACGGCCCCATGAGAAATGTGGCGAGCAGGACGAGGCTGAGGGCCGTGAGAGAGCAGCACAAGGCCGGTAGCGTGATTACTGATGAGCGACACCTACACGATGCACCAGTCTCGTATCTCTCACGGAGGAGCGGAAGCAAAAGACCCTGCATCCTCATACTCCCAAGAATTACAAATGAATGTTATTAAACTAATGGCTGTCAATGTTAAGTATTTTGTCGCTCATGGCTCAGAAAACTGTGTACATAGAACACATATTTTAATAAAACATATTACAAAATCCAGAGGGAAAGGTTAAAAAATAAACAGTGTACGTTCCAATTTGTATAGAATGCTTTCTTAAGGCAATGTTGCTTTATGTTGAAAATAAACAGACCTATCTTCTTTCATTATTTGCTTCCTTTTTTAGAATTGGTCAAGATAAACATGAGGTCAAAGATCAGGAGAGCAGAAACAAATAAGATACAAAATGTCAACCTGTCAGACCATATGGCTATCATACATCAAGTAAAGACTTCAAAAGCTGATCTTTGCTGGTGAGAGGTCAAGAAAACTCTCACAAGCATTCAAAGAGGAGGACTGAAGTGATCATTGAATGAAAGAGGGAGAGGTAAAAGGGGACAAAGCTTGAGCAAGAAAGATCCACAGCAATCAGGCCTTGAAGACAGACTTTTAAAGGCACCATGAAATCAAAATTGACAATCCTCATATTTTATATTAATATTGCAGTAGGTATAATACATTTCTAATTAATCAAAAACATTTAACGTTCCCGACCTTTGCATCTACCCCCATACTGACAATTAGCAAATACCAACAATAGGGAAAATCAAGTCCAGCTCATTTTACTCATATATACTGTACGTCACAATAGGGAAGAAAAGTTGGTCAAAAGTTGGAAAAGTTTCTTGTTCATGCTGACTTCAACAACAGTCAACATGTACATTTCGAAAACAAGCTGAACGTTCACGGTCCACTCAAAACGATAATTCAGTCTTGACCAGCTGTAATGTCATCGCGTTCCTTTTCTAAACAGAATTACAATTACAGCTAAATACAATTACAATGGATGGGGACAGAAAAAAAAAAGTACTATACCATAAAAGTGATATAAAAGTGGTTCATACAAACTGTGCAGTACAGTCAAAATTTTCTACAACTATTCATCTTTTTGTTCACGAATAGGCGTGTACGATCCATCGTTATATCGTGATGTTGTGATAAAAAGTTGCGACGATATATATCGTCGATGTAAACGATATGACTTGCGATAGAGTTAGTTTTATCCAAAATTCAGCTTACTGTATTTATAAAGTATAATTCACCCAAAAAATTTTATTCTGTCATCATGTACTCACTCTAGTGTCGTTTCAAACCTTTAAGATTTCGGTTCATCTTCCAAAACCAAAATGAAGATATTTTTATGAAATATGAAAGATTTTTGTCCCTTCATTTAAAGTCAATTCCCCTAAAACTTAAAAGATCTAAAAATGTCATTAAGGTATAAAAAAATTATCAATCGAGCGGTCTAATCTAAATCCAGAATCATGACACTGAGTGATTGGTGTATTATGACTTCAGTTAAGAGTATCAGATATTTTATGATTTCTGAAGATTTGGAATATAGCACACAAGTTGAATGACCACCTTATGATACGCTTATGCTTCTTTTGTACCCTCTTTTATGTTTGAACACGTCAGTCCCTATTCATTGTGTTAACAAAAAATCACTTTTTGCATTAGATGGAAGAAAGTCATATAGTTTGGGACAACATGACATGAGTAAATTATAACATGATGACAGAATTCTCATTTAAGGATGAATTATCCCTTTAAATTTCACTACTCTACCTTCCATCCTAAGATGATTTCAATGTTTCTCTCCTTGACATCTGCCCTCTTTGCTGTGCAGCCCCCTCCCTTACTCTTTTCAATACCCTCCACAGACTTACTCTCTTTTTTCTCTCTTTTCCCCAAACTATCTTTGCAACGCCCGTCTCCAATCAGGACGAGGGCTGTTGTGCGGTTGTCTGGGCTCTCGGCTCAGCTTTCCACGAAGAAGAGGCTTTTCACACCGCGGAGTGTGTTGTTGATATTCAGCGAGGCTCCATCTTGAGCATGCAGCACCGGGATTGTTTACCCGAAAGGCGGACGAGGGGAGGCGATGGGGGGATCAGCGAGGGCGTCGTCCCCTCAACTCTTCAGACCCCTCGCCACACTGAACCAATTCCACCTCAGAGTCTCGGGGACAAATTAAACATGAGAAAACGTCACCACACAGGCCTGGAGAGCAGGGGAGAGGATCACACGGAGATGTGGCCTCTGCACCATTTTTGATTTCTATGGAAATTAGAAGTCAAACTGCTCGAACAGCCAATAAAGTTACAGTCTATTAGAAGTCAAACTGCTCAAACAGCCAATAAAGTAACAGTCTGGGAAATGTAACATTTAGATAAGAGACTATAGCGGCAATTACCACTGATAACATGGCCAGATAAAAGAAAACAAAGCGAGCGGAAAGTAAATAAAACATAAATGCATTTGGATGATGCTGACACGATAGAGGAAGTCTATACGATTTTTTTTTTTAATCAGTTGTGTTGACTATATTTTTATACATTTAAACACATTCTCTCTCACATATTTACAGTTTAATTACAATCAAAATAACACTAAACCAAGTTAAAGGCGGGGTAGGTAAGTCTGAGAAACTAGCAGAAAAAGGCCGGATTTTGAAAGTATCCAACAAAGAAACTCCCACACCCTTCCTTCTGAGCTCATTGCAAAGCCACGCCCCCTAAACACTTGAACAAACAATGCCAACCGCTCAGCTGGAGGACGCGTTTACCAGTGCGGAGCGGAGAGGAGCGCAGTGCGATGGAGTGAAATCATGTCAGAATCACAGGTAATAAAAACCTTTTTGACTGCTTTCTCAGCCATAATTATGAGACTTTGTGGCTTGTGGTCGGTAAGCGCCTCTCCTCCTCCGAAATGAGCGAGTCAACCGAGTGCGCGCATGTGGGCAGCTCCTGTTGCAGAAGGCCTGGCAGCCATAGCAGCGAGGGAGAGTGACAGTCGCCCAGTCAATCAGAGCACTCGGTCCGAATGGAATAATGAGCTGTGTTTATTGCAGCCCTGAGAGGACTACAGACACTCTATTTTTTATAAACTCCTTTTCAGAGTACTTACATTTTAGATATGTCTTGGTATATAAAGACATTTTAAACAAATTTAGCAAAAAGTGTTTTAGAAACACATTGCCTACCCTACCTTTAATATACTGTAATTTATATTAACTGTAATCAAACACAGTGGATGATAATAACTTTATTTTAAAACACGTGTTGTGCTAATCTATATAGACACAAAATATTTAAGTATGAAACTACACAGAACCACGGCCATCACCACGCCGAGAGCAGGACGCATCTCTCTGGGGGTACACATGTACCTCATACTGACAAGACAACTATAAATGATCAGGTGATGCAGGGCCTATTCATCTCAGTCTTAGCTCGTCCAATCATGTCACACTACTGTACCGAACATAAGATCATCAGCAAATGCAAAACTAGAATTGTGACACAGCGATTAAGCCTATGAATATGATTCTTCTTTCTTTGAACAAATCAGAATGTCTCAACTAATGTCTACTTTTCTCTTTCCTTGGAAATTAAACCAGAATACTTGTCTTATAACGAGTACTTAAGATAATACGACTTGTTTAGCTGAAAAAATATTCCGCAGGAAAACTTTCATTAATCTCAGGCTTAAGAGCTTGAGAAGTAGCATCATATATTTAAAAGCTATTCCATGTATAACAAATAATTATCGCATTTTTATAGCGCTCTAGACTTCAAACCAGATTTGGATATAATGTTGCAGTAGCGTACAACAATGTTGTCTTTTAACTTTCTCAGGGGAAATCACATTGAGAAAAAGAACCAACTTTCACTGCCTACTCAAAAGTCCATTATATAAGCAGCAAGCAAAACCTTGCACCTAAACATGCCCCCAAATGAGGAGTTATGAGGCAAAGACAAAGTTTTAGAGTTTCTTCGAGACAGGTACCACGGCATGGTGGTATTTTCAAATGGGTTGTAAAGTGCAGTGGTTGCCAAATTGCTCCCCTCTGAGATAAGATGATTAAAGTCAGTGGGACATCCAAGTGTAGCGATAAGAGCCAGGAACAGTGGGGTATCCTTCTCAAAATGCACTGACTTCTGTATCCAGGTCACCCCCTGTGGCCTCTCTAATGCACAATAAACTCATTACAACCCATTAATATTTAACTATCTAATTTTCCTGCATATGTGATTTATTAGAGAATGGCAAAAATGAGCGAGACTGTGGGCCTAGGCTGAGCACAGTGGGCAAACAAAGAAAAATTAGCATGGGCCACATTGCCTTTATTGAGACAAATTGGCTCTGCGCATGAGAGCAATTAGAGAAACTGCTTTCTTTTCAGATGCATGCCACCAGAAAGCAACTCTATTTTGGAAGTAGCACTGCAGATTTGATAAAGTCCTCTGTCCTTCAGTGGAGAAGAATTAAAAGAGCGCACAAATCTACAGCAGAGCTTCAAGGTCACAAGGGTACACAGTTATCACTTTAAGGCAAGCTGGTTTGTTGCTGGTCCAGACTGAAGAATAACTGTTTCAATAACATTTCAAATCAGCAATACAATCTGACAATGAGTGCACCATGAATTTATAATTTACAAAAGTGGTATGTCTCCAATTTCAATACGGTCACTGAAGCCAGTGCTGTTATATACACAAGCTGAGAAAAAAGCTGTGATTTTATAAAAGTGCAGGTGCCAAAACCAGTAGTGGTCTGATAATAGAAAGAGCATTCCATCAAACGTGTGTGTTGAGTTTTTAGTGCAAGACTGGGTAGACTTGGGTCCAGATGGATATGTTGACGTCTGAGGATGAGTGATTTTCTGGAGTTATGAAAGAGAAAGAGAGAGAAGGGAGAGGGCCAGAGTCATGTGGACAGAGCTGCACTGGCAGATGCTTCCATTCGCAATAAACAGCATCAGCAATAAACAGCTCTGTCCTTAGGGGAGACAAGTGGAATGATCTAACCCCCTGTTCAAAGCGCTTTAGCATGCTGCTTATCAAAAGCCTCCTTTATTATTTTACTGTGGCATTAAGACCAAGCTGTTAATATGAGCCAGGCTGGAGAACAATTCCATTGGATCCCACATTCATCTGCCGCAGGGCGTAACAGGATTGGCTGGTATAGAAATAAACAATTTTAATTAGGTGGTGGTCCTAAATTATAAAGCCCAGTATGGAAATCTCAAGGAGCTTTGATCCTGGAATCTGTTGTGTTACATAAAATACATTTGTGTCTGTTCATGGCAATGCCTATATGTCCTTTTTCAAAGATATAACACTGCTGTCATAACAGATTACAGGCTTGAAACTGACAACAAGGCAATTTAAACTGTCTTCTATCTAACAGTCTGTGTAAGGATTTGAGTAAGTGTTTATGAAATGCAAGAAGAGAAAACTGGCGTAAGAGCTTGGTATAGAAACAAAATAGGGGGCAGCATATCTGAGGTATCTGAGGTCGATACTGATACTTTCATTTTTGGCACTTGCCGATACCGAGTACTGATACTAGTACCTGTATTATCACTGCATTTGTAATTTTTAAATGTATCGTGTAGAGAAACCAAAATAATATAACTCATATTAGTCGGCTTAATTTGTTCAGCAAATATATATTTCCTTCAGTTATTTTCATGCTCAGAGGAGAACTGGCCCTCCGACTGAGTCTGGTTTCTCCCAAGGTTTTTTTCTCCATTCTGTCACCTGATGGAGTTTTGGTTCCTTGCCACTGTTGCCTTGGCTTTTGGCTTGCTTAGTTGGGGACATTTAATATTCAATAATATTATTGATCTGCCTTGCTTAAGGTGGACGTTGACTCAATTTTCTTTTAGAAACAAACTCTGTTATATTATTTTCATGTTATCACTGTGAAGCTGCTTTGATACAATCTGTATTGTAAAAAGCACTATATAAATAAAGGTGACTTGACATGACTTGACTTAATTAAGCCTGCTATAATGTTTTGTATGAGCTTCTGTCACTTTCACTGTTCATTCTATTGCTCTATCATATTTGATCTTTAATTTAATAGCACAGTGCATGTATAGAGCTGCTCCAGCACTCAGTGCTAAGGATTGACTCAGTGGTTCAAAGGTTTAGATACTAGTAGTGAAATATCACATTTATCTAGTTCAATACTACAGCAAAACTACTAGCCTAATTAATGTAACTTTAAAACATTATTAAAGACAAGTAAACAGTCAGTAATAAAATAAGAGCAAATAATCAAATTACAAATAGTACAAATAAATACAATAGAACAAAGAAAGGTGACAAATGAAATAAACAGTGTTTTTAGAGTTTTTCAGACAGGTCTAATAGTTATCAGATACAGAAATTTGAATAAAGTACTAAAATGTGAAATAAACACAGCCTTTATGACCGAATGCACGGGTCCAGTATAAATACGATTTACGTTCACTTGAGATATAATCGACTATGATTACTAGGGTACTCACCAAGAAAGGTGTTTTTACATAACTTTGTGTGAATTCGTCCGTACAAGTGCAAGAAACGAAATAGAATTTAATTCAATATCCGCACGCTGTCTGAGACGCGGAGTTTCAGGCCAAGCGCTTCTGATGTTAACTATCATGAAAATTCTTGACTTGCAAACATCCTGTAATAATAGAGAACCCCTCATTATACATAAATCAGGTAACAGTTCATGTTTTACTTACATATACGATTTAGCTTTAATCCAAATGACACGTGCTGAGTGAAGCACTCAGCAATGAAGAGCATTCAACAGAAGTGTGCTCTCTCTCTCTCTCTCTCTCTCTCTCTCTCTCTCTCTCTCTCTCTCGCTCTCTCTCTCTCTCTCTCTCTCTCGTCAGTTAAAGGGGCATTCGGCAACTATTTAAACTTAATAAAACCGTTTATAAATCATTTAGATGGTTTAATATCCTGTTCTGGTGAGAATGGTGACTTTCCCCGCTCCCCCCAACGTTCCTAGGTGGAAAACCAATCTTGCAACATGGGGACTGACGTCCCGGTAAGTTGGTAATATGAAGTCTCGTGAGTAGCGAGAACGAGCGAGAAACACAAACTGCTTTACGGCAATTCGACATAAACACACACGCCACCCTCAATGTGTATGATGTATTACCTACCTCGGATAAACATAGCTCCACACGATAAAGTTGGCCTGCTCCGATAATAACAAATGCACACGAGCAGGGGTAGAAAAGGGGAGGAGGGTGCCGCAAGTGAGTTTTTTAAACAAAGTTGTTGTGAAATATACGCTTCACAGCTGTAGGGGGAGCTCGCTGAGAAAACATGCGACAACAAAAGTGAAAATTAGCGAAGAAATAGCTAGAGTTGCCGAATCCCCCTTTAATGTTATTAATAAGCTACATGCCTCATTTTACTTTATTTGACATTGATATCCAACTGAACTAACTTTCCACTGATGTCTGTGAAAAAAGGATGCGCTCGACACACTTGAGTGTCTGTGCCACTGCATGCTCAATCCACTGCATGTTTTTCACTATTCAGCTCACGCACCACAGCTATATAAGCGTTACTATATTTCATTAAATATTCAAATAATTAGATACAATTACTTCATAGAAAGCCTTCTTTTTTTATCCCCATTATACTCTCTGTTGTCGATGTTTCTTTGTCTGGACACAAACACTGCGTGGTATCAGGTGTTGGTATCAGAGCATTTTTTTGAGTTTGAGTACAAGTACACAAGCGCAGTATCGGTGCATCCCTATCAGATTTTACACCTCAATGGTGTAAAAATACCTCTGCTGATTATCTGACTTATCCTCGTAAATGAAGAATTTATTATCTTGTGACGGATAATAATACATGTGACGGGTAGGTCCACGGAGGCTTCCATGTCGTTCCGCCATCTTGAAAAACTATAATAGCAGAGAGGGTCAAAAAGTACTAGGCCAATTCGTTTCCACAATGCGTTTTCGTTCAGAGCCAGCGTCACGTAACTGAAAGCAGCAGAAACGGAGGAGCAGAGCAGTGAGAGGCGCTTGTCACTGCCCCGGCAAGTTTAAAAGGCTGCATTGCACTGTTATTTTTAATGGCATACATATGCCGAGCCGCAGGTCAGAGTCAATGTCGGGATAGCTTTTTCCAGGCGGAAAGAACTAATGCAGATGAAAGATTTCAAAAGAGACGCTGAAGTTGCCTGCTTTCTCCTCAACAGGTAGGCTAAGTCAATATTACAGTCTTAATGACATGCTTTTTTTCATTGCTATGTTGTGTACTTTATTATATAGACAGTATAACATTTATAGTTAAAAGTTAAACAGGCTCTTTGATGAATAGCAGCTATTGAATAAAGTTGAGAAGGCGCTAAAAACAAGGTTTGTAAGTTTACTTCTTATGTAACCTAGAAATTAGATAAGAATATATTTTAATAGAGCATATGATTGTTCTTGCATTGTTTGTCATAGCTTTTAGCAGGGTTCGTACAGATTCTGTCAAATGAAATTCCAGGACTTTCAAGGACTTTTCAAGCACTACTTTTTTGGATTTCAAGGACTTCAATCGGCACTTATCAAACAATATCTTTATTATTATTTTTATTTATTTCATTTTATTTTTTTACTCAAGTTAAACATATGGTATCTGATGTTTCACTTCATAGAGGTCAATCCATTGGCCAGCGCTGTCAGGCATGGGAAATCCCCTTAACCATTGAAAGGATATTGAAACTGAATTTTTTTCCATTAATATATATGATTGACCTGAAGAATGAAAGTTGTATTATATACTTGATATCATGCTCATAGCCATAAGAAATAGCTCTATATCTCAGACGGGCTGCAGCATTGATTTAGCGTGAAACTATTTTATTTTTTCAACAACAAAAAAAAACACTTTTTGCAGAACGAGATACCGATACCGTAACCGATCCCTGAATTTTCACTGCATTTGTAATTTTTAAATGTATTAGTAGATAAACCAAAAGAATATAAATCATATTGGTTGGCTTAATTTGTTCATCAAATATATATTTCTTTCAATTATTTTCATGCTTAATTAAGCCTGTTAAGAGGCATTGTATGAGCTTCAGTTACTGTACATTCTATTGCTCTATCATATTGTATCTTTCATTGAATAGCACAGAACATACTTTGCAAAGGATTGGGTCAGTGGTACAAATGTTTAGACACCAGTGAAATATCAATTATTTAATCTAATTTTAATACTACAACAAAACTGCCAGCCTAATTAATGTGAATTTAAAACATTATTAAGCAGTCAGCAACAAAATAAGAACGAATAATCAACTTACAAATAAATACAATAGAACAAAGATAGGCTACAAATGAAATAAACAGTGTTTTTTGAGTTTTTCGGGTAGATCTAGTACAGAAATGTGAATAAAGTAATAAAATGTGAAAAAATTGCATATTCATTACTGGATAAATTAAATATACGTAGATGTATCTTTTGTAAAGCTGAAAAGTGCAGCCTATTTAGTCAAGAGCAGTGAGTAATTTATTTGTCCATTGTTTGATTAACATTAAAACAGCAGTGGGTTTGTTAAACTGCCCCTTTAAGAACGAACGCACGGACCCCATTTGAACATGGCTACTTCACTTGAGATATAACTGACTTTGTTTACTAGGATACTCGCCAAGATGGCCGTTTTTACATAATTTTGTGTGAATTACAACACAAAAGTTGTACAAGCGCAAGACGTGAAAGACAATGTAATTCAGTATTCGCGCGCGGAGACGCTGGTTTGCGGGGGCGCGCGCTGATGTTTTCGTTCATGGAACTTCTTGACTGCAAACGTCCAGTAATAATGTAGGTAATCACTCGTTATACACAAATCAGATAACAGTTCATGTTTTACTTTACTTACATATACGAGTTAGTTTTCATCCAAATAATACGTGCTGAGTGAACGATCAGCAATCAAGAGCATTCAACAGAACTGCGCTCTCTCGTCAGTTAACGTTAACGTTAATAATAAGCTACATGCCTCGTTTTATTTTCTTTGCCATTGACATCCGAATGAACTACACACCTTCCACTGATGACTGTTTAAAGGGATGTGCTCGACCAGCTCGCGCGTCTGTGCCCTGCGCGCTCAATCCACTGCGCGGTTTCCTCTGATCAGCTTGCGCACCACAGCTATGTGTTACTATACACACGCTGCCTGGTAGGCGTATCGGTTGTTGGATTCGGAGTATTTTTACATGAGCTCGGTATCGGTGCATCCCTATTTTTAATAATTCAAGCACTTTTCAAGTACCTCTTCAAAAATATGTCTGTTTTCAAGGGTTTTCCAGGACTTAAATTTCAAAAAGTCAAATTCAAGTACTTCAAGCACTTTAAGCACCTTGTACGAACCCTGTTTTTGGTACATAACGGCTACTGTAGATGCAACACGCATTTAAAAAAAAAAGCGAGGCGCTGGAGAGCACAATTCGTTTGAATGCAAAATACAATTTCACCGCTAGATGGGAGAAATTCCTACACAATGTCCCTTTAACCCTCCATAACACAAGGATTAAGCCTTGGCGGTGGAACACAATGTCGAGAAGGGAGGAGTGGAATCAGTTGTTCAGAGAGAATTTCCTTGTGGGGAGCTAAGGTCCTGATTCACAGCCATGTTTTTAAAAGTGAAATCTGACATTGATGCCTTGCTGGCAGACGATCTAAAAAGACAGAAAAGTGAACGTTCACACAAGCACTGAATATGAAGTTTCTAGCATGAGAAACACTGGGGAAGTAGCTCTATTAACAGGGAGGGGGGGATCACAATACTTTTATAAATAAAATCAACACAGAGAAAGTGCATTCTGCTTCATTTTACACTGTGACATCTGTTCAATATTACATTAAATTAAATTTAAATTGAATGGGGAATAGAAAAAAAAAAGAATAAAAATAGAAAATTTATTTATGGCAATATAGGGCTTTCAATTTAATATTTGAATGTGATTGTTTTGTATGTGATTGAAAATAAAATAATAATACAACATAAAATAATAAAAAAATAATTAAATTTAATTAAATTAACAAAATTTATTACAATGAAAAAAATAAGAACAATTAGCCATGGCCCAATAACTCTTACTTATACCAGGAAATGTATAAGAAATGTCACAATATATGTGTGTGATATATATTGTCTGTGATGATATCGTAATTGTTGTTTAAACGATGTGTGATTTGACATTATCGAGTATAGCTTATCCCTCACACACACACACACCCAGAGAGTGCATGGATACTCTACGTGATGTAGTCTTGTAGATTAGACTAGTGTGGGTGCGCATTTAGAGTGCACGCTTTCACTGTGTGATTTAGTCTTAATATATCATTTAGTAATAAATATCACAAGAGTGCAGTTTTTATCCTAATATCAGCATGATAACAAATGTGATATTGATTTTATACAAGTTTAATAACAAGAAGTTAATATTAAGTGACTTACATTTTAGACACCATATTGCCTGTTTTTGCTCTTTTTCGCCAACGAAAAGAGTTCAAAACAAAGCCAAACACGGTGGTGTTTCCTTTCTGAGTGAATAAGCTTTTTGAACGAATCAGTTGACTAGGATAGATTAAAGGAACACGCCACCGTTTTTTGAAATAGAGGTTATTCACCGTCACCCCTAAATTTAGATAGGTGGGCAAACACATTTTTGTCTCAGTGCATGCATTGTCTTAGTCTGCTAGCTTAGCATAATGAATGGAATCCGTTGTTGCAGGATAGCATGTCGTGAGTTAAAAAAAACAACAACCTGATTACATCTTGTGGCCTACGTATTCACAACGAGTACAAATAGCAATGCAGATTAAGACTAGGCAATTTCCTAGCCGGATATTGACTTCGGACTAGATGGCTGCATTGGGATTGAGTCCCTCGGGACCCAACGCAAATCTCGCGGGAGCGGGCAGTTTGAACTTTGCTGTGGGCGGGGATGGGCGGCTAAAAAAAACCCTGCGGGATCGGGAGGTAGCCTAGTGGAGAATGAGATATCAATAAATGACATGGAAAAGAACCTCAAACGAGGTATTTACAGCACAAAACGTAAGCAAGGCAAGTCTGACATTTGGAGAAGTTTCTCAAATGTTTGTGACAAAGATGGAAAGGAACTGGACTTTGTTCATTGTGACAAATGTACTTAGGATATATATATTGACATTGACAATTGATGTATTATCACCAATTCCGACTTGTCAATTATAGCGATATTTTTGAATGTTTTGTATACTGTATTTTCTTGTGGTAGGCTATATTTGTTTCCCTCTCGGGGTGTTGTTTTGCTTTGCAGCATCATATTTGCTGTGATAGGTCCAAAACAGTGTGTTTTTACCTTTCCTTTTCATTATTTAAATTATTGTAGAAAGATGTAGACAGTGGTACGCCTGCATTAACTTCACTGTTGTTGAGATTTTCCCAGAAAACGACGGCTCATACATTTAAGAAAGAAGTTGAAGAGGGACCCTCAAAAGATCTGCAATCATGTATTTGTATATATTTATTTAAATCTATTTATCTAAATGTATTATAAGATGTAGAAGAATAGCTAGAAAAACAGCAAAAAAAAAAAAAAAAAAAAAATACATTTAAATAAAAAAATTAATTAAATAAAAATACATTTAGATAAATAGATTTAAATAAATACAAATACATGATTGTATTTGATCCTACGATATGACTATCTTTTAATGATCAGTGTGTCAGATGCAGGCCAGGGAAACGAAACAAACAACCCCATGAAGCTCTTTAATAATAGCAATACATATACGTGTTTTTTCCTGCGGGACGGGAGAAGACACAAAATCAATGCATCTCTATTATTGTGCAGGAATAAATTCTTACCAGTTTTGCGGGTGCGGGCGGGAGTGGACATACATATTGCGGGAGCGGGCGGGAGTGTAACACATACGTTGCGGGAGCGGGCGGTAATGGTCAGAAATTCGGCGGGCGGGAGCGGGATGAAGAAAACAGTCCCGCGCAGGTCTCTACTTAGGACTATATTGGGGTGAATTACAGGCGAAGCACTGCTATTTGTGGGCAGAGATATCACGCAACACCTGAAATCCTGAAAAGATGATCCATGCATATAATTAGGTTTAAAAAATGGCTTTATAAAAGGTAAAATTGCCCATATTAGGTAAAAATCAATTGA
Source organism: Siphateles boraxobius (assembly GCF_051911475.1). NCBI lineage: Eukaryota > Metazoa > Chordata > Actinopteri > Cypriniformes > Leuciscidae > Siphateles > Siphateles boraxobius. The sequence continues at coordinate 12,802,178 of NW_027508919.1, forward strand.
AACGTATTGGAAAAATATATTTCTGTTACTGCTGTGAACTGACCACCATACAGAGTATGAAGAATATCAAAAACTTTAGGAGTCGGCTGTCCAAGAGAGTCCTTAACCAGCCAAAGTACCAACACAATAAACACACTCAGCAAAATATCTTCTAATAATCGTTATCGAGAAAATTCCAGAAAATATCGAGATATAATTTTTTGTCAATATCACACACCTCTAATGCAAATAAATGCAATTATTTTAGATTTTGAACAAATGTGATAATTTTACATATAATGCAATTAATGCGATTAAAATGTTTAGTTGTTTGACAGCCGCCATTCTTTAATTTGCTGCTGTATTATCATGCAGGGGACTGCTTTAAAATTAACCACTGATCATGTGAGAGATTGGAACTCCACAACTTGACCCTCAGTTGCTTTTCATTGCTATTTCTCAATCTTTATTTCTCATCATAGGCTCACTGGTCATTAAGAGACAAAAATGATGGTAGTTCTCCTTTTAGAGGTCAAGTGCTGCCCTGGGCTCCTCCTCCTCCATGAATTACTTCAGCATTGACACCAATTATTAAAATACATCTTCATTAGATCTCGCTTCAGAACTCCATCTGTGGAGCAGCCAGGAGCGTTCTTCACCACCCCATTACACTTAATTTAGCCAGATCAAACTCATCTATTGCCTGAGCCACTCAAAGCACAGACAAGAGTGGGGCTGAACAGTGCCTCCCCAAAAAACTCATTCATTTCAGGTTTTTGCTGATAGTAACTGTTCTATGTATGTGGCAGAAAAAAAAGCTACCATATCACTTCATTCAACATCAATTTGCACTTCAAACTGATGCAAAAAAAAAAAAAAACACAGCTTTCCTCACCAAGCAGGAAAAAGGAGGAGTATGTGCTTTTACAGAGAATATCAGTGAAGTGTTCAGGTGCTGCTGTGAGTTCAAATTGCTGTAAGAATTCATATGATGCACCATTAAAAGAGGACGGTGGTGCTGATGTGGTTTATATTTCAAAAGCAACAAGCAATGCATGTCATCACCGTGCCGGAGAGTCAGACTTCTATTTTCTTGAGAGCATATGTCAGCGGTGAAGAAAACCTATTAGGGCGAGAGGAGGAGCAAGTTTTGCCAGCATCCATCTTATTTCAGCGGCACATAAAAGCAGAGGCGTTGAATTGCTTTTCAAATGCACTAGGCCATGCCACACACTCAATCCACCAGTGTATCTGATTTGATCCCCCAAGCAGAAACACAAGCAGAACCATTGATTGATACCACCAAGCGAAGGGTGTCTGGGGGAAATAAGGAATAAGAGTGCCAGATAGAGGGGGTGGAAAGGCCAAGGAACTGTGGCAACAAGGAAAACAACATTACAATAAAATTGGAATCTGACAAAGAAGAGGATTTGAATGAGGTCTAAACTGCATTTCTAAAAAGGCTCAGGTTAGGCATGTATTGAACAAGTGGAGACTGTGGACAGCCATGCTAATCTACGAGACTATAATTTGGGATGAAAGGGCACATAACACTTGATTTTTGTTTAAAAGATCAAGCCCTGAGCATGTTTGCAGAGGATAGACCATTGATTAAACAAGTAGTCAGTTTTTTCTTTATATCAGTCATTCTCAAACTGTGATCAAACAGTGGTAAGCCAAACTGCCCCCAGATGGCATGAAGCATTACTCTGGAAATGTAAATAATAAATCAAACATTTTATTCAAATAATGCTATTCAACTTACTTTTTCCCCCAAGCTTTGGGTCTATAAGACTCAGAAAGATTCCATATTTTAACTAGGCAACACAAATAGGAAATGTTCTCTTTAAGTTGCATGCTAGTGTTCTGAAATTTTAGTTCACGCTCAAAAAAAAAATAGTTTGCATTTGCATTTAGATGTTTGGTTTAACAATGTTATCAATAATTTAAACAGTTCCATGTACACTTTCTACGCTGATGGGAGAAATTCAGAAAAACTACATAGATTCCAAACCTTCCAAAAAAATTGTTTTTGAAATAGAGTGAAACATTTGAAATAGGTTGCAAAATAATGTGTTAAGCGAGAAAAAGGAACTTGAAATGGAGCAGAGCAAATACCAAATCTCAATGACCAATAAGACTCACACTCTGGGGGAAAACTAGAAAACAGAGGCTTGTTTTATATACTTTACAGAGGGAAAGTCTCTACATTTTACCTGGCTGTCTCCAGACATATGTTTTAGCTATAAGCAAGTCGTCTAGAATGCTTTCCCCTAGCTCTGATAGTCGGCAGACCACACTCACCAATACATAAATAAAGCAGTAGTTGCGGAGAAAATTAAGCAAATCTAGAGCAATGACTGCCCTGCCAGCTCTACTATGAGGATTTATAGTGTGTGGCCAAACCAAGCATCTGTGAGGCCTTATAAAGTAATTCATCCCTGGAGACTGCCAGTTGCACCAAGTGACAGGGTGAGGACACCACCTACCACCCCCTCCAACTGGTGGCGTGAAAGTATATTTTAGAGATTGGCAGTACACTGAGACTCACTCATCAGATGGCACACAGTTGAAAGTCTTGATTACCAGTGGTATAATCCTCTTTTGCCTTTCAGTCTTTTTTTTAGCAGTGAGGTTTACCATTGGTTATTATAACCTTTATTTTACCAGGAAAGAAGCACATTGAGATTAAGAATCTCTTTTACAAGAGTGTCCTGGCCAAAACTGACAGACACAGCACGTTTGAGTGTAACAAATAACATCCAAAAATACATACACATATACACACACAAGCAACTCTAATACAATTTCAATATCAAATACATAACTAGCTAAAACATCTACAGCCCGATGTTTCATTCTCCAAATCATTTAAAACTATTTTAAAAGTGTCCAACGAGACCAGATTCCTCAGTTTCAATGTACTTTGCAAACAATTCCAGGCAGAGGGAGCAGCAAATTTAAATGCCTTTTTTCCAAATTCAGTCCGTACCACTGGTACAGACAGTAAAAATAATTCCTGTGACCGGAGGCTGTAGCTAGAAGGATTATTTTTACAGATGTATGTACAAAGATATGAAGGAACTAAACCCAGGATAGATTTATAAATAAAAACATGCAAATGTTTTTGTCTTCGGACGGACAACGAAGACCAGCCAACCCGAGCATACAACACACAATGATGAGTGAGAGTTTTAAGATTTGTTATACTGTTATTTGTTATAAAATGTTAATACTCTTTTAATTAAAAGTGGTATCAGGAAGTAAGGTTCTATTTGTTGTGTGAAAGTTTCCAGAATGGGTCCAAATCGCATCTTACACACTTCAAAGCTGGATTGTCAGAGTTCTAGCTTCATCTTAAAAGTGCAGCTACAACTATCAAACACAGAAAAGCATATTTCATTCATGAAGACGTGCAGTTAGGATTCAGAAACAGACCTGGGGAGAGACGAGTCAGTGGGTACGCTCCAGGCGTAATTGATAGGAACTGAGCCAAAGATGGGTCCCAGAGGAACTCCTCAACTCTTACTTATAAAACCTACACCTTTGCATAGAAATATTAAAGAAACAACACAAAGTGTAGAAGAATGAAACCTAAACACAATTATATCTAAAAAAGGTATTCGGCTTCACAGGAACAGGCTGTGTTTTTGTCACTATCTCAGAAGAGAAAGCACAAACCCCAGTAGCAATCAGCAAAGGTTATATTCAAGAGTCATATAGGCATTTCTGCACATCTTACACCACCACATTATGCTTAAAGTGTTGCTGGATGGAGTTTAAAAGACTGATATAATGTCAATACTGAAGAATAAGAGGAGTTATTGTTATCTGGAGCTGTGCCAGTGGGCTAACGCTAGCAAACTTCACACACTGTGGTCAATCTGCTCTCAGATCAGTTCACTTCAATGACTGATCATCTGACCACCGCTGCACACATGAGCAGACTCTTCAATTGTGTTCAATGTCTGACAGGCCCTCTGCAATGCCCCTTTATGAAACAGTCTTTAAAATCTACTGAGGCCATTCACTGTCAAAGGTTCAACTTGCTGCCTTGCCGAAGGAAACATCCACTTTATCCTTCTACAGCAGTGTGAATAAACAGGGGAAGCAAACAAAGAAAAAACTGGCCAAAACAAAAGTACAACTCTCTGTACTGTAACTTTCTATTGCGTTCTTTCTTCTTCACTGTCTCTCGGGGGGCTTCCAGTGAAGCGGAAAGGCAGCCAAGCTAACCAACCATGTCTGTCCTCTGCTCCTATCGAAACCCACAGCCGCTTAGAGTACGGATCCCGTGAAGGAAGAGGGATGCTTTGTAAACTGGCTCTGTGTTGACATGTACTGTAAAGTACACTTCAAAATCTGCAGCTCAGCTAATTGGCACATACAGTAGCTAAACATTCCCTTAATCTGATTGTAGACGCCCCATAAAAAAGGGAAGTTATGGGGGAACCAAAACAGCTATATAAAGATAATTAAGATTTCACAGAGATGACTGGTTTTCGAAAGTTTGAAAGGAATAAAAGCAGCCGTCAGGGTAATAGAAAAGACACGTTCCTATGTGATTAGGAGGAGAGGCAAAGCAGGTTGTCCTTACCTCTAGATTTAGAAGAGAAGGACAGTGAAAGCTGGCCCAACATGTCCGCACTCTCAAAACGCTCCTCTTTGACTTTGAGCCAAAAGCAGTTTTCCGCCATCTCCTGAGGCACTATCTGTAAGTACAGGAGAAACTCCATCAAACACCAGCAGGAATACAGCAAACAGGCACCAATGCACACATAAGCACATATTCAGCAGCATGGATATACACCACTAAATATGATCAAACATTTTGAACTCTATTTGCAGTTTACAGTGTATGTTTGTGTATATGTTTGTCATGATAGACAACTAGTCAGTCATTAATTATAGTACATACATGTGTGATACAACTGATCAGTCAACCAGTCATTCAGAGTGATGTAAACTAGCAGAGAGACATGGCAGTTTAAACTATGTATTTTCTCCTTTACATATAGTAACCTCCTCCCACTCATCATCTCTGGCTAATTCTCTCTGCTTCATTAAGAAACTAGCAAAGGGGAATTCAACTGTGCTAGAATTTAAGAATTTAAAGCCTTAGACCTTAAAGCTAGAGTATTTTGTTGAAGGAAAATTGAAAGAGCTCTCCATAAATATAAACAGCCTCCAGTTTAGTGCATTGACATCTTTAGTAAAGGGTCTCCAAAGCTCAGCAGCACCAGGACAGCAGAAAGATTCATGTAGAGCAAAACTACATATTTTTAAGATGGATATTGTTGATTTTAAAAAACAGCTGAAAGACAGAATGATGGATGGATGGATGGATGCATGGATGGAATCTGTATATGGGTGGATGGATGGATGGATGGATGGATGGATGGATGGATGCATGGATGGAATCTGTATATGGGTGGATGGATGGATAGATGGAATCTGCATATGGAATAGTAAGACTTTATCACCTGTCATCCTCTTACCGTCAAAATCAAACCTCAATGTCTATCACCATAAGGTGTTTCAATCAGAAACGTTCATGCTAAGAATTTCTTTTTTCATTTGTTATTTTGCTCTGCAATCAACACATCACACATCAAACCCAAAAGAAAAGGAAATGAGAGGTTAAGTTTGGCATGAAATGACACCTTTGCAAAGACATTTCTTTCTAAAATTGCAGCGTACATTGTTGTTGTTACCTGTATAATTGCATCCCAACAACTAGAAAAATATATCCAACAGCATATACATACATTCTAGTATTTCCAAGAATTATGTGGTATATAATTAGAATATGGAAACAATAGCCAGAGGAACTGTCAGAATCACAAGGAGTTACTAGATTTTTGGATAAACATAATTTGTATCCTCTTTGCATTATAAACTAAAGATGGTAATTTCCTCAACCGCAATTTAAGCTTTGAAGAAAATTATATAGATCAGTTTGTGTCACGTCACAGAAGAGAACCGGAGCAGAACACAGGAAGTCAAAATGCTTCTCGATTACACACTTGGCTTATTCTTGTGTGAAGTATTTTTATAAATAAATCTGTAAATTAATTGTGAAACCATTTACTTTGTACAACATCGCCACCCCCTATCAATTCAGCTGTTATCTGTCTGCAACACAGAGTCATGTCACAAGTAAGTGAGTCTGAAGTCAGAATATTTTTTTTTTTTTACAAAATGTCTTAGCTAGCAAACAAAACAGGAGGAAGAGTCTGTTTAGAAGGTCAAGGTAATCAATTTACAAAATAAACTGTGCACCAATCTTAAATTAAATCTATTTATAAAAAAAAAAATTCTTTATGACATTTGCTTATTTTATAAAGTTGTCCAAATGCATGTCTAACAATGTGAAACGTTCTGAATCTCCAGATGGTAATGGTACTCATTCAACAGTTTTTCATTTAGTTGTGTGCCCCCAAATTGATGCCTACTTTGCCCCCTATTCTCGATCATGACCCACATCACTAGTATCAGATTGATTTTACAATCTCACTAAATCCAAGTGGAACAGTGGAAATACAGAGAGACTGACAGAGTGAGAAATGATCAGTCTCATTAGTGCGCTACCTCATAAGGGCACTTGTGAAAAAAAAAAACATGACTCTTCCAAACATAGTAATTAACACAGGGCTCAGCAAGGGTGACCTTGTTCATGCTCAAGCAGCAGAGAGAAATACTGTAGCTTCCTCTCGCCTTGGGCGGCAACACCCATCTCTGGGCAGAAAGCGAGCAGCTCCAAATGGTCTTAGCCGTAGATGCAAGCAATCATTTACTTTTCCATAAAGGAGTGCGGCTTCTCTGTGTGGGTGCTCTAACGGTTAGAGAAATTACATTACAGCACCTCCAGGCAGCAATCTCCGATGTGGCTATTTGAAAGTCCGCTACATGCTTTAGGGAAAAATCGGGAGGAGTGCAGAGGCTGGAGTGTTTCTGGCTGTTATCTTCCTCTGTTGTGAGAGATGGAGGGGTCTCCAGTGGGTGATTTAAAATAGCAAGATACAAACTGATTAGCATTCTCATTTTCATCCTCTCACTCTCTCCATTACCAATCACCGACACATCAGCATAATGACACCTGAGAGATCTCAGCGTTACCATGCATGGTAACATCACCTTCGCATGTCAATAAACGATATATTACTATATTATTTTATCAGTGTTTTTAGCTCCAGTATTACAAAATGTGAATGTACAAACTGTGCTGATACCAAAATCATTTATTAATTTGTTAATAATATTTTTTCTGAATAAAATAAGCAAATAATACAATCAAATAAAACAAAATAATTAATGAAAATAATCAAATGAGCTACAAAAATGACTAATTCATTTGTAAAGTATTTAATTTACTAATTATATATTACATATATAATGGTATATTACATTACCATTTAAAATGTTGGGGTCAGTAAGTTTTCTTTTTTGTTTGTTTGTTTGTTTATAAATTAATACTTTTATTCAGCAAAAATACAATAGTTTGATCAAAAGTGACAGTAGAAATGTTTTGATTTGATAAAAAATAAATTCGAATGCAAATAAATATTTATTCGTTCTATTCTTGGGGAGGGGGACATTGTGGTTTCTACAAAAATAATAAGCACCACAAACTGTTTTACAAATGTGATAATAATAAGAAATGTTTTTAGAGCACCAAATCAGCGTATTAGAATGATTTCAAAAGTATTTACTTTGCCATCACAGGAATAAATTACATTTTAAAATAAATTAAAATAGAAAACAGCTATTTCACAATATTACTGTTTTATTGTATTTTTTGATCAAACAAATGCAAGTATTTTACGCAACACAGAAAATATACAATATAAAACTCGCTGTAATTTGCTCATACTTCAAACCACACAAAGTCAACCTCATTAATATAAAAGGAGTATCACATAAATAAGGAGTGTTGCCCTTGGGGCTGAATGGATCCTGCTTTGTAGCTCTTGAGCTTTTCAGAGATGAGTAGCCCTGATTTATATTATGTACTGAATGCATGGTTGCTAATTGAGTTTCTTACTGTGAGTTCTTCATTTTCATTTTTCATAGGATTCTGCTTCTAGTGGAGGTGTCTATCTTCTCTGCATTGATGCATAAAGGAGTTAAAGACAAGGTCAAGCAGAAGCATGAAAAAGTACAAATAAATTAATCCAGCTTTCAGACTGTTAAAGTTCCCAAGGCGACGGGTAAATTAATGATTGAGAGTTAAAAGGAAAAAGACGACCCATAGAAAAAGAAAAAGAAAAAAAAAAAAGAAAAAGAGGTTGACCCATAGAAATCGCATTTAAAGCAATGGAGGATTACTCAATATTGTTTTATGTATTTTTGTTTTGTTTCATTTTAACTCAAAAATGTATTCAATTATGGCCAGAATGTGCATGCAAGGGAACTTTGAAAGGGAGGCAGAGTTAGCCATGGGACAATAACGTTTTTTTTTTAAAAAGCTGCATGTACTCTTATGCTTTGGACCATCAACTCCCAGTGAAAAAGTCAAACTCTCTTCACGCTGGGAAGGCTAAATTACAGCCACTATTTGCAATTTATTGCTGACCTTGAAGTGTGTTTTTTTGGTTCTCAGAACGCATGTGTTTTTAAGCCGCTCAAGCTTCAATAGTGTCTTTGTGTTTCTTACCTTGGACCAGTTAACCCTCTTCATGACGCTCTCAGGTTTGTAGGTCTTTTTGGGCTCCAGCCCGTAAGGCAGCTGGACAACGAGCGGAGGAGGAGCCAAAGGCATACCCGGAGGTGGCGGCGGGCCTCCTCCAGGAGGTGGAGGCGGAGGTGGAGGTCCGAAGCCGGGTGGAGCTGGAGGAGGAGGTCCCAGAGATGCAGGTAGAGGAGGAGGTGGAGGAGGTGGTATACCACCACATGGGGGCGGTGGAGGGGGCGGAGGAGGTGGTGCGATGCCCCCTGCTGGAGGTGCTGGAGGAGTGGCACCAGCTGCTCCAGGTCCTGCTGCAACCTGCAAATGGATTACAAAGAGTGAGAGACAAGAAAATGGCATCTTACGAGACCTCTGTGAGCCAAACATTCACCTGAACCACTCCCATTCGGCCTCTATACCCAAAGGCCCAAGCTTTTATCACCATTACATGTTTTATCCCATCAGAACTAGCGGGTGAGACAAGGGCAAAGGAGAGTGGAGGATAAAAGACACAGTGTTTACAGAAGCTGACTTTTACATTTTAGGAGAGTGCATTACAACAAGTCTAAGAATCTGAGTGAGAGAGTGAGTGTGAGAGAGAGAGAGAGAGAGAGAGAGAGAGAGAGAGAGACAGAGGGGGGAGAGGGGGGGGAGAGGGGGGGGGGGTGACTTCTCGCATGCATTAAATAAGAGTTGATAAAAGCAGATGGATGATTTGGGGCCGCCATGGCCTTCCCTCCGGGCACCTGTTCCCTCAGCAGCACTGAGCATCTGCCCATCTAGCGCACAGAGCCCCGCCTCCTGAGAGCCAAGCAGGGGCCAGCGCTCAGAGGAGCGTGAACCCACCGTCTGATTCTCTCGCTGGGAAACTGGGACACAGCAATTCCTGAGGGGCAGGTAGTCACATTGAATATGTAAATAAATAAATGGCAGGTCGGTCGATGTGACCGATAGATTCTTCTGGAATGTACACACATGTCAAGTGACCGGGATCTCAGAGGAGCAATTTGACAAGTGTTGAACAAGCAGTGAAGTGTCTAAGTGTGTATGTGATGGTAGGATTGTCTGGTGGACACTGGAGTGTTGTTTCATCTAGAGTCCAAAGTGAATACTAAGCCAAACTTGAGTAGAAATGGGATTTGATGAGCAATTAAAATTATTTGTCTGACGTGAGATTCAAATAAAGTTTAAAAAAAACTAAATAACATACAAACTATCTACTAAAGAAAACATGTCACAACTTAATGTTTTAGCATACCAACATCTACTGAATTATTAATTTCATCAAAAGACTATCTAGGATATTTTTATCTAGAACTCCATGTGAATGCATGAATGACTGCACAAGTTAATTGTGGACCCTACTGTAGCAAATGTTCAGTAGATAGAAAGAAAAAAACAACAACATCGAGCTAAAGAAGGTGAGATAAGCTTAACTCGGGTAACATCAGGTATTATACAGCAGCATAATATAACCAACTTCTATGGGTCTCGTAAGATTCCTGTAAGCTTGACTGACTTCCACTCACACACACACACAATTTAAAAGCCATTTTAGATTCAGATTAGCAGTAGAAAATGAAAAGCCGCCTGACACTGAGGGCATAACTCAAAAAGAAACAAACATGGTGAAGTTTATTATGATCATCTGTTATTGTTTTTAAGACATAATGACATAATCATTCATTCATTCCGTATGGAACATACTTAACTGTGATTACACTGAATGACAAGATGACAGTATCGATATTTGTTTGTGGATGAAATATGGAAAGCACTTTGTGTCGACTGATTCATCTCGTTTAATCATAAAGCATAACAGATGAGAGTAAACCATTAGACTTGATTAACATGTAAATTGCCTCTGTAATTTGCTAATAGATTGAGCGTATGAATGGGATGCAGCCACCTGAACCTTTAGCAGTAATGAGAAGAGTAATCGGGCTTGAACACTCATGCAACTGGTGGCGGCAGCCAGTCGACCTTTCTGCTCCACCCTCTAGATCCTTAACCTTGAGTCAAAATCCATAGAGTTTAACCAAATGTGCATTTCTTTTTCTTTATTGGTCATTTTTTTTCTCTCCTGGTAAGATAACTGAAGTTCACGAGATGGTCTCCAGGAAGAGAAGCCATTATGGAGGAGTCAGTCACTCAATTCATCCAGTAACTGATAAGACTAAGGGCAGTAAATGTCTTGACAAATCAGCCCTGCTCTGCTCGCAACAGAATAAACAGGTAATTTGAACCACTGATAAAGGGTGGGCCAGTCTCTTTAGCAACAAATGATATGCAAATGCTTCAATTAGAAGTCCCAAAAGCCCAGATATGACTTGACCTTTGGATGATTACAAACCATTTTTTCTCTCTTTTTTCCTCCTCCTTCTCAAAACTTACTTTGTGCCTCATTCTCATCACTGCTTAGTGAAAAAGTTTCTCATTTTCTAAAGCAATTCCCCTCTCTGCGCTCCAGCCTCAGTTCAGTTGATTAGGAGTATGATATGCGTCGAGTCACATTTTTATATGCATTACCGAGTGTTTGATTACACAATGCAGGCAGTGGATTGTTTATTAGAAGGGAAATTAAAAAGGTGTAGAAGCATCATGCAGGAAGCTGAGGCCCCTTGACGAGTACCCTGTCCCATGATTATGCATCTGTCAATCTCTGGCCCGTTGTGACCCATTTTCTCTCTCAAGTTTAATACAAGAGAATGGCAAGCAAATTAGCTGCTAAATTAGACCACCGTCATTTCCGCATCGCTTTGGCCCTCTGTGGCAGCTTGTGGCGTGATGCAGACCCTACAGCCACAGTTCTGGAATGCTAATCAGCCTCTGGCACACAATTTTCTCAAGACATACTCCTCATTCAATTTCACAACAAAACCATTTTATACGGGAAAAATGTTTCATTTAAAGCTAATTTCCCCCTATGGTTTCCTTTCGGATTTTTGTCTTGTTTTAAAAAAGCTATTTACTTAAAAAAAGTCTGGATTGTTAAAAGTCAAAGCTGGCCACTGACCTGGACTTGCTCGCCGTCTCTCATACGTTAAGTTGCACTAATTAGCAGTCGGTGTGTCTGAAACTCTGTTTTCTATATGGACAGAAGAATATCAAGAGGACAAGTATCCATTTACACTCTCAACGGGTGGGAGGACACTCTTGGTAGAAACAGTCACAGTTTGGGTAATTAACTAGGACTAACACACAATTAAACCATCCCAATCTCATCTCTGATGAGCAAAAGGAAAATTAAATTAGATTTGGTAACTACTGAGGGGTTACAATACTCTTGTTAAATGGAAGGATAGGTTTCATTTTTCCCTTCAAGCTTGAACTGGCTCTGGTAGCCTGTTCCATCATGTTCCTGTAGCTGAAGTGGAAGAGAACAGTGCTAGCCACCCCGAATTAAGTGTTTGATTCCAAGGGAACAAACAAACTGCTTGGTTCATATACTTTCTAGTGTCTGTGGTAATATTCTAGTTCACAGTATAGAGATTATATTTGGCAGGATTCATCATCACAAGCTGTTTATATGCTGGATATGTGGAAAGGATTATGGCCTAATTGTGTAGCATGCATTTGTAATGGATGATTGAACAGCATCTGTTGAGAATCTTCAGACAATACAGAAAATCAAGGCTCTGCCTGATCACTGAGGGGTAACAGCCTTGATCAACCTGTTAGAAGGTATAAAAAATGCAGATTTTCAAAGATGCAGGCAGGTGGCTGCTTTGAGCATGCTGGGAAGGGAAGGGGAGGTTGGGAGAACACCCACCTTGCTGTTTCTTTCGCTGATGCTTTTCTCTGCCTCTCTTAGCTTGTCTCTCTCACTAGTCAACTGGACAGGTGAGGGACAGACAGACAGATACAAAGACAGACAGAGCAACAGTAAGGCAAAGACCATAGCTGGAAAAGGAGAATGGTAAAGAAAAAGTCAACTGCCAACTTTGCTGAAAGTTACATGGCAATAACACTTGGTGACAACAAGAAATTAGATGCAGCCTACTTGAACATTATCAAAACACAGTGTTTTGCCTACTAATAAAGTAATACAGGGTTTCATTAGTGGTTGCTGTGACATTCTCACTCCAGAAAGGTTTTTGAAAAGAGTGAATTCACCAATTAAGAATATCATTAAACATCCTTAATTCTAGTTCCAGACAGTGCAAAACAGTGCCCACCCACATTTTTAGCTTTCTTGGATGATTTAAGAAAAAAAAAAAGTATTTGTTAAAGAGTTAAAAGCCATGACCAACCCACCTACTACGCACAAATCAAACTCTGATTTGCAATTAAAATATAATTTAAAAATTGGATAAAAAGACAAAGGTATAAGACTTATGTGAAAATCCCATTAAGCAGTGTGACGCTATGTCATTTTTTTTTTTTTTTACTTCTGTAACCTGTCACTTTATTGGCTCCAGTCATTTCCATAATGCTTTGGCTTCAATAATGTCCATTTTTAAGTAAAGTTCAAGCCGCAACAGACGGCAATGCAGTAAATTGGTTGTTATGCAATCAATGCTTTTAAAGTTGCTTCTGGAATCATGTTCTTTCAAGTCCTTCCCATTACTTCACTGCCAATGAATTTTGCGCAAACACTTAGAATCAGCAATGCTTCGCTCCCACTTTGAACTCGCTATGAGAATGACAAAAAGAAAAAGGGAAAAATAACATCTTAACAGCCTCTTTTCATTCAGAGGAAGCATACTCCACTGCCTATGAAATACACTTATATGGTGCAATTCCCCCATATTGCCATAGGACGGAATCAAATATTAAAGACATGTAATGGAAAAGAAGATGGATACTTCCATGGTGAAGACTGCTGAAAAAAAAAAACCTTTGATCATATTTGAAATGTTGTCCTTACTTGTAATGTTTAGTAAGCTTTGTTTTTTTACAACCCTCTACAATGTAAGTAAATCAATCACATATGCGAACAAATTACAAGAGAGGCAACAAAAAATAGCTTTAAATATCCAATGGCTAGTAAATTGTACAATTAAAGTCGCCTATTCTAGCCTATTTTCGCCTATCGGCAAAACATCTAAGGTTTGTTGAGAGAACGAGAGAGCATATGCAGGGCTCGTTGACAGAACTTTAGGACCAGTACTGCGTCGTCATGAAAGTTTATCATTTGTACACGTTTTTAAGCCTTGCCAATTTAAACATTCAAGAGCAAGAAGCAGCAAAAAATAACTTGTGCGCACTGTGCACAAAACTGCACATCCGATGCACGTGCCCAGAAAACCTTGTCTGACAGCACGTAAATAACTGAATTGAGCTCACTTTCACATCTTGGCAATTATCCTAGTAAACATAGTTGGTTATGTCTTAAGTGATTGTCAACAGTCAAAAGAGAAAACACGTGTAACAGTATCAGTATATAGGATCCATGGATTTTATTTTAAAGTAATAGCAGCCTAATATTCCTCAATAAAACAACAGACTTGTCAAAATGCTTTTGACTGAATAAATTGTGTAACTTTATTAAGGATCCATCCATATTTAATGTATACAGTGAAGACTATGCAGTGTTATTTTACATTTGATTACTTTATTCAATTTCTGTAACTAATCTGCATCTAACAACTGTTAGATCTACCTGAAAAGCTGAAAGCCTTTATTTAATTTGCATCTTTGCTATATTGTGTTTAATTGTGCTATTGCTTTAGTTTGATTATTTTTTTCTTATTTTATTACTTGACTTTAATAGTGTTTGAAATTTATATCTTATATTTATAATACATGTATGTGTAACTTGATTGGACATTTGAATTGTTATTGCATTCCATGCATAAAGTCTGGCGAGTAAAATAAAAAATGTACTAGCCAATGGCAACTAAAGCTTCAGTGTGTTCAGATGCACACGCTGCATCTCAAATGAATCAGCCTGTAAAGGTGAATGGCCAAGTTTTTTACCCTGATTCTGACCATGGCAACAACGAAGAGCACATGGCAACCAACTCCATGATTCAAGTGTAGTGCTGTCCTTATCTGCATCATTACCGACATACTCTTCCAGATCCAGCCCAGCAGCAGCAATAAGACACGAGTCCCATGTTGATAGAGACAGCTGACCGCAGACCTTTCTGAAGCCTATCAGGGTGCTGTAAAAGATTTCTCCCCCAGTATCGCTTGAGTTCTGAATAATTAAGTGAGATACTGTTCGATTCCTCACCTCTGATTCTATTCCCTTTCTATTGAATGGCCAAGAGAGAGGTTTTGGGGTGAGTAAGAGAACCCTGCATACATGTTGCACTTTGTTGGCATTAACATGACTGAAGTCAAATCAAGTAGGGACAATATCAATCCACCACAACATGAAAGATAGAATATGGTTACATGCTTGTTTAAAACTGGACCTAATAATGCAACCATTAAAAGTGTATGCTCTTTTATTATTTTATTCTTTCTATTTCATATTCAGTCTGTCTGAAATTTTCTATACGGCAGCTTTGATGAGATCAGATGACTATTATTTTCACATGAGCTGTTGCGCTGCTTGCTCTGAATAATGTCTCTCTTCAATCATGTGTTAAAGCAAATATGTTGATAAGCATGTTTTTGATCTCATCTCTTGGTTGTCCTTGAACCTAGGTCACCCATATGGCAAAATAATTATGTTAAAAACTCTAACATGCATGCTTGTCAGCTCAAAACTCTTAAAATGTACATTATAATGTAACCTAATGAGGCTTATTATAGAAATAGAAAGGTAAAATATTGAGAATGTGAAGAGGTGACCTTTGAATCATTAATTCAGATGAGATATTTCATTGATTGGTTGTTGCTTTGTGTTTTTTTCTTTTGGAAAGAAAATAAACAAAATAAAAATAACTTTATATAACATTATTAAATATTATTATAAAATGTGTTTTTATAGAAACCAAGTTCTACTTCCCATCTGTACCAGACCATCAAAGAATAAGAAGTAGGCATGTGGGGTGAAGTGTGGGTGAGCGTAGTCAGTTTTCATGGTGATGTGTTGTGCACCGACAAGCTGACAACATTGTGAAACTGCAGAGGGAGAAGAGTTCTACACCGGCTGTCTAATAAAGGATACAATTTGTCAGCTTTGCGTATGACAACCTATGAGTTTATATACCTTTCAGATGTGCCAAAACACCCACGGGATGAGTGCAACACTTTAATGCTAATATCCTGGTGCTTCCTTTGCGAGCGCATTACATGTTCTCCACCAGAAGCACCAGAAGTCTGTTGATGCGAGAATGTTATGGAGCCAAAGCTTTGAACGTGCCTTCAGAGCGCACACTTGGAAAGAGTATGCGTCTCCAGAGCTCTGCTTCGCTTCTCTACCTGTTAATGTGCTGGAGATGACTGAGCTTCAAAGAGAATGAGATCGCCATGGTGTAAGAGGACACCAAGGGAAAAACAACAGCCGAATCACACCATGGTCCAGGAAAGCAGAGCAGAAAGAAAGCAGGTGAGCAGTCATTAATAGGGTTTCAGTGTCTGCATTGGGTGCATGCAATATGGCTCGGTATGAATGAGTGTAGAAAAGGAGGGATGATGGTGACTGATGAGGAGTGGAGCGCAGAGAGGCCTGGGCTCATGAATATGTGTAGGAGTTGAGAAAGTGATGGACGAGGCAGATGGAGGGAAGGAGGGAGACAGAGTGGGTAATGTGCAGTGATTCGGCTCTCGGGGCAGACGAAGTGCAGGGGTGAGGACTGCCCACAAATGAAGTGACGGACTCTGAGAAGCTCTGCTTTGCACTGGGAGGAACCTGTTCCAGCCCCGCCTCCACTAATGTGCCCATTTGGTAAATCTGTGAGAATGAATGGTGGTCCAAACTGCCAGGGTCCTTAATGACAGCAACTCATCTCGGTTTAGAGGTGGGGAAATGCTTGTTGGGGGATGATGGGGGGAACAGGGTTTGGAGATATTGAGAGGTAAGTAAACAAAAAGACGAAGTGCTGGCTTTTCCGACTGCAATATATTTGGTTTCTGGAAAACTATTTACACCGTGGATGGCGCTTCACAAATGGTGTTTTTTCCCCTCCTATTAAACTCCATAAGCTAGCAAGCAAGCTACTTCTTTTGTCCCAAGGCACCACTAAAATCTAAAATGTTTAAAATTGGGTTTAGTAGGAAATAGCAGTCATTTTGCGGGTGAACGACTGAGGGTTTTTCTTGACAGAAACGATGATGTGAAAGGCAAAGACGTAACGCAATCCCTCACAGCGTTGATACAATATCTAGGAACAGCCTGCAATGGAGCAATTGAGAAAAATCAAATCCAACAATTTGAGGGGGAGATTGGCCCTTTATTAAATCATACAATCCCTCAAGTCCTAAAATACCCACTTAGAGCACCACTGCATTCACGATAAAAGATAAAAAGGTTTCAATTTGACCAAATTAGCAGAGTCTCTCCCTTCGCCGCCACATTAGCAGTTGCATTACCATTTGAAGCAGACAGAGAAAAACTGCTTCATATGACTTCACAACACACAAAATAAGTACTAGTGATCCTAATGTGCTTGTATAGCTCTTTTCCAGGGCATTTGATGAGCCAAGGCACTGAGCGTCAAGAAGGTTTTGTGATGGAGACAAATAATTGAATGCCTGGTAGTTTAATAGCCATTGGAGAATATTTGTGAGGTGAAAAAAAGCAGTCTGGAAACCAGAAAAGTAGGCTTGTTTCTTCATGGATATGTAGGATAAAGGGCTTTTCTAAGAAAAGATTGAAACCACCAAGCTCTCATGAGGGAAGATAAAAGAAATCTCAGAGGATTTTTAAGCCTCTGAGAATACAACAAAGAACAGATTGGTTCTGTGGTATAATCAGTGCCAATGGAAGGGTAGACTATGCATGTTAAAGGTGAACACATGGGCCACGGCATCAGTGGTAGCTTCCATTAGCGTTAACCTGTGTTCGATACCCTTGGGTTGAGATCGCAGTGCAGCTGAATGGGTCATACTGTTTTGTGAACCTGAAGTGGTGATAAGGAAGAGAACAGTTTGTACAGTAGGTTCTGGTGCAAGTGTTACCTGGGCCTGCAGGGTGTTGATCTGTGTCTCGAGCACCTTGATTTTCTCCTCCTGCTTCTGCAGCTCGGCCTTTGCCTCCTGCCGTGCACTAAACTCCTCGTCGAACTGAAAGACAACAACACACATACAAACACATTGAAGTAACTCTGCAAACACCATAGGATACATCAACATCTTGACAATTTCTCTCCAACTTCGTCAACAATCGTCATCCTGATCCAGGGCTAAGATTATAATGGCTGCAACTAACACCAGGGTCTCATTCACTCATAAAGTAATCTAATGTGTGTAGAAAGAGATTTTGCTGTACTTTTTGATCATATAATACTTGTAGCCTCAGTGAAAATAAGAGACTACTTTCCAAACAATCTGATCGACTCAAACTTTTGAACGGACGACAGAGTGTATACAAATATTAAATACATCATACTATTAAATAAATACTATACTATTAATATTTCCAAAAATATACAAAATATATTGCAAAAATACACACAAAAAATGTGCAAACACAAAATATGATTCCTGAAAGCATTGGCACACACACAAACACAAGCATACATAGTGAAAGAGAGTCAATGCTTTCAGCCGTCCAGTGGTATTTGTGTTACTCTGCCATTAAACTGCAAGCCTCAGATGTCTGGCTGACATTTGGCAGAGTTGGACAGGAAGATGAGCAAGAGCATGGATATACTCTCTGGTCCCTCAAGCATTATGGGATACAGCTCTTGGCTTCACTGACAACACCAGCAAGTGTTAGCTCAGCATCCTTATGAACCTCCAGAGAAAACTTTTCAAGTATTAGAAAAAAAATGACAAAATTGTACGTTGGGGCCTTTAAAACTATTTGAAATGGTGCCTGTAAATAGTG
The DNA here is from genome assembly GCF_051911475.1 of Siphateles boraxobius. Classification (NCBI taxonomy): domain Eukaryota; kingdom Metazoa; phylum Chordata; class Actinopteri; order Cypriniformes; family Leuciscidae; genus Siphateles; species Siphateles boraxobius. Next base: position 12,820,714 of record NW_027508919.1, read on the forward strand.
TTCCCAGTATGGCACAAACAAGCTTGCAGATTGGAGCATCAGCATTGATTCTGCTTGCACTGATACAGATCATGTTGCTCTGTTGCCAGCTATTGATCAGGTGAGACCAATCGATTCACTGCCTCATCGCTCATGGGAGAAAAGTTTGGTGACAGCAGCCTGGTTGCATACCAATAGCAGCACCCAGGGTGATTAATAAACTCACCTTTTTGGAGAATTCCGCTGCTCTCTGCTCACTCTCTTCTACCTTGGCTTTATCCACGCACTGATCTGTCATACACAAATAGCCGGGTACATGAAAACACAAAACGCAAGTATATGTAAATTCCATGGTGCATTGTTAACATGATGGATAAGATTCTATATCAGACACTGAATGAAGACAACTAAAAGAACGAAAAAGCGAACGGAATAAAATTAACCTGTCAGTGTCTCATTCCACCCTCCCCTCTGGAGATTTGTATTCTCTTCTGGGGGTTTGAGATGTAAATTTAAAAAAAAAGGTGCCCCGCAAAATCTGTTTTCAACTCATTAAAGTAAGGGAAGAAGTGAGAAAATCTAGAAAAAATTGTTTCTGCAGATTGGTTTTGAAACTTTTAATGAGCGTTTGTTGGCAAGTTACTAAAGTGTTAGTGACAAAACACAAAAGGGGGGCAAAAAAAAAAGGGGTAAAAAATGTACATCACCCTTATTTTATAAATTCCTTTGGTTGTCCAAGAACTGGGTGACATAACCATTGGCAATGCATGCTTATTTCCCCACCAACATTTAATCATAAAAAAACAAATGAAAAAGTCAAGGACTGCAAATAATAGGCCGTGTTGCGTTTATAAGACATGACATGCCAGCCAGGTTTTGCAGATAATGTTTTATTTATGCATAATGAGTGTAGCTTATCGTATGTGTCAGGTGAGTGCAGGTGTTTCAGACAGGGCTCTCATGGGGACCAGGGAATAATAATTAGATCTACTCCAGGAAATTGCTAACTTTTATCAACTGCAATTGTCTCTCCCTCAACGCATGATTTCACAGTTATGTTAAGACAGACTGTAGTGTGAATCTATGCAGGACTGTTGTAATAATACTGTAGATATGCCATTAAGCCCACAAAAAGTATTTCTATTAGATTTGAATGAAGTGATTTAACTCAATACCGCTCTCTCGCTTTTACCTAAAGCTGGTTACCGAAACCTGAAACTCTTTTTATTCATTCTGAAATGTTCTGGCCACTTTATCACATGACCATACATTTCAAGACAGAATGTAATAGTCTGGAAAACTTGTTGTACTAATGAATAATAACTTAAGCGGAAGTGCATAAAGGTTTAGTGTGGTGCTCATAACATAAAGACATTTTCTACAAGACAGAGGAGACCTAATCTCAGACTTGCCGATGAGGTGACTGAAGTCCACATCCAGTCTCTCCCTGTAGGCAAAATCAGGGTCCATCCCACTGCGGTGGAGGACAATCTGGGACACACACTCCTCGATCACCTTGTAATACTGAGGCCTGTAATAAAAAGAAGGAGTACTGCGAAAGTGAGGGGGCAGAATATGACATGAGACAAAGCCGTTAACTTCATATAAAATACCGCCTTGTGCATTCCGGTGAGGACAGTTCTTCATTAATCATCCGGTAAGACATATCTTTTAATAGTATTTCACGGCATTGAATTAAGGTTTCCTTTGGTACATAATGAAATCACTAAAGGCAAAGCATGCAGCCGTTGGGTGAGCAGTTGGGTGACTTTGTCCATTCAAGGTGAAGACAAACAGACATCCGGGCCTCCGTGCTTCCCTCTCTAATTTGCAATCATCTTTGGCAATTAAGGGCGGTAATAAAACCTGCAGACGCAAATCTAATCAGTGTAATCTGTGTAATTAGTCACACAATGGCAGGGAAAACACGGCCTTGTGTTTGGAGGGGTGACAATAACGGGACGGGGAGTAAATGGGTCTGGGACTAGATACTGCCATGGCGCTTAGTGAGTGACCTTTTCCAAGTTATATTACCAATTTTAATTGAGAGTGACATTTAACAAATACAATGTCGACTTAAGCCAAGCTCCGTAGTGGCAAACAATTATGTTCCAAGCATGACCTTGAATGTCTCTTGTAGGTATTCAATTTTCCTCCCAGAAATGTGTCGTCCCCTTCTCCCGGCTTCTCGACACAAAACAAGCTTTCGAATTCTAATGAACAAGCATGACTTTAAAAATGTCCCTGTACTACATAATTGCTCCACAACTCTAAGCTAAAGCCACTTAATTCTAGAGCATTAGATGTTTTTAATCTCCAAACATTCTTGTTTGATAAACAATATTGGAGGGGGAATATAGCTAAGCTAATGGATGAATGACAGTTTGTTGACCCAAGTTAATGAATAACACAACAACATGAGTGTCATTTTCCTTATCTTTACAATCTATATATACAACCTAAATTCCATGAAAGGCTGCCAATGGGACATTTAATAATTTTGATCATAAGACCTCAGTATGCTCGAAGGTGCCTCTAAAAAACTATACATTAACTATAATTGGATGTCTCTCCAATCTCAATGACAAATAACATATTAAGATGACCAAACAGATAATCATATTTGCACAATTTCCCAATTCAAGGCCTTGTTGTAAGAAACACGGCAGCGATGTGTAATAAGCGTACAGAGGGGGCGGATGGGGCGGCTGGAACTGATAGGGCTGAGAGTGTCACCGAGCCTGGCTTAGTGGCAAGGCCCGAAGCTTATTCCTGTCACTGATGTACACCATATCATTATCTCAATAAGCCGCCCTATTTTCTCAACATCCTGGCTACCACCACTGGATGCTGGATAGAACCGGGAAGGAGACGACTGACCCAGAACTGTCAGACCCCAACAGTGGAGACAGCATATGCCCCACTCAACGGAGCAGCTCTTTCCTCCTCTCTCTCAGTCTGGCACCTTCACTGTCTGCCTCTCATCTCCCATCCAACCCCTGCTCCACACTGCCCATCTAATCTTTACATCAGTCACAGCCAAAAGTAGAAGATGTGCTCCATATACCCTCCCTATGATCTACCTTCTATTACAGAGTCTTAGGGAGTTATTGCCCAACATCTTCCACTGCTCCAAAAAGCAGTAAAAAGGAAGGCTGAAGGACATTGGTAACTTGCAAAATTAAATTGTTCAATTTATTTGATTTGATTTTAAAACAGGTTATTAAACAAATTGAGGGAAAACTTTCCATACAAATAACCAAGGACGGAGTTGAGGGCACAGAGTTAACTGAGGATAAGGGTGCCTGGTTGAAATGGCTTTAAAGAATGGGTTTAAATCAAACGATGCAATCTATTGGCACGGACAGCTCTCCTTTATGGCTGGCTTTGATCACCAGAGTACCTCCCAACACCTATGAACAAGAGTGACGCTGTCGACTGATGCGGACTGAAGTAGAGAGATGCCACCAGCCTATTGGTCCCGTCCTCTCCTTGGAGACTCGGCCATCAAAGCCTGCACTGATCTCAAGGGATCGCTTTAATCTAAAATTATAGCCATACAATTTCCCAACCAGCCAATCCAATCTACATAAAACGTCGCACCAGGTTCAAAAGCATCCAAAGACATGAGTGATGAGATCTTTATAGAGTGACCATGTAATACAGATGCATATATGAGACAACAAACACAGCTGCATATCCATCTTTAGATGCTAATCTTGAGAAATATATACGTTTTGATGCAAATAAAAGTGTCATTGCTCCAACTACGTTCTTTTATAGCTCAGGATTTCTTAGCTATGTTTTATGTAGGCTATTTTGTATCACAATATTTGTGGGATTACTAAGGTCTATTTCTCAGAAGAAAAATCTGAGAGGCAGGAGACTTAATTTTCTCTTCATTTAATCTCATTGGTGACAAAAAGAAACAATTGGGGACATTAAAGAGATTGTTCATGTTGTTTTTCTTTAGTCTGTAATAAGTGCATACATTTTTAATCAGCATTTGTAGTGATCCTGTTTTCTGCTGTCAGAGTTACAGACACAGGGGCGGGAGGGATGGCATTGAACAAGAATCTGCCATACTACTTGGTTAATGTGTTTTCTATTACTCGCTTTTTCCAACAAGCCAGGCAATACATTATTCATAGCTCAAAGTGAGCAGCAACATGTCCATGGTAAATTCCCTCACTTTCATCGCTTCGCTCTTCCCTTTTTATTAAATATTTTACCTCGGCAACAGGTCTGATGCAACAGTGAACTGAAATGCTCAGTATAATTTCTTCACTTTCTGACAGACACACATACTATTGAGTGCGGCTGAACATGCAAAATAACTCTGTTTTTAAATAAATTCTGATTCAAGACATTGTTAATGAGCGGTATGACTAAAATCTTTTTATCATGATACGAGTAATGTTATATTATTAACATAGTAAATGTATACCATTTTTTATTTTACTTAATTATAATGTATTTTGTCTGTTAATTTAGTTGTATTTATTTCCATTTATTCTCAATTATAATCTCGGAATTATCATAATCAAGTATGTTTGTCAATTCAATAGAAACTGAGAAAAAGTGTTAATGAACAGGTAGGTGAGGTCTTATATCACATTTATGGAATGGATATTAAAAATAAGATATGATAGCACTCACCTGATATAATAATCATTCCTGATGAGCAGCAGGTGCTGGAGAATGGATAGGAAGTAAGATTCTGAGCCTGTGTCTTTCACCATGTTGGACAGGAGATGGTACACCTCACCCATATCAGTGCATGGATTGTTAAGGACACAACTGTACATCCTATTTGTTATGTAGTAAAACAAAGTTGATCTAAACATGACATTTATATACGTACTGTTTATAAGAATGTTTATAGACTGTATTATAAGCCTGTTTATAAAATGTATACTAGAGGGACAGGAATGATTAAAAGTGCAGTGGTATAGTTCTAAAATGAGAAAGAACAATAAAGTGTATGCAAATATAACTTAAGGTGCATGGCCATTAATCACTGGATATAACTTGCTTACTTTAATTCAGATAGAGGGATGAGTCAAAGGTTGATTCGAACCAGAAATGAAGCTTTCTGTCTGCATTCTAAAGTGGCTTTAGGGATCTAATTTGTTAACATGAATAAACAAGGATTGAAGAAAAGTGACAGAAGAAATACCTCTTCTGCCAGTTCATACACTGGACCTCGATATGAATTAACTGAACATTCTTTAAGTTTGATTATTTAAAACCATAAAACATGGATCAGTCACGACTGACATGCCAACCCTCCCAGTTGTGTCCACTTGAGTAAAATGAATGACTGAATCTATTTCCAATGGTGGTAAGCTAAAGCATGTGATGATTAATTGTAGCACCTGGTAATTGTCCTATGATGGAGTTAATAGAACAACAAAAAACAAAAAAAACTAAATGTTATATTAAATTAAATTTAAAAAATATGGGCATAAATAGTGTATACAGTTGCATGCTGAATGTATCGTGATACACTGCCTAGACTGGAGCACACTTTCTTGAGCCACCATATTCGCTCCTTCCATTCCACTGGGATAGAGAACAAAGCTGTGGAGGTATTTGCTGAAGCTGTGGCTCAATATTTAAAGGAACAACTAAAAAGTAAAGAGAGTCTGTCTACATTTAATAAAAATCTGCCTCAGGATAGAGTACTATATATTCTTTCAAAGAATATCACCTAAAAACAGAGAAAAAAATGCTTTATTTATGGAATAATAATAACATGGAAAGATAAGACTTCAAGCCCCTGAACTGCACTTGCAGCAAACCAATCTGCCCCACTAATGCTGAACATTTTCTAATTAGCTCATATCATTTCAGTTATTCATAGAGTTGTGAGTGTATCCCATGTTCTGTCAACTCAATATGAGAATACAAGCATCTTCAAAGCATTATTGCTGATAACACAGGTGATCTGCTTAGGTCAATTATTTTCTCTAAACTTCAAAACCAGCAAATCACACCACCGGAAAGTCATTCTATCTATTAAGCAGGGCCAAGAGTGTGAACACAGACACACGGTCTGTGCATATTGGTATTTTGGGCATGTTTGCAGTAATATACTGGTGTGGAAGGTGATGCATAAACATGAGCTGTATCAGCATGAGGCTGAGCAATACAAAAGACAGAGAGCGAGGGTCAATCAATCACGCTGCCCAACTTTTAACAATTAATATTCAACAGCTTCCTGAAGTCACTACAGTGGCCAGAACTAAACATGACCAGCAGTGCTATATTCTTAATAATAATAATAATAATAATAGTAAATATAGCTGCAAGCATTAACATTTTTGAGAAAAACAGTTACAGCTTTGTATCTTTTTTTGTCATTTTGTAATTAAAATGACAGCCATGTTTTTCAAGGTACACCAATGTCATAATTTACTATGATATCAACTTGTGACAAAGACACTGCGTGTCAATTTTGAAGTAAATCAGATCAATGGTACTGTAGTTAGAGCCAATTTCATGTTTTGTTCAATTATAGCGCAACCAAGTGGTGCAGTCCCACCGCTTTTTGTGTGTGTGTCCTCAGAGTGCCCCCAATACACATAAGTGTGTCAAATTTGGTGAAAATATTTAATTTCGCTTTGGAGTTATGGACATTTATATTTATGAGCACATAGAAAATGACCCACACTGGACTTCAATTGTATTTGTCTGCCACTTACTATCAAATTTTTGACATTTAAATTAATTTCAACAACCTATGTTTACGATTTTTCTACGGTGGTTTTGTCTCAATCAGGTAATGGTTTCGAAGATATTGGAGGTTCGTAACTACATGCTAATAGACAGATAGATGGATAGTTGGACAGATAGACAGACAGATAGATAGACAGACAGACAGACAGACAGACAAACAGATAGAAACTCTTTTTGTAAATATTCAGGGTAAGATTGGAAAACCGTTTGATGTTTTGAATAAGAAGCAGGGAAATGAAGGACTGGGAAAGACAGAGACCGTTGCTTAGACACGCATATTACACAAGGCACTTACAGATCAATGCCAAATTGTCCTTAGAGACAAATGTTGTGTCTCTTGCACAGTTGACTGCTCACGAAAATCTTCAGTCCAGACAGCCTGAACTAAAACTCTAGATTCTCTATAATTTCAGCGAAGCTTTCCCTCTGAGAGCTTATGGAAAGGGGCGAAACGATAAAAAAATATCAACAAATCAAGACTAAAATGACCAAAATGCTTTACTCTTTTTCGAATGCTTTTTTGAATTGCTTCAAGCTACTTTATAAAGGATACTGCGAGGATACACACACAAATCCAGAAGCTACTGCATATGGCTGCCACGTACGCAGCTGTGGCCTGAAGGGTCAGATGCAGATGTAGAAATATGGAGAAAATAAGTGTGAACGGATTTCCATAGTTGCGTAGCATGGTCTATCCGCAGATTTGAGGGGAATGAAACAGAGGAGAGGTGAGCGTAGAGGTTGCTCTCTGTGTCTCTGGAATGTCAGTATAATGAGCTCAGGGCCAGAGGATGCTGGGATATGTGTGCGCCGTGCGGTGCGTGCATGTGTTGATGTGAAGAGGTTTGTTTACCACCAGAGTTGCCAGAGGCTGGACTGGAATTGAAAAAAAAACCCTGATTCTCAAATCCCTTCTGAATGAACTGGAGGTCTTGGCTCTAGACCCACGAGCTGCACCGGGCGCCCTCACGGCTGCACGCAAGGCCGAGGCAGTGGTAAAAAGGATATTCCATCTCTGCACGGATGTCATCTAGTCGGTGAGACAGTTCGATGGAATCCTCCTCCTTATTTTCGTTAAACACCTTCAGCTGAATGTCGAGCTCCTCCGTCTCCTTCAGCTCCTGTGATTACAGAGGGTGATATGAGAGGAATGATTGACTGAGTCGTATAACACTGGTGATAAAAGAGGAAGGTCGAGAAAGTGTCTGCTTTTTGAACAGCTAGAAAACACCTCATTGTACATAACCCACTTAAAGGCCTCTTAAGAAATCATAATGTGTTGTGGCATTTAGTCCATGTCTGTGAGTTAAGGCCATGTTAGTATACTCCTAAATGTTGAGAAGTTCACTTTTAGCAGACATACAGTCCCGGTCAAAAGTTTGAAAACATTAATGTTTTTGAAAGTAGTCTCTTAATCTCACCAAGGCTGCATTTATTTGATCAGAAATACAGTAAAACAGATCACATGACACTGAAGACTGAAGTAATGGCTGCTGAAACTTCATTTTTGCCATCACAGGAATAAATATTTTCTTTTTTAAATATATTACAACAGAAACTAGTTAATTTAAATTGTAATAATATTACACGGTATTACTGTTTTTTCCAGTTTTTAGATCAAATAAGTGCAGCCTTGGTAAGAGATTACTTCCAAAAACATTTAAAAAAAAACTTAAAGCAGCACTATGCAGTTTTTTTAGCTTAACTGAACAGCTTCAGAGTTATTGGAATGGTTATATGACTCTTTCGGGTTGAATGTTGGTCGTCTCGCCCCCCTCTGGTGCCTGTGAGTGGAAAAACTGCACTTGCAACTTTGGGCCGGCGGACAGAGTTGATTTCAGCTCTTGCCATGTAACAAATTGCTTTACGGCACTGCACACATTACACGCATACACGCCCCCATCCAGATCCGGCTAGCTATAAGAACAACTATCGTCATGGCTAAACTGGCATATAAGAAGCAGAAAGCTAGGAAAGCATTTTCGGAGGAACAGAGAAAGAGGAAGCAGCAGACTGACCGAGCAAGGAGTCAGACACGAGTAAATATCGGACCTGCGTTTTCAGAATGGAGAAAAAAACGAAGAAAGCGCGGTCGGAAGAGTCTAGAAAAAGGTAACGAGAATCTGACAGCGCGAGGAACCGGACAAGAGTCCTACTCGCTCAGGCTTTCACTGTTAAAGTTGATTCCATTATCATGAGAACAGTTGTCAATATCTCACATAATTATCAGGACATAAATAAGCCTACACGTTGTCAATAGTGTAAATGAGCGCTATTTGCAAACTATTATGATAAATTGCATTAATCATGTCTAACAACATCATAATAACGGACATTGTTATGAAATAATGCAATGTACATGATGTAACTTTATTGATGTCATCTGGCATTTAGGCTCAGGTTAGCCTAACTTATAAAGTGGAGAGGCCGTGAGTGCAGATCATAGACTGTCACGCTCTGCATGAGTTGTATTTACGACAGTAACGTTAAATACAAGTACTCTACAGCGACTCTAGGGGTCGCTGTTTGACAAAAACGGAATTCCTGCATAGTGCTGCTTTAACGTTTCCAAACTTTTGACCGGTGGTTTATATGGATTCAAAATTGATAGTTTACAGGTTTCAAAATCCTCAAAACAGCAACTGCAAATGGAAAGGAAATAAAAAGTACGCATGTCTTGCCCAAAGTAGTTTTTTTTTTTTTTTTGAATGGACGAAAATGGAAGAAAGGCTCCAGTATGGCAGTACAAAAGCTACTGTATCACTTAATAAATCAACTTGTCAACAAAATTTTCAACATGTTTGCCTTTAAACATTCATTTTGAATTTATCTATTTCTAAAGTTCACAAATAAATGTGCCGTTTAATAAGAGTCACAGAAAAGTTTGCAACAGGGAGGATTCAGAGCACAGCATTTCTTTTTCACTTCTATGGCATCTGCAAATAAGTGATTGACTGTCACTGTGACAGCAATTCAATGACGTCAAGGCTATAATGTGATTGGTTATCAAGGTATGCATGATTCTATGTTGGTCGTTGTGCTTAGTCCAATGGTAAAACCATGGAGTTGGGTATCTCCCCATAATAATAATAACAACATTTCTGATAAAACTGTGCTCATCAAGTACTTTAAAACTCTGGTGTCAATTAAAACCACAAGTATGATTAGTGTTGTATTGAACTAATAGTCAGTCTGTTTTTCTATGGTATACAGATTGTCTTGCTTTGTATACCTGTGACAGATATAACGGGTTAAAAGAGGGAGGGAGATAAAGAAAGAGAGGATAAAAAAGGAGTGATAAAAACTCAATTATTAAATCACTACTGGTGTAGTTTATGGATGGTGAAAAGCCAAATGTAACCCAATTTCTGTAGTTATCAATCAGTGGACAATATTTCAGGCATGCCATCACAGCCAATCCGAGAGAAAGAGTACTCTTTATGCCGCAGTAGGAGGCAGGACCAAGTTTCTCTCGCTCTCTCACACACACACACACACACACACACACATCTCCAGAAATTTGTATTTTCATTTCATCAGACACCCTTTTCTATCTCTCCTTGAGGATTTAGTGCATCTCATTTGTCTTTCACTTTGTTTTTTTCCCCTTAGCACTTACCATTTTGAGGATACTAAAACCTGAAAACTCATTATTCACAATTACAGAACAATGTCATATTTAATTGTCCTATTAAACTTTCAAATACATTATTCATAAATTACGATAAGCTCATCATATGCGGGGGTAGATTGAGATAATTATAATAATTGTAGCAATAATATTGGGAGCAGTCAAAATGACTTATTAAGAGTAAGGAAATGCCCACATAAATGAGATGGTGAGTGATGTGCTGGCCTGGTTGCAGGCTTTGTGGCAGTGTGGAGCAGAGATCTGCACGCTGATTGATAATGATGTGTGAAGGGAACGGCCTTTATGGAACAAAGCTGTGCCATTACGGAGGAAGACACCAAAGCAGGGCACATTTCAGCAGTTTTTAATTGTTTTGTTCAGTTGTTCAAAAAATGTTTTATATTTTTAACTCTAAGCTTTTACTGATGTCATTCTAAACCCCAAATGCTTTATCTGTCATTTGATAAACTACAGATGTATTAAACAGCATTTTTCCTATGTGTTTACCAACTTACCTTTACCACATGAGGAAAAAAAACTAATGAGCATATATCATACCAGTATTTTTATTTTTCAAAAAAAGTAATAAAAATGAATGCAGAAATTAAAAAGTAACAAAAATAAAAAACAGAAATATAAAAGTAAAAAAGATAAAGCAAAAGATATACTCACTGGCAGTATCTTCTTGAGGCCACAACGCAGAAACTCATTTCGTAAGTGTATCCTGAAGTCTAAATCATCCGGGGAGGTAACGAGGGCATTGATCAGCTGCATGCAAGCAACCTGTATTCATTCACACATACGCACACACACACACACACACACACACACACACACACACACACACACACACACACACACACACACACACACACACACACACACACACACACACACACACACACACACACACACACACACACACACACACAACCATAATTTAATGCAAGTATTTTTTTTTAATAATCCCTTTGGCAATAAATGATTAAAATGTAGTATTCTCCAACAGCCTCTCATTCATACTGCTCTCATCTCTAATCTTAAAGAAAAAATGTAATACATTGCATTAGTTAAAATAAAATGAATTGATCAGTATGGAACGAGGCAGTTGGCACTTCGAAGAACTGTAAAGGAAAAAGTGAAGGGAAACGATGCTGGTGGATCAGTAAAGCTGTCCAGAGGAAGGAGGGATGGAAGGAGGGAGCAGGCCTGGCTGAACAGATGTGCATTTTGAACTGATTTATCGGATATGGGCAGTGGGCAGGGAGGAGTGCTGATGGTTCTTAACAGGTTATAAGGTGGCTCCAGGGAGCCCGTCGGGATGAGAAGGAATGCTCTTCGCTTGGGTGATCGATGCAGAGTGGAAAGATCACTCTTGATGGACATGTGAAGAGTCTCCTTCACCAGCCTCAACCTGGACTTGTAGAGTTGTTGTGGGTCTGCATGTTTTATTGCCCTGCACTATTGTATTAGTCAAGAGAAGCTCCATCATTCTGAACAGAAACCTGACAGAAACCTGCCAAAGGGAAGTTGTGTTTGACACAATATTTGGGAAAGTATATCATCTGGAGGAGATGCATAGGTTTGATCCAGTTACTTATAGTTATATACTTACAGTAGAATGTAGAAAATCTAATGTGGACTTTTGAAATAAAGTGTTGGTTATAATTCAGAGAATCCATGATGACCTTTAATTAGGCCTGCCATGCCATATCACAGGAGGGAAAAATGCATTTGATTGTTTAAATATTTATTTAAAAAGCCTATAATAATATAGATGGATATAATGCAACATTTACTTTAAGCCCATGGCCCTCAATCTGGTTCACTTTTTTGTCCCTTTGTTGTAAAAAATGTGGGAAAACTAAAAGAAAATAATTTAACTAGGAATAACTAAACTAAATATGTCCATGACTCAAAATAAAAATAAAATAAAAATAGCAATAATACTAGGGGATGCACCCAAATTTTGGCTGCCGAAAATTATCAGTTTTTGATTATCTTTTTTTGGCCCAGAGAGAAAATAGGCCGTACATATAGGCCGAAAATTTGCCGCCCCGCCACTCCGTGCTCAGCGATCAGGTTTCACTCTGGCTCAGCATGTTTTGTGACTTTGCGAACAGCGCTGCTTCCGAAGAAGCACAACTTCGAAGAGTGTTCCGCTGTGTGTGTGCGCTGTGCTCTCCGCTCCGTCTTCGCAGCGCGTTCTGCTCAATGTTCCGCTGCAACCTCCGTGTGCGCGTTGCTTGCTCTACTCAGTCGCTCACTGTCCAAATGCGTTTTGTTCACGCTCACCAGGAAGGCAAAGTCCGCTAAAAACATGCCAACATGAAATTTCTCTGGACTTGTTTCTGTTTGCAATAGCCCTACTGTTCTGTAATATGGTGTGAATAGCCGTGCTGGGCAACAATGGTAAAATTGCGTGCTTGTTCACTGATCCTCTCCCTGCTATCTGCTTAAATGCTCCGATAATAATAGCTTTGTAGGACTACTTTATTTTAATAAAAGGTCAAAAAATAAATCTGTTAAATCTGATTCTGCTGCTTAGAACTGAATGAAGAAGAATATATTGATATTTAATATAGCCCTGTTTTCTGTAAAAAAAAATTTTTTACTTGAAATAAAAGTGTGGTTATTTTATTGGCCTGATTTTTTTATTATTATTCAGATTCATTCAATTATTTAAAAAAAGTTTAATAAAAAATAGTTTAACAACAATACAATTATACAAAAACACTAATTTAATATATATATATATATATATATATATATATATATATATATATATATATATATATATATATATATATATATATACATATATTTTTTTTTTTTTTTGTCATTTTCGGTTTTGGTTTTCGGCCAAGTCCATCCAGAATTTTCAGTTTCGGCCAACAAATGTCCTTTCGGTGCATCCCTAATTAATACTAGACTGTGCTTAGATTGCTACAATAAACTAAAGCTAACAAAAAAGGGAGTAAAACTAACCAAAACTAAACTTTAGAAAAAATATATAAAACAGAAATAAAAATAAATTTAAATAGCAGGACTCTTGCAAACCATGCAGCACATTTTGCTGAGACTCCCATCACACAACATGATGCCTCCACATCACCAAAGTTCTTAAATCTTCTCGTATTCCCATTTGAGCAATTATTTCCATCATTGAAGAGTCTCACTGAGTGAATCTAGATTATTCTTCGAGTTCTCCAAAGGCTTTTTGGCATTTTTATCAGCAGCTGCGTCTGCACACCAGCCTGTTTGGAATGATGTTGCAGATAGGGTTTTGGTCCAGGTTGAGGGGCTTATTTTCCTTTATGGGTTAAGTGTACAATGATGAGCTTCTGCAGCACAGTGCCAGAGGTGGATTCCAGCAGATTAATTAAAAATCTGCACTGCTGGGACGGTTTTAAGTTTGCGTGCTTGCGTCACTGAGATGGCGTGACGGCAAAACAGATTTTAATCACGTTTAAAAAGTCAGGCTCTGCAGCTTATTGCAGGTTTTAAAAGTGTTTAATTTCTTTTAACCGGCAGCGTTGGTGAGGTGTTTTAATTTACTTGACAATTAGTGGTGGTTCTTTTCATTAAAAGGCTTTTTTTTTTTCCTAGGAGGAAAACAAGGGACAAAATCAAAAGAGATTCACTTCTCCGTTCTCCTCACGCTCCCTCTATAGCATATTGTTGTCTTCTCTGCTCTCTCAACAGCAACACAAAGATCAGGGATTTGGTTAATGAATGTGTAAGAGTGGCTTGTTGTGCTTGGTCACAGATCACTGCAGGTTGTGGAGAAGCAGAGAATGATAAATACAGTTGTGGTGCTGAATTCTTGCCCTTTTGATTCGGTTCCTCTGTGACCAGATTGTAGAATGCAGAGGAAAAAGTTTTGTTTGTTTGTTTGTTTTTTTGTTATTTGCTTGTTTCCAGAGCTCCAGGTTCTTTGTGTGACCTGGTTGGGGCTGATTAGGGTTTATAATACACATCCAGTTCCATTACAATAGCCAGCAGCTAGCTTCCATCTTGTGGTGTAGGTGGCTGGGTTGACAGACGACCACAGAACACCGTGAGGAGAGGGATAGGGGGACTTGTTTACATGTCAAGCTGAGCAGAGGTGCAAAAGAGCTTTGAGTGACAGATGTGCCAATTTCTACCTGGCTCCAGCATCAAAAAGAGCATTTGGGGTGTAGAGGCCTCAAGCATTGACTGACACTAAACAGCAGATCTATATCTGCTGCCCTGGGCAAGCAGAATTCTACTAATTATTTGAAATAAGTGAAATAAAACATGAGGGCATATAACATTTAGAAAACATATGATGCTTATGTGTGTTCCACTTGAAAAGTATGTGCTCTTTCAAGAGAATAACAGACACTAAATTCAAACACATGCTAAAGAACATACCCATATAAAACATACCACCCCCACCCCCAAAAAATTTTAAATAAAATAAAAATACAATTTAAAACTTTTACAAGAAATTAAATGTAAAACAAAACAAAATGATCATTTGAAATTCTGTTGTATTATCATTCTATCAGAGCAAAAAAAATGTATCTATGTAAATTGTGTCTAAAATGAATTTGATCTGCAATGAATTATAACATGCAGTAATAAGGTGGAGTGGCAGGTGGGGAAGTACAGCTCTCTGACTCTTGGAAAGCTCAGCACACGGACCTGTAGCTGCTGGGCTTCGTGGTTCTCCAGTCCCTCCACTATCGGAGCAAACCTCTCCTTATTATTCCTCTCTGCTGCAATGGTCATGGCTGCCAGGATCTTATCCAGACTAAAGGAAAACAAGTAGACAGAAAACAGAAAATGTGTTTAGGTAAACATGCTTTTTATCAAGCAACGACCGTGACATTAGTTCAGAATTGCAACACAAGTTGGTCTAAGCTCGCAATCTCATTCTCGGATGTTCATGCAGGGGACCTGTAACAATATAACAGATTTTCACAGATTTGATGTTGATTTTATAGCCCATTGTGGGTGAGTAAAATCAAAGCAAGACTAATGTTATCCAAAGTAATAAGAGGGACCCTTTATTCTACAGTATGTGACGCTGTGTAAAAAGCAGCAACATAAGAGAACTGAAGCAATGTGTTGGGACAGAAGAACAAAGTGTTGGTGGGAAAGCAAATTAAGGACTTTATAAGGTCCCATGTCTGTTTTGCTGACTCAAGAACTGGTGGATTGCAGTTCATGGCTTAAGGGAAAGAAATAACAGAATGCATCATAGACAAAATAATAACAGCAGAACAAACCAGCGCTTGTGTAAAAATAGCCTATTGAGTAAAGAAACACACAAGATTGTGTCTTAACTGTGTAGCTTGCCATCATGTCATTGATCCTACTCTCATCAGATTAAAACAGGAGGGGGGTGGGGATGGAGGGGGGGGGGGGTTGGGGCTCACTGGAAACTGACAGAGTTACCTTAATTTAAAGATAGTTCACCCAAAAATGTATATAAAAAAGAAGATTGTGATTCGATTAAGTTCTGATCTTGTTTCAATGAATTCCGATACCCATTCAGATGTACAAAACTCTCAAATAATGTTATAGCACATTACTGTAACAAAGTTTCAAAGGAACATATGGCAGGTTTTTTATAATAATAACGTTATAATAAATTCTTCAGAACTCAGAATAACAATTTATTTAAATTATTTGATCTTACTCCATTGAATCTGTCTGACAACGCCACTGATTGGTAGCAATACAATACGGTATACAATACGGTAAATATTTGATCTTTGAGAATTTTACAGAGGCTCGGGATTTTAATAAATTCAAACACATAATATATAATATAAAAAAGTATAATATATGTATAAAATAAAAAGTATCACAGAAAAGTAATGTATTGTGAAGACATCTACATATTTTTTCCTTGACATGACCCTTATTGGTTCAGTTCAACAAACCAGGGTCGGGTAAGGGAGACCTGTCAATCAATTTGTCGTCTTTTTATGTGGGTGAGAGATAACTTATGAGTGACGGGGTTTGAGCGTGATAAGGGAATAGATTTTGAAAGTGTAGCCATGTATTCAAGCGATCCCAGTGCCAAAGTTGCAGGGTAAAGAGTGGGAGAGTGACTCTCAAAAAGTGAATTACACGTGTGTTGGGAGACGACTCGACGGCTCCAAGTAGATATAATTGTAACTCTGAAATCAGAGCACAGATGAATGACTTCAAAATGAATCAAATTGAATATGGGACTATATTACTACTACTGTTCAGCGTCATGTGTGCACTGGCCTGCCAGGATATCAGCCACTTTTAAAAAGAAGATATTTTGAAGAATGCCGGAAACCAAACCGTTGACACTAGCCATTGACTTCCATAGTATAGGGGAAAAAATACAATGGCAGTCAATGGCCACCGTCAACTACTTGGTTACCTTCTTTTGTAAAAAGTAATTCTGAAAGAAACTCGTCCAGGTTGGAACAACTTTAGGGTGTGAAAATGAGAGAAATTTCATGTATGGGTGAACTCTCCCTTTAAGTTCACTTTTTACATGTCTCGTTACCACAAACCGGTTTACCTTGCTTTGTCGTGGAAGAAACTGTAGAGAGAAGTTTTGTCGAACAACTAGGTGTAAGATCCGCGTTTTGTGATCCAGGTGATTAAGTTGTAGTCGTGAGTGGGCTGTACAGAGTCTTTCATGCTGATTCAAACATGGCTTCAGAATAAGCTACACCTGCTCAACTCCTAAAGAGAGCTTTGATGTGACAGCACCAAACATAAGCCAGTGTCACTGCACAGCATTTGAGGGGGAAGGAGCTAGTTTCGGCACTAAGTGGGGTATCAACGTTTTTACAGCTGTCACACAGATCTGCACACCCTCTGATCACCTACACACCCATAAAAACACTAATCTATTCACCCAACCTGCACTTAGCATGTGTGCATGAAACTGTCTGTGTGTGTATATGAAACTGTCTGTGTGTGTTTACTGATACAGATTCTAGGGCTGAAGGTGCTGATCGGCAAATAAAAATGGTCGGCTGCACCAAACACAGTTTCTTGATTATTCAACAACGAAACTAACAAAGCATGTATCGGCAGGTCACCATTACGCTTAGCCTTTTCTAGCAGACTAAGTACTATTTCTGATGTTGATACCATAAAACTATCAGTACATTTTGGCATATGGCATTTTTATGACACAAAATGGATTAAGATGATGATCTTACATGTTCTCCTCTCCGATGATACAAACAGCTGACAGAATCTTGACAATTTCGGTCATCATATTAGTCTGTTTGGGATCAATCGCCCTTGCGAGGAGGAGGAGGCTTCGCTCGTCCCCCAAAATCCTTTGGAGGCCATACTGAAAACAATAAGACATCTCATTTTAGTGCACATTTTAAATGGAAACATTTTGCATTGGATAATGCCTTTAAGCTTTAAGGAAACATAATGAACCCCTTGTGTATGGACAGATTCAGGCTTTTTTTCTCTGAAAGAGAGACAATTAGGCGGGTGTAGATATATTTTAAGATTATTTCATTTAAATCAGGACAGCAGGGACAAATATTCATATTACTGCATATTTGTCTTCCTCTCAGGGTGTAATCCACTACACTTGACCACAATTGGAGTAACACACAGAATTCCCTTGGGGGGGGGGCTCACTTTTACAGAAAAATGTTTGGAATAAAATAGAATTCATTTAACATGGCTAAGGTATAAAAATTAAATAATGTCAATACCATTTAAGCATGAGAGCAGCTTTAAAAGATTAAATCTGATGATTATCTGGAGTTGAGCGAGCTTAATTTGTGTTTGCTATTGTTTAATAAAGCAGCAGCATTTCAATCAGAAATGTAGTCTTTCTCAAGGACAAGGAGCTGGCATGATTTCCTATTCTTTGATATACGTTTTTTTTTTAATTTCCTTTTTTTTTTTTGGACACAAAATGATATAAAATACTCGTGGTGGAGCTTGTGGTGGAGCTTTCAAATTCTAAACACACCTTGTTGTTCATGAAGGCCTTGAGGCACTGAATGAGTTTGTGCTGGTTCTTCTTGTCAATGTTCTCTTGCCTGAGGAAAAGAAAATCAGTGAGTAAAGAGAAAGAGCGTGTGGATGAGCAATCCATAAGCACTGAAGAAAGAACATTTCTTAAGATGACGTCAGAAAATCCAGCATAACTTACAGTTTCTTGTCAAGAAGCCTCTCCAGCACATCCAAAAGCAGTCCGAGTCCCTCATGGCCAAAGTTATTCACCCAGCTAAAGACAGGAAGAGACCGGCAAAAGGCTCCGTTAGAATACTTAAACCTTAACAAGTTCATTAAAGGTTAGAAAAGTTTGGTTTGAAGATGAACTGGGTTAAAACACAACAATGGAAACAATGGAACTTTTTTCTGTTTATTTTCCCATCCTTAATATTGACAAACAGTACAGGTCATTGTGGAACCTATTGCAACACGTGCAAAATGAGTCAGACTTTGTTCTCTCTGTAAAATGCCACCTGTGACAAGAACATGAAGAAATATAGTGCTTTTGTTCCCCATATTTCTGTTGGATTAATGAAGAATTTTCCACATATGTGTGACCACATGTAACTCCAGAGGAAAGAAGAACATATTTAAAACAGGTTCATCTAAAAATTGCACATTGAAAATGAAGTGAAGACGAATGCAAATGAGAGAATGGTTTGTGTGTGGCGCCTTCAGGCAACTTGTGTAGGCCATGCACTCCAACAGGAAGATAAAGCAATGCATGGGAGATAACACTAAAACCAATAATGGATTGTGTAAGATAATTGGCTATAAAACACAATGTATCTGGAGACATTAAAAAAGACCTGGGGGAGGATGAGGATAAGAATAGAGAGAGAGAGAGAGAGAGAGAGAGAGAGAGAGAGAGAGAGAGAGAGAGAGAGAGAGAGAGAGAGAGAGAGAGAGAGAGATGGAGTATGTGAATGCATTTAGAGTATGCTATTAACATCTCTTGTTCTTAGATCCAGATTGTCAATAAACCCAAATACATGGGGCCATTTGTTACTTTAAAGGGGGAACTGTTATGCAAAATTAATGTTTACATGGTGTTTGAACACTTATGTGTGTCCAATGTAATAACCAGTCTATAATGGTAAAAATTCACCTACTTTTTTTTTTTTTATATATTTTAATATATTTAATATATTTTAATATATATATTCCAGATTTCCACCTATTGTGACGTCACAGTAGGGGCAAGCCCCGCCCTTGAATGGAGTCGATCTATCCTATTAACAAAGATCCCACCATGAATTTAATTTATGAAGGAAATGTGCTAAAGAAATTAGGAAAAGTATTTTGTTTTGTGCAAATCATTTTACACCGGACTGCTTGGTAAACAAGGGTCAGTTCAATGCTGAATTTGCACAAAAGTTGATTCTAAAAGAATGGCCGATACCAACATCCAACTACAGTTCCCATATGAGCACCTGTGCATCAATAAGTTGAATAAAGTTAACTCCACAAAAACTACATCAATTAATCAACTAACCATTCAGGAACGTCCTGTAGCATTCTAAAAGTTACTACTACTTGAGATTCTCCATCAGTGTCCGACTCCGGTTCCAACATATGAGGTTGAACACACCTACTGACAATCTCAAACATTTTGGCTGTGAGATTTTCAAGTTTTGTTGTTGCAGGAGTATCCAAAGCATTGTGCTGTAAAGGCTCCACCCTGTTCTGGAAAGGGTGGCAGGGAATATCAGCTAATTTGCATTTAAAGGTACACACATGAAAACTGTGTTTTTTATCATACCTAAATGGGGGCAAATTGGACTTGTTATAATAAAATATCTGCAAGATATTTTGAGCTGAAACTTCACAGACATATTCTGGGGACACCAAAGACTTATATTACATCTTGTAAAAAGGGGCATAATAGGTCCCCTTCAAAGGATCATATTAAAGTAATTTGTATGAATCTATATGGTCACACAAGACCCTCAATTAGGGATGATGTCTGTAGGCAGTTTCAGAAGGCAGTTTCAGATCAGCAATTCAATTAGTCTAAAATTAAAGAAACAGGGGCTCACCATGCCATTACTCAAAATTCATTACCGACCCACCAAACTCAATTTGAAACGTATTACCATTTGCTGTACAGTACATTATAATGGCCTGATTTGTTAATAAAACATAACAATATAATGTGCAAAATTTATAATCATCTGTTAACAGGGGGGCTTATCGTTTATTGTTTCCAATTTTGCCTCATCACTTTTTCAGCTGTTTGTTGAAAGAAAAACACAGTTTGAGGCCGATACTGAAAAATTAGATTTTCGGGAGCAACCTTACCTAGCCTTGGAGTATAAAAGCAGTGCTGCTGTGGAGGTGAGTGGAAATGAGGGGTGCAAGCATATCTTATTCACTTATATCAACAGTGTGGGTTATGGTGTCAGTCTGCATCAGATGAGTGTTGAAAACAAGAGGCTAACATCTGAGGTAGTGTGGTGAGACCTAATGAAACCTTAGCCAGCATTGACATTGTGCCGCTGTGGTCATGTCACTCAACAAGAGCAACAAAACTCTAAAACAAGACTATACAGAGAGATGAGACAACAGCTCATGGTCAAAGTTTTATATTGCCGTAGTCAACACTGCATTTGTAGGACGGCCTTAAAAGGATAATTCACCACAGGTTCCCTTTAGAAAATTTCTAATGGGTTTATTGAATTACAGTTGTTGCTTTATGAGTGAAAAAAGGTCTGTGATTATCATTAGGATGCAGAAATAGTAGAATTATACCAGAATTACGTCCGGTGTATGTATCTACAACACAACATAAAATCTACAACACAACATAAATCTATGCACATTAAATTGAATACTACATTGTGTATACACACACACACACACATATATATATATATATATATGTGTGTGTGTGTGTGTGTGTGTGTGTGTGTGTGTGTGTGTGTGTGTGTGTGTGTGTGTGTGTGTGTGTGTGTGTGTGTGTGTGTGTGTGTGTGTATACACAATGTAGTATTCAATTTAATGTGCATAGATTTATGTTGTGTTGTAGATTTTTTAAAGATTGTATACATATATACATATATATACACATATTCACATATTCACATATCATGAAAGCCTCTTCAAGCAATGTTAACAAAATGAAACTCAAAAAACAAAATATCTTCAATTCTCGAGAGAACCCATGGTTTGAAACCATTGATTCTCTTCCAGGTTTTAGAACTACAAATTGAACAGCTCTATAAACTTGTAGTGTAAATCATTTAAATTTAAATTAAGAAATCACATATAGCTACCCTTGCAACACTAACAAGCATGAAAATGAGAGGAAATCGCTCTTTCAAAGATAACAATGTCAGTCAGACATGATTGAATTTAAGACACCAGAATGGAGTCTCTCAGAGGCTTTTTATCACTCTTATGGCTTCTCTCAGTGGATAGAGGCATCATGCATCAGTTCAACACATTTAAGATTAAAGCAAGATTACTCATTAAGCAGGATAAAAATAAAAAAATCTTTACCTGTCTTTCTGTCTGTCTCTCCATGAGTCTATTTCTTAGATTGCCTGCCAGCTTTTCATTGAAACCCCTGAGTAAACATCGCATCATTTCCTGTCAAATCAGCTCATCAGTGACCTACCCACACTCTGTGGCGTGGATCCAACGATTTGATTTAGACTTATTCATGAAATATTGATTGAGATAATCCTGGAGTTAAGCGGCAGAAAAGCCAGCATAGTTACTTGACATGAGCACATATATTTTCTGGGTTAAATGAAATGTGTAAGGTCTGTTAAAGAATACATATATTTATAATATCATTTGTTACATACACATGCTACTAAATATAATCAATAAACATGCAATTATTTAACCTTCCAGAGCATAACACTTAACAAAATAATAAACACTGTTTCTCCACTTCTTTCTATGGTGGTGAAATATTCATGTTTACAGTAGCAATGACAAAATATTATCAAGCCAATCAAATAAAAAAAGGGCAACATTATTTTTGAACATCACCTAGTAAATTGTAAATGCATGTGAAAAATCATTAATGACCATCAGCTGGAGTGTATTGCCCATAGAGTGAATTGTATACCCCACTTGACGCTCTAAAAGTCGGTTAACAGCCTTACAATAACGGCAGGTTATTCATCTGACATCTTGCCTTTATTTTCTGAACCTTCTAATGTCAACCAAAAGCCTGGGTGTTGAGTCTGACATTATTATTGCACTTGAAGAAGATCTAGAGTGTTGTGTCATTGAGAACACTCTATGAGAGCAATGCCTTTCAAATTGTATTAGGGCTAAGCCATGGACGGTCTCATTCGGCTGCCCGTGGCCTATTCAGCACTGCTCTATTCCACTCGAGGCCCTCTGCTCCAAGCAACAAATTGCTCTCAACATTTCAACCCACCACTGAGCACCAGAACAGTTAGTCACTGACTAAATATTGCAACTGAGGCCCTTTTGCTGTTCATGACAATGTCCATGACTCTGAGTGATGCTGAAATCGCAGGGAGGCCCAAGGCAAGGCTGAGAAGAGATTGACTTCCACAATTTAAGTACAGTATTTATGTAGTATCAGGAAAATTACTAAATAAATAGATAGATAAATAAATAAATCCAACTGGAAAAAAATAGGCTACTTATTATAATGTGACACATTCTTCCTTTGTGAATAATTCCAACAAAGCCGGTCAAGCCTGTCTTCATGTTAACTGTAAAATCTAACATGGATATGGCACATTCATGCTTAAAGGCCATGATATACTTGTGGAAACCAGATAAAAGTTCAACATAAGAATCAAAGGAAGATTGGACTGAAAAAAAGAGCAAGAAAACATTTTAATCAAAAACAGGACGAAGGGTCCTCAAGTATAAGCTACCAACTTAGTATTTCAAATTAATTATATATTTATTTGAAGCGTTTCCAGTCAGTTCTTCATTCTGCTCTAATGAAGACATTATTTTCTGCCCTTCTGTTTATCCCGTGGCTGTTATTTTGATGACAAGGCAAAAGTTTGCTCATATCTCCCCTCCCTCCGTCCTTCTCCTTGGGTGAACATGCAGGAGAAAAGTCGTAATTATCTGAGGGTAGTGAGTGATGGAGGGGTAAAAAGGGAATGAAAAAATGCTTGGCTGATTTCATCATAATTGTGAAGTGGACAGACACGGGCGGCCTGTCTTTTCACGGAGCTTTTTGCAGACGCGTGACAGACACTGGGTTCTTGTGCGTTAAACGGGGACTGAACCCAGTGGCACGCTCAAAGAACAATATCCCTGGTGTCGGTGTTCTGTGATGTGTCTGCCACACACTTTAGAAGGAAGGCACTAGGGCACGAACCTGCTCTGTTTAAAAGAGCCGCTGTTCCATCTAATGGCATTTGGATCCCAGCAGGAGTCTCAATACAGCCACAATGACTGCACATCAAACCACATCAATGCCAGCTCCACTTCTCTCTGGGATTGTAGGCTGTGAATATAGGGTCATGATAACAAAAAAATAGCAGAATGTAGCAAGTGTGTGTGTGTGTGTGTGTGTGTGTGTGTGTGTGTGTGTGTGTGTGTGTGTGTGTGTGTGTGTGTGTGTGTGTGTGTGTGTGTGTGTGTGTGTGTGTGTGTGTGTGTGTGTGTGTGTGTGGAGGGAGTGGTAGCAGGTTTTAACATTTAAAATGGCTGGGATAACTGACGACTGATCAACTGCATTAAGCAAATACAAGTTGTGGAATGTCTTCATTAATAGTGGGTTTCCAGAGGGTAGAACAAGCAAAGCAAAGTAAAACAAAAAAAAGAAACAAACAGAAAAAGGCTCTTGAAAGTTGGAAATTGACTTTTTCTGTCTGCTGCCTTTGACATCACAGCTCAGGATAGTCGCTAATGCAAACAGATGGCTTTCTCCCGATATTAGAATCCTCCTTTTCCATGTCTCCCGATCTTTCTTTAACACTTTCTCATGTTAATGAGCAATCATTTTAATCATTCTTGTGTCAGTGCGAATCAAATCAGAGTTTTATTTCCTGTGCGTTAAAAAGTTTGCTTGACCTGACCCGATCTGAGCCAAGTGGGACAGTTTAACTTAATACACCAGAGGCCATCAATATTTTAGACTTAAATTCAAACATCTGGTATTATTGATCTGGTGGTGAAGTATGTCAGACAGAGACAAGGGAATCAGTCATGACAGTCACCTCGCATGCTAATGGATTAGCGATTCCCCCCGTACAGAAGTCAATGGTGGCATGTGTGTGCTCACTACGGCTTTTCACGCTGCCAAAGGACTGATGTGGGCTGTCACTCAGAAACATGTAGGTCACCTGCTCCTCAATCTCCTGACCCAAATAACTCGAGTCAAAAACATCAGATACACAGCGTGCTAGAGCAAAAATAAACCTATAAATACTCTAATATGGAGCACTGACATATAATCTATCTAGATCACACTTTCTTGTAATGCTTGCCATGGAATTACGGAATTGTAATACTCGCATCGAAAAAAACAAACAAAAAAAATCCATATTAGACAGATCAGTCTACCACAGTATGTAATTTCAGCATGTGAGACACCACCAAAAACCTCCCTAAAAGGTGAGAAGGATTGACAAAACAATTAATAACAAGAGAGGATGTGGTGAAAATCACAGACAGGCCAAAGATATTGAATTTAGCACAGCAGAATACTAATTTTCCCCATGTACCTGTGCAATACCATTTCTCACTTAAATCAATATGGAATTCAAATCAGATATCTGAATTATGTATGCCTTGCTGCAGGGCTCCGCAGATACAGCTAGCTTTGAGGTTAACAGATGGTGGCATAAAATGAAATGGGCATCCCACTTAAAATATACCCAGTCACGAAGGACATTAGGATTGGTGGGTTCCTTTACTGCCTCGGAAAAAGCTCTTCTGTAGTGGCAGATGTGACCACTGCTTCTATTAGACCCACTATAGTATAACACAGTCTCAGGTAAATCCAGGGTCCCTACACATTTTCCATTTCAAAATTCCATACTTTTCCCGACTCAAATTTCCAAACCTCTCTGTAGATTTTCAGACCCTGTTCAAAGTGCCCCTATTATGATTTTTCGAATATTCCCTTTCATGCAATGTTTCTCAAAAGAAAGAATTCACTCTTAACAGCCTAAACGAGTCTTCAGGAATTTGAATCCCACTTCCGTGACACTACTAGGGCTGCATGATATTGGAGAAAAATGCAATATGTGATAACTCACTAAATTAATGCGATATTCGATATGGTATACGATAATGCTTAAAGTGTGTAAAATAAACTTAAATTATATTTAAAATATATTTAAAATGATATAACCTACATACGTTTCACATTCTTTTTGTGACAAGAAAGCACCCCTAAAACTTCTGAAAGTGAACAGCAGTGTTTTACTGTAGCATAAGAACTGTTATTTTAACATCAGTGTAAACTACAGGGTTTAGGGGTTCAGATTGTCTTACATTAGTTTTTTTTAAACACAGAAACAGAATAATCAAATATAAAAATAAAACACTGCTTAGTTTTCTCTGTATGTATTAAATATATCCTGATTCTTATTAAAGCTACATAAATTATTCAGCCGAGAGCAGTGAGTGATTTTCATTTTGTCTTTTGTTCATGACCTCAGTTATTGCAAGCCATCGCGAAATATATTCATTTGCGATATTTCGATATATTGTGCAGCCCTAACGTCTACACGCCCTAACGTGGCTAACACATTTGCCTACCGCTCGATGTTCTACACTATAGCTGGTTCTTGTTGTGTATGTCGAGAAGATGCTGTTTTCTGCACTGCAAAAGCAAATTCTCTTTGGAAACACTTTCAAAGGATGAGGATGTGAAGAGTCAGTAGTCAACAGCAGTACAACCTTTTGTCAAATGCTTCTCAAATCTCCATGAAGTATAAATGAGGTTTACAAAACGCTTATCCATTAAAGATGGGACAGTAACCACTTTATCAGTAAGTATGATTATTTATTCACTGAGAATCGTCCTGCTAGAGACGTGCTTGCGATGGAGGTTCGGGTTGAATAACTAGTTCTTCCAATGGTTCATCATTGGACCCGAGCTCGGATTGATATGTTAAAATCGACAACATCGTTACTGTCTTTACAATGTGTACAATCGCTATAGGGCGTAATATGGGTGTTTAGCTTCCGACAAGCACTGTAAGTGGTAGACCAATCACAGCAGACTGGCCCGTCTGGCCAATCAGAGCAGAGTAGGCTCGCGACAAGGAGGGATTTAAAGAGACTGAATCATGGGACCTGCGTTTGAGAATGATTGAAAAATGTAGTGATGTGCAATGAATATTATGAGGAAATTAAAGCGTTTTTTTTTTTTAGGAGACCTCCAAAGCAAAAATAGTATTTTCAGCCCCCCAAAAATGGTTTTAAGCAAGTTATTTATATCTTTTGCTGTAATGTCAGTAGACATAGGTTATAGCATATATAAAACTAAAAATTGTAATGCGTAAGTTTATTGTGTGCATGCAATGCAAAAGTCTTAGGCAAAAGTGACTATTTTCACCCCAAAAAGTGGTAAGCCAGTTATTTATATGTGTTGCTGTAGTTTGTCAATGGAAAATATCAGCTTACATTTCCTAACATGGATTTTGCAATTAATTGTAAAGATTTTTGTATGCACATGGAGTGACATATACAGTTGTGTATATATACCGACTTCTGCATGCACACAAGAAACGTTTTCGTGCCCTCAATAAACTCTTCACATCATGAAATTTTATGTAACAAAGTTTCGGGAGGAGTACATTCAGGTACTCAACCAATCAGCACAAGAGGAAGCCGGTATAACCTCTGTTTCATGACAGTTTCACATCATCCCTTCACCAGCCCATCACCTCTCTCTAGGCTGGCTTTCTATCCCAGTCAAAGGGGGGATAAATTACTATATCACATAAAATACTATATGTATACTATATACTATATGATTTCATGAACATGTGAACTCGTGAACGCACAGGAATTTTTTTGCATGCTTAAGCGTTACAATTTCTAGTTTTATATATACTATATCTCCTTTGTGTGTCCCTGTCATCTTACTATGAAGAAAAAGAGAGCATTGATGCACATGAATTAATAGAAATCTAGGCCTATTTGCTCAAGATTGGCTTTCGGGGTAGCACCTCTAATATCAATGCCTAATGTCCAATTTAATGCATCCTCTGTGGCGGTGGAGAAACCATGACATGAAATGAGCTGATGGCATAATATTGTCTATGCTGAGTATAATGATTTCTTGTGCGCCACAGTACGAAAGTCTGTAAATGTTTTTATTTTTGCAAAGTTCCTTTTAGAGGCTCTGTAATACGGTGCTAAGAATATCATAAGAAACTCAATACACTTATAACCTGCCGCAATAATTCAGTTGTGTTTGACAATCACTAAAGAATCACTAGCTGCCATGAAAACACACTTCTTGTATGATACATTTATTTTCATTAAATTATTTTTAATTCATTAGATTCTCTATTATAGAAAACTAAATAGGGGCAATAGTCTGGAAATGCAAATAATTTCCCATACTCTGCTTTCTTTTTTCCATACTTTTCCAGACCTGGAAATTACTCAAATCTAATTCCATACTTTTCCAAACTTTTCCAAACTGCGTAGGAACCCTGTCGGCTCGCACATATACAAAAGGCTTGACAGGGCATGCAGGGCTATGACGGCTAAATGTGTAATCCAATGCTAATAATCTTGACAAAGCAAATACAGTGTCTATTTTTACAGACAGCTTAGCCACAGTGGCAGAGTACCAAATAAGAACACATCCAATCAAACCTCTGGTCTAACGGTAGTGATAAACAATGTAATTAGTAAGTAGCACGTATATGCACAAATTAAAGCCAAAAATAACTTTACTTAGGAACTTATTAGCATAAAAACACTGCAGAAAACAGTTGTTAAAAACTGTTACTTTCTTCATAAGGCCATTAAGAGTCAACAACACTGCAATCTCATGTAGCTGTACAAGTATGAATTGAAAATTTGTCCAACTTGAGTCCTTTATTTCTCCTTGGCGCTAGCAGGATCAAGGGAGCTGATCCAGAGCCTGAGGGCCAGAACTAGGTTTCTAATAACATTTGGAGTCTGGAGAGAGAGAGAGAGAGAGCAGAAACTAGCATGGGAAAAATGACCCTAGCAGAGTGCCGCAAACTTGGCCACACTCTGCCGCCACGCCGATGCAGAGAATTTATTTCACGGACCAACAGGTGAAGTTCTGATAACTTTCTCCGCATAACAACATACAGTAACTCCAAATATGTTCAAAGTTTTACCTTAAAATAAGACTGTAGCTACTCTGCTTCCACACTCCTGACCTTGATGGTAAGAAAACTGTCTAATACAACCCAGGCACACAAAGTAAAACAGACCAACAGACAACACCCAGACAGCTAATTCCCAATACTTATACACTATTAATTAAAGCGGTCTTTTGAGAGAGAATTCTGCAATAATTTAAAATGTATCCTATAAAATAATAACTTTCCCTTCACAATCTCAATTTTAGCATTGCATGAGTGTACTGTCTTTTCTTCATACCTGTCATCAAGATTTAGCTGGAGAAAATATATAGAGAGAAATGTCAAAATACATTTATAAAATCAATTATGTATGATGGACAAGGGTGTCTAGTCAGGTGTGTGAAATAAATAAAAGTTTAAATGGCAAGCTTGCATTATAAACAATGTCTGACAACTTCCATTGACATCTCTATGTCTCCTGACATTATTCATCGTGACAGTTTGGTTGCTATATTTTATTATATTATATTATATTATATTATATTAATACAATTCCTTTAATATTATATTAATACAATTCCTTTAAGTAGCCTTTGTGAAACATATGCCATGCCCAAAAACACATACACACCCAGAGCATTCAATATGGATAAGTTATTGCATTTTGCCTTGTTTTCAAGTACTAATACTTAGATATTTTATTAAGTTCTGTTACAAAACCTAGTGAGATTCGCTAACTACTGCTTAGATCCTAACTAAGGCTGGGTATCGAATTCAATACTTTTTAGGCACCGACCAAATTGCCTCGATACCATAGAGTATCAAAAAACGTCTTGTCGTTCAGTACCAAATTTCGATAGCTAAGGGGTTAATCTCATCAATTTCAGTTAGCTAATAAGCATGCAGTATGATTGATTGTGGCCAGAGCTGTTGCGAAACATCAAGGAATAACACTAGTTTACGCTGGTTACACCCATAGACATGGCTCACACGTGAGGCGGTAGTGTGTAAGCGTCCTTACCCGCATAGATGGAAAAGATGTGAAAAAGATCAAAAGTGTGGATCATTTCACTCGATGCCAACAGTGCTTGATGCAATATTTGCAACAAGATAATTGCTGCCAAGACAAATCTGATGAAGTACTTGACAGTGCACAAAATAAACTTGAGAGCAGAAAGTGGCTCTGTCTTCGACAGAACTGGAGCTCGCCTCATAAATGAACTGCAACTCAGCATATAGGCTACTTGCCTCACAGACATGAGAAATAGGCATATAGAAAGCTTAAAATGTCTACTTTTAAAAGAACCAATTAGAAAACAAACATGGATTATGCAATCCAAATGAAAGGTGCATTTCTCTCTATAGGCGTGTGGCGTTCACTATACTGCTGAGATGACGAGTCAGCAACAATAACTTCATCTTTGCAGCCAACACTGACTCAGAAAACACTAGTTTATTAAAGGTGCTCCAAGCGATGTTGGGTGATGTCACTTCTTGTTGACGTTCGAAGTATTGTCAAGCAAAATGAAGGCTAGCTAGACCCTCCCTCCCTCCTCATCCACGCACTAACCCCCCCCCCAAACCCCAGCCCCAAATCCTTCTTGTCGGTTATTGGCAGGAACCGTTTATGTTTCGTGGTGTGGGTTATCCCAGTTTGTTTTTGTTGCCGTCTGTGGAGCCTGGGGTGTCTGCAGAGACCGCGTTTTTTAGTTTTTTTTACAGTGTGTTCAGGGAAAAGGCAGCTAGCGGATGGTGAGGAGATGTTTGCTGTATGTGACAAAAAATGTTTGGCCTAAAAAACGCGTGACATCGCTTACAGCTACTTTAATAAACAATTAAAATGTTTTTTTGATATTTTTTCCCCCACACATTCATAATCATTAGGCTACTTTTGCCAGTGCTTTGTGGCAAGATGTATGCATGCGCTTGAGCACGAGGCATAAATTCTGCCCCCCAGTGGCCTATATGAGTCTTTGAGTCAACAAACTGAAAAAATAAAACCAACGTATTTTTTTTTTTTTTACGGTGATATGTAATGTAATCTTCTTAAAAATGATTTCATAAACTTGGTATCGAAAAAAGTATTGTTCAGGATTCAGGATTGTTCAGGATTGTTCAACGTATCAGTATCAAAAATGTATGAATGATACCTAGCCCTAATCCTAACCATCATAGAACCTCAAAAGTAGGGATGGGTACCGAAACCCAGTATTAAACGGGCCCGGGGCTGAATTTTTAAAGACCTCTGTATCGATAAGCTCGGACGTTATCGGTTCAGCTGTCGGTCCTGGAGAAATTAAGAAAATACACGTACTATTTATTATTGCTATAAAGACGTAATTTTGAACATGTTTATCTCACAAACCAGTTCTATATATAATAATATTAAACCATTTGTCTGTGATGCAATTTTGCTATTCGCAGTCCAGAAGAGAGAGAGAGAGAGCGATCTCTCACGCGCCACAGCGGGCACAACACCACAGCCCTGCTTAATGAGTGACAATGAGGACAGAACTAAACATTCAAACGTGGTTACACTTTTGATCTGGGATATTATTCTAATTTTATTTTAGATTTCGGCTTCAAAGATTATAAAAAGAAGATATTTGAGATGAAACCATTACAAACTAGACGCATTCTGTCCAGCGTAACTTCCTTACATTCACAGCGATGGTCTGTCATTTCTTCCTAAAACCCAAAAGTACCGTCAGAATCAGCACGATCGGTGATTGTTGTAAAATGCAGTCTCTACTGTTGCTAAATTGCGGACGCGTTTTATCATTAAAAGAGCTTTTAAAAGCACAAAAATCTGTGCAAGAAACGCTGTTCACAAGGCGATGCACGATCCAAAAATGGACTGCAACGAGACAAGAAAAGTAAACTTAACTTTGGGCTTCATGTGTGCATCTAAACTATCAAATATACATAAAAATATAAAAATGACCAGGTCTGAGATTCACTGAAACAGTTTATTCACTTAAACACAGTTTATGTCTTAAATGGACGTAAATAGTTGGGAGAAAATGATGGTGCATCAGTAACCTATTAGATCTGCTGTCGGTCTTAAAGGGATAGTTCACCCAAAAATGCAAATTCTGTCAGTATTTACTCACCCTCATGTTGTTCCAACCCTGTAAGACTTTCGTTCATCGTCGGAACACAAATTAAGATATTTTTGATTAAATCTGAGAGCTGGCTCACTCCTCCATAGGCTTCTAAGGGATTGAAACTTGTTCCCCGAAAAGTTATTAAAGACATCGTTAAAATAGTCCAAGTGACTACAGTGGCTCAATCCTAAGTTTATCAAATGACGAGAATACTTTTTGTGCGCAAAAAAAATCTAAAATAACGACTTTATTTCAACTATTCATTTCCTTCTCCGTGGGCCTCGAGTCAGTTCACTAGCGTAATAGCGTAAGCTTCTGTTGTTGTACGTCACATGCATCACACACATGACTAGCGTCGGCCAGTAGTGAGCCTACGTGTGACGTAGCTCTACGCAATCACACTACGTTAACTGACTAGAGGCCCACAGAGAAGGAAATGAATAGTTGAAATAATGTCGTTATTTTTGTTTGTTTTTGCGCAAAAAATTATTCTCGTCACTTGATAAACTTAAAGGGTTAGTTCACCCAAAAATGAAAATGATGTCATTAATGACTCACCCTCATGTCGCTCCAAGCCCGTAAGACCTCCAAGCCCGTAAAGACCGTTTAAGATATTTTAGATTTAGTCCGAGAGTTTTCTGTCCCTCCATTGAAAATGTATGAATGGTATACTGTCCTTGTCCAGAAAGGAAATAAAGACATCATCAAAGTAGTCCATGTGACATCAGTGGGTTAGTTAGAATGTTTTGAAGCATCGGAAATACATTTTGGTCCAAAAATACCAAAAACTATGGATTTATTCAGCATTGTATTGTCTTCCGGTTCTGTTGGAGATCCGCGTTCACGAGTCCGCAGTGACGCTGATGACGTAAGACGCTGCTGACGTGTATCTGGTGCGTCCGTGTATTCGGGTTCAAATAAATATGGCTGGGCAAAAAAATGCAAGTCTTCCTCTGTGTGGAAATCCTTAGACATGTTTGTGAAGATTGTTTTGTTTCCAGCGTGCGTCTCCCTCAGACTGTAAACGAAGCTCGGGCGCACCAGACACACGTCAGCAGCGTCTTACGTCAGCAGCCTCACTGAACGCGGATCCACAACAGAACCGGAAGACAATACAATGCTGAATAAAGTCCTAGTTTTTGTTATTTTTGGACCAAAATGTATTTCCGATGCTTCAAAACATTCTAAATAACCCACTGATGTCACATGGACTACTTTGATGATGTCTTTATTTTCTTTCTGGACAAGGACAGTATACCATTCATACATTTTCAATGGAGGGACAGAAACCTCTCGGACTAAATCTAAAATATCTTAAACTGTGTTCTGAAGATGAACGGAGGTCTTACGGGCTTGGAGCGACATGAGGGTGAGTAATTAATGACATCATTTTCATTTTTGGGTGAACTAACCCTTTAAGATTGAGCCACTGTAGTCACTTGGACTATTTTAATGATGTATTTAATAACTTTTCGGGGCTGGCAAGTTTCAATCCCTTAGAAGCCTATGGAGGAGTGATCCAGCTCTCAGATTTAATCAAAAATATGTTAATTTGTGTTCCGAAGATGAACAAAGGTCTTACGGGGTTGGAACAACATGAGGGTGAGTAAATACTGACAGAATTTGCATTTTTGGGTGAACTATCCCTTTAAAGGGGCAGCAGTCGAATAAACCTGCTGACGATTGAGCCATTTATGCGAATCAAACAACAAAAGCAGAGAAAATCACTCACAGCTCTTCAATGAATAACTTAAACTTTAATAAGGCATTAATCTATCTATGATAAACTATGCAGTGTTATTTTACATGTGATTACTAAATTAGATTTCTTTTCAGACAGACATGGGCTTACCTGAAAAGTAATTTCAGTAGACCTTCCTGAAATTAAAGCACTGTGTATATAATGTGTATCTTTGTTTAATTGTATTCTTTTTTTGACCATGTGTTTGTACTTGTTTTTGCTTATCGTGTCCTATCCCATGTATATAAAACAAAAAAGCCTGCACACTGCTGCATAACAAATAGATATTTTATTGGTTTTGTTAAAGCATTGCTTTTTCTTTTGCTATAGATATTTTACATTTCAAAATATAAAGCAAATGTTAATTATTACCCGTTACAAAAAAATAATTTTCATTACAAAAAAAACACCAAAAAGAACCGATAGCGTTAAAGTACCGAAGTAGAATAGCGTTAAAGTACCGGATCAATAAGCAGTATCGGTAAGAGTAGTAATACCGTTAAAACCTTGATGATACACATCCCTACTCAAAAGTGACTTAGAAAAGACACTTTTTGACACGAGAGACTCGACTCAGTATCGATAACTATTTTTGAATCAGCAATTTTGCTATTGAATAAAAATAAATTGGTCAGAGCTGTGGTGCAGTGGTCTCTCACCCAACTTTTCTGTCTTTTCTGCCCTCCAAAAGTTTAAAGTGCCCTTGGCAAAATGAGGTTTTGGACAACAAAAGTATTATTATTATTATTTTGGTGTAACTGCATTAAAGTAACTTGCGATTGAGACCAGTAATAATGTTCCCTTAGACATGTTTCCTTGGCAAATAACAAAGTTGAAGCAATAAAACTAAAACTGAAAGAAATAGCAATTAAAAACTAAAAGAAAATGACAAAAGCACATACTGTAAGAGTAAAACTGAAACTAAAATTAAAATGAAAACTGAAAATATAAAAATAAATGCAACAGCCAAAATATTAATAAATACTACAAAAGGATATAAATAATACTAAAATAGCAATAATTGAATAACTAATTAAGGTTAGTGCACAACAGACCAATTAGAACAGTTTAGTGGTGGTTTCAAATCCTTTTTTAATTATTATTATTTAATAAAATATGTTTGCATTTGTGTTGTCCCTTATCAATGCAGTCATCACAAAATAGTAAAGATTCATGCTGATATTGCCCAAAACTCCACTTTGCCTAGGGCATTTTCAAACTTTAGTCAGCCATTACTGTATATATGTTGCCGCAGTGTATTATGTAGAGGTTGAATACCCGACCCGACCCGAGCCCGACGGGCCGGGCCGGGTTCGGACAGATATTTAGAAATTATGTTCGGGTTCGGGTCGGGCTCGGTCACATCAGCACGATATGGCATTGAACATTTTAAATTTAAAACAGCTTATTATGTTGGTAGCCAATGTGCCTGATGCTTTCACGTGATGCAAATGTTCGTTTTTGTGATTCAAATACATGTAAAATATTACCATAACATCTGTGATCCTGTGTGCGGAAATTTGTTTATGTAGCCGTGACAACGAAACACGTGCATGCGCGCCTGCGTTAAGTGTGCTTGTTTCTCCGTGCACGCTGATGCACTCATCCTGCTGACATTTCCGAATGTCTTCCTACAGTTGCTTAATAAAAGCAGGCTTTCCACACAAACAAACGCACGTGTCATTAGTATGAGGGAAAAAAATGGGATTTTAACTGTCGGTCTCGGGTCGGGCTCGGACATAAATATCTTTATGCCTGTCGGGCTGGGGTCGGGTTCGGTTACTGCTCTGTCGGACGCGGGCCGGGCTCGGACAAAAAAATTCGGCCCGATCCGCACTCTAGTATTATGGCATAGCATAATAAGGACAGATGTGTGACCATTGAGCAATAGATTGCCATCATACAAAGTAGCAATACAGATGGATGTGCACTTCTAAGTAGACTGGTGCTTAAAAGAACACACTTTGTGACACCTGGACTGTGATTGTTTCATAGTCTACCGTTCAAAGCCTTGAGTAGGGCTATAGCCTTCAGGATCTGAGGCTGAACGGATTCCTGTTAAGGAGTATCAAATCTTCAAAGGCACTAATAAGCCCATTACCTCCCGCACATGTGTCCATGGGTGCTCGGCAAAGGATGGCCGCATAGGCAGAATGATGGATTCTCAGGCTCTATGGGGCGGCTGGTAGAGTCAGCACATCTTCACTCCAATACACATCTCTGCTTCCTCAGGCTCATGTCCCACACTGCTAACTACAACACACGGCTAGCTTACATTCAAACCCTACACAGCAAAATAAATAAATAAGTGCTACTACTAAAAAAAAAACCTCTGGGGAAAAAGCATCCAGCTCCACCATGAAGATTTGGACATAATGAAAAGTTGGAGCCAAGTTCAGGTTTGTCTGATTTTCTCCTCCACATATCTTTGAGCCTGCGGATTCAATATGGAAGTCACAGCAAGGATTTAAAGTGGAGTGTAAAAGCAGAGTGTAAACTGAGGGCTTAGCACCAGAAAGTGAAAAGTGAAGCCCTTCAGACATTCAGAAGAGTGCAATGGGGCCATGTCGCAAGCGAAACTTGAATTACTATTGGTGGTGCATTGATGAAGAATCAGCGCAGTAGGTACACCACTGGAGATCTCTCACTGCTAGTCTAAGTGCGGAAGCGTAAGAGCCATCAGAGCTGTTGAAATGGATGACAAAGCTGGAGGGTTTTATGCATGAGTGGGTGTTAAGAAAGTTCTGGATTACTTCTTGCATTGTATTATTGTTTCTGCACTACATTGCACGCCCCGTGGCACTGTTTGTACAGCTGCATCAGAAAGAAATAAAAACAGAGAGAACGAAAGCATGAGAGAGGCAAGAGAAAATGGCTACCATTAGTTACAGTGCATATTAACTCTCCATAAATGAGGAAATAAGACCCAATGATTATCTGTTAGTCTGCATTTTGGCAAGTTCGAGAATTCAGAGTTAATGAAACAAGACTCCAAGTGTGAGAGAATGATGGATAGTGAGAAAAAGCCAGAAGATGAAGAAGTGATTTTACTCTACCAAAATGAGCAGAGGAGGATTGAGAGAAAAATTAAAAAAAAATAGGCAGGGGGAAGAAAGCATGAAATGTAGAAGGAAGACGCTGTATCCGCCCCAAGCGCAGCCATCTGTGTATGGATGTGTGAGGCTGGGAGCTCCACACCTGTGAGGGACTACTGGGAAACGGGAGTCTTCTCCAGCCCAGAAGCCACCTGGGCAGCAAAACAGGTGCTCAGCCCAGACAATTAAACTATTACATAAACACAGGTCAACCAATCATAGGAGATTAAGAAACAATGACAGTAGCTCAAATCTTCTTACTCACTTATTTTCTGATTGTGCAAAATAAAAAATATATTTTCTGAATGTACAAAATATCCTTGACTAAACTGTCTAAAATTAAGCATTATTAAAAAAAAGCTGATATTCTAAGTTCAGTACAAATTAGGCTAAGTTGACAGGATTTGATACATCTGTAATAAGGCTTATTAAATCATTTTGGCTTTTCCTTTTTAGATGATTTAGAAGCATAAATGTGAAGCTTAAAATAATAATTTATAAAAGGCACTTACATTTACTTAAGTATGCCATTACGTGGTCATGGTGACCAGTTTTTTTTTTTTTTCTAAAGTCACTGTTAGTCACAAGAATGCATATTGTCTTGTGGCTATAATAAAGAAACAGAGTATTGCAATGTTAACTAATTTGGTCCCATTCACTTCCATTGTAAGTGCCTCACTGTAACCTACATTTTTTTTTTATTTTATTTTTTAAGAAAATGAGTGGGACTACGTGGAAGTTTTTGTAATCAACTGTATTTTTAAATAACTGTATGCCACAAATGTTGTCGATTGATATGAACTTGTATTGAATCCAGAATTTTTCTTTAAGTTCTAATTGTCAATGAAAGAAATGTCAGAATTTTAGAGATTATAACAGCTATTCAATATACTTGCAAAGCAACAGGCTGGAATTATTAATATTTCATTACATGTAAAACTCATTTAAATAGACATGTGCAAAGCCAACCCTTTTACCTCCATGAGTAAACCGTTATCAGTCCAGTTTCTGCACCCTGAGTGCACTGTTTGATTATTATAGAACAGAACATGCTGCAGGAATCATGACTTAAAAGGAATTCACACTCTTGCATATTTCTTGCAAACATATTTCTTGCAAAGGACAAAGATTTGACACATAAGTAATTGCACAATGGCAAAGTGAAGGAACTTGGAGTCATTTTCATCCCATTAATTATGTATCATTCATCATGTACTTTGGCTTTATGTCCAAACATTTCAAACTTACACATAGTCCAGTTCGGAAAAAAAAAGGAAAAAAAGACGAATAGTTTCGGAAGAAATGAGTTTGGTCTCACAGGAATTAAACTTCAAGCAGACACCTTAACTTTCTCTCATCTGTGTGGGATGAAGCACATGGGATGAAGCTTTGATTTCTTCATCCAAAGAAAATACTTTTACAGTTTGTAACTGTGACGGTTTCAGTGGGTAACTCGTTTTTTCTGAGTTGCAGGTGATTGGCTGAAGGGAGTGGGTACACACCTGAATGTAATCATGACGCTCGATAAAAGACTGGGACAGAGATAAGAGCATTTGGGGTTGAGCTTGTGCAGAGATTGGGCTGTTTTCGTTTACGCTGTACCTTGGGTCTCCTGTCACGAGACTATGGGAGAACTCATGAGATGGGATGGAACATGGGAGATCACCGCCGCCTTGATCCATTTCCTTTGGAATGGTTGGACTGTTGTCTTTTATAAGTACCTTCGCACACATCTGCTGACACACTGATTACCATTTATACTGATCTTTAATATGGCTCTGTCTTATAATTCATTTATTAATGGTGGCTGTGGTGTGTGGAGACTCCCTTATTTTGTTGCGATTCAGAAGAGATCGTAACAGTAACACACTACCTAAAATCGTCTTTGAGGTCTCTTGCAAATCGAATAATAAAACTGCACACAAAACTGTCCACTTATACAAACAACTGTGCATTATGTTCCTGTCCTGTCTACATAAACCCAGAAAACTGTAAAGATTACACTACCATGCTGTATTCTTCACACGGGTGGATATTGTATTTGGGATCTGAAATAATTAGCTTGACTCATAATAATTGTAACGTAAGCAAGCCGGTGAGAAGCTTGAGTATTCCCTCAGTGTTGCTAAAAGAAAAAATGGATTGACTGAGGTAAAAGGAGAACGACATCAGCAAGGTGAGCATCTCAATGCAGCACGTCACCCCAGGGTGCTTCACTCTGAGCAAGACCTGACCTTCACTGGGTGGGTGAGACACCGCTCTGTGTCCCTTTCCGACTGGGAACTCACAAGTTCAGCCATTTGCAAATGCCCGGAGGGTGGTTCTGGCCTCGGCGGCCCCTCAGCGCAAACTGACCTTTTACGAAGAGGATGTGCTGATGCCACTCGTCTTCAGCCAGCAAGTCTGATCTTTACAAACAACCTGTCCTCATGGGGGGACGAAGTGTGGGCTTCTCGAAGAACAAGGCTCTGTATCCGTTTCCCATGATTAATGACTAACGGCGGAGTAAATAATTGGATGCACGGGCCCCGGTGCCGCACTGTGATGATCTGATAAAGACAACAGAACGAGCTGCCATCCCTTCATTTAATTAGGGCAATAACAAGAGATTAGCTTGAGGCATTGTGTTCTACAACTCACATTCTAGATTATGTGTTCTGTGACAGGAAAACAATAGCAAAACCATTCCAGTGTTTGTGTTGCTTTGACTCACTGCACTGTACTGCCACCTGGGGAGAGGGGCAGGGGCGTCTATTAATTGCTTTCCAGTGCAAAACCCATCTGTTGAGAAGAGCCACGGTGGGTAATGCCATCGGATCAAATGGCGGTTCCACTCGGGTCCTTCTCCCACTGCGCAACGGTGGATCTAAAGAGATCGTCTGCCTGCCAATTGTGTGAAGACCACTTTATATGCTGCACTCATTGATTCACATTAAGAGCCATCTCTCAGACAGTGCTCTGGTAAATAATTGAGAGAGTCTGCTGTCACATAGTGTTCCTCTGCGCTACTGGGACCAAATTAAATTTGAAAATCACATCCACGAGAGTGGAGGTGAGAATTTGTGGGAGAGTAGGCTGGGGGAACCGAGATGGGCCTTATGAGTGAATGAGAGAGGCTTATATATATATATATATATATATATATATATATATATATATATATATATATATATATATATATATATATATATATATATTTTTTTTTTTTTTTTTTTTTTTTTTTTAAATCAAATTTAATTAAATAAAAGCTACACAGAAATAGATAATGGGAGGCTGAGAAAAATATATATATATTATAAGTATGACATTAGGAATGATCAGAGCAGATTAAAAACACGCATAAAATACACACTTTGGTGGAGGGACTTGAAACCAAATGTGTCTGGTCTTGTAGTGGTGGTTGGTGTGCTTATTAACGTTTCAGAGAATGGCTGGCTGTCTGAAGTGTTAAAAAAAAGGATTTCCTATCTACTAGAGCTTAATAGACAGAGAGGAGGAGATGACAAGGCCAGGCTCAAAGTGACTGGTGGATACACTCATTTAGCCAGCTATGCTATCGGCTATGCTCATTTAACCAGAATTGGGGATCCATATGAACAGAAGGTTAAAAGACCCATAGACAGATTTCCAATTAGCAACCTGAAAGAAATCATCCAAGATTGTTACATGCAGACAGGAAAATTAGGTTTAACTTTTCATTTCACAGTGAGAGGGTCGTCGGAGGAGGCTAAAATGAGTGTTGATGTCTCAGGTTCCTCATCAGAATCTGGTTGAGGAAGTAGAGACTGGAATGTAAGTGTGGGAGGAATGACTGACTGACCTGACTGGGTTGCTAGTCAAGGACACGCGCAGGGACTCCAGGCAGATGAGCAGTTTGTCTTCAGAGATGCCCGAGCGCAGCTCATGCACGTACTCTTGTGACGATAGCGTAGACTCATGCTTGCTGTTCCTCAGTCCACCCTGTGGGAACGAGACACATTAAGGGATCAGCCACTGCGCCGCTGTGCTTTACACCCTGTTAGGCCTGTCACACGTTAATTACAACATCTGTATTAGACTTGATCATCACTGGAGTTCATGAGCTTACTAAGAACGAACCATCTCTCTGGTTCTACTTGCAATCTTTGACTTATAAAAGAGAAAAAAATGTAATATTTATACTGACATTAAATGAGCAAAAGCATAGGAAGTTTCAAGTGAGTCCATTCTCATCATCTGACAACAAGCAGAAAATAGTAGGAGGGGGAAGTAGTTACCAACACCTGATTTGTGGATGAGGCTGCACCCCTGTGCTGCCAGCTGTATCCCAGTCTCCAGCAGGTGAGAATGATTACTAACACTCCATAACTGCAGACTCACTTCCTCCCTAAATCAGCAGACTGCCCACCCACAGCACTGACTGACACAGAGCTACCAGCTAGACTAGTCAGCAGGAGCTGCCTCATGCTAATTCTACAGTAGACAGAGTAATGGGAAAAGCTCCCACACACAAAATAAAAACAACAGCATAAAAGTGCTTATTAAAATATTATATTTTGGAGCTGATATAGAGAGAAACCTTTTGTTGAGCTTCAGCCGTTCAATGGCTACGTTCACACAATTGCAGCAGAATAGAGCTGTCAGTCATGTTGGGGAACTAAATATGGTTCACTTCATATACGTTCATACACAGTTCCTTTAGAATACTAGCCTTGTAATACTATAAACTAGCCTTATAAAACATCCCATAATAATTAACTGGAATTAACTGCATTTGTGAAATGTGCTCATAGCATGGTAAAAATGGACCAGTGGATATAATTTGCACATAAGCTAAATGAATTGTGACACTGCAAGGCATTTTTTGATTATATTTTGATTAAGAGATTTAAAACTGCAGACGCTGTGAATCAGTATCCAATCAAACATTAATTACAGTAAGCTGAAATAAGAAAAGCCTGATTTGAAAATGATTACAAGTGATATTAGTGTAAGTGAACACATCTGTTCCTAAACATCCAAAGCATTCCTTATAGTACTGTGACCTCTTTAATTGCTATTCACAATACAATAACCTGAAACAATATGTAAATGAAACGAAAGTAATTGGTTAACATTAAAACAAAAACATAAACAAATAATTATAAAATTAATTAAACAATAAAATAGATTAATTTTTATTGATTATTATATTTATTATGTAGTTGACATTACTCAAAATTATTATGAGAAGAGAATGACAGGTTATTCTTATCAAAAAGTTTTTGATCCACTCATCATGTATGTGGCTGTTTTTACAGGACAATTTTGTGTAAACAAACTCTCTCATTCAATGCAGTAATACATGCTCTACCCACACTCCCTCACTGATGAGAGGTATACAGACAGTAAACATACACATGCTACTTTTTTTTTTACATCCTTTACTTTGTGATTAAACTGTTTGCTTTACTCAGAAAAGAGCCTTTAAACAAACACAGGTGTATAAAATAAAACATTATGAACAGGTAACAGATCAAATACTAAAAACAAATCAATTAAGTGACAGATGGGAAGTCTTGCCATCCCGTCTACCTATATAACCAGGCCTAGGTGGATTTATTTATGACGTCCGTGCATACAAAAATAAATTGCTGTGCAAGCTACCAAGCTCGTGTTTTTTTGTGACAACTTTCTTTACTCTCATGTGTTAAACAGACAGAGTGAAGATTGTCAATCTGTTACCTGCACTGCACCGCTTGGGCAAAAGAATTGAAAGCGTGCCACACTACTCTGCTTTCCACTTTTTTATACAGCACATCGTTCTTATTCTTGTCATTTTACTTAGGTTTATTTTATTTTTATACATTTTTATTTTTCACAGTTGTGTTCTCTCTTATCTAAGACATCCATCTAAGACATCCTTATTTTTCTTTTGAAGCTGATGTTTTCCATCTGTATGTTCTGAAAACAACAACCTGCCAAACGAGGCAGAGGAAAAAGAAGAGGGCGACGGAGTGCAGGGTGGGCTGTCAAAGTCACCCGTGTAGACGGAGGGATGAATTAATGCAGACAGAGTATGTAGGGTAGTATGGAGCGAGCATTAGCGGTTTCTTCCCTGGTACGAATGTGCTTTAATGTCGTCCCAGGATGTGGCTTCCCCAGCAGGCAAGCTGCACTAATAGGCAGTCTTGGAGGAATAAACAGGGCATCTTTGTGAAGAGTCCCATTTCTGCTCTGTTGAGGCGTAGTGAAGAAACGCCGACACGGGCAGCAGCGCTGGTTTATATAGCGACAAGAAAATAAATGAGCCATTACTATAAGCAAATAGGGGGTTGCGATGGGGAGACAATCGAGTCGAGTCTGCAGAATGTGTAAACATGGCAGACAGCGCAGTGATTTACTCAGGTGCGATCAGCATGTGTTAGTATTAGGTTTTTAAAGGAGTTGGTTAAACGTGGGCGGTGGTTTAGAACGACATGACGGGTTGTAGCAATAAAAGTGACCTTGATGTTAAACTGGCAGCTGTGAATATGCACTGACCATGTGTATTCTGGTACCATCATTTGTGTGAATAAGATGTTCAATAAGAAGCGGTACACTGCAGAGTGCTTGCATGCCTTTTTAAAAGAAGTGAGATCTAACTCACTAACTCAATAAACTGATGCGAAATCAGTCCATTTTTACACTCTCTTTCTCTCCATCAGAGAACACATCTGAGACACTCAGGTTGAAGCGATTCAGCTTTCTTCTCAGGCAGGTCCTCATGCTTGAATTTGTCTTGATCTGGATCCAACTAAAGATCACTCAGTTCATCTGCCTCTATAGTTCAGATGAGGGAAACCGAGAGACCAGATATGACTGGTGTGCTTATACCTGCCTGATAGAAGTAATGGGGTGTGTGTGCGAGAGAGGTTATTACTTCCCTCATTACTGTCTCTAGTAACTGTACTTGCCCCTGGCACTTTCCAGACCTGCTGCAGACAGCTACCTCAAATTCACTAAACCACAGGCAGAGCCGATCTCGAGCTCACTATGAGAGGAACCAACTGACGACTGTGCAACTATACACTATTTTTATATATTCAGAATATCCTTGGGTTGGAAAGGTAAAAGATATCTGTAACTTTCTATTCTGCAAAGCATGTACTTATACTTTTTATGATGGATTTGCACAAATTCTTAATAATAAGTAATATACTTTGGTATATTACTCATTCTGGATGCAATTTTCTTTTTTATAATTATGGCGGGTTTGTTTTTTTGTTTGTTTGTTTGACCTCTTATGACTGATAACAAATAAATGGGCTTTTTTTCTATACTATTTTGTGTAAATAACTGAAAACATGACTAAAAAACTAAAATCAATCATTATAAATACTACAAGTGAATTTAAATAAATGTATATTTATTTTGTGATTTGCCAAAGATTATATTTAACAGTGGTATTATTTTTTTTATTTTTTTTAAGGATTACCTTCAAGTGACCATGAGATGATGGCAAAGGTAAATGTAACAGGCTTGCACTGAGAAGTTTAATAGACCTTTTATATATTAAAAGATGTAATACATTTTATAATTAATATAATAAAATAAACATAATACATGTATATTGTATATAATATTGTATAAGTAGAATTCACACAAAATTGTTCATTTATATATCTATCTGATTTGGCTGCCTGATCAAAATGAGTGCTTTCCCCTTTAATTGTTGTGATGTCACGAGCCTACATAACTTCCTAGGTTTCTTTTGACTTCCTGATAATATATTATGTTTATTGTAATAATTGCTTTTATTTCTATATTTTCACTCCAATTCATGTGTATAATGTTATTTTTTGTCATTTTAACTTTTTTCCCCGTCAGTGTTTATTCAATCACAAGAAAACACACAACGCAGCACAATACGCTTATTTCACGCAGCGGTTATTTTGAAATCGAAAGCGAGGCTCCGATGGGAAGAACCCCGGAAGTAAAGATAAACAACAATGCCTTGGACTACCAACCTGAAGCTGCTGCCGCGATTTACACTATTGGATGTTAAGGCGAGACACGACAGGCAAAAACATCGTTTTTTTTTTTTTTCACTGGTCAATTTTGAGATTTTGGGATATTTGTCTTCAATTACATGTCTTCTTTCAGACTTGTGGTGATAAAAAGTCCGAAATACACATTTAGGTCTTTATTTTACTACACTTTGTCTGTTTGCGTCTGTAGATTTCTCATAAATTCATCAAAAGTTGTCGTTATAAATCATACCTCTGCTCCGCGATCGCGATCTGCACTCTGTCATCACAATCACCGTTAGAAAGCT
The DNA here is from genome assembly GCF_051911475.1 of Siphateles boraxobius. Taxonomy (NCBI): domain Eukaryota; kingdom Metazoa; phylum Chordata; class Actinopteri; order Cypriniformes; family Leuciscidae; genus Siphateles; species Siphateles boraxobius. The sequence goes on from NW_027508919.1 coordinate 12,865,543, forward strand.
CTCTCTCACCTGTACAATATTGTCGGATCCAAATAAGGTCATTTCCTTTTTATCAGCAACCAATCGTGAAAGTAAAACGGGGGATTTTACTCTAAATGCGCAATCTCATTGGCTGGTGCTAAATCTTTAAAGCCCGTTTTCTCAAAATGACTTTTCTCTCATACTCCAAGTCCGAAACCTCCACTTCAGTAGCACCTATATACATCAAACTTTCCAGTCTTGTACCTAGTTATATTATGAAGACATTTACAGAGGGATTTGTAAATATATTATTCCTAGACTTATTTATATAACATTGTATTCCAAAAAACATGGTGAAAATCTTTTTTTATAGGCTATTGGCAGTATATTCTGATTTACAGGATAACAAAAGTAGATATCCATAAATCCCTCTGTAATTTTTCCCCATCTAATATGTGAACACAATGAAAAAATAATTTTGAACCTGGCTTTATCCAATACTCAGATTTCGTTTTTTTTTTTTAAATATATGCAAATTCGTGCATATTTAATTAGACAATGCCTCATTTGCATATTTAAACATTAAATTACAGAAAACGTGTAATACAATTTTTTCTCATCTTAATCTAGGTAATCAAAAGTTTCATGGTAATATTTGCTAGTTAAAAAAATTACCCTATTCACCTGTAGTGTCTCGCCTTCATATCCAATGTAGCAGGGGTTTTCATATTGGGTGAATGTGAGCCTCCCATTACAGTGGGTTAGGACAGCCGAGCCCCCCCTTCCCCAAAATCCAGCCCGCCTGCCCTAACCCACACACGCCACTGCAGTAAATGCCATCTTTTGTGTGTTCCAGGCAGGCAATGGTGAGTTTCAATAAAAGCTGATAAAATGTAAATATTTTTAAATATTGTATTTGAAGACATTTTATTTCCACAACTTTTTTAACAGTGCATGCATAAACTATTCTTTGCAACAGCAAATCATTTCCAACTTTATGCAGGCCTAATTGAGGCTACTTTTAAAATCACTGAACATCAGTAAGCCTAACCACAAGTCAACAAAACATGCTTAACATGTGTAATGCAACGAGAAGCAATGTTTCGCCGATGTTATCGGGTTTGCCTGCCTTCGCTACGTGACACGATAAGATGCTTCTGTCGCCTTCATGTTAATAATGCCAAACAACTGTATTATGCTTTTTTGTGACTGCATATCATCACGCTTCCTCTCAAAAAACTCAACTGGCTTGTTCACTAAATTTGTGTTGTTAGTTTCAATGTGACGCCGAAGTTTGCATGGTCTCATGCTATCATTTGCTAGCACCTCCTTGCAGATCACACACTGCGGCAGAGGTGCAGCCTCAGACCCCGACCAGGTGTAACATAACTTTAAGTACTCAGGATCATATTTCCTACGTTTTTTGATGGGTCCTGTCTCATCCTTAATGCTGACTTTCGTTGACTTGGGGCAAGGAAACGATGCATTTTAAAGCTAATGGACGCTTTACACACAATTACCGATATCGGGGGCTAAAGTCCTGAGTCTGTATTTTTTTTTTTGGCATCTTTTTTATGAATAAATGCCAGTATCACTGATATTAATATAGCTACTGATATCTCCATGAAAATGATTTCCCCAAAAATTTTAAACTTAAAACAATCAGCACTTAAACCCATAATAAATATCATATTTACCTGTTCCTTTCCCGTCACAGGTATGAAATATATAGAAATTGAATAAAGTTATAAAACAGTTCGCACTGCATAAATTATAAATGAAATATAGATGAATCCTTATTAAAGCTACAAGCGTTCTTTAGTCAAAAGCAGTGAGTAATTTTCTCTGTTCCCTTTGTTCTTAGGTTAACTTTACTGACAGAGAGAATGAGTGCCGCTGTAACTTTAAGATCTGCCGCATCCCATTCTCTTCCTACTCTTTACTTCTATTTAAGATTTTATTTAACTCATTTAATACTGTTCTTGTGAGGATACTCGACAAAACGGACATTTTGGCATACATGTATGGGTTATTGTTCGTTCAGGCGTGAAAGAGAACTCGATACTGACGCGTGTCTTTCTGTGTGTGTGTGTGTGTGTGTGTGTGTGTGTGTGTGTGTGTGTGTGTGCGCGCGTGTGTGCGCGTGCGTGTGTGTGTGTGTGTGTGTGTGTGTGTGTGTGTGTGTGTGTGTGTGTGTGTGTGTGTGTGTGTGTGTGTGTGTGTGTATCAGGAGGACATTCACTGACAGCGTGTTCTCTTTTCGTCTTGTCGGAATGATTGGTTTAAAAGCATTTGCGTGAATAAGAGGGTGATCATAGACAAACATGTATCACATGCGTTGCCGGAATACTTTAAGCCCTGTGATATTAATAGAGCTGCATACAGAGTTATTTTTTCTTCGCGTGTCGCGCCTCCCCTGTGGCTCTTTGGCGAGCCTCACCTATTGAAAACCGCTGCAATATAGGATATGTAGATATAGTTCGTTCCTGCTTATTTTTTTACTTTCTGAAAAAAACATTAAAAATTATTTTCACTGTATATAGTCTAAAGTATGAAAGAAATGTATGTACATTTTTAGAATAACTAATTTCTACATTAAACATAACAATACGGCTATGCCTATGATTAAAGGCGACACTTCCGGTTTTCTTCCCACCAGAGCCTCGCTTTCGATTTTAAAATAACGCCTGCGTAAAATAAGTGTATTAAATATCAAACCAATCTGTAAGTTCAATTTTTTTTTTAAACTGACACATCATAGCAGTGGCCTAAACACCACCCAGAACACCTTAGCAACCACATGGCATTGGAAACAGCCCTGGGTATCCACAACACCCTATAGCATCATGGCAGCAAGTTTACATGGACAAACACCACTCTAATATTTAGTGTGTATATGGCGAAATATGCTGAATCACAAGCATTCTGAGTATTGTGAACAGATCAAGTTTGCTACAAACAATAAATAATGAAAAGCAAGGGCGAAAGTGCTGTCTGGATTTCTTTCCTTCCCAAAAACAAGCAGAACCCTCAATCTAACCCACTCTAGAAAGAGAGTTTCTGGTTTCACTATCCATTGACCTTTACCACTAACCAAAGACAGGACATAATATGCTGCTTAATGACCCTGGCCAACTCAATCCGTTGGGATGATATCAACATTACACCAGACCACACTAATCATGCAGACAGCCACATCTACTGGTTCACTGTAATTGGGTTTCTGCTGTTGGCTGGAAAGAACATGGGGGAATGGTCTGTGTGCAGGTCTAAAGAAACTCTTGAGGAAAAGCACACGGGAAGGGTGAAGAAGAAAGCACAAAGAAAGGGGAGAGACCAAAACAAAAGAAAAAGAAAGAGATAAGGAGGAGAGACCAACCAGCAGACGGATTGAGTGCTGGAGAGGTAAAGAGAAGAAAAATATATAGACTTGGAAAGAGTGGAGAGAATCAGGTCTCAGTGAAAAAAAGACCAATACAGTCCTTTGACCAAGCTCAAAGTGTTCATCTCCAAGTATTATTGAATCCTTATTTGTCAATAACAGCATTTCCTGCCAGAAACAATAGTGCAGGGAACAATCACTCCAGTGAGTCTGTCAATTTCACTTTGGTACAGGGACACAGCCTAGCTATATATGTGTCTGTGTTTTTGTTTTTTTGTTTTCCCTGACTGTAATGGGCCATGGCTCGATCTGATGTGTGAGAGTGCAACTATCGCAAGGGGAGGAGATGGACCCGCTGCATTTCTCTGCACCTCCGCATCCCACACCCATTAATAATGAGACAACAGAAAATTGACAGGCAGCATGGGGACCAGCCATTGGGTGCCACACACGTTGTCACAAACAACTGTTGACTATGAAGGTAGGGACACACCAAACCGATGCCAAAGAACTTGCAACGCGTGCGTCGAAGGAAAAAATATGTTCTTGAACACAATGAAAGTACAACAGGCGACTGTCAACTAGCACACTCATTCTGTGCCCGCGTGTAAAGGAGACAACTGTCTATTTAAGCATATATATTAGTCTATATTTGTCATTCAAAAAGGTAAAGCGAAACCAAGACTGCAGGAGTACAAACCATAAACAGAGGCGCTTGTTAACCGTTTTGAATATCAATCATGCTGATAATGTTCTTTATTCTAATGTTATGATGAAAATATTTGCACAGTGAAATGCTTAGATGAGATAACGTAAAAGAACAGCCTTCTGTCTGTGCCCTTAAGACTTCTTTGCTTGTATTCATCACTTTTGCTCATATTCTCGTGCACTGACTCGTTTGCTAAACTGAACAGCCTCACCAACAGCGATTCTATATGCTGAGTTGGCCTAAAAAAGCAGATGGCCTCTGACTAGAGCGAACGGTGCGGAACACACCGAAAAAATTGGTCTGAAAATGGATTTCGGTCCATCCCTTTTAGAGTTTAGTTTAATATCGTTTCTTAATTTAATTTAATTTAAATGTACAAAGGCAGCATTTATTTGATCAAAAATGCTGTAAAAAACAATACTGTGAAATATTACAATTTGAATGAACTTTTCTATTTTAACATTTTAAAATGTAATTTATTAAATTACTTTTCAGTTAATAAAGTTTTAATTTATAAAATGAATACATATGAACAGATTTCTAATAATTTATAAATATTAATAATATTTGTTTTAGTAACATTTGAATTATTATATAATGGAATGGAATAATCATATAGGATTTTGCTCAACAGTATTTCACGCATACTGTTAATCTACCGCTCTTTCCTATTTCTATGGAAACAGCCCTTCTCTGCAATGACTTACTGAATTATGTCATTATCTAGCCTTGTACTCACCAGATGCTCCAGAGTAATCTAGGTCCAGATCTGAATCTAGATCGGCAGATGCACGTCTGTTTGCAGTCAGATATATGTGTGGAAAGAGCATGATTATGAGCTGATGGAGGAGAGTGATAGCAGTGTGTCGCACATTGTGGATGTAATTTAACTCCATGTGAGGTCACCGCACCGGAATAATTCTGTTAAATTACGGTTCGCAAGTGAGTGTCACTTTAATAAGGAGTAAACAGATAACCTGCTGCCGATACCCCCATGACTCTATCTCTTCCACACTTTGTGTGACCTTGTCGAATATCTCAGTGACAGCAGTAAGGAACCATCAAAGTAAAAAAAGCGGTTATCGCCAGCGTGCACCAATGAACATGACCATCAGGCGCACACACATTACAGGATGTGAAACAGCAAAAAACGACTACAGCAAAACTCCATGGAGAGAGCAGATATGCACGCTATGAAACAGCGGGACCTTGAAATAATCTTTTGTGCATTCAATGTCTTGTGTGAATGTAATATTCGGATCCCTCCATAAACACCCAAAATGATTGGTGATAATGGGGTTTTTAATTACCTCTTCTTTGTACATGATTAATGAAAATTACTGGAGTGCCCCACTGATCTTTTTGAAAAATAATACAGATATAATCGTTGCAATTAGTGCACATGAAGCCATATCAAAGACAAGTGGTTGCAAATGTTTTATTCCATAATTTACTACTCATTAGTGCTTGATTGACAGCCGTATAGAGGGGGTACCAGCAACGTCTCTATAGGAAAACAACCAAACCCACAAAACAGAAGCTCACAGGGAAAACACGTTAGCAAAAAAGCATCCCGCTCTCTGAAGTTTCCAGCGGCTCGCTGGCCTGAAAGATCAGCTGAAAGCAGCATCAGTTGAGATGCATGGACAACAGCACCCACAGAAAGACCCTGAGGATATCCTCTGCTTCTCAATGATAAGTCTTTTGAAGTGTCCAGGGAGCTGCACTCACTGGGTTATTTTCCATAAAGACATGGCGTCCCACAGGTAACACGGTCAACGTTCTCAAAGTAGAAGAGCCACCCTCTTAACGGAATAGCTATCTTGTCATTTAACACCTCAGGAAACATGGGCAGATGTTGAGATATTTTATGTGAATGTTCTGTCTTCAAAACAAATTAACCACTATAGCAGCATCTGCAACATGCTTCATTTGTGCAGCAAATGTTTTTGACTTACCCCAAAGACAAATGTGTGACATTTTTATAAAAAAAAAAATCTGATCTCACTACTTATGATTCGCTAAAAAGAACCGTTCCATAAGAGTCATTAGTGAATCGGACTACACTGGTTGGGCTGCATATTTCTGATTCACTATAAAGATTTGGCTCATAAAAGTCTTCTGACCATGAATCAGACTACGTTGGTCATGCTGCATGTTTTTGATTTAAAACAATTCATAACAGTAATTTATTGTAATTTACTTACATTGGAAGTCTATGAGACAAGGCATTGCTCTGGAATAAAGATTCAAATACACAATAACAAGACATTATACATAAATTAAAAGGTATGAGCTATACAGTTCTGCTTTAAACCCTCTGGAATACCACAGACTTCCATTTTTAGTGCATTACAGTGAATGTGATTTGGTTATATAAATGACAAAAAAAATGGATTTCTATTGAACCTGTAAGGTTCCTTTAAATGCATCTGTTTCTAAGCTCCAGTTAATGCATCGTTTCACCCGGTCACAACCACTTAGCTGACTCAACACTACCAGTGTGTTGTGTCACTATAAAATGGAACCTATCCAAAAGCAAATCACTTCACATCCTCCACCTGCACATTAAAGTGCTGATGTTCACTTCATTGAAAGCATAACAACAGTCCCATAGAGCATGGGCAGGTGAGTGAGACCTAGATAAAAACAATGCAAAAGCATATTACTTATAAAACTATCTGAATCACTGTTCTCAGTTCATGGTGGAAAACACAGGTCTCGGGCATGAAGCCAAGTCATCTGTGGATGGCAAACAAAGTGATGGCTATGTGTTGATTAAAGAAGGATCCCTAAAAGGCTTCGTATAACAACAGGTGGCACAGCATGATGGGATTACAGCATTAAAAGCTATTCTTCTGTCATTCCAACGCAAATACTGAGTGTAATGCTCTATACATTCAGTTTAAAAGGCCCATTTTTGCAAAGGCCTTAGGGACCGGGAGGGGAAGATCACACAGAACACCGGTAGGTCAGACATGGACGGTCATCGCTACACTGCACAAGGGTCAGCAAAGGTCAGGTCGGAAAAAAGCGAAGAGTTATTATTGACTGGTACATCATGAACTTGCAGTTTAGTCAAATAGTTCTCTATGAGATTCTATGGAAAGACCTTGTACTTTTTCAAATAGTAGAAGGCAATTAAATACGGGAAAATAATTGGCAAAAGATTATAATGTTTCAGAGGTAAGAGCATGCATTAACCTCTGTATTGTCGTCCTCAATATACTGATTTAACATCCTCACGATTTGTGTAAAAGCTTTTTTTCCTCCTTTCTCTTGACCTACTGGGCAAAAGAGCAGAGACCAAAAGGACATGGTTGGCTTGGTGTTTTTATATTTATAGATAAAATCTGAAATGTCCAAATAAAAAAAATGTCCACTGCTGAAGACTCCACTGCTGTCAAGAGCAAAACCTTCAAGTGCACATCAGCACAACACACTTTTATTTTACATACAAGAGGAAAAAGCCCTTGACAGCTTGTGGTTGCTCACTTTAGCAGGACTTTAATAACACACAATTGTCATCTCGTTTGATCCTGACATGGACAGGACCACAATTGTACACACACAAAAAACACAATAACCTCTCAGATACCTGCCATATAACTGCACGTTCAAAGGCATTTTTTCATCTGTTTGCTTAGAGTAGCACGCAAGAGTCTATAATTCCCAGAGCTTCAAACTGACTTTATATACACAATAACCAGTTAGCTTTCTTTTGAGAATCACAACAATTACTCAGGAAGTTCATTTCAATAATACAGGAATGTAAAACTAAATAAATGAATAAATAAAAAATGTATCGATCAGTCAGCAGCAGCCATTTAAGTTACCTTACATAATATTTGCATAACACCATGAGCCGCCTGGAATAAAGAATGTGAACTTTGATATTTAAAATGGTAGACAAACGTTGCTTTGTTTACGGATTGTACATCTGCAGTCCTAGTTTTGGTTTCAGCTTTTGAATGACGAATATAGACTATTGATACTTGCTGATAGCCTTATAGACAGTTATTTGCTTACATGCAGGTGCAGAAAGCACGTGCTAGTTGACAGTAAGATGTGTTTTTTGCGGTGTGTTCAAGCACAGCTATTCGGCCCAGACACACAGCAACACAATCGGCTTGGTCGCCACTAGTTCTTTGATGTCGGCTTGGTGTGTCACGGCCTTTAAAGATCTGATTGTATGAGACATCTGCAGTGCATCTTGTTGATAATTTCCATTTGGAGACATGTCAAAAATAGGCTAGCATGGAACAAGTAGAAAGAAGAGTGGGGCTTGAGTGGTTTATTATCAGTTTAGCAGCAGATTATTGAAGGAGATGCCCTTCACTGTAGGTTTTTAGGAAGTTTTGGAAGTCAAGTCATGTGTGAACAAAGTAATGCTGGAGTTTGTAGATGAAATTAGGCCATTCCCAACCTCTCTCTTAGGATGAGCCAGAGGACGAGGAGGAAATCAAGTTAAAAACATTTCATCCAATACAAAATGGATTCTGAATAGAGAAAAAAAAATGTATCCCAAAAAAATATGAAAATATCAATAAAACATAAGTGGAGCCAGAGATATCTAAACACCTCTCAGTGCAACTCTGAAATTCATGGAAAGATGAGAGGACAAAACCAACCTGTTCCAAACAACTTAAGGCTGTTTACTGATAAATAAATAGAATTCCGGAGATGAGGGCTGCCTCAATAAGCATGGCAAATGAATACATTAATAAAATATTTGAGCATCAAAGACAGCTCTCCAAAAATGTAAATGTAAGTGTAGGAAAAAATGTATTTGCTTTAAACACATTACGTTGGAAGGGAAATAAAATATTGTCACAGTGTACAGAGGTTTTAAGAAAATGGCTTAAAAGGAAAGGATTGCTTTATCTCACGCAAAGAGTTGAATTTTCTAAATGTTCTATTTTTGCAGTGAAAAACAAGCACTCATATGGCAGTTCGCTGCGGTTGAGTGAATCAGAGGGACAAAAACTTCCGTCTTCAGTAATCGTGTCCAGCTCTCAGTGGCTCAGCAGTGCTGTGAATACTTAAAGCTCATAAACAAGCTTTCTTCCATTTGAATCAACCTTTTCAATTAAGAACTAATTAATACCTAACAGGAGGGACGCCTGTCACTTTGAGGATAAGAGAGACTCTACGAGTCACTGTCTCACCGTGTTACGACCTGTGTGTCTTGTATTTGTTCTATTGCTCGGTTTTCTCTTTCTCTCCCTGTTCCTTCTCGTTCTGTCTGATTTTTGATAGGTTGTCCAGTGATTGTGTGTATGATCGTCATTGGTTGTCAAGTTGAGGTGTGCACAATGTAGGGACGCTGCAGGCACTCGACTGGGAGCTTGTTGTTTCGGTCGCGGTCGAGTTGAGAGCTCCAAGATCCCTCCTCCGGCCGATGATCAAATTTGTCGAGTGCAAGTGAACGTTATACCAATAACATCCGATCATGTTCCCTTATGTATAACAATATGTTATAAGATCGGGGTGTAGGGGTGTCTTGCTAATTAATTTGGAAACGTGTTTTTTGTTAGGGAGTTAGGTCAGCTAAATGTATTTTATTTCGTATAAAAAAAATTGTGTATTTTTTGTATAAAAAACATTTATTTAAGTTTTGTTTTTTTTGTCCTATTTCTTTCTATATTAGTTTGTTATTTTGACCTTTGGACACCCTGAAGAGATGCGCTTTATTTAATTTGTTTTTTCTTAATAAATGTAACACCTTTTTTCTGCTTTGTTTTGTGTTTCTGTTTGATTATCGACCGCAGTGATTCATTGTTGAGATTCAGTGTCACCTCACTGAGACAAAGGAAGAGCCAGAAAGACCATACAACAACATTTCTAAATGTCTGTTACTGCCTGTCCTGCATCCACGGTTCGGTATGTACCTCGGTTATGAAGTCACAGTTCGGTACAGGTGCGGAATAGTGGGGGGGGGGGGGGGGGGGTTAACCAATACCAATTAAACAGTGGTTTAATTAACAAATTGTGTTTCTTTCTTTAAATTAATTCAATTATAATTAAAAGTTTATTAAGGATAAAAAAACACTGCTAATGCTGTAAACTATAAAGGGAGCCCTTGCTTTTCTATAATATTAAAGTTTAACAACAGAGCCCAAATTATTAGCCTAAATTCAATTGCTATTTATTTGTAGATATAATAATCAACACTCAAATAAATTACATGTAAGCAAACATGTAAACTGCACATAAGGCAGTTTTTGCATTAACTATAAAATCATGTTTTTACTCTAATTCGTTGTTGAAATATTATAATTTAGACTGTGGCTGTCATTTTCATGACAGGTTTATTTAAACGTACATTAAACAATCAAGACATCACTAACAGGTTAAGTTAAATATATGCACTATATTAGCCTATATTGATTATATTTAGCGAAATAGTTAATTTCTCTAGCTGACTAACAAGCTGTGGACACTGAATGACTTGCCTGAGGTAAATGTAAAGCTATGTGACATTGTTTACAAGCTGTTTTATTTATATATGTCTGCCACTGAAACACTGATTAAGTGATTCTGATTGATTCTGTAACTATTAAAGAGGAGACATGATCATCTTCACTCGCTGCCGCTTGAACTGAGGCTCCTATACAATTTTACAACTGAGGCTCCTATATGAATTTTGTGAAAAAATGGACAAAATCTAAAAGAAGACACTTTGTTTCTATTCGAAAGTAACAAAATGCAGAAATTATTGCAGTAATTGGTGGTTAGGCTACAACGCTGTATTCGTCATGAACAATAAGACCGTGTCCTAACCAGACGCGATAAGATTCCAGCGACAAATCATTTTTAAAATAGAATCGTCGCGTGTCGCTGTCGCGGCTGGTTAGTACAAAAACTCAGATTAACATGGAAAATATACCTTTTATCGCACATTGCAGCGTCACATCGTGTGTGTTCAGGAAACGGTATAAGACACGTACCGAAAATCCGAATGACGAATACGTGTAACGTAACACCCTTAATTGCTATTTAATCAAATGTAAAATGGTAAATGGTAAATAGACTGCATTTATATAGCGCTTTCACAGACCCAATGGCCACCAAAGCGCTTTACATATATGCCTCTCATTCACCCATTCACTCAGTCATTCATACACCGACGGCGGTGTCAGCCATGCAAGGCGCCACTCAGCTCGTCAGGAGCAGCTGGGGTTAGGTGTCTTGCTCATGGACACCTCGACACTTGGTCAGGTGGAACCGGGGATAGAACCACCAACCTTTCAGTTTGTAGACAACCTACATGAACCACTGAGCCACTGTCGCCCCTACAAAACACTGTCAAATGATGATTTTTTTTTTTTTATGACGTAAGGTAAAGTGGTCAACCTCAACAATGAGCGAGGGCTGGGCCGGGGCAGTAGGGGGCCGGGGCATTCGGTACGCTATGAGAGTACCGCAGTAATTTTAATTGTTTACAAAAGCAATTCACAGAGACAGAGACAGTCCACAGGACAGGAAAGTCACAGGTTTAAAACATGGAGTGAGTAAATGTTGACAGAATTTTCATTTTTGAGTTCATCCCTTCAAATGATTTTAATTTTAATTAAACCTTTGGCAAAAAATATGACAAGAAATAAAAAACATTAACAATAGATTGTTTCAAATAAAACAATCATGTCAAGATGGCACACTTAAGTAGTCTGCCTCCTACGTACTTCCGCTCAATTTTCATTTTCCTTCAGTACTAGGTCTGGGATTGTGCTGTAGTCTTTGGTTTTCTCCGATCAATTTTTTACCGGGCCAATCAGCGAACAGAGGGAGTGGCTGAGAACGATGACGTTGATGTCGTGCTTTATTTTGAGTTGTAGTTCAGTAATGGCAGTGGAGAAAGATGCGAGCGAAGCCATTCGGTCCGTTGTGGGTACGCTGCCGAATATCAAGAAGTTAAAGCCGGAGCAAGAACAATCTTTGCTTAGTTTTGTTGGTGGCCATGATGTTGTGGCCCTCCTTCCCACGGAGTTCGGGAAAAGTTTGATTTTCCATCTCGCTCCGTTAGTGGTGAATAAGTTCGCTAAGGCGAACGCTAGGCATACGTCACGACCAGTGGCTATGGCTGATCCAGAGTGACTGGGCAGATCCAATAGTTTTAGACTTCAATAGAGTACCCGCCTACAAGGAAGTTAACGCTCGTCAATGGAGCGGTACCAGACTCTGTACAAATTAAATGTACGAGAGTCTGGTGGGACCAGGCTAACACTTAAGCTGCTTGAGCCCAAATATATACATGCACACAACATAAAAATATTATTTTGTATCATATATAAACTTGTATCCGCACAAAACAATGTGAATGCACAAGTGGACTTTAAGTTACATGCTAGACAGAATTTGTAATTCACATTGTAAATACGCTCTTTCCATAATGCACTAAATCATTTCTAAAACATGGATGATGCATACCTAAAGAGCAGAGATTTCTCAAGCTCTCACATTTTAAAATCAATGTATAAAAAGTGTGAATAATTGGTTTCATTTTACAAATCAACTAAAATCCTGTTTTCATCTACTAAAATTAGATGTAATTTTAGCCAGAGAGAAATTGACTAAACTGAATATAAAATTTAAAACAATCACAACACACTTACTAAATTTAAGGGAAAAAACAAAACAAAACAAAAAAAGTTCTGAAATTAACATTGGATATAGATGTTGAAAGTAATTGTAAGCTAAGAGTATACAGACATAAAAGCACAGACACCAAGACACCGGAAAAAAACGCCCAAGCTAGGTTGAACGTCTGCATTAGACCACAAAAGGCTGGAATAAACATTTCTATTACTGCTGAATTTATCATCCATATAAATGTGGCAGCCTGCATGTAAGGTAAAGAAGAAGGGGCTTTCAAGGTGATCTGCGGAGCAGAGTGTTTATTTCATCCTTTGGTCAATCAATTGCAAAGGGCAGTCAATCGAGCTCATAGTCTTAAAAGGTCCGTGTGGACTTCCCTATTCAATAAGCATGAAAGAGAATATAAGCAAGTTAACTCAGGTAACTTCGGTAGCACCTTGAAGGACACCAGAGCCCAATCAAGCCGAGCTGCATTTTTTAGTATATTCACACAGTGCCATAGACTGGTAAACAAGAGGCCCATTTAAAAGGTAAATCACAGCGGATCTCATTTGGGCTCAGCCGGAGTCTCCGCTGAATTGATTGTAGCATATGGGTCTAATGAACTGGCTCTTTTGTAGACAGCAGAGGGGTAGCACCACCCAAACAGCCTTACTGGGCAGAGAAATGAGAGTGAAGAAATAAATGTGTTTTGCAGTCTGATGTCATTTTCTCCATCTCTCCCTCACCCTTTATTCTTTTTCTCCTCCTCAGGATAAAACAAGTGTAGTCTACACTTAACAAATGGACTGGCTGATCCAAGTCCTCATGTTTTGTTTAGCGCAAATGAGTTGATGCTTCAGATTTCAGATTAAATGGGAAGTCTGATGGAAGGAGACGAACTCCACCAAGAACTTTAACTTAGTTTGGAGTCCATCACTGAAAAATTGACAACAGAGGGGCTGGAGTGCCTGAGAGAATTGGTGCAGAGATGGAGGACAGACAGAAAGAGATAAAGGGAGACAGTGAAGAAACAGAAATAAACTGTGAATAACAAAGAACAGAAGAGAAAAGGGCAGTAGTGATAGTGAACTTGGGGAACTTTTAGTGAGGGCTAAACAGGGCCCCTTGAGTTAGTTGCTAACTGCTGAGATGAGTTGTGTGTGTCATGTAGACCCAGACACTGACCTGACTTTTGGCTGTTGAACTGCTCAGGGAATACAACTGCAGTGATTAATGAAACCACAGCTGAGCAGGTGATGCTTCAGTCTCCAACTGAAAGACCCACACCACCCAGCAGTGGCAAACTATGGCTTAAGCCATATACAAATAAAAATGTATTTGGATATAACCGGCTCCAAACCGGTTCAAGGAAACAAAATAAATTTAAACAAGAACATGAACAAAAACTAAAACAAAATCAAGTTTAAATGTTCTGAGCAGAAAAGCTTATTTGAAATTACCATTAACCAGTTAAAAACGTTATTTGAACGTTCTGTTTAATATTTTAATTTGGCAGTCAACCAATCATGCATTCATATAGTATGGCCTATGCAAATTTGACCTTGATCCAACGTGAGTTGTCAAGACATCCAATATAATGCGCATGGCAATGTGCTGGCATTAGCTTTTGGATAGCAGGAGTTTATGTATTTTTTGTTATTTTTTTATTAAATTAAACAACCTTACTGTCAAAGTTATTATTGTGGCTCTATGTATGGTCAGACACTAGTGTGTCACCATATTATTAAAGAATTTCCAAAATCAAGCTCAGTTGGAGTTATGAGGTTTTTCACCAGCGAATGTCGGAGATTTGTGTCTTGCCAGTCATTAACGGCCTCATCTGAGGCAGTAAGTAAATCGCATTAAGATCTTATCAACTTACAGATTATAAAGATTATTGTAGCTATGTGGCCGGTCAGTTTTTACTGTTGTTTAATATATTTGGCAAAAATCTTGTGTTTTAGAAGACCGAGTGTTGCGCACAGGCTGTATTGGATATGACTAGACGGCAAATACCAGACTAAGTACGCATCTTCGCTTCTAAAATACATCATAAAACATAAGCCTTTAAAAACATTGTGTTTTGAATAAAGAAAATTCGAAAATTTTTATAATAATTTTAAAATTATTCAAAGATTCACTTTTTTTTTTAATTTACCCTTGAACTGCAAACAAGCAGATACAGTCAGATGCATGCATATATATAGCCTATATTTTTTTATATATATATAATTTTTTTTTTTTTTTTTTTAACCAGCATTTTTTCTAATCAAAATGTTTTCGGAACAATAATGTTACAGAAGGATCGCATAAACAGAAACGTTAAAATGCTGATTCTGCTGATATTTATATATTTACACACACACACATATATTTTACTTATTTTTTTTTTTTTTTTTCAATTCAAAATAGTATGCATACATGTAAATGTTAATATATAATTAAAGTTTGACAATATAAAGATGTACTAATAAAGCTACTTGAGCCTGAACCTGAATCCACAATGCTTTGCTCTTCGTCTCACACACAAAAATCCAAGCTATGTTTACAGCCTTTGTCCAAACAACTTATATTAACGCACACACAAACCAGTGGCACACAAAATCTTTAAAGCCTACCTTAATTATGTTGGGGAGATGACACTATTTATCTTGCATATCCAAAGAGGGTCATGTTTGTTTGGTCTCACTGCTGTTTTCCACAGAGACGAATCAATTTAAAATGTTAAATAGGTGTCAAGTTAGAAGAAACGCAACAGCTATTAAAGAGCAGATATTCATCATCACCTCCGAGGTTCCTCAGCGGACAATTTTGACAATGTGAGCTGCACAGACAGCAATCAACAGCAAGCCAAGAGGTGGCTTTCTGTGCCTCTCCGAAGGCCCAGTGTCCTAATCAGCGTTATTGTCTTCATCCAGCCAGAGATCTGGGAAAACACGAGCCGTTTCTCACAACCGAACCATTAAATCGCTTCCACCTCACTTCTCCGTTTATTCAATAGCAGTAGAAATACCTATTCATCATAGCCAATCTTCCCGCTCCCACCTAATAACAGACGCTGAGATCTTTAACTGCCCATAAACGAAGCCTCCAAACTTCAGAAGGCCTGCATCAGCAGCCTTGCCCGGGGAGGTTCTGGCATGACTACTCTTACAAAGCAAGATTAATTAGCCTGTTGAATGGAGACTTGTCTCAGCTGTGGCAATTTGCTTGTGCTGCAGCCGGCGCGGGGCGGCTTTGGGACCTCCCGTGGATTTGCAGCAGGGTTGGGGGGTTCCAGCGGGGGCTCTCGCGTTGCTCTCGGCTCAGCTCGGTTCCTCAAGTAGGACACGCCGAAATAAGATGGAGGTGCTCTTTCAGAGAGGCTGAGCCGCCTGGATAAGTGAAAGCAGGTGAGGCAATTACTCTTTGTTAAGGCGCTGGGCGATTTGTTAACGAAAGAGACGAGGGATACAAACGAGCCGTCCTCCACATCAAATCTGCAAATTGCTATTAATTTACTAGTGCTTTAAATAGAACGTCCACTTTAGTTGGCCAAGTAAAAGTATGTCAGGGCTGGATGGAAAATTGTGTTTTTAACATTTTGCACACATTTATCTACTAAAAGATAGCAAATAAAGTTTTGTTGCTGAGTGGGAGGGCAAATATCACATCTTTCTTTAGTAGTACAGCTCCGTGGGGAGGGAATTTGTGTGTTTAGGTATGTGTGCGGGCTCTTTTTACATCGATGAGACAAGAGTGTCATAGTCTTTCATGTGGTGGCCTGCAGGTGATTTTCCACTCAGCTTCTAAGAAATGACAGGCGTGACCTTTCAACAGCCAGCACATCTTGCCTCACCTCAAGACTATCTCCCTTTGCACCTCGAGATACTCATCGTCTCATCGTCCGTGCGGACTCCAGATGCAGGGAAATGCACTAGCACACAGGACCCCACACCACCTCAAGCTACGGTGCGACTAAAGGACTTGCATGAAAAATAGATCACCTAATGCCTTCAGATAGAATCATTCATCAAGGATAGAGGGAAAGATCTTTGCCAGCGAGTAGCTTGCTGTGCTATGTATCATGTAAAATATCTGATACACACAAAAACCATGCCAAATCTGAGGGCCACAAACCCTCTCCCACTGGTACATCGTTTACTGGCTTTTTGTTTTCAACTCTATCCCAAGTCGGGCAGGATCAAGAGCGGGCTTGTCTTTTAAAACAAAGCAATTGTGGCTCATGGGGACCGAGAGCAGGAGGAAGGCCACTACCCCTGGAGATGGTAACCATGCCAACTGGAGCTGAGTAACTAAAACCAGTTAACCTCAGTGGCGGCCGTCCAGGCCCACAGGTACGCTAGGCAATGATCTGTCCCCATTTACCCCACCCTCTATTGATTCTGAACCGACACAGAGGAATTAGCTTGAGTGAGAGGGCAAAAGTTATCTGCTCTCGAGCACTATGTGCAAGATGACTTTCTCAGCATTTGTTTCTCTCTACCACAATGTCTACACTATCAGAGGATCCCTAATAATGGATCCACTGATAGACGCCGCTTTCTAAAGCTCCTGAGTGCATCTATGTAATCGCTCGATGAAGACAACATGTTTTTGAAGCATTGATCATTGTAGCCAATCACACACATATACAGTCAAAGACAAAATGTTTTTGAAACGTTGATGGCCAAAGGGCAATAAGAGACATATAGATATATACACATATATGGCCAATGAGAGACATATGTTGAGAGCGAGGGAAATGCTGGTAGCGTCACATTTTTAAAATTCAGTACCGACTTGGTACGGAAGTCTGTACTTTTGACAACTAGCCTATATACAACCAACCAAATCTGCGGTATTTATAAATAAAAAAACAATGACATTTTCAAATCAAAATCAATAGGAAAAACTAAGCATTTCATCTTTTTTTCTGTCAATCTATCATGCACTGATAAAATAATATATGTATATTCAGATAGAAAATTAGGAGAAATTTCAAAGCCTGAAGGTTCACTATAGCTGATTTTGTTTGGTGCCTGAAAACATGCTAATGAGGGATGTCCAGGAACAAGCAAAGTCTGCCAGCAGAGACGTAGTGGGTGGAAAACACAACACTTCAGAGGCTCCAATACAAACAAAACGGAGACAACTTCAGTTTTTGCCTAGACGGCTCTAATTGCCCCCCTACACAAACTGACTCAAGCTGTATGTTACCAGAGATTCATAAACCTTTGACAACACTATTGACAGTAGGGATTCATTGATCCCACAGGGCTTTGTTTTCTCTTCTTTGAGATTCTGTGTGGAATTTCAATTGTGTTTGTGTTATAACAATGTAAAAAAGAAAACAACAAATAGAAACAATAGATAGTGTGCCATGGGGAGGGGGAAGCATCTGAAATACACACTACATGTTCCTCTCTATCATAAGTTGAGCTGAAGATACCCTGAGGGCCCTCTCCTCTCTTCAAATTTACTTCATCAAACCCTGAGTTCTTACAGTTTTTGCTAGTCACATTCTCTGTGTATTTATCTAGGTTTTTGAGGCTATGAAAGATCGGTCCAGATTTGTGTTAAAATGATATCCTTCACAACCATAAAAAAAACAACCCACAGAGAAAACAAAAATTGAATTGTTAACGAGTCAAACCACAATGCTTGGTTAGCTGTGATTCTCTGAGGCCCTGCACACCGTCGATCTGTCTGTTTTGTCTCCTCCCGTTGGCATGTTTGAATTGGTTAAGGGCGGCCCAGGAGTTGTTGGGGGGGGGGTTAAAATGCTCTGTGAGAATTGCGATTTTGTTATAAACATGTGGCTCAAAGCTTCAAAGTAGAATCTGACCTGACTGCACCTCCTGTGTCCTGGCATTTTTTGTGCAGTGTAATGGGAGATGTTGTGTTTGAAGGATGCTCATTTAGAGGATGCTCTTTTGGCAGGCAGGTCCACTGAGATTTCCAGAGCATCTAGATATCCAGCACAGCTTGATTGAGATCCAGAGACAATGGAGAGACACAGAAACGGCAGAGGACAAGAGGGAATACAAAAGCATGTTCCTTTGTACAAGCAAATGAGGGCTGGCATTTCACACTATTGTTGCTGATCTGTTTATCATTAAATTTTCCTTTTTCGCTCAAACTCACCACCCAAAATACAACCAGAGAGAGAAAGAGAGGAGAACAGAAAGTAGGATGCTCAAAATGTATGACAGGATCTTGGCTGTAATGAAGTGAGAGCAGATGTTTCAGGGTTTCAGCAGCAGGTAAGTTTCTTTATGACAGCGTGTGATACAGATGCACTATACGACCACATCAAAAAACACTGTAACGGCTATAAATAATTCATCTTCAACTGGTCTGTACATGGAAACGATCTTGAAAAGAAGAAAACACATGTTTTATGCCAGTACATTTACAAACAAAACACGCCGAAGCTAAAGAACAGGACTTTACAGGTCTTACATCTCATTCAACATTAAACCATATTGAAGTGATGCCAAAAAAGCTGTGCCTTCATCTGGCCCACTAAGTTATAATTTCATTATTCATTATCAGCTGCCTTAGTGATTCTATATTCATTACATATATATTTAGTCAGATTTTATTTAAAGAAATTAATACTTTTCTTTAGCAACAACACATTGAATTGATCACAAGTGACAGTAAGAGACTTGTGTTACAAAAGATTTCTACGTCAAACAAATGCGGTTAATTCATCAAAGAATTAGGGGTGTAACAATACATCGATATGGATCGATGCATCGATCAAACGTCTAAAGATACAATGCATCGATGCCACACGTAAAATATTGATATTCGGTCCCTTTATTTTGACACTCTCCACATCCTCACATAACGTCCATCTACGCATTTCCGCCAAATAGCGCGTTTTTATTTACTCACCATACTGTCTGCCGGTGGTCTTTATAACGTTAATTTTCACAGCTGAAATAAGACTGACAAGATTGACTGAACCCTAAGCACGTTTTGTCACAAAACCCTGTATTGTCCACTGTCAAGGCATCGCGAGTTCATGTTTTACAGCAGAAACCGGCAAGCACCCTTGTTGTTGGTGAACACAATCCGATAAGTCCATTTTAGAGAATCAGCGCGCAGTATTTAGGTCAGGTGACAAGGCTGCTAAGCACTTCGAAAAGACTTGCTAGCTTAGAGGACTTTCGTCAAAGCTCGTCATTATGCCGAATTCACACTGAGCGATTTCAGGCCCGATTTTCACTCGCCGACAGGTTTTGCGAGATCGCAGACAAATGCCAGAAATGACTGACTCCCGTTGACTCCCGTGAGACCTGTTGATGATTCAAGATCCTGCTGTGTGAAATGTGTTCAGACTGAAAACTATTTCGGTGATGACCTACAGTCATGAGAGAGCAAGATACAGGGCAGCAGGATGTTCGAGGAGTTTTAATAGATATCTTTACAATTATATCAAACAGAAACAAAGCACAAACATTTGCTTGACCAGCAGCAACAGCAGCACATTGCAAAATTATTTATATACCCCTAACTCTCTTTGAAAAACACACAATCCTTGCTCCCCTCGTCTGTTCATAATCTGTTTTTCTTTTTTTTCCTTTTCGCTGCAAATCAGTGCACAGACAATTTGGATCGCAATCATTTATAATAACCATTTGGTCTCACGTACGCGTGATATTGAGTTATTTCCTTATCACTTCTCGCGTGTTTAGTTGTGAAACGTAGTTTGTGGACCAGACAGAAGTTGTCGGCGATTCTTCCTATTGTAGAGTCATGCCGTGTGAAACCCCCTGTAACCGATCCATCGTGCAGTGTGCACACAGCAGCAACTGAATGATACCCTAGATAGTCGTGCAGTATGAAAAGAACAGTGACCTGACTATTTTGAAAATCGTGCAGTGTGAACTCGGCATAAAAGTAATCGAGGATGGATAATTTCAACAAACTTGATGAGCCTGTGATATCTTCTTCGGGGCGTAAAAGGAAAATAAAAGCTGAAACTTTTTCACAGAAACTTGCTAAAGCAGCATGTTACAGTGGTGAGGGAAAAGCTCCCTGTATTGCGTGTAATCACAACAAAGTTTGCCAGGCATTTATGTTACCTGAGGAGATTGACGTTCCGAAGATTAACTGAGTGTTTTATTATGCATCATAGCAATTACTTGGTTTTGTTTAACTCTGAAACATGAAATGTGGAGTTATCGGCTTTTGACACACACAAAAACGACTGTTGGAGTTATCTACTTTTGCTAAAAAAAAACATACTTTCAATGAACTTTAATTTTGTAAGTTACCTCTTTTTTGTTAATATTACTTAATAAAAAAAAACACCTGCAGTTTGATCGATGTTACTTGGAATGCACAATAATAATAAAAACCATGATTTATGAAAATGAACGAGAACGAAATTATCTGTTTTTGCTAATTAACTCTGTAGTAAATGTCCCAATTGGTAGAGGGTGTGGAATTTTTTAAGGCTTAATTAAAATGTCATGTTATAAATTTTGGTTGCATGTGAGTTAGTATGTAACTGGTTGTGTAAACTTGGCACATAATATCTAAATATCGATAAATCAATCGATATAGCCCTGAATCAAATCAAATCGTAATTGTATCGCAACATTTTTTGAGGCATCTGCAAATATCGTATCGCTGGCTGAGAGAATCGATATCATATCGTATCGTGATGAACTGTCCGATTTACACCCCTACAAACAATAGATTTCCACAATATATTGAGCAGTACAACTATTTAAAATATTGATAATAATAAGTGTTTCTAAGGCACCCCATCAGCAAATTAGAATTATGTCTGAAGGATCATGAGACATTTCCTTTGTAATAATGTGCACTGATCATGTATAAAAAAAAATGTATTTCATGTTGACTTTAAATAAAAAAAAATAAAAAATGATGTGTCTACAGCCATCTCCTGACAGGGCCGGGCATTTAATGTCTTTACTGTACAGGCTGTGTTCATGTACACCAAGACTGACAAGGGTAAAGTGAAATGCAGGAGCTACCCAATGCCAACCATAAAGCCCTTTGAGCTAGAGAGCTTTACAGCTCCGGGCCCACACCCAAGAAAAAAATGATGGGGGAAAAAAGGATTTATAGTGGTCTCTACTTGCCTTTTACCCTCAATATTTGCAAAGATGAAACGGATGAGGAAATTATATTACGGAGACCATTGATCAATACCCACAAATATTAATCCTAGTTTCCCCCTGTCCCAATATCTCATCACCTCTGTGGTACAGTCTGACACAATGCCAACCCCCTCTCATTTGTTGTGCTCTCCGACCCTGTTCCCAACTCTCTAATAACCATAAACACTTCCACACACATATAAAACACAAGTACCACCCCCAGCCACCAGCAGGAGAGCAGGGAGCAGTGTTTACAGGGCGAAGCATCACAAGTGAACGGCAGGGATGATCACGGTAACCTCCGCTGTGACAGGCCAAGCGGGAGACAGCTAAACTAAAGACATTGACGGGGACTCTTCTGCCACCGCAGATGCTAAAACCTTTTTCAGAAGGAATGTGGAGGCAGAGGAGGTATCAGAGATGGCATGACACGCACACGTCTCATTATACTTAAAGTCAGCTGGATTATTTATTCTGTATTGACATTGACATGTTTAAAAAAAAAAAAAAGCCTGTTGCTTCACGTTTTCATCAAGCCTTGAAAAAAAAGCCCAGTATAGGGTGATTTCAGTTATGTTTTCTTTTTTTTGTCCTATTTGTACCATTTTTTTACCACAAGGGCCAAATTTGTGTTTCTTATTAAACTTTTATTTTATGCATTATTATTGTCAAAAATAATAAAAAATGTGTTACAGTGAATAAAACCAACTTTGACACTTGTAACAACACAAATAAACAAATTAAAATGAATGTAAATAACCAAACCTAGCCAAAATATTAATACTGATATTATTCACTCAGATATATAGTGTTATTATACTTTAAGAAAAGCTTTTTGTGGAGCTTTTAGGCATGTTTTTGACACCAATCACAAAAACTGAAAACCAATCCAGTCTGCAATGAAGTCATCTTCACATCTTTTCCAAATATGCAAGCAACCTTGAATATGAAATCTGATAACTCTCACCGAAAATTACCAGGCTTTGTGTTAAATTCGGTTACGCCGTTCATACTCGTTGTATTTGTGCCAAATCAGATTGTGCCTTGTACACTAAAGCAGAGCTCTGAGATTAACACACAGAAAGGTGTGTCTGCTTGCTGTGCACCAGTGACGGAAATGATGTCCCTCCCTCGGTGGACACAAATTCCCTGGAATTTAATCACCTGAACACAAAGAGCAGTGGAGGAATTCTACCCTTTCAAAGGAGGACTAACATTATCTCATTCAGGGTAAGACAAGCATCACACACGTATCCAACAATGGGCCAAGCAGAACAGTAAAATGTGCAGCATAACTCCATAAAATGTTTTGGAGAAGTAAAGAAGGTTAGTGTCCAGGCAAAAAGAGTTTATCGAATAGCAAATTGTCTATTCAGTGAATTAAAAAAAAAAGTCACTGGTGCACAAAGGTAAAAATATCTGCGTGAACAAGGAGCTCAAATCAATTAAAACTAAATATAACAAATAAAAGAGAGGCAGGAAGAGATAAATGAGAAGAAAATGTATGCGTGTTGTCAGTAGAGAAAGAAAGAGAAATAAATTAGGTAATTAAAGTAGTGAAAATTAAGGAAACAGAGAGAAAAAATTAAAAAGTCCTTTAAAATTTGCAAACTCATTTTTTAAATGTCTCTGCTTGACTTCTTCACTGCTGCCATTAATCTTCTAATGAAGATTTCCACCAATTTCTCCTCATCTAGGTGAGTATTGCCATAGATTTCCCTCGATGGCCACGCACTCCAGTGCCAGTGCAGTCTGAGCTCCCACCTAGTCCGGCAGACACATCCTGGTTCCCTAATGAAGACTGTGCATCCAAAACAATGAAATAATTGACAAGCCCCACAGAGCCTTCTGGAAAGACCCCCAGTTGAATATTCCATGCAAATGTTCTGCCAAAAACATGAAGATGAAGTAGTGAAAGAAATAACAAAACTATTACAGTAGAAAATAAACACACTCCTTGAATAATAAAGTCTGGCTTATCTGTATCCTTGACTTGAGAATATTACCAAAAAGCAATTAATTAAAGGCAGGGACTTGACCTTCAATGTGCACAACAACACACCCCTATGCTGATGGAGACTGGAACACATTAGCTGATGTAAGATTAGAAAGGAGAGAATGAATTAATCAACTCTAAGTGTGGGATGAGAGGAAGGGTGGAGGATTAGGACAAGCTCTGTATTTGTAGACTTTGGAGCAACCAGACCGAGGAGGAGTCTGTCTGATCCACATTCAAACCTAAAACTCTTTAGCCAACCTACTTAAATTCCAGTTTAAAAGTTTGGGGTCTTTCTTATATCTGTGAAGTAAGTCTCTTTTGCTCATCACCAAGGCTGGTGAAGAAATCGTGACATTTTGTTTCAGGATACTTTAATGAATAGAAAGTTCAAAAGAACAGCATTTATCTTAAATAAAAATATGTTGTAATATTATAAATGTTTTTTTCTGTCACTTTTGATCAATTTAATGTGTCCTGTCTGAATAAAAGTACTATTTCTTTTGAATGGTATTGTAAATACAACTTTGTGCCAGCAGAATAAATAAACATTTCACACAAAGTCCTGGCTGGGGAAGACTTTTTAAACAATGTCTCAAAATCTGTCATGCTTCAGAGGTTTACGAGTGATTGGCACCCTGACACCCACCCACCCACCCACATCAAAGTTTATTACAGTTCATCACCTTGCCACCAGCAGAGTAATGACATTTAGTCAATCCTATAAAACCCTGGCAAACCTGCTGGTATAAATCAATGCTCCTCCACCTGCGCTTCACATCCGTAACTCAGGCCACATTCCAGATCATGTTAGATACCAGTCTTTCAGAGCACAGGCATGTGTTTTTGAGCGAAAACATCCCCACCACCCCCTCCGCCCCCCTGCAGCCGTGAAAAACAGGATCAATGTGCATCTGTGCTGACAGGCAGTTAATAATAAATCCCATTAGTACAAGCCAGAAATCATTTATTGTGCTTTTTCACTTCCTGATCCACCAGCTCCCTTATCCTGTACTCTTACGATAGACGCATAGACTTCGACTGCCCCCAGAGTCTTAGGGCAAGGACTCAGGTCCGCTAGCTGCCACAGCTTGTTATTTCCTCATCAGATATAGCATAGTTTATACAACAATCCAAATGCATAGCTCTCCAATGCAGCACAGCAACTGGTGTGATGAGCTCACGGTCAAGCGCAGTCACGGATTGCCCTCTGCAGGACACTGACGTGAACTGCGGGTGGAGAAGTTGAGAGAGAGAGAGAGAGAGAGAAAGAGAGGGAAAGTGAGAGGGAGAGAAATCAAGATAAAGAACAGAACTAAAAATGAAAGTGAGAAAAATAGCAAAAGGACTGTTCAGGGTGACCGTTTATATCAAAATATCTCAAACGCAAGACAGCGGTGCTTCTCATCCTGTTATGGTCTCTGCGCGCAACACACATCCATCCACTCACTCGCTCGATGGATAGGAGGACTGGATTAATCCCGGCACTACAGAAAGGTCAGAGAAAAAGGCTGCAAATGTCAGTGCAGTTGCAAGGACAACCTCTCCAGTGACTGTTGCCACGGCCACCATCAAACCAGAAACCAGTGTATGTGTCCACTTTGGGGACATCACCAGTCACCACCACAAAATCAACAAGATTGAAGAGCAGTCAATAAGCACCATCGCTGAGAACCGTTCCTGTGCAGTCGTGATCAAACGAAAGTGGAGAGAAAGACACTTCCTCGGTTTACTGTTTTATAAAAAACTTCAAATAAAATTTAAATGCAACATCTGTTGACATAAGAACGTGCCGGTGAAACGAGTTCATTTTCTGGTGGCCAAACAAACTGAAATTCATCAAGACAAACGTCTGCAGAGTGATATGTTTATTTCATTTTTTTTTTAAATTCCCTGACTTGTAATAGCTAAAATAAACCGAGAAATGGATAAAAAAAAATATTTTCCTTGCCTGCAGGTGTTTGTGACAGGAACCTCATAACCAAACATGATGAACGCATTGACGCAAAAATTGAGTTTGTCTATCAATACAGAAGATTTTTTTTTTTTTTTTTTTTTGCTGTAACACCAATGATGTTTATTTCATTTTGTAAAAGCCATATCCATTTCATAAGCTTAAATGACAGCCAATTTAGACATTTTCCATGCTGTCAGTTAATATGCAAAACATAATCAGAGCCATTTCCTTGGTCCCTCAGTGGTGTGCGCCGTGGCACGCTGGGATAACTCTCGTCATGTTGCGTTTCCCTAAACTATCAGCATTATTTACTGTTCTCGACAGGTTGGAGCGAGGGGAAAGGCGAGGAACATCAACACCCTCTCGATTGCATTACAAATGTGATTGACAGGCTTATATTGGCTGGGAAAGCTTGCCACTGCATCCTAATTTGCAAAGTCAGAACAAACTCTGAGAACATCATCTGCTGAGGAGAACAGGACTGGGAAAACAAACTAATGAAGGAGTCTTTTTTCGCATGATTTTCCTTCAAATTTCACCCACTTTGCACTAGTTCGCTCTGTTTATCTTTTTCGGCATTACAGTCGGCTGCCACCCCCTTAACACCAGCTTCCCGGTTCTCCATTAATATGGAAGTGAAGCATCTGTTATGGTCTCACTCAACAATTAAAGAGTGCATTCTCCTTATTAAAACAGAGCTCTAGAGGAGCGCCGGAAAGAGACCGCCTCCTGCTATCATATCACCGTCTTTTCGCACTTAATAAACTACAGTGCTGATACCAACTTAACCCATTTCTCTGCATCTGAGACCATGAATGGAAAACAGCATGTTTTAGCGAGGCTGACTTTAAAGCTTCTGGCTATAGCTGCCATTCAAGACTGCTTGAGCAATACGCTATACGTTTCCTTCCTTTGAATGAGGATCAATGAAGTGAAAAGTGAAGTAATATAAAAAACCCATGTATGCTTGCTTTCTTTAATGGTTATTCCCAGGCAACTATTTGCAGCCGCAGTGTCTGCCAAGATAAACACATTTTTTTTTTTATATGGATGAACTCACAAAGGATTCAAGCAAATAATCCTGCGTGTAAACAACAGTTAGTAAATCAATCAAAATGAAGGGGCGACAGTGGCGATCTTAAGGGATTTTGCGATCGTGCAACAGCGTTCCAAAGACAAAAGGGGAGACTAAAAAAAAATGTATTCAGAGTGCTGCTTTTAACAGACTGATTGCTTTGCTAAAAAAAATGACTATTGACATAGCCTGCAGTGTTTGATTAGAAACAACTCCCTCGTCATCACAAGTGTATGATTATGGCATTAGGCCGGATTCTTTGACATCAGGATTTGCAATCAAGAAATTGGCAGAGTGGATCGATGACGACACCTTGTCTAAAAGGAGCCTGAGAATCAATTAAGCAGTGGCACACACGTTCAGACATAACTTTTAATCTTCTAATGCACCGCTGTTATGTCAGGCTGGAATATCCGCCCCCTTAAGAGAAAGCATCGATCCTGCACACTTCTAATGCTCGCTCACTTAAAATGTTTCAGAAACCTTCAAATGTGATGGCAGTTAAAAAGGGGGGGGCGTCACTCGGCTGATAATATACATATTATTCAAAACAGACAAACTGGAATCATTTCTTGCATAAATAAAATCTCTGCGTAACTATTGCAACAGAACGGAGAAACCAGGTGTGACAAATGGGCCTCATGTTTCATGTGCTACTCCTTTTAAGCGTGTAGAGAAAACTGAAGCTGTAATTGTCCAGGGAGTAGACGAATCAATGAGAAAGACATATCAATAAACATCAGAGCAGCTGCTCAAGCAGACAACCTTAGAAAAAATGCCGCTGGGACTACAGACTGCCACAAGTATCCTATTAAGTGTCCATGGGTGCTGGAAGTGATTTGCAAGCTATGATGCTGAACTACTACTGTATAATGTACATCTGACCAGATATTTCAAGTTTCCCTCAGTGAATCAGAATATGTGCATATACTACCTTTTAAAAATTTAGTCAGCTTTTTTTTTTTATTAATACTTTTATTTAGCAAGGATACATTAGACTGATCAACAGTCAAAAAAAAAGCTGTTTGTTTTTTGTTTACTTTATATTCTACAGGGTTCGTACACCTTTTCCAAGGTCAAATTCAAGCACTTTCAAGGTCCATTTTAAAGTTTTTTCTAGCACGTTACACATACCAATACATAGTCAAAAGTATTATTTAGTATTTTTATCGCATTACTAGAGATAATGCTATAGACAAAATTGTGTTTCGTAATAGCAGAAGGATCAGACATTTAAGCAAATCACAAGTTTTCAAAATGTATCATTGTCTAATATATAATGCCTATGAATAATACTTTTCATTATATTAATGTCCAAATATTGCTTCCCAGATAATATGATTTTCAGGCTGTAAAACTGAAGAAATTTCAAGGGCTGAAAATATGAAGACATAGGATTTGAATAGAAATATTTTACAGGCCTTGGTTTTGGGACACATTCTTGATATAGACAAGGTTTGAACAAAATCTGAGATAGTGCAACAGCAACCTGTAATTCAATTTTAACCCAGAAGACTCTGACAGTGCACAGGCACCTGCCTGATAAACAGCCTATAGTAATTGGGGAAAAAAGTATTTCATTGCCAAGACATACATTTATCTACTGGAATACAGTGTCAGTGAATACAGTGTATCTACAGTGTAAATATTGCATAAGGCCATCCTCAACCTTACAGTAGGCTACTTGTATGACGATTATGATTTCAGTTCAGCAATCAACGATTGTTGTTATGCACTGGGCTAACTTTGCAGGTTTTAACTTGCTGGTAGTTAACGTTACAGTTACTGTGCTCTAACTTTGGCTAGTATGTTCACTGCATATTCCACAAATGAACGTGCCATAACGGACATCCAATACTAACATTACATTATCACACCAAGTACTTTCACTAATGGCCCTTTCAGACAGGACGTGGAATGCGCTGCACAATGAAACCCATTTATCAATGGTCTGCGGCGCGCAACGACGTTTTGTTGCGGAGTCGACCAAAGCGGAGCGGAGCGCAGCATTGGCAAGCTTGAGCGCACGCCGCGGTCAAAGTTAAAAATAGTTCAACTTTTGGCGCTGCGCACTGTGACGACCCGCGCGGCCAATAGAAACGGGGCGTCCAAACAAGCGCGGAAATCAAAATGAAAACTCCGCCTAGTTTTGCTCTGGCCAGCGTAGTGCAAATCGCTTTGTATCTGAAGGCCTATATTTTATTTCTCCATTTAATAAACAAACTATTCAGTCAGATAGGTATTTGTTGTGAGAGAAATACAGTTACAATTTCAAGCATTTTATCAAAAATGTAAGCACTTTTCAAACCTTGAAAACGCAACATCAAAATTCAAGCATATTCAAGGATTTCAAGCACTCGTACGAACCCTGATTCTAAGACCCCTGAAGAACTGAATTACCATATCCACAAACATTAAGTAGCACAACTGGTTTCAACATTGATAATACTAAGAAATGTTTAAAAAAATGATTGTTTTACTATATTTTTAATCAAATGAAAAAGACTTCTATCAAAAACATAAAAAATACTACTTTTGAATAGTAGTAAATGCACATAGCCTACAGTATATTCTATGATTTATACATTTGCTAAATATTTCACCACAAAGGACATTAAGACCTAACACTCATTTTGTTTAGATGAACCTGATCTATATGAATTCAAGCAGTGCACATAATACATGTTCACACTTAAGCATTATGACAGGTGACACACAAACCTTTTGACAGCAGTGTATAGTGCTGCAAGGGCAACCATTGTGACTCGAGTAAAGAAATTACAACTCAATTCACCGCTAAAGAAATCTCTTATGGTGAGGATGTTGTGGCACAAGAAGTGGGGAATTGAGTTGAGCCTTTCGCGTGTTGCGCATCAGGGCTGTGTGTGCGGTTCAAGAAGGAGCCCATCTTTTCTTAATCAGCTCTGCAGTGACAGGAAGGAGCGAGAGGAGGGAACCCATTCTGACATTGCGGTTTCAAATACGCTGTGGCACCCATCTAACCAAGCAATTCCAAAAAGTGTCCCTGATCCGATCACAGTCTTACTTCCTCTATACACTCCGTAACACATATTTCTCTGGTTAGGTACCATCCTTGCATCAGAACTAAATGATGAGAGAAAGAGAAGGTAGGGAAATGAGAATGAAAGAAGGCAGACCCAAAGGTAAAAACTGAGAGTAAAAAATGTTTGCCATGTTACAAATATAATAATAGGATAAAAATATATACTTTTATTTTATTATTAATGTAAAAAACTATTATTAATGGTTGGTAAAAAAAAATATTTTTGGCCAATATATATATATATATATTTATTTTATTTTTTTATATATATATTTTTTATCCACTCCAATTTGGACAATTAAGGACTATAATATAAATAATGTTATCAGGCTGTTTGCTTGGTATATTTTTTTATAAAAAATTAATTCAATTAATTAAATAAAATAAATTATAATCAAATAAAAAAACAAAATAAAATAAATGTATGAATGAATGAGAAAAGATACAGTATTTCAAAAAGTAGTTGCTCCCATACACACATGCATGAGCCAAAAACAAGCCACTGGCCTTAAGGAAAGGAACATATCGCTTTCTCAATTGCTAGAAAGGAAGAAGAAAAAAAGAAAGAAAAAAAAATCAATCTTCCCACATAGGAGGGGAATAAATAAAGCAATAACTGTGTTATGTTTTTTGGATTAAAGGCAAGTGGGTGGATCAAGAGCAAAAAGATGGAGAGGTTGAAGCGAAACCCTTCCTCAAACAAAAAGAGCATGTCTCTTCATCTCTAAAGCAGTCAAAACTATGTCTGAGTTGCAAATATCTCAAGCCATCTTATCCACCACAAAGCACTATGCCGCCAGCAAACAAAACTTTTCTTTGTAACAACAATACGGCTTTGCATGTCAGCCATGCACTCATTGCGTAAAAACAAAGAAAAGGAAGATGATTCACTTTTCTGCAAGACCAAGGCAAAAACACAATAATCTCCACCAAAGGCATGGCTCTGCCCACCTGAAGTTCTGTTTTATTTCAGATCCTCCAAAGAGATTCTGCTGGACTACTGTGCAAAGTCTGGCCCAGTTAGGCTCAAGGTGGCTCGACTCTTGAGAGCGTGAGAAAAGATTACACCGAGGCTCAGAGAGCAACCCAATTACAAGTGACAGTTCTCTTAATTTCACCACAGAGGGAGTGTGGTGGAACCTCGGAACCACAGTCCAACTCCATTACCACCCGGCCTAGCCCCATTTCCATTAATAAGTGTTGCTTGAGAGAGTTTCACGGGTTATTTTAAGGGAGGAAGGTGTTGTGGGAGAGCATGGTGCTGTTTGGAGCGTGCTGAGACTAAAGATATGGGTCTGGCACTATGCTGCACTCACATCTGGGAGAAACATTCTAACAGGCTGGAAACAGGAGCCCCTCGGGCCCCACGCCTTCTAATCTCAGATGGGCTGTCCTAATTAAAACCGGACTGAAGCTGGACAGAGCTGTCCGTCACGCTGGGGGGGAAAAAGTCACAAGCCTTTGGCCATCCAGCAGACAAGCGCAGGCACCACAGCTCAAACAACATGCAAATTTATATATCATCAAGGCCTGAAAAACAGGACAGAATTCTAACTGGTGGTTTCAAATTCAAACTTCCGCAGTGTCTACAGCATTGCTGGAATGAGGTAGTCTCTTACAACAAAATAGAAGAATATTAGTACACCCGGATTAGTTCAGAGAGTAATATTTGTTACATGTAGGAAGTGTTTTCAGTTTCAGAAAATTGTTGAGAATAGATAGTGTATAATATAATAAATTCAATTATAAATTATACATTTATTTACATATATACTACACAGTTCAAAAGTTTAGGGTCAGAAAGACATTTTTTTTGTTGTTGTTAAAAGAAATGTAGACCTTTATTCGCCAAGGACACATTAAATTGATCAGAAATGTTTATAAATGTTCTTTATAAAAGTAAAAGTAAAAATGTTTATAAATTAGATTTTTTTATTTCTAATATTTCAAATATAAGATTTCTGAAGGATCATGCGACACTGAAGACTGGACAAGTGGTTACTTTAGCTTTGCATCACAGAAATAAATTACATTTTACAGAAAACTGTTATTTTATATTATGTTTGATCAAATAAATGCAGACTTGGTGAGCAAAAGTGACTTAACAAAATCTTGAACGGTAGAGTATATAAAGAAAATATTACATACATAAATGTTAAAAAATATATAATTTATTAATATATTTTTAACTGAAGTTTATAAAATTCAAATGCTGTTTATTTTTATTTATTAATATATAAAGCACACATATACATTTTAAAATGTAACTCCTAAAGTAGTCTCAAATAAACATGCAGTGTTTATTCCAGAAGTTCAAATGAAGCACCACAAGCTCATTTGAGAATGTTTTGAGCACCTACATAATAAAAGCAGCTGACTGTGACCTGGAATGTGTTAATAGAGATACTTTTGCAAATTCTTCTATTTGTATTTCTAGGTTACAGCCTCACAAAATGTTTTGCCTGAGCGTGTGTGTTATTAGGAGAATGTGCGGTGGAAATATGGCAGTGAAAAGACTTCATTGAGTAGCAAGCATCTCTTTAGTTTTGCATGAGATCTTCTCATTAGCTCCTTTAAACCTGTTTGGTAGATTATTCTCTTCTTTTAGAGCAATAACATCTCTCTTCCCACCCCACTCTCTCCCAAACTCTCTTTTTAACTTATTTTTTGGGCTTTCTTATTATCATCTGTGGAGCATAGCCTCATTATTTCGTTTTTTAAAGCTAGTGAAACAGACAAGACACAAATAAGCTTCATAGGCATCAGCTTTGTAATGCCCGTTCTCTTTATAAATACACGAAATATTGGCTAGTGATGTGGAAGTTAGCATGATTTACAATAACTACAAGGATTTGTAAAGAAAAAAATCGATGCGATACAGTCGTGTCTAATAACTTGGTGGCAACATAATCAATGGTGAACATGATAACGAAGAAGGTACAGCATAGAGTCTGTGCGGACAAGGCAGAGTCTGAAGTTCTAGGGAAAAGACTAAAATTTAATTTGCACCCAAACAGACACTGTTCAAGTATACTAGAATGGGCGAATCAATGGAAGCGTACAGCAAAGATGGGAAGATGAAAAAAAGATAATTTCAATGAATAGCATTAGTCTTTTCGATTTCCTAAGGAAAAAAAAAATCAATGGTCATCCTGCCCTATAATGACAGAGATCACCTTCGCTTTTCCGCTCAGTCCTTAGCCCTAGAGCTGAATCTTCCTCTATGAGTCCAAGCTGGCTGTGCAAGTAATAGGCACTCATCTCAAAACTGCCTTTGGTCTCACTTTCTAAGGCCAAAAACTCACTCCAGCAGAGGCAGAGCCGGCTCTCTCGCTGTTATTCAACTCTGTCATTTCATGCTTAATTTTCTTACTATTGAACTGGATAAAAAGTTCCCCTCACCTCCCTGCCTCTGCTTCTTAGCTGGGCGATGGAGAGGCATGCATTCAGAGGACATGACAGAGAGAAAAACACACCTTTCAAATGCACGATTGCACACCCAACTTAACTGCGTGCTATTCTCTATTAGGGTTTGGTGGAGAAGTAATCTGTCTACGACATGCACACACACACACACACACACACACACACACACACACCGACACACACACATATGACAGGCCAGCCTTTGAGACATACACACACACACACACACACACAGCCCACTTCTCGTGTGTTACCGAGAGAAAAAGGGAGGGTTCGGTATAATGAGCTTGTTCCATCACGACTCAGTGCCAGAGTCTCTCAGTGGCGCTGTCTGAGGGAAAGCAATGTGTGCCGTGCTAACAGATGTGGACTTTCAGCACGCACAAACACAGACACACACTCCAGCACGCTTACCCATGCATGAAGAGCGGCCCCTGGGACCTGACTGGACAGCACACATACACTGTTCCATCCACCCTTGTCCATTCCACTCACACTCAAGAGCACCAAGAAACACAAACACACTCACATGCACAACTACACACACATACGGTGCAGTAATGAAGGCGGCAACTAGCTGGCATGTTTGTTTGCACAGAGAAAAGCCTCAGTGATGTGCATGCTTATGTACTCATAGTATAGGAGGCTGCGGATTTATGGGCTAAATCATCAGCCCCCTACAAGCGCTAAATATCTAAATGAGGAAGGGGTGAACGGGGCCGTATCGATGTGGGGAGTCCATGTGCTGTTGCCATGGGGACCCAGAGTGTCACTCAGCATTCAGAGTCCTCGAATTCTATGAGCTAATTCTACAAAATCCATGGACCACTAATTACTTATATGAGACTGCAGAGAGGAAAAGGGCACACAAAAATGTAAATTCCATCGTCATGTAAGTTTAGAACAGCATGAGGGTATGTCTTTCTATGTTGTGTAAAGCACAAAAGGAGTTATTGAGCAGAATGTTTCAAAAACTGAAAGTTGATGAGGACAGGTTTTTATATTTATTTATTTATTTATTTATATATATATATATATATATATATATAGAGAGAGAGAGAGAGAGAGAGAGAGAGAGAGAGAGAGAGAGAGAGAGAGAGATAGAGATATATATATATATATAGATATATATATAGAGATAGATAGATATATACACACACACACATATATATATATATTTTTTTTTTTTTTAAATCATTACTATTTTTAAAGTTTTTGTTATTTAAAATAAATCTGTACTACATCACAAAACTTACAAAAAATGGTTTGAGTAGAAACATTCTTTCATTAGAAAGCTGGTACATTATTACTTCTTTATAATTCTTAATGGCTTTCAAAGTTGAAATGATTTAAAATGATGAAGCTGGCCACAAATGATGACAGTTTTCATTTGGGGGTAAACCATTCCTTTATGACCTGTGGTCATTTAAAAAAAAAATGCATTTACACATTGTAATTTGCACCTTGCCTTTCCTTCCAGTTTACAATATGCCATGGTGTCTCATTCGAAACATTATACCCTCCGGTGCCACTCTGTTTACCTCCTTTTTACACGCCCAATAAACAAATGTTATCCTGCCCACGCAATCATCTCCAAAGTAATGCAACCACTAAATTATTAATTCTGAGTTTCAGTGGCCTCACCTTTTCCAATCACATAAATGTAATATATAATTTCAGTACGAACTACTGCATTTCTCTTATCATGACTTATCATGACGTATTATTTTATGCCCGTTTCTGCAATGTTTTCCAATAGTCATCTGGGTACATTAATACAATTTCTTTGACAGTGAGATGTATTCATTACCACTGGACGAGACAACAGGAGGATGCTGGTAGTAGCCAGTTATTTGAGAGGTAAAGTCAGCCACTCTCCAAACGCCGGCCCTCATTAAGAGACACATATGTGCTGATGCAAAACAGTGCTCTACACAGAAATCTGGTTGAGCCAGATTATTATTGTGCTCATAATTAGCCAAACAAAAAGCAGCCAGTTCAGCAAAAAACTAGTGTTAAGACAATGTGGCTTTGCTTATTTAAAATTTCAAAAGGACTGACATGTTCTGAAGATTCTCTTTATAACCATAAGAAATAAGGGGGGGGGGGGGGGGTGGGGGGGGTCAATGAGAACTATTAATAACGACTCCTTGACTAGGTTAATATCAAAATCTTCATGACTGCAACCAAAGTCACACTCAGAAACAGAAACAGATGGTCAGGTAAAAATCCATGACTTGGCACATTGCGAATCCAGTACGTGTGCAACATCCAAAGAAAAATCAATTTTGATAAGTAAAGAGGGAATACAGTAAGTATTTAGATATTTTATTTTTTGCTATAGACACACAGACAGTTTTAAAGAACTATTTTTTTTTATTTGAACAGATTTCAAAATGTAATTTATTCCTGTCATGGTAGAGCTGAATTTTCAGCAGCCATTACTTCCATCTTCAGTGTAACATGATTCTTCAGAGATAATTGTAATATGCTGATTTGATGCTCAAGAAACATGAATTATTATTATAAATGTTGAAAACATTGATAAAACAAATACTTTTATTTAGCAAGGATTCATTAAACTGATCAAAAATGTGTTACAAAAGATTTATATTTCAACATTGTAAACCCTAATGCTCAAAATAATTAGGTAGTAGGGTAAAGCAATTATTTTAATCAAATTAACTTAGGAGTATTTAGAACTTTTTTTCTTATTTTGAATTAAAAAAGTGACACATTTTAAGTAACCAGAATTGTTTCATTGTTTTGAGTTTTATAAACTTGTTACTTTTAATTTAGACAAACCTAAATTTATCTGAAACTGGGCTAGGATTTCTATTTCCCAGCATGCTTAGCCATGACACTCGAAAGAGAGAGTAAATGCAAAAATTAAATGTTATATAATGTCTTTTGTGCAAGATTAATGTTAAATTGAAGATTTAGTAGTGAAATAAATTGTTCTTTAGAACTTTATATTCATCAAATAATCCTGGAAAAAATGTTTCAGTTTCCACAAAAAAATGAAGCAGAAAAAAATACTGTTTTCAACATTAATAATAAGACATGTTTCTTTAGCAACAAATCAGCATTTTAAAATGATTTCCCGATCATGTGATCATCTAAATAAATATTTGTGCGTTTTATTTTTTCCCCTCCTTGTAATTTGGTTGATTTGAAATGTAGTCTACTATTATTTTCAATAACATTGTTTTTTGTTTTGTTCAAATATTTTTATTTGCCAGACATATTACAGGCAGCATGTGCACACAGACACAAATTGACACACTTAAGTCGTATTCCTCTCTAGATGTCTTAAGCACAGAGTCAACAACACTTTGCAGTTAAGAGAGTTCACACATTTCAGAAAGCCCATTACCAAGCGCTGTACTTATTTCCATGCCTCCTACAACACGGTTCACTGCATCTCCTGTGCTTGATTTACTTCATGTTTAGCGGCAGTAGCAAAGAAGGCAGAGGAGTGAGAACTACCGAGAAGGTCATTGGTTCAATCCCCTGAGCTGGCAGTGCGCAAATCAGCTGACCTACCCAGGAGCCATTCCGTCATTGTTCCATAGTACTACTGGCCCCATGTTGACCCCTCTCTCTTTGAGCAGACATGAATGTGTACTGTGCTTAGATCAAGCTCAGCATAAAAGCCTGAGAATTATAGGTTTTGGACATGGAAGAAAAACAAATTAACGTAGCTGTCTTTTTTAGGATTATTTAACTGCACCATCGTGAAATATATCAAATGCATTCGCCTGAATTGTGATGGTGCACAGTTTGCTTGAAAACAACAAACTGTGCACCATGCAGTGTTCCTGCCTGAAAGTCCTTTGTTCTATTATTTAAGAAAGAAATGGATGGAGGAACAGATGGAATGAGTGGAGCAAGTGACCAGCACTGATTCTTAGTGTGTCCGTAGGGATAGAAGTACATTAGGAAAGCTTTTCTGGAGAGAGCTGACAGGTCTCAACCGTAGATGTTGCAGATAGGGTAAAGAAGCTGAATTTAAACCCTTGTGACTCCTTTCTGCCTGCTCTTGATGCACAACTATCAGCAGGAAGGCGGGAAAAAAAAGCATCTTTCTCACTCTCTCTAGGGAACCAACAGCATGCCGCCAGGCTCAGGTCCTTGGCGATGGAGGGATGGTGTAGCACAAGCTGGGGATGTGGGACGTAGGCCTCTAAGCAGCATTTGTCTAGTGTACAAAGCTTGCCTACCTCCATCCCACCAATCCTGTCCTCTCTTCTCCCCTCCCCTCCCCTCCGCCCCTACATGGACACTGGGAGAAGTGCCGCCACATCACTGTACAGTGCTTTTCATCACTCAGTGACAGTGTGTCAACTCCACTCCCCATCACCAGCACAGCATACATTCTGATGTTCAGCGTCCTCGGCTGTGCGCCGCTTCAAACCCCTGCATTGTGACATCTGGATAACTTCACCTTGTGCATTCTGTGCTGATTTCCTACGACACACACATATTTATATGCCGAACCCCTGTCCTCAAAACTGGTCACGGCACCAGTGTGCGATAGTGAAAGGGTGATGGGCTGAAGTGTGGAGGGAGGTGTGTGTGTGTGTGTGTGTGTGTGTGTGTGTGTGTGTGTGTGTGTGTGTGTGTGTGTGTGTGTGTGTGTGTGTGTGTGTGTGTGTGTGTGTGTGTGTGTGTGTGTGTGTGTGTGTGTGTGTGTGTGTGTGTGTGTGTGATCTCCCAATCCTCCACAGACCACCTGTCAACTGCAGCCTCCATGTATGAGTGACTGGCTGTCAGTGTCTGGCCAGCATACCTGCCTCCAAAACAACCTACCCTCTCTCACAATTACTGCTCCACAATATTCAGCCACTCAAATCACTGACGAGCACAACAAAGAAAGAAAAACAATCTCTCTTTCCCTACTCTATATCGCTGTATCTCGCTTTCTTTCTTTTTCTCCATGAGTTTAAAAAACTCCATGGTGCAATTTAACCAATTTAAAGCTGTAATTCATAATTCAAAAAAAAAGAATCATATTGAGTTTAATAAAACATTATTTAGAAAAAAATGCATAATACTACTTTTCCAACTTTTCCAACTTTTCCAAAAAGACAACAAAGCATTTAGATTTTTTTTTGTAAAAGGTTTTAACAACTTCATTCCTATTCTCAAGGAACAATTAAAGACTTAAAATCTGAATTGCAGATGGACTATGCAAAAGGGGAAAAAAATGGGCTTGTGGTTAAAACAATCACAAATCCTACATTTTTCTTCAAATATAACATGAACATCTGGACTCAAAATATTCTGCCATAATTTTTATCTACCAATATCTGCACTGCCAGAACAAAAGTGGGAGTGAAAAGTGTAATTTGAAGTATGTATGTCAGCTAAATTGGACCAAAAGTTAAATAATTAAAGAAATAGCAATATTATATATATATAAGTGATTGTTATATATATATATATATATATATATATATATATATATATATATATATATATATATATATATATAGTGTTAAAAAGTTTAGGGTTTATTAATTCAATGAATTTAATAAATAACTTTAATTCAGCGAGGATCAAAAATGACAGTAAAATCCATTTATGATGTAACAAAAGATTTCGTTACTATTCCTCCTTATAAAACTTACTATTCCTCAAAGAATCCGGAAAAAAATTATCACTGTTTCCACCAAAATATTCAGCAGCAAAACTGTTTATAACATTGAAGCATTGATAATAATAATAAGAACAGTTTCTTGTGTACCAAAGCAGGAAAAGAATCATATGACACTGAAAACTGGAGTAACAGCAGTTGAAAAAAAAAAAAAAGTTTTTTAAATATATTAAAATTGTAAACAGTTAATTTAGATTGTAATACAATTTAAAAATATATCTCTAGAAAAATACATATACTTGAAATTGTAATTAGCTTTTCTTAATGTATATTGTTAATAATATTACATATACTTTTATATAATAGCAATACAGGTCATTGGTATGTCCTCATTACATTATATCTAGGTAAACACATGTTTGTGTAGGTGAAGGGACAGTGAGGAGATGCTTTCTGCAGAAAGCAATTAAATGATGTTGCTGTCTCATGGAACGCAATCAGGGAAATCGAATCTACAGGTAACCTCAGTGGAAAGAATGGTGTAAATGCACGGGGCTGGCTCAGCATTGCATGTCTGCTCTGGCGGCCGGGAGTGAGCTTGTTAAAGTTGATTTATTAGGTCTTGGTTTACACAAGCTTTCCATGGCAATGCAAGGTCAACTGTAATGGCCCTCTGAATGTGAATAAATCTACAGCTAAGCTAAACCACCGTCCTTCTCTCTTTGTTCGCCTCTCTCGGGTACATCTGCCTGCTAGGACATAACTTCAAGCTGATCGATCTCTCAGTACGCAAGCTTTTTATTTGCATTATCATCCTACATTATGGTATTGCATCTGAGAGAGAGAGAGAGAGAGAGAGAGAGAGAGAGAGAGAGAGAGAGAGAGAGAGAGAGAGAGAGAGAGAGAGAGAGAATAAGGAATTAGAAAAGGTTTCTTGTGTTGAACAATAGTCTTAACAATAGGTTTGAGGAGGCCACATTAACACACTTAGCAGATCATATTGCCATGGTGAAAAGGAGGAACCTAGCCGAAACAAAAAAAACTCATCATCATATGCCACACTGACAGTTTATTCTCACATTTCAAAAGAGAAAATATCTATAAACAACAACAGGAGAAAAGTTTTCTGTTTTTTTTCCTTTGTCACTTGCTCTATTACATATTGTGCATATCAAACATTCCCTATGAGGCACAAGGGATCAAATTTATTTGTTTTTGGATGTGAGGCATATGCAGGGGGAAATAATTTCTTTCTTGTCGGCAAAAGTTGTTGATTCTGTTTTGACGCCGCTCCATCACGCCTGCCTGCCCCCTCGTGACATCCACGTACACAAACGGCAGATCATACGGAAGGGGATGTCAGGGGACAAGCATGATAACAGATAACACACTCCCCACCATCACACTTTCAAACGACACTGCTGCGGACAAGCATGCTGCAGTCACAGCTTTTTAGTCACAGCTCTTTCTACTAAAGATTCCAGCTTGCTGTCTGCTTACAACCACTTTTGTTTCTGCTTCTAACAAATGTCCTGTCTGCTTTGCAGCTTTTGTCTTCTCTCTGCGCTGCACTGACTTTTTTCGTATTAAAAGGTCTATGTACGCTAGGGACTGTGCTATTTCAGGGTCTTTCAACAATCCCAAAGCGTGAAATCTGTGCAAAAGTATGATAAATCTTTCAATTCCCCGCAGGCCGACACAAACACGACTGTCAATAAGACAGAAAAGTTGTAGAGGCTGTTAACAACCATAAGAGCCCAGAGTTTATGCGGGCCGTCAGACTGAGGTGGATGGGTGATGACTGCTGTCCACCCAGCTGTGTGGATTGACCGGTGGAGGGGCCGTGTGTCAGGCCGAGCCCTGAGGTTCAGCTTCACTGCCTTCGGCTAGTTAATGCTGCCTGGAGCCTCGAATGACTGCAGCAGCACCAACCCCATCTGCTCTCACCAAACCTTAGTGCTCTGCATTGGCCATCTATATACTCAGAAAGGAAAAGCACAGTCCCTCACTTCTGCCCACATAAGACCTGAAAGATAGGCTATGCTCACAAATCCTCTATAAGACGACAATAACATACCAACAAACATCTGATAATGGAAACGATATATATATTAATATATATATAAATATATATATTTTTTTTTT
Source organism: Siphateles boraxobius (assembly GCF_051911475.1). NCBI lineage: Eukaryota > Metazoa > Chordata > Actinopteri > Cypriniformes > Leuciscidae > Siphateles > Siphateles boraxobius. The sequence continues at coordinate 12,906,562 of NW_027508919.1, forward strand.
CTGATTGGTTATTGCGGCATTTTGAGCGGTACCTGAGGTCTGCTGGGTTAGCATTATGACAGCATTAAGTCCAGACTGGCAAAATAAATTGAAACTATAGATTTGAAAGTGTGCAGTGATGCCTGGGATCACTTTGCAAGATGTGCAGAGCCAATATTCCATATAGCATTATCATAATGAGAACACGATTGCAAAGGAATGCTGTACATTTTTTGTGCATTAGTTGCCTAATGTATTACAGCGCGTTGTTACAGAGATAGCGCACCCACAATGGGAGTAACACTTACTGGCAAGCCATCTCATATAGGATGTGTTATATTAAATGGGCTTCAGTTTACTGGTGTTCTTTCACTCTTCAGCTTCACCTCATGCAGCTATTACTTTTAGGTGTGTTTTTTTCAAAAACATTTTGAAATTAACACCGGCCAACCTGCCAAATGCGGGTGAAAATCAACTGTGGCGGTAAACTAATTTCAACTCACTAGCTAATTTGGCGCATGGCGGGTAATGATTCATAAAGTATGTCCTATCACTTTCCATGTCATCGCTATCAGATCCCCTCCCCAAAAGAAGAGCCTCCAACATTAGTGAAACGAAACGTAAAGATGGCTGAGAGAAGTGCGAGCCAAGCCAAGACTTACAAATCCGAACACGCCGAACTAGGAGTCTGCAGGGTGTGCGTGTGTGAGTGTGTGTGTGAGTGTGCGTGTGTGTGTGTGTGTGTCAATTCAATTCAATTCAAATTTATTTGTATAGCGCTTTTCACAATACACATTGTCTCAAAGCAGCTTTACAGAAATTGCATTTCGGAAATGTACATAGAAAAATACAGTTAGTTAATCAAGTATTAATTTATGGCATAACATATCGCCGGCTTTGAGTCGTCTCTTCACAGGCGTTGGGGCATCTGAAGTCTCCGTGAGAGGCTGGATACAAACTGGAGCTGACGAACGCTATTTACCTCGGGACTAGCGTCCCGAGATAACAGCAGAAAGGCAGATGGGAAATAATTAGCATAGCTGATGTTCATAATGTTAATGCATTCGAACTGATTCAGCAGTAGTATCAAAGGTTAAGCATTAAGTGAATGCTTGGTTAAAGAGATGCGTCTTTAATCTAGTTTTAAACTGGGACAGCGAGTCTGAGGCTCGTACAATATCAGGAAGGCTATTCCAGAGTTTAGGAGCTAAATGCGAGAACGCCCTCCCTCCTTTAGTGGACTTAGATATCCTAGGAATGACCAGAAGCCTCGAATTTAGTGATCTTAAAGAGCGCGATGGATTGTATGGCGATAGAAGGTCTGTTAAATACACAGGAGCTAAACCATTTAGGGCTTTATAGGTCAGTAGGAATACTTTGTAATTGATACGTAACTTAATAGGTAACCAGTGTAGAGATGATAAAATAGGTGTTATATGATCATATTTTCTTGATCTAGTAAGAACTCTAGCAGCTGCATTTTGCACTAACTGTAGCTTGTTGATTGAGGATGCAGGACAGCCAGCTAATAAAGCATTACAGTAATCTAGTCTCGAGGTCATGAATGCATGAACTAACTTTTCTGCATCAGAAACAGATAGCATGTTGCGTAGCTTAGCAATGTTTCTAAGGTGGAAAAAGGCTGTTCTTGTAATATATGAAATATGATTTTCGAAAGTCAAGTTGCGGTCTAGTATAACACCCAGGTCTTTTACTGTAGTGGACAAAGTAACAGGACATCCTTCTAAATTAAAGTTGTATTGTAAGGGATTTTGTGGGTAGTTTTTTGGACCAATAAGTAGTACCTCCGTTTTATCTGAATTTAATAGCAGGAAATTACACGTCATCCAGCATTTTATATCATTTAGACACTCTGTCAATTTAGATAAGTTAGTGTTTTCATCTGGTCGTGATGAGATATATAATTGAGTGTCATCAGCATAACAGTGGAAATTAATTCCATGTTTTCTTATAATATTACCAAGTGGCAGCATATATATTGAGAATAGCAGAGGGCCTAACACCGATCCTTGCGGCACTCCATAGTCTACTGACGTTATCTTTGATTTTTCCCCATTTAGACAGACAAAATGGTAACGGTCTGATAAGTAAGATCTAAACCAGCTTAATGCCTGTCCCTGAACACCAGTGTAGTTTTGTAGTCGATCCAGGAGTATTTTATGATCGATAGTGTCGAACGCAGCGCTTAGATCGAGTAGAACTAGTATTGAGATACAGCCTTGGTCAGAAGCTAAAAGTAAATCATTTGTAATTTTAACTAGCGCAGTTTCTGTGCTATGATGCGGTCTGAATCCCGACTGGAATTTTTCATAGATATCATTTTCTTGTAAGAAAGAGCACAATTGAGCGGACACAATTTTTTCTAGTATTTTAGACATAAATGGAAGATTTGAGATGGGTCTGTAATTTGCTAAGTTATTTGGATCTAATTGCGGTTTCTTAATGAGAGGTTTTATTACTGCCAGCTTGAATATTTTTGGAACATGACCTAAAAATAAAGACGAGTTAATAATATTAAGAAGAGGCTCTTCGACTACAGGTAACACTTCTTTCAGTAGTTTAGTGGGTATTGGATCTAATAAACATGTTGTTGGTTTAGATGCAATGATAAGTTTATTTAGCTCTTCCTGTCCTATAGTTGTAAATCGGTGTAGTTGTTCTAGAGGGGCCATAATTGAGGCTGAATCATAAGACATCATAGAGGATTGTATATTTACAATTGTGTTTCGGATGCTTTCTATTTTCTCATTGAAGTAATTCATAAAATCATTACTACTATATTGTAATGGAATATTTTGCTCTGGTGATGTTTGTTTATTTGTTAGTCTAGCCACGGTGTTGAATAAAAACCTTGGATTATTTTGGTTATTTTCTATTAGTTTGCGGAGATGCTCAGCCCTTGCTGCTTTTAGAGCCTTTTTATAACGTGACATACTGTCTTTCCACGCGATTCTAAAGACCTCTAAATTAGTTTGTTTCCATTTACGCTCTAAGTTACGAGTTTCTCTCTTGATTGCATGCGTAGCACTGTTGTACCATGGTGCTTTAGTTTTCTCTCTTACCTTTTTTAATCTAATTGGTGCAACAATATCTAGTGTACTAGAGAACATGGTGCTCAAACTGCTAGTCATTTCCTCTAGTTCATCTGTTTGTTTGGGTGCACTGCGCAGCTGAGATAGATCAGGTAAGCTATTTGAGAATCTATCTATAGTGGTTGGAAGGATTGTTCTGCCTGGTCGATAACGTTGCGCAACGTGACAAATTTCAGCAGTACGTATTATACAAGTTACCATGTAATGATCAGTGAGATCATCACTTTGCGGTATAATATTTATATCAGTTGGATTGGTTCCATATGATATAATTAAATCTAGTGTATGATTTAGACGATGAGTGGGACCGCTGACGTTTTGCGTGACCCCAAAGGAGGTGTGTGTGTGTGTGTGTGTGTGTGTGTGTGTGTGTGTGTGTGTGTGTGTGTGTGTGTGTGTGTGTGTGTGTGTGTGTGTGTGTGTAAAACGTTATAAACTGGCAGCCTGCTAATATTCAACTTTTTTTAATTAAACATTCATTTTAGAGTGAGCTATATTTAGAAAAGGAATCACAACAAAATAAAAAAGAAGTCATGGAGAAATCTGTTTTTATTTATTTATTTTATGATATCCGATTGACTGTTGTAAAGCTGAAAGGCATTCTCTGATTCAGAATTTGATTATGTATATGTACAATAGAAAGTTGAAAATTTTTGAAACCGGCGCTACCTGACAAGAGACAGCAACAAAAAAAGGCTGCTGTCTTCCCTTTTGCCAAATAAGTAGGAAAACTTCAATACCCATACTGCGCTGGGCATGATGCCGTCCAACGCGATTCCCACCAGTCTGGTATGGATACGCTTAATTTGCTTAAGTAGGAAATACTTCTTAGCAAACTTTTTGTCAGTATGGAGTCAACGTGTATCAAGACTTCAAAGAGTAAACATTTAGAAGCAGTAAGTTACTTTCAGTTTGCATTGAAGGATTCAACGCATTGTAGGCAATGGCTAAAGGCTGAAAAGAATCGTAAATGCAGACAGAACGTCACAACAGAAAATCTGAAAAACCTCTGTGTTTGTAGTCAACATTTCAAACAGGATGACTATGAACAGTGTTTTAGGCCAAAAATAGAAGGAAAGAATAAAAGAAACTGCAGTTCTGTCAGTTTCACCCAACCTCTGAAGCAAAACGCGGTCACGTGTAGCTGTTGTCATAGTGTTCCATTTTTACATACAATTTTCAGTGATAAACCTACCCTTACAATAACTGTTCTGTTAATAACACTCTGTCGAACTCACTGTCTGTGGGCGGGGATACAAATATGCGAAAGTATAACCTGTAATTTTCGTGAAAGCCTGACAATTGCTGACAAATAAATGTACATTTCTAGGTCTTACGTTAAGTTAGCCTTCCTTAAAATCAACTAGTAATTAAATCCCTGGCCAGGGATACCAAAAAAACAAGTTTGTAACTACTTCTCTCTCTCCTCCTCCCTGCACACAGACACACACTTAAAAAAAACAGCAAGTCAATACACAAAAAACCCAAAAACTACACCATTCCCACCTGCCTCAGGTATCGAATAAGTTTCCTCAAGTTCCTAAAAAATTCAAAAAGCCATAAAAGGTCAGATTCATCTACAGAAAGGTGGGCAGTCTGTCAGATATCCCAGCTAAGGTCAAACATTTTTTGTGCTTTTTAACCACACAAAAAAAAACCACCACTGCAAAGACAGAGTCCAAAAGCTGCACACCAACATCGATCTGTAAGATTGTCAATTAGGATAAACACGAAGTTGAACAAACAGCCTTGGCATTCCCCAAAAGAGTCTTTGCGGTGTCTGTTCGACACAGTCGAGGTGTTAATAACAGTCAGGCCAACCTTAACATACCACCCGTAACATAACATCTAAGCATTTACTCCCCGGCCACAGGAATTGTCGCAAAGTAACGCTGCCTAGACCTACCAGTCAGATTAGCATTAATCTTTCAGCTAATATGGTAAGTTTAATTTTAGGAAATTAACTTTTGCCTACAAGACTCCTCAGAGCCTAAATGAATTACATGTCAAGCTATAGCCGCCGGTCGTACCTAACTCTGTGGCAAAGCTATCCAGAAGCTCATTGTGTATGTAAATTCCTCTAATTGGAACTGGCAAGTGAGTGTAACGATGCAATTTTTGTAATGATTTCAGTTTCCTCTTGTGGAACATTTAACATAAAAAGACAAATGCATAAAGCCACATTTAATACAAAATAATTGGCTAAACAGAGACATAAATTGCTACTTGTAAAATTAAAGCCTAAAATGAAATAAAAAATAAATAAATAAATAAAAATCAATACTGGATTCACTGTGTAATTTTGTTGAAAGGAAAACCAGAGTCGGAATAGATGCTTTTGTCAGACAAGCAATCTATGATGAAACCCAATACCTTCCTGTTACAGTAAATGGCTATAAGAAATCGTATCCCTATGTTAATACCAGTTGGGTGCCAAGAGGTGCATAAAGCAGACTGGAGATGGGCGATATTTCTGAACTAATGCAATTAATAAATAACACTTTCAGCAATGAGGTCATTAACACAAGTTACTGGACTGTTTCCTGCTCTTGTCAGAAGATCAGGCGAGTACACACTGTTTCACTGAACACTTAATTATCAGGATTGCAAGGCTTCCTCGCAACTCAGCGGTAACTTTTCCAGCAGTTTTCCCCAGCTGATTACCCACTCTCCCATTCTCATTCAACCCCAGTCATTTTTAACATGAACACAGCCAATTTCTTTCTTACTTCTGCAATTAAATGTGAAGTATTTTACTGATGAGCCAATGTGGGATTCAGCAAGCATCACAAAGGACGATTAGTATGTCCGCCTCTAGGGTTTAATTCCGAAGACAAATGCTTTAAAGCACCATAAGACAAGAACAGTCTATTGCAGTGATTAGAACCGACTTTGTTTGAGCGATCAAAATGTATTAATTGTGGACAAAGGTTAAAACAGTGATTTATGCTGAAATGTCCAGGAAACTACCTGACGACGCTAAAAATGCTAAGAATTATGAAACAGAAGCAGCAAAAGGAAACCCACACTTTTTTCAAAGAGTGCCAGCTAAAATTCAATTCAGACAGTAGAAACTATTGATGCTACCTTAAAAGGTAAGGTAGGAAATGTTTTCATAAACATTTTTTGTTATACTGGTTGAAACTCTATTCACATCCTTATAGTAATCAATAATAGAAGTGGTCTAAATATTTAAAAAAAAGTACATATATCTTCTGTTGAAGTATCAAGACCAAAAAATATTTGTCCAATCATTGCATTCGGTCCGAATTCAATTTATAGGATGTCCTACCTGCCTCCTCACACCCTGCTCGCACAGACATTACACATCTTCCGTGTGTTCCATGAGGCTATGCAGAGTTGTAGACAGACAGTCACCGACAGTTGTAGACAGACAGTCACCGAGCACCGCAAACAAACAGCAGCCGCCTTTTACAGTTCCTCTTAAACCAAAACAATAAGCTTATGCTGCGTTCACGACATGTCATAATAACCGTAATTAAGAGATGGCAACACATGACGCATTACTCAGAGCTGTTCACGTCCTCGGACTCTGAATTATGTGTTCCTATGGCAAAACTTTCAATGCTAAAATTAATCTAAAGCAGTCAGGTGGTGCAAGTCAGAGCTCCAAGTTGCTTGCGTTCATTATTATTGTAGTGTTATGTGATTTGAGACTTAAGGGAAATTTAATGCTGTCTCTCGTGACACTTTGCAGACTCGGCTCTGGCTGTGTGCGTTCATGTGTTTTGACGGAGGCGTGGCTTTGGAGAGCGTTCTGAAGGGAGGGTGGGATCCTTTGCTTTCAAAGCTAGATCGCTATTGCTAGCATTTACAAAGTTAACCACCCTAACTTTAAAATTGTTCAGAGGTTAAGGGTTGGTGAGTGGAGGCTCAAAGGTCCACCCTGATCAATGTGCAAGTGGCAGCATGTTATGAGAGACCAGACCATGGGGACGCTGGCCACTCAAAGCAAGGGGCATAGTAACGTGATTTAGAAATTGTCTGATGCCACAAGGTCTCCATCATTTCCTGTTTTCACTGCACATCCCTAAGGCCTCATTCTGTAACACTACAGAAAATAAATATTGATTCAACAGGCCTCAATGACAAAGTAAAACGAAATGAGAACATGTGAGAGAGGAAAAGGAGGGAATAGAACAACAACAGAGAAACAAAGAAATGAGGAAGACTGGAAGGTTCAAGCCAAAGAATCGATGTGGAGTCAAATTAAGAAATTAAGTACCATTTAACTGAAGGTACAGCTAAAGAAAGGAACAACTAACTTGGCTCATTTATTGAAGCAGACGTACCAGTTTTAAAATCTCACTTAATCAGCTTTTCAGCGACAATGTGTTGGGGATCTGTGAACAGTGCCTCAAACAGCTTTGCAACAATGGGAGCAGCTGTAATTTTCTGCACCCCTTTGCTAACTTACAAGTAATGGGTTTATCTATACAGACTGCCCGTGATTGATACAAGCTCCCCAAATCTCCTTAGTTCCTTCTGAAGGAGTCTAATAAATACAGGTCAGACATTCTTCATATTCTTTTTTTTGCTGTTAATTCTCTGACACTTGTCTAATAGGATTTATGCGCTGCTAATTTTAATTGTACCGGCGCATACAACAAATATTTAAACCCTTCTGTTTATCTCAAGCAGAGTTCTCACATTCAAACCCCATTCACACAGCTCCACCTGAAAGAACAGGTGCCAGTGCATTGCTGTGGGCTGCAAAGAAGCTAAAGAAGAAGATAAACAATAGCTCAATAGAAGTCAACAGAAAAAGGCCATAGAAACAGATCCAAGGTAGTGCTTTGAGGGTGACTTTCTACAAGAGTGCTGAAATAGTTGCAAGAAATGTACACAGTAGCTTGACAATGAAACAATCATGTCATGTTGTTACGATCGTAGTTATTAATGCTAGTGTGTTGCATGAATCTTGCTAAACCCTTTTAAAAACTTTCGAAGATTATATATATATATATATATATATATATATATATATATATATATATATATATATATATATATACACACACACATATACACACAAAGTTTGTCTTTGCTCTATAGTGACTAAATATTTTTTTTAAATCACCTTTTGAAGTGACCGATAAGGCCTGATCGCCTTTTTGATGTACAGTAAAACTGCAGCCCTGTTCGACTATCAAGTTAATTGGTGTCAGTAGCCTCAAAAATGGCTCTGTCAATCCAGAATATCCAAGAGGGAGTCTTCTCTTCCAGTTCTTTAGTTATTACCCAAAAAACACACACAAAAAAACTTTTATAGGACAATTCCCACATGTAACGGAAGGCACACACAATTTTCGATTTTCAGCAGTGCTCTTTCTGATTTGCCTTTAATTTGGGATGTAAGCATCAAACTTTACCACTCTGGGGAACAGAGCGAAACATAGTTGGTGATGCATTCTCATCATCACAAACCATTGACAAATGCCTCCTTAAATAAAAGGTGCCATAAATCAGTTCTCTTAAATCAGTCTTGGACAAGACGGATATGATGTAAGTGTGAAGGAACAGGTCACTTTTAACAAACCCCTAGCCATTTTCTGCTCTCTTGAAAGTTGCGAACAAGTTTGGTTTCTGAGATTGAGAGTAGCTAGTTTTAGGATCTGCGATTAAAATGAAAACCAATTTAGATCTTAATACCATCAAGACATAATGCATTTAGTGGAGGGGAAAAAAAGATAAAAAGAGATGTGATTCTTATTATCTAATTAATCCTAGCATGGCCCAAGGTTATTTAATTTGTTGAAAGATCATTAACAAGTCCTCATCCGGCAAATAAAATAATCAGGATCTTAATTTGCTCAAATTCAGGAAAGGATTCCAATAAACAAAGGCGGGCGATATTGAAGGCTGGAGATGGCCGTGAAGCTGACGGAATTAGGGGAGCACTAATAACAGAGAACAGTGGGCAACTTAATAGCTCCGACAACAGTGACAATCATTTACACATTGTGCCCACATGACGCCCCATAAACAGGGAACAAAACATTAAGTTGTCAAGCTGAAATGATGGGTATTTAAGTGACTGAATCATGGTGTGTGGAAATTGTTTTTTGCCTGGGCGCTTTATGTTTGTCTATCAATTCAAACAAACACCCCAAAAAAAGACAACTGTAATTCATCAAGCCAAAATTAAAAACAGAAAAGAAAGTTAAAGTGGAGAAATTGTTTAATGATTATCAGCTGTAAGATAGGGTGATGATCCTGGAAGCACAGACAGAAATTAACCAAGTGTCCTCCAAAAGAAAAACACAGTTTCAGGGAACATATAGTCAAAATATGTTTTATGTAACACGAGATGTGAAGTTCAGAAAACAAATATCCACCCGTTGTCAGCTCATGTTCAAATGTAAAAGTAAATGATGCTTTCATTTGCACCTTCTCTTTCTATCCATATTGCCTTGATTACAGGGAGGAATGCATAAATCATTCTGACATATCCTGTCTAAGCTGCCGTGGACGTTTCCGGTACTCTGACCACTATATCCTTAACATCCATCAAATGCAGCCATTAAAAAACCAGCACATACAAAATCTGCTACTTAAAAAAAATCAATCTGTCCCTGCGATCGATTTCTTATGTTCCCGAAACCAGCACAGAATCGATAGGTTGGCGGGGCCGCTTGAAGGATGTTACGGCTATCGCTATGATAATTCTAAATCTTAAAGTCTACTTTATCTACAGAACCTACGACATCTAAAACACCTGTCATCTGTATTCCACAGACCTTGAGGCAAGATTCATGCTTTCTCATAAAGTCCTGTATCTCCTACACTTGCTTCCTCCTGGATAATGACACAACACAGAGATCACTTTATTAAGGGGGAAGGTTGGAAAAATTGAAATAGGTACCTTAGTATTGCACACAGAGTGAAATGAAAGGAATAGGCTTAGTCCCACAATGAGTGTTGAAAAGAAAAAGAAAAAAGATCTCAAAGAATATAGGTTGTTTACTAAGAAGTAAAATGTTCCCAACTGTTTTGTCATCCAATTTAAATGGTCAACAGACCCAATTTAAATGCTGAGTATATTTAAAAAAAAATGTCAGCATAACTCCAGGGAATATTAAATTCACTTTCTGATAATGAAGTAGAGTTTCCTTCAGCAGAAGCTGCTGAACACCACCTTAGAATCCAAGTCACACATACAGATTTCAATATGGCATACTCTGCATACAGAAAGAATCCCCGAAAGGACAGAAGTCAGAACTAATAAATAATATAGACTTGCTCTCTGTCCAAGATTAAATCTCAAAAAGATCCAAATTTTTTCAACATCAAAAACACTTTTATACAAAAGAAATAAATTGCACTTTTTACAGGAATGATTTCAACGATGTTCAATCAGATAAGATGAAGCCAAATACTACCGCCATCACATGACCAGCTGAATACTACTATTAACCCCAATTATTTGTCATGCAAAATAGATCAGCTCAATCATGGGTGACAAATAAGCCGCTTGGTTATTTCGCCAACGCAATCTGGTTACCGAAAAAAGTATCATAAAGTCCAAAGGCAAAACCTAAATGAACATGCCTGTCCTTACCTTTATGGTTAATCTCACAACCCAGATGTACAAAGGTCAAATGCATGACCTGAATGGCAGCCTAGAAAAGAGTCAAGTTTCCAAACTCTTTAAAACTCCAATCACATTGGAATAAAATTATAATTTAACATTTAAAATGTAAAGCATTTAAACTATGTATCCTATATATTATATTTTTCAGTCACACTTCTTTCTTCTGTTGGTGTGATTTTATTCTGTTTATTCTAACAAAACAGTGTCAAGAGTATTTATACTTGTTTGGTTATTCTTAAATGTTATGTGTCTTACTACTTACTACTATAAAAGCTCTTTCTGATTCTGACTTAACATCTAGACTTCAGCTATTTTTTAAATATAGCTTAAATACAAAAATAAGAGTGTACTTATGCATGTGTCAGTGTTGATCAGTGCAATACCTACTTCAAACAAACTATATTCCAGACAAATATCTTCCAATTTGACACACTATTTATGCACGGCAAAAAAACACAAAGACCTCAAAATAACTCTCAAACTGATATGAGGCTAATACAACACATTTGCACTTTATAAATGTATTACACAAGACTGTTAGTCTCTCACTGCCTGTGTAATGCATAGGGCAGAAATGTGCATTTATTCAATCTGTTCAAAAACGAGAAGCCCTCTTTATTACTATACAAGAGGCCTATCACTTTTAGGAAAAACTTAAACGCAAAATTGCATTTTTTTTTATCTTTTAATTACGGCATACAATGTGCATGCATAGCTAGTAAAAACAAATATAAAATTAAAACAAGTTTCTTTGAGTGTCTCCTCACACATTATATCGAGCAGGTGTGACATTTGTAACTATTGTCAAATCACATAAAGTAGTGGTTTCTGTCCATATGTTCACCTGAAAAACAAGAAATGTAATTTGATATTTTTCGATCAGAGCATCCCTATCTTAAACACAAACCTGAGACTTGAAAGTGTGATCAGAAAATACAAACAGATCCCAGTGTGATTTTCACAGAAGAGCTAGTGTGTGTGTGTGTGTGTGTGTGTGTGTGTGTGTGTGTGTGTGTGTGTGTGTGTGTGTGTGTGTGTGTGTGTGTGTGTGTGTGTGTGTGTGTGTGTGTGTGTGTGTGTGTGTGTGTGTGTGTGTGTGTGTGTTGTGTGGGCAACGAGGTGCGTTTTACTCCAGTGCTGGAGAAATTCCCCCTCTCTCTCTCTCTCTCTCTCTGCCAGGGTAAACAAGCGAGGCCATGTAAATACCACATCGCCTTATGATTGCTCAGACACGGGAGACGGAGGATCCCCCCGCTGCGGCAGCCAAGCTGACAGTCAGCCAGATGTGGAGGAGCTGCCCAGATAATACAGCACCACACACAGGATATTCAGGCAGGGCTTTCATTGGATCCCTCGCCAATTCACACGTCGTTCAAACACACACATACATGTGCATGCAGATGAGCATCTGAACCAACCGAATGGGTTCACTCACTCACTTACAGAACTGTCATAAATCCACAAACATCCAAGAACAAACACGGAAGAAACTTGTTCCTTGTTCCTATACTGTGTATGTTTTCCCTTTGAGCAGGTTCCAAACCATCCCACACTGTGTTTGTCTGTGAGTGTGGGAGTACGCACACTCACAGAAGCACATGGAGGCCCCAGGCACCCAGGCCCACATACATTGCTACACAGCTCAACAATCACACCACTGCTCCTTACATGATGCAATTAAAGCAGAGCCCTTGCAGGACTGAACATGTTTACCCAGTGCTTCTCTGCTTTGCTGGTGTAAAAATTGCACAATTATTATTTTTTTAACATTGTTTTTCTGAGCCTAAATCTGTAAATGTGAAAAATATGCTGCTTATGACATGCTCTTTCTTTTTTTTTAAATATATATATACAGTGGTTATGACATTTATGAATCAGAAATAGAAATAACATTCTGCACAATAAATAATCAAATTTGTGACAGTGATCACGTGAAGAACTTCAATAGGTTCTTGCATCCCAACATGCTTTTTGGAAAATCAGATTACTAAAATATTCTGCAATCGATCTATATTCGATTTGGCTTAAAACTTAATGAGCTTATTTACTGCAATTAGTACAATTAATATTATTTATAACTTTAATAAAATCTATTTTTTATTATTAGTAGTAATGGTAGTAATAGTAACTGAAGATTTTTCAGTTCTCTTATATTTTATTTAAAATAGTGCACAATCTTATATATTTCTTCTTTATTTTTTACCAAAATCATACATCATAAACATACTTTAAATGTGGTCTTACACTTCTGCACCACCACTGTGTATAAAAGTGAAATCATCTATTACAGTGGTTCCCAACTGGTTTGGCCATGCATCCCACATTTTCCCATGATCAGTAAGCCACGACCTACATATGGAATTATATATATTATAATGCATTTGTTTTGTTTTTTAAAACAAGCAAATTTATTTCACATTAATTATTTTCGACACACACAAGAACAGTCCCACTTTACACATATATTGTAAGAATATGACTAATACTGATAAATCAACAGTAGGCTTTAAGTAAGGCTATTAAATAGAAGTCCGAAACAAGTTTTTGTTAATACAATAAAGTTGGTACGTTTTTTCGAGCCACCACATTCATTTAAAAATACACAAACTAGCGCAAAGTTAAAATAATGTGGCATGTTGGGGTTATGGAAACAACAGTCCCCATGGTGAATACACAATACTAACATGAACTGTTAATGAAACATGGAAACTGCTCCTGATGAATAGAATGAACATCATACCTGCATGCAAATCCTTCCCAACTAGCAAACAAGCAAGCAACTTTATTTATATAGCACATTTTCAAACAACATTTCCCAAAGTGCTTTACAAAAATAATTGCATTAAAATCATACAACAAAACAAACATAACTTATTCAAAAGCTAAAGAAAATAAGTTTTTAAATAAGACTTAAAAGTGCTAATTGATGGAGCTGATCTCACATGGAATGGGAGACTATTCCAAAGTTTTGGACCTACCACAGAAAAAGCAAGATCTCCTTTTGATTTTAAATGACAAAAAGAAACTACATGCACACAACATGCCAGTTAAGTGATGTATTGGTACTTTACTTCTATTTCATGACTTACTAATTGACAACGTAAATACGACTCTGCATGATCGTAGTTTCTTTTGCGCTTTATATATAGTGAAGAAATATACAGCGCACGTCGCATTTGCCTGTGCAATTGAAGAGTGTGTGCTACGAGCACAGTAGAACGGCTGACAGGACAGGTAAGTTCGATTTCCTGAGATGAGAGACTAAATAACGTTACAATAGTGACACTAACATACAGCCTGACAACATCTAATCTGACCGCAGATACTAAATTGGGACAACACGTTTGTCTCAGGCACTCTTTACTTAAACTGTGTCTGACAGAAGAGTCGGTGTCACTTCCGAAAACTTAGGCAGCTGACTTATTGCCTCGCTGCCTTATAGGCAATGACTTTGCAGGCTGCGTTTGTCTACGAAGGCACCTCACAAAAACTGATTTCGGACAGACTTCTGAGGCAGTGTAACGTTTTAATGATCCACAAAAAACTTTGGTGATAACTAAGCAAATATTTCATTACTATGATAGTAATTTCTCACTAGAAATGACATCTGAAGTGGAAAACGTTGGCCAAAAACATACATTTACGCACAAACTTACCAGCAACCGCAACTTTCAGATGCCATCTTTCTTTTTCTACCTTAACTGTCACAGAATAGAAAGCACAGGATTAATCGTATTAATAAAACTTAAAATTATTTTCTTTATTTAATAACATTTATTAAAACAATTGCATGTTAAGAATTTTAAACAGCCTATATAAAATAATATAGCTTCAAAGCATAAAAGCTAGTAAATAATAAAGAGGCCCAGAAAACATATTACAACCAATAAACAAAGAGTATATCTGTATATCTGAACGTTTTCCATTCAAGAGCTGTGAGTGATTTTTTGTTTGAATGTTTTATTATTACTGATGACATCATAGAGAGACATCACACATCCGATAAACTGCATTCACACTAATGCAGAGATCTCTTGTGAAATATAAGATGTGGTTTGTCCTGTTTAATCCCTTAAGACATAACTGACTGCGTTTACATTAATTTCACATCATAAAAGCTTTTATAGATGCAAGTAGGGCTGTGCGATATAGCTAAAAAAATTATCACAATATAATGTTTCATATTCTTCTGTATCGATAATTATTGACATTTTTTATAACTTTTTTTTAAAGACAAGTAGAAAAGTTTGAATTTAAACCACTGTTTTTTTTAAAAAATGTATCCACATTATTAAGGCAAACAACAAATTATAGTAGTTTTAGCAGTCAAAAACAAAATAAAATGTAAACAAAAATATCTTCTTTATGTCTTATATTAAGTTAAAAAAGTAAGTGTTAAAGAAACTCTTGAACTTGTTAAAATGTTACAAATTGTGAGCAATGTTAAAGTGTAAACATAGAACAATCAAGGCAAACTTTGAGGTAGATCAACATCTGTAATAAGTAGAGGTGTAATTGTTCACAAAATTCACGTGTCACGGTTCGGTACATTTTCAATACAGCAAAAAAAAAATGCCAGAGAAAGGTCCTTGATTTTTTTTTTATTATTATTAATTATTAAAAGAAAAAATATTTTTAAATAATTGAGAGTTTTTCTACATCTTGAAACTTTCAGTTTTATAAATGGGGGTAATCTTAGAGTGATGAACAAATAATGTTTTGGTCATCTCATTAAAAATAAATAACATTTAAATATGATAATATTTGAGTTTTGAAGTGCTGGAAAAAAATGTGTGACATACTTGAAAGCATTTTACTGTTCCTGCCAAACTTCCATGGTTACAGTTGTATGTATATACATACATACATACATATACACACACATATATATATATATATATATATATATATATATATATATATATATATATACACTAGTGCTGTGCGGTAAACCGGTTCAAACCGAAAACCGGTTTAAATTTTCGTCAAGATATTGATTTTGAATAAACCACCATACCGGTGTATTTAATTACACAACGTTCGGAACGAACGTTACGCTGCGCGACACTTTTTCAGACGCACCCTTTACAATGTTGCACTTCTAAGCAGCGACGAGTGAGGGTAAACAAACAGCAGTGCTCTGTTACATTACATGGACGATGGATGCGGAGCGCATTATTGTAGCGCTAAAGTACATTAATATAATGCGTGAGCGCGAATCTCTCTGCTCGCGCGCGGAATATAATGTGCCGCGCTCTCAGATACACGCTGCTCTTGTTAAAATAGGTCTATTTTCTCTGTGTTCGCTCAGAGAATCCTGCACTTAAAACGTGTTCAGTGCAATCGCGAATCTCTCCTCTTCCCCAGCTAACAATTTTAGGTTATAAGAATGTTTTCATAACGTTCCCATTAAGTTATAAAAACGTTAACGTTATTTCTGAATGTTCTAGGAACATTCAAAATGTCCAGTTTTTTGGACGTTGTATTAACGTTATTTCTTGGTTATAAGAACTCCATTCAAAACGTTATAAGAACGTTCAATTCTCTCGTTATATAAACGTTGTATTAACGTTCTTGCTTGGTTATAAGAACATCATTCAAATGTCATTAGAACGTACAATTCTCCCGTTATATAAACGTTGTATTAACGCTACTTCCTAGTTATAAGAACGTTATTAGAACGTTAAGAAATAACAATTTTAGGTTATACTGGGCGCTATTCTATTCTACAATATTCACTAATGACAGTAAAATAGACCATCCTCAATTTACCACAGTCAATTTACTGCAGTAATTCCTCTCTCAACCAGTAGAAAATGCTTTGAACACCTGATTATGCATGAAAAAAAAAACGTCATAAACCGGAAAACCGGCATAATTTTGAAAAAACACGTGATATAAATTTTTGGTCAAACCGCCCAGCACTAATATATATATATATATATATATATATATATATATATATATATATAGATATAGATATTATTGCGCAGCTCCCCCTGTCAATGATCTAGCACCCCCTCAGCACCAGCGTTAAAAATGATCTGTCCCCGCCCCTGGTGTCACTTGATCTAGATCGGCTCGAGCTGCACAGACAATGGTCCAAACTGAGCGAACTTTGGTCCAGAACTTTGTTCTGCTTTCATTACGTTTGCCTTCTGATGTTGGGCAACGTTGTGATGGTTGTGCCATCTTTTACTTCGCAGTCCACTTACGAATCACGGTCGAATGGAACGCACCTAGAGGTCAACAATATGTGGAGAGCGCAGTTCATGGTTGCAAAGCAACGACAGACGCCAAGGGAGTGCAATCGGTTTGGAAAGGAGACAGCGGCACAGCCGCGCATGCCACGCCTTTTTAGAACGGCCCCTAAGATCTACGGGCAAAGCGTGTTCATTACCGACAATGGTATACCGTCGATAAATACCGATACCGTTTTAGCGCCCAGCCCTAAATGCAAGTACATTAAACCACTTGCACGGAGTCTCAGTCGGTCAGTGAGTTTCATATTTTTTATATATAAGCCCACTGTATTCCAAACGACTTAAATGATGCTTTCGTAGAGCAGTAAGGAAAATACCGGTGGGGGAGACCGTGCACTGCAAGCGTAACATCAATCAAAGCACGTTTCTCACAGCGCAGATCCTGTGCAATGAAGACCAAGAATGTCATTGTAATTCACTTCAGCCTTTACAAACTTTATGAAAGATTATTTTATGGAAGGTTCGAGTGGTGTGTGTGTGAGGAATTGGAAGCAAGCAGAAAACGTATTCTAAAACACATGCAGCGTTAAAAATTCAGATTCAGATGTGCCTTGATGCCTGTCTACCCTTTTTCAGTTTTTGGATGCAGCCAATAGCTTTCACGCACATCTTTCAAAATAAAAGTCTTGCATCAGAAAAACATTTAGAATTACGTTTTTTGTTGTTGATGTTGTTTCTTGCACACTCCGCAAAACCCTGATCTAATATTTTGTAAAAGGCCAGGTACTGCTCTTCAGGATTGACCTTTAACCCTCTGAGGTCGACTATCGCGTCTCGCTTTTTTTCTTATCAGTGCAAGAGAAACTCAAAATACTCTGTTGATTTTGATCTTACATATTAAGTGTTGTACATCATTAGATCCTGATAAGTGTATATTTTTTTTGTGGATACTCAAAATAAAAACAAAGTGTTGTGCTTTTCGCCAAATAAAGAAAAACAAACATGATGCGCGTTCTGCCTTCTCTCTGTCAGTTAAGTCCATTCTGAAACGCGTCCGAAAATTAACTGTAATTCCGCGAATACTTATACAGGCACGAGTGTTTTTCCATAATGAATCTTGAACTCTCTTATTTTAAATGAATTAATTCATATAAAAAAACAAATATTCTCAGTTTATGTAATCTGTATGAAAAGAGAGAGATGTTTCTTTCCAGCTCATTATACCTAATTACGCGTTAATGTGCCACGTCCACGGAGAGCGCGCGGTATTTAAAAGCAAATGATCAAAGCAAGCCATTCAAACATGCCAATGCCCACCAGCTGGATTATAAAACACATCGTGTTTAGTAAGTATCTTACTACCGCTGTGTACACTGCGTATCCCTACGCTGTGTGGAATAATACTATCTAATAACCCTGGAAAATGTACAAGAAGTGCTGGTAGTTTCATTTCGAGGAGCAACGGATCCAGCTGATATAGTAAGTCATTTATTCTTAAGTGCTTTGTTCTAATCGCGATATTGAATAGTGTCTGACTGTAAACCGCAAAAAGACTGTTTAAATATGAATTGCGTGTCTGTGTGTAGGCTAAATGATGAATGAACGGCACAGGCGTGCACGCTTTGTTCACTACAGTTATGCCGTTCATTCACTCTCACACCTACATTAGTAAACGTTATGTTACATGAACACATCCAAACTATATTGCTATAGCCTACTAAGATGAGTAAAAATAGACTGAAATATGTTGAACTAAAATGTCTGTACAAGCAACAAACTGCAAATTCACATGTATATGCTAATATATCATACACAATATGTTACAGACTAAATATGAATGTTTAGACAAGATTTTGTGATTAGTTTTGGATAGATTATAAAGTTTTGACTGTAAAAAAAGACTACTGTCACATTAAATAGGTACGCTTTGGTTCACCAACTTCTGCTCATAGTTAAATATACTATAGTATGATGTTTTGTCAAAAATAAAGTAGGTATATTGAATTATCAACTAAGATGTTATTATAGTGTTTGTTCCAATATGCAAACTAATGAATCCTTACCTTTTTTTAATACGTATGATAAAATGTATACTTTTTATAAAGAAATACACTTGAAATATTGTTAAAATTGTAATTTTTGTTGTAATTGTAACCTATTTGTAACCTAACCATTCTTTGGGATCCTGTGACACACCTGTGTGAAAGGGCTAATTAATATGCAGCTCATTATGTATGTGGCATATTATCCGGCATTTGTCTTCTCAGGTGTGAACACGCCTCCACGCATATTGCCTTTCCAAACAAAAGGTGTCTAATAAAATTTAAATCAATGTATTGTTTTGTGTAAATGATCAGGCAGGATGATTTTCATATCATTTTGAAGCAAAAATTCTAGGCAACAACACTCATTAGTCAAAAGTCTTGTGGACACATACTTAGTATGTGTTTTGTGGCCTTATTTCAAACACTATAAGTTTTAGTTTTTTCAATAACCATGCATAAACATTATTCTCTAAAAAATACAAACATGAACATACATGTTGCTCACATATTACGGTAGCCCCGTTTGTGCTATATAGAGTGGATTTACACCTTTGCCATTAACATGTTTATAAATAACTGAAAAAAGCACAAATGTCAGAGCATGTCAGAACACCTCCAGGACCCCAAAAACCCCTTAGACCCCAGAGGGTTAAATAAGCCACAGCAGCACAGATGGAAGAGGAAAAACAAGTTGTTTGTACTGCTTTGTAAATGTCTAAAGACTGTGTCATGTATATGCATTGCACAAAGTCTTTGCAAATTTATGGTTTGCATTAAAAAAATGCTAATCAAAACCTCGCTCTTATGTGTGAAGTCTCACTCCTCAACAGAACAAAGAGGGCAGAACAAAGGCATCTGTGAGAGGGCCAGCGACAAGAGAGAAATTATGCAGTAGTATCTCTAGGACACCATCTCCTCATGTGTTCTTCAATGCCTGAATGTAGACAGCACTGCAGGAGAAAGCTCATCTGTGATTCTGCTTGCCTGTTTCTGTGGAGAATCAGAACAAAGACGCTGACGAGGTTTTGTGGGCGAAACGTCCTGTATTTCAAACTCTGCCCTCCAATGCATCAACAGACAGGAGTTTCACTACTCATCTCTAAACTGTGCACTGAAAAGTCTCTTCACTCAATACCACTTACTGTCTTAAAGGTGGTGAAAGAGTGACACATTTCCTCTACAAAGAGCATAAGTCTGTGACGGAGCTCCAGCGGGCACGGGGAAGCGAGCATTAAGAGATTACAGGTATGTAAAGTGAACCTCTGAAGTGTCAGAAGATCCGAGCACTGATGAAAAGACCAGCGACTCTGACAGCACATCTGAGACTTTAAAATCTGAACATCACACAATCGCTGTAACCAAGTTTAATGTACTCTTGCGCTGCTGCTAACATGTGTACAGCTTGTGTACCTGTGTTCATTTATCTGACTGCAACGTGAAGATGTGGCATGATTCGTGTTTAGGGACAATAAAGGGAGCGTGTGAAATGAGCAAGTGTAGTGCACAAAGGTAATGGTAAGAGGGGAAAAAGCATAACCAATATACCAGTTCAAATTAATTATGTATCGTCGTCTTAATAACCTTTTGCTCTTGACAAATTGCCATGGGAATAATGATTAGCAGTAATATAAATGACTTCCATCCCTGAAGTTGGATGGTGAAATCAATGGCAGGCACAGAAACTGCTGCAAAACAATCAATCACCTTAACTTTTCTGAATCCACTTGCAACCCTTACTCACCTAGCAGCACAGGGGGACTTACGGGAAGAAGAGACAAAGGCATGTCAATAGGGCTCGGTTTTCCATCAAATGTACTCCTTAATCACACACCCTTTAATGCTGTACGGTGTCTGACTTTCCTCTCCAGACCAATAGCCAGTTAGCTTGAGAAAGCACACATCTACCTACTCGCTGCTTTGAATGAGCCCCCATCTATCTCTGCCAAAAGCTTGGATCTCCATTAAAGACTGTGTGAAGAGGTAGGGGAATGTTTACTCTTTATTGATGCTGTTGTCTCCATTGTCTTGGTTAGGCTTGAAAAAACTCCAGTCATTACCTTCTCTTCACCCTCCTTCTTACTCCAGTCACTGCTCATCGCAAGTCATTGTTCAAACAATTACCTCGATAAGACAAAGTGAGGGTTCAAAAGGATGTTACGCAGAAATTGAGACCAAGCACCTTCCGCTGCTCATTTCATTCTATAGTGTAACACCAAATTCAATCGAGAAAACAAAGAAGACCACAACTTCAGGGACTCTTTTTAAAGTGTTTCACAAAGAAATTACAATAAAGCTTTTCTTTTCCACAATAAAAAAGCATCAAACCAGCCAACTTAGGGTGTGAATACACTGCACTTATGAAATGTGTCACTTTCTGGGGCAATTAAACATGTTGTGCAGGACAATAAAGATGCGAAACCGGCATAAGGAACTCTATGAATAAAAATAAAGCCAAATTGTCATGACAATAACGAACCGGCGCCTACATCCCGTTTAAGATGACATGAAGGATATCCATCTTAATTGTTGTAATTACTGGACCCCCAGCAGTGGAGGTCTCTGAGTGTGGCAAACACACCCACGGGAGAACATCTTGTCTTCTGTCACTTCTGGTAAATGGCTCTTCTCTCTGACGAGCTCATCTCGTCGCCTCTCCCCATCTCCCACTCACACATTCAGCTTGATAGCAATTATTTTTGAGGCCATCTCTGGCAAAGCACATTATTTAGATTTTCACTTACAATCGAGTTAGCTCGCAAGTCTCCACCCTTCAGTGAGAAAACGAATCGCTTCATAAGGAGGGAAACAAATGATGTTTTCCGAGGTATTCGCCCAGATTTCTGCCATTTGTATTCTAAGTGCTTGTTTATGGGAACAGGGATCCAGGGCATATCCTTGGGAAAATGAGCTACTTTATACCATTTAAATATATTACAGCCAGAGGCTCTGCACATTTGAGGAAACATCCAAGCAGACAGCAGTTAAAAGATATGGGGTGAGATGAATACCCAATGAGTGTGACGGAACAATGCAATTCTGAAAGAAAGGTCAACAAAAGGTCACTACTTCAAGCAGACTGCGCCCCGTATCTCTCCAATCCCACTAACATTTTTTGAAAAACTGTGTCATCTTCTATATTCTGAGGAAAGAATGTAAAAGTCCTATTTTAAACTCCCCTGAAGCAGCATGTTTGCATCAAATCCTAAAGCTCGCTCCAGAAATGTCTACGAATGCTGTGGTGGCATTTCCTGTTGTTTGAGGTGAGGGGGGATGATCAGATCTTTGGGCTGCCAAGACTCGATGTTCCTCGCATCTCATTTGCTTTCTTTTTGGGAGCGGATTCAAAGGAGCTCCGTCGAGCCATCATTTAGCCCTGCACCTGTCACTCAGTGGGTGAATGCTGGTTTAAAGTCTCACTGGTTGATGCTCTCTGACTCTGGGTGACAGCTGCAAGGCGAATATTGAAGTTTCTCTGTTGGTCTTTGATGGAGTCTGTGTGAGTAAGCATCTGATTTCCCCCCGCACCTCAAGTCTAGAAATTGAATCAGACACACTCCAGCAGACACCCCTAATACATCCGCTAAATCATACTATAAATATACATTATACACTAAAAATGCATGTAGTGCTCGACTGATATCGGCGTTCAACTTAAGAGGACTTAATTCTCGCCGATTAGACAAACATCAAAAAACAAAATGACAGGGAGAACATCTTTGACATAATAATGCATATAAATAGATCTCTTAAGTAGCTTAATGCTTTCATAACATGGAAAAGGTGTCCGTATATACATCAAAAGAGTGTGTGTGTGTGTGTGTGCGTGCGAGCGTGCGTGTGTGTTGGGGCTAAGGGTAATGCATGTCAAGACACATTAGGCTTTAATGCTAATGTTTCAGATGGATGGAAGGATGAATAGAAGGATGGATAGGCAAGCTGACAGTAGAGAGACACTAGCAAAGGAGGATGATGTGGTGAGGAAAATTACCCCCAGGAATGGTATCGTGGAGAGAGGAGTGTTCTCTATTTATATAGGTGGGACTGGAGAGATGCTCGTGACAGCCATCCACTACCAAACCCACAGCCTAACTAAACCCCACAGAACACAGGGACAGCAACGAGAGCTCACTGCAGGTCAGTTAGAGATGAACTTCAATAAATCATAATCACCATCATGCCAGTTTGCTCTTATAAGGCCCTCCGGGCAAACTCATTTAGGGTCCTCCTGTTTACAGGAAAGTCATAATTTTTTTAGAGCCATGCAGCTGGATAGCCCAAGGTGAATTGTCTGACCTGAAACAAGTAGACATGCCATGTGATCAAGGACCCAAATATAAGGCAATTATGGCGGCATATGAGGAAGAAAAGCCCCACATTTTTGTTTTGTACATTGGAAATTCATATATATATATATATATATATTTTTTTTTTTTTATAAGCTCATAAATGTTCATTTTTCCATATTGCATGAAAAAATAGTAGTGTGCAATAACCAGTAACTACACTGATAATTATCATTTACTTACAAAAGAGCAAATATGGCAAGAGTTACATGCTGTTACATTTAGAGTTGTAAAATATCTCGTAATGCTTGGATATATAACATGCTTGTCAATCACGCTGCAGATGCATTAATAAAGAAGTAATCTCGCCTAATTTAACTTCAGTCAACTTGTGGCCGAAAGCCAAGCGTGAACAGTGCAGGAGCCGACAGTAGCCCAGGGTCCTAATTATGAAAAGTAAAAGAATGATTAAGTTGAGTGCTGTTTAATGACTTTTAACACATTCATTTTGAAGAAGCTGTGCACTGGCTGACTGCAGACTTGAGTTCTAATTCACTCCCACATTTGCACAGACCTGTAATCCATGTGCAGGTACGATTATCACTAGAAACACACACAAGCAAACAGACATGCAAAATATTCTGAATTATTCATATACAGCAGAAGCACCCCACAAACATACAGTATTAACCAGCATGTGATATATTTTAAATGGATGTCATGCTGGCATAAGCACATTAACGGAGTTGTTTGCAAGAAATTATTAATTTGTTCTTTTTAATTTGGTGGAATTATGAGGTGCCTAAACTAATTTTTAAGAGCTTTATAGTCCAAGGCTGTTCCTTTAATATTGCTGGATAGTTCACTGCCAATGCCACTGGCCCCAAGAGTGGAACTGGGGCTGTTTCACATTCAGTTCACACCAATGGGAAAATAATCATTACTGCTTCAGTCAATAATGAGACAAGGACATGGCAGAAAGAAACAGGACAAAAGGAGACGATTGTCTGTATTAAAAGACGTGCACATAGTAATGGCAGTGCTCATCTAGAACTAAACAGGGTGAAAGACGTGAGAGAGCAAGAAAGTTTTAAAGATTGACAGTTGAAAGAGGGTGTAGAGTGTTCTGTATCATTCTACCGAAGTGCTACCGCAAACCTTCAGCACAGGCTGAGCTCAAGCTGGAAGCGGTTCACTGGCATTGGTGCAGAATAATCATTGACATTTCCTGTTTTTAAACTTAATACTGAATGCTTTAAAAAAAAAAAATCACCAAAGCAACAGCCAAAGGAAAACCAACCAAATAAAGAAATGACTGGTTGCGAGATTTAGATTAAGCCTATTTAGGGGACCATTATGATTTGCAAACACTGCTTTTTCTCATCAGTGTAATGCATCCAAACATTTTACCTTTGAGTATGTTTGTAATTGCCATTAGTCGCTGTAAAAATGTTCATTATATTTATAGTAAAACATTACTGTAAAATGGTTTTTCTTTTTAAATTTAAATCAGCATAAAAGAAGGATGAACATACTGCTTTTTGCAATAAGTAAAAGCAAGAATGAATACGAATGAAAGAATATCAAGCAAAATATCATTGCTTCTTTTCTTTTCCTGGGGGAGGTGGGGGGGCATTCTGACTGTTGCCCTTCCATTACTTTTTTTAATAAAGGTATACAGGGATCCACATGGAACTTCTGAGGTGGGTTTAAAGTTTAGTTGGTCAAAATTACTCACAGCATCAAAGTAGAGTGTTGCAAGCTCCCTTTGGCAGCTCAGAAATCACAGACACAGCAGCACAGCTCATAACACACCTGGATTTACAGGTGTCTGACTGCCGCTGATGTCAGTTTTCAAGCATTCAAGCACTGGGGACATGAGACCATCGAAAAGAAACCTGTGGCTGGTGGAGTGATGTGAGGAGATTAGAAACAGCAAGAACCACCTGCAAACTCCCATCTCTCTCTGCCCACTTTACATGTTTTCTTCTACAGCTGTATAAATTGCCCAGCTCAACTAATTACGGATGATTTGGTCTGCTGTGGTGGGTTTAAACCCCATGCAGATGCTGGTGGGACCCTAGACCGTGTGAATTGGGCATTGCTCTACAAGAGAGAGGCATCGAAGGACTTCAAGAGACAGATAATTCCCAAGACAAAAACAGAATTAACTAACTGTGTAGTGTAGACTTAAAGCAAAGACTGCTCTGTATGTTAAATTACAAATGTTTTAGACACTGTGCTGCAGATGGAACAAACAAACAGGACATTTGTTATAAGATCTGTATCTATCTCTGGTCTGCAACACTGTTTCAAAATAAACAAGCATCCTTTTATAGATAAAAGAATTTGATGGCACTGACTGATAAAAGTGCACTTACCACATCAAAAACATCTGACTGTTCACCCAGCCATTAAGCATTAAAGATTCTCCACACTTCTGTGGATCTCAAACACAGTTAATAAATAACTGCCCTTACAATTCATTTACTGTCTCTGCAAAAAGAGAGAGGCTCATTTTCATTAATGATATTCAGAATAGAGGGGGGAGGAAAAAAACAGATGATTATCTTTTTTTCCAAGCCGAGCTTCTTCCTGTCTGTAATGGCTTACTGTGTCTCTTGTGTTGGAGCAACCTCTACTGTATGTCCGCTTTCAACTGAAAATGAAGCCGAAATGAAGAAAATGAACAGTGTGGCAGAGTTTTGAAGATGCATGAAACAACTTGAGGCCATCAGCAGTTTTCGAACCATGAGGGTCAGCAGAAAACCTCCCAGATTCTCTCGCCTCCCCTGCAAAGCCAAAATCTTTAGACAGACCAATAGCATCTGTTTGTAAATAAGATCACTATGTTCAAGCCAGACCCACCTATTCAGAAAAAGGAAAAAACAGGGATATTTTAAGGCCTTGAATGCATGAATAAGATGAAGCTGCAATTATTCATATTTTGTCCCCTTAATTACATTTCAGAGAAACTTTTCCTAGAATTTTGCTAATGCAAATGTACATTTCAGCACAGGAGAATACAATGTGCTAAATGTACTTTGCGACAACATTAACATGAGAAATAGCAGAGGTTAAAATGTCATTATCGACTTTACAGAATATAGGTCTTTTTTTTTTACATTGTTTATGGTACCATGGATTATTCCGTAGATAAGCTGCTCGTATTATTTATGTGTATTATGTATATTTAACTACAGAAGGAAATCTGAAAATATGTATGCCATTTATTAAGACTATACTAAAGTTCACAGCCGCACATACAAGAACATTCACACGCCAATTTGTCTAACAGCAAAATCCACAAGAAAAATAAGCGCTACTGCTATTCAATTCATCCCTCTTTTGTGTAGCCCCTAACACTATATGTTGCAGTCTGAGAATTGTATTCTGGCTCCAGCAAAAATATTTAATTTAAGTCAGATCTGTATGAGGATGTCTTTGAGAGAGAACACGACAGCATTTTCATGTTTGGGGAAACGACAGATTTCAGCTCCAGAAAAAGTCCTTGAAACTCGAACAGCAACAGTGCATGATAATGGGTTTATCTAAATTCAGAGGCCCATTTGCCTGACTAATTATTATTTAATTCACAAAGCAAGACAACACCTTGGTTGTCCTCTTTTATCCTCAATGGTGTGCTAAAAAGTTTGGGCAAATATTTGGGCAGTTATCATCATGTAGTGAAAAAGACAAAATACTCAACACAAAAATAAAAAAGTAATGTGTTAACCGTGTTCTCACAAACCCATTAATTTACTGATCCGATTCAAAATGATGGATCAGCTCCTCTACCCATAAAATGCAATAAACCCACACCATTGTTCGGTGGATCAAAGCCAATATCGGTCTCCACATCATTATGTTCCTTTGATATCCTGTTTTAATTGTTTCAAAGAGAAGAGACTCACAACTGCCAAACACAATGGGTTCAAGCTGTGGCCAACCATATCAAGGAGCCAAAAAGATCAACACTCAAAGCAGTGAAAGTTCACGATGTAATCAAGAGAATTAGCCACTCCCTGCACTCCTGCAATCAAACAGACATATGCTGCAGACTTCGAGACATCTACTGAATCAGAACCAGTATATTAAGCATCCACTTGACACCAGCTGATCAAGAACAATGGCGTAATAGTTACAGCACACAAGGTAAATTCATCATCTTGGGCAAAGCCAAGTAGTTTTAAACAAGAATCACACAGAGAGGTCCACCTATAAACAATTACCTCATCCACTTCACATTTGAGCCCAAAAATCCCTTTGTTTTCCCTCTCTCATGCAGAAAATTATTTGTGGGTTGGAGGAGTTGGACTGAATGAGCTGCTGGTTTAATTCACTGCCTTTCATTTCAAGAAGATTTTCCTCTCCCTGCCGGGGAACAAACAACTCCCATCCATCAAGGAGAATAAAACTTTAAACTTTAAATAGCTCTTTCTAAACCGAAGGCTTAAGATAGCCATATGTTAATAACCAGCTGATGAAAAATTAATCAGCCCAGTATAACACAATTCACCCAAATACCAGCCAATAAACTATAATTAAAATAATGGCATGAATGTGAAAGAAAAGTTTTGGTGAACAAAATCAAATTAAGATTATTGCAGGGTCCCATTCTTTTCCAGGAAGGAGGAATGGGTGATGATGATGATCAACATTTGCTCAATTATTGAGGTTGATTTATATATTATATTATATTAATGTTGCGAGACATCAGAAACAGAGAGATCCATGTGCAGTTCTGTAGTGAGTTTATTAATAGTGCAAAGCAGATAGAGTTAGGGAACAGCAGGCCAGAATATCGTGTATCATAGAACAGGCAAGGGTCGGTGCTGGCAGCGAGCAGGCGAGGACCGGGGGTACTGGCAAAGGGTCGATAAAGGCAGCGGGCAGATCGGAATCAGAAATCCAGGCAAGGTCTAAGTGGGCTGGCGGCAAACTGGAGGAGTCAAAGAACGGAAACAGGGTCAAACCGGAGAGACAGATTATAGGAGATGAGTGCTCAGAAATGATCACAAAGGTAATGCAAAACTTCGCGAGGAACGAAGTGAGAGAGAGGGCTATAAAGCCCAGAAGATGGGGAACAGCTGGGGACGTTGATTAGCGCAAGACCAGCTGAGGGAGATGAATGTAATGAACGGGATTAATATTCAGGTGAGGGTGCCCTCTGGTGACTAGAGAGGGAACTTCCAGAGTTTGGGATTGTGACAGAGCCCCCTCCCTGCGAACGACTCCTGGCGTGAGAGGGTTGGTGCCGTCGAGGTCGTCCACGTGGGGGAGGAGCGGGTTTGTTTTGGATATGTACGATGGAAGTCGTTGGCGAGACTGGGGTCCAGGATGTCCCTGGCGGACCAGATATTGAAGGGTACTGCCCTGGCGGCGGGAGTCTAGTAGTTCGTGAACTCGGAAGACCTCCTCCCCCTCCACGAGGATGGATTGTGGACCAGGCTCCTGTGGTTCCTCCTCCTCAGGACCCTCGGCTGGTTTGAGTAAAGACATATGGAAGGTGGAGGCAATCCGGTAGTGTCTGGGCAGGGCGAGACGAAAAGAAACAGGTGTAATTTGGTGAGTGATTTTAAAGGGTCCCACATACCTGGGACTGAGTTTCTTGCAGGGATGTTTCAGTCTGAGGTCTCGGGTCGATAACCAGACCCACTGACCAGGTTGATAAACAGGACCGGGGCGACGGTGGCGGTCTGCTTGTTTCTTCTGGCTGCGAATGGCCCGTTGGAGGTGTGCGTGTGCCTGGTTCCAGGTCTCTTCGCTACGTTGTAGCTAATCATTAACAGCCGGGACATTGGTAGGTTCACCGGACAATGGGAACAAGGGTGGTTGGAAACCCAGGACACACTGGAAAGGAGTCAGCCCAGTCGAATGCTTCTGGAGGGAATTTTGAGCGTACTCGGCCCATAACAAGTAGCGGCTCCAGTCTTCTGGATGTTCGTGACAGTATGTGCGGAGGAACCGGGTGACTTCTTGATTAAGACGTTCGGCCTGCCCATTCGACTGGGGGTGGTAACCCGACGTGAGACTGACGTTGACTTGCAATGTCTGAAAGAAAGCCCCCCATACTCGGGAGGTGAACTGGAGGCCCCTGTCAGAAACGATGTCCTCTGGAAGGCCGTAGAACCGGAACACCAGATTACATAGGAATTCAGCGGTCTGTAGAGCGGTGGGTAATTTGGCCAGGGGTATAAGGCGGCAGGCCTTAGAGAATCGATCTACAACCAAGAGAATGGTGGTATGGCCATCCGAGAGAGGGAAATCGGTGAGGAAATCAATTGCGATATGGGACCATGGCCGCTGAGGAATAGGAAGAGGTTGTAGCAGTCCAGCTGGTGGTTGTCGTGATGACTTCTGGGTGTTACAGACCGGGCAAAGCCGAATGAACTTGACTGTATCCTGGTTTAGTGATGGCCACCAGAAGCGATTCTGCAGCAGCTGGATGGTGGCCGTGATTCCCGGATGACCTGGGCTGGGGTGAGAGTGGACCTGTTCCAGAACCTGGTTCCATAGCGATTCCGGCACAAAGAGTTTGTTAGGTGGGCAAGCTGAGGGGATTTCGGATTGGGAGTTAGTTTGCTCAATCTCCGTCTCGATGTCCCACCGGACGGGAGCGATGATGAGGTCAGGAGATAGAATGGATCTAGGATCTTCCGGTGTAGAGTCATGGTCATGTTGTCTGGAAAGGGCATCTGCCTTGACATTCCGGGATCCTGGACGATAGGTGACCGAAAAGTTGAATCGGTTGAAGAATAATGACCACCGTGCCTGTCTGGGGTTAAGTCTCTTGGCGGTGCGCAAGTACTCGAGGTTCTTGTGGTCTGTTAGAACAGTAAAAGGGTGCCGAGCTCCCTCCAGCCAATCCCGCCACTCTACGAAGGCTGCCTTCATAGCGAGAAGTTCCCTGTCTCCCACATCATAGTTTCTCTCCGCGGCATTGAGTTTTCGAGAGTAAAAAGCACAAGGGCGAGACTTTGGAGGGGTTCCCTGTCGTTGGGAGAGAATGGCACCGACCCCAGTATTGGAGGCGTCGACCTCGACCATAAAGGGAACTTCGGGGTCCGGATGGGACAGGATGGGTGCAGAGGTGAAACGCTGCTTAAGGAGGTTAAAAGCTTGAGTTGCGGGTTCATTCCAAGTTAGACGGTGTGCCCCTTTTTTAACCTGTTAACCTTCAAGGCCACTTTTGAAAAATCCCCAGAAATGGCATACCCAAACTTAAACAGATACAGTTCATGAACCCTTTGCACTAAAAGCACAAGTATGATCTCATTTGAAAGCTGACACCTAGTAGTTTATTGTAAATGTAGAAATAATTATTGTCATAATGAAAAAAAAAATGTTTAAATAGCTTCAAAGTTTTGTAAAGTTATTAGAAATTTATTTTTATGAAACATCTTCATAAAAATAAAATTGATGTTGGCCCTGGAGCAATCTAGAAATGCACTGCAGCTAAAGCCATATGTGTGACCATTTTATATTTAAAATCTGCAAATGATAAGTCTAAAACTCTGTATTTAGTTAAATGTTTTTCAAGATCATGTCAAATTACTTTATTTTGATTAGACTCTAAAATGCAAACTGATGTTTAGTCATCTTCTGAGTCATCTATTCAGTCTATTGTCTCTATTATTTTGTGGTGCAAACGAGCCCCATTCAGTGTAAGTCTCCCCCTGCACACATTTACACCTCTCCAGACTGGTTATGGCTCTAAATATGCATTTCTTTTGTCTGCATTATAGCTACTAACGACTGGCTATTCACAGGCTATCCATAGGGTTTTAAACCCTAATTTCTTTTATCAAAGTTCTCACTAAATATTTGAAACTGGTATCAAATGCACTGAAACATTTCAGTAAGCATTCCTATTTAGAAAAAAATCATAAAACAATAACTGCTGGTGGCAGGTGCACCTGGGCTAGCTAGCATGTTAGCTTAGCACACCATCAATACACGACCATTTATGAGATTAAAACCATGTTTGTGCTCCAAACTTACTTTATAACGCAAGTCGAGTGTTTTAAATAATCTTCTGTGATCTAATTTGGCTTCAGATAAAAAAAAATCCGACGGAAAATTTATTATTTATAGTGTTCTGCACGATGATGAAATCTATATCGATTAGCATTACATTATAAATATAATCTATTATTATGAAATACCTGGCATGGCTTGAAGAACACAGGTAACTCAAATATCATTGCAATCATGTTTATTGTCTTCAAAACATCTTTATCTGCATGTTACAGCGATCTCTGTCAGCTACTTTCTGTATCAGTGACGTCCTGGAATGTCACATGACTATGGGTCTTCTTCGTGGTCCATATATGGACTGTTATTGTGCATATAGCGCCCTCAGGCTATTGGTATGAATTGAAAACACAGCACATCTCAGTAAGAAGCGATCATAATGATTACATCGACGCATTTGGGTATAAATTCAATAAATATTATTCCTGTCTATAGAAATATGATGTGAATCTATGAGAATATATCAATATTTCTCCAAGTCTGCACATTTTTGAGCTAAAGCCCTGAGGGACGATGTTTTGCGAATCGCTGTCATGACGACAGCACGGAGTGTTTTTTTATGAATGGACCAGCTGACGCTCATAATTCATATTAAAGGTATCGACTCATTTTTTCATTTCATAACTCCTGACACAAATTAAGACATAACTGTCACTATAAGTTTCTCAGAATACAATAGTGGTCAAATACTGAATCTTGAGTATTATATCTTTTTAATGATGTATAGTTTGTCAAGGTATAACATTAAATCTGATAGTAAATTTGAACTAAATAAAAAAAAAAACCGCTTCAGTGCGCCGACGCTCTGGCAATGGTTAACAGGTTAACCAAGGATGTGAGGGGAGCTGCCACGGAACTGAAATTCCTTATGAAGCGACGATAGAAGTTAGCGAACCCAAGAAAGCGTTGGAGCTCCTTAAGGGTGTTGGGCTGTGGCCATTCCAGGACTGCTCGAACTTTACCATCATCCATGGCGACTCCATCAGAACTGATCACATATCCCAGGAAGGTCGTTGACGTCTGGTGAAACTCGCACTTCTCCATCTTGGCGTACAACTGGTGCTGGATTAGCCGCTGAAGAACCGCTCGAACATGTCTCACGTGATCCTCTAGGGTGTCAGAGTAAACAAGGATATCGTCAATGTAGACTATTACCGTTCTGTGAAGCATATCTCGGAACACGTCGTTAATGAAGGATTGAAAGATGGATGGGCTGTTTGCTAGGCCGAACGGCATAACCAGGTACTCATAGTGCCCAGTGTTGGTGGAGAAGGCGGTCTTCCACTCGTCCCCCACTCTGATACGGATGAGGTTATACGCGCAGCGTAAGTCAAGCTTGGTGAAGAACCTTGCTGTACGTAGTAGCTCAAGAGCAGCTGGTACCAACGGTAAGGGGTAACGGAACTTGACAGTGATATCGTTAAGAGCTCGATAATCGATACACGGCCGAAGACCCCCATCTTTCTTCTTTACAAAAAAGAATCCGGCGGATGCTGGAGAGGTGGAAGGTCGGATGAAACCTTTAGCTAGCTCTTCTTCGACATATTTTTCCATGGAGTCGGACTCAGGCTGTGAAAGAGGGAATATTCGGCCCTTGGGGATCGCATAACCAGGTAACAGGTCAATGGTGCAGTCGCTAGCCCGATGAGGAGGGAGTGTGGAAGCTTTGGTTTTACTGAAGGCCTCCAATAGGTCGTGATACTCACGGGGTAGGTCCTCTAGACTGATCCTCTCGGGGCATGCCGACCTAGTAGACTCGGTGGGTGCTGACAGTGCTCGTACAGATAAGGGAGAGACACGGTTGAGACACTTGGTGTGGCAGGTCTCACTCCAGCGTACGATCTGATTGGACCTCCAACTGATGTGGGGATCATGTTTGCGGAGCCACGGAAGTCCTAAAATGACAGGGACATGAGAACCGTTGAGAACATAAAATTGAATTACCTCGCGATGAAGGATTCCTGTCTGCAGGAGGAGCTCCTGAGTGATGTGGGTCACTTTCCCTGTACCCAGCGGTCGTCTGTCGATGGTTTCGACTGTGAGAGGGGAAACACACTGGATTAAAGATATGTTGTTAGATTGAACAAAGTCCCTGGAGATAAAGTTTCCGGCCGCTCCGGAGTCAACCAAAGCATTAGTGGAGATTTCATGGTCGTGGATTGTGATTACAATGGATACTGACAAGCAAGACTCAGGAATGGATGCATCAGAAAATGAACTCACCGACCTCAGGCCTGTAGTGCGGGGACGTGAAGGACAGGTGATGCGGAGGTGACCAGCCTCGCCGCAATACATACATAACCGCTGTGTCAAGCGCCTCTCGCGTTCCTCAGGTGAAAGATGATAGGCACCGAGTTGCATAGGTTCGGTGTCATCATGTGGAGCGGGAGTGCTGGGGCGAGGAGAGTTCATGTTACGGGGTTGAGATTTAGCGCGTCGAGTACGTAGGAGGTTTTCAATTTGAATGGTAATGTTAATAAATTCATCCAAGTTCCTCCCCTCATCTCGGCAGGCTAGTTCAGACTGGAGTTCGTAATTTAGACCCCTACGGAAGATCACTTTCAATGTGTCATTCACCCACCAGGTCTGCGCGGCGAGGGAGCGAAATCTGAGAGCATACTCAGCAGCGGTAGATTTGTTCTGTGAGAGCTCAAGCAAGCGATCGCCCGCACTCTTACCCTCTTTAGGATGCTCGAACACTTCTCGGAAGCGTTGAAGGAAATTCTCAAAAGACGTGAATGCTGTGCCATCCTCTCTCCAAACAGCCGTTATCCAATCCAGCGCCCTTCCCGTGAACAACGTGCATACAAAAGCAATCTTGCCAGCTTCAGTGGTATACAGCGAGGGTTGTTGAGCGATGAACAAGGAACATTGTAGAATGAAACCTCTACACTTGCTTGGGTCCCCGTCAAATTTCTCCGGCAATGCGAGACGAGGACTGGTGGTAGGAACATTCCCAGCCGGTTGCACGGGCGATGGTGTGGGCATCGGTGTGGGTGTTGGTGGGGGCGTTTGAAGAGTGCGAACTGCCTGGACTAGTTCCTCCGTCAAAGCGGTGAGACGTGACAGCTGACGATGATGAACTTCGAGCTGGTTTGCTTGGGCTGTGTAGGCGGCAGACAAGGAAGACACTTCTGCTGGATCTGGTTGTGGCGAAGTTTTCTGTTGCGAGACATCAGAAACAGAGAGATCCATGTGCAGTTCTGTAGTGATTTTTTTAATAGTGCAAAGCAGATAGAGTTAGGGAACAGCAGGCCAGAATATCGTGTATCATAGAACAGGCAAGGGTCGGTGCTGGCAGCGAGCAGGCGAGGACCGGGGGGAACTGGCAAAGGGTCGAGACAGGCAGCGGGCAGATCGGAATCGGAAATCCAGGCAAGGTCTAAGTGGGCTGGCGGCAAACTGGAGGAGTCAAAGAACAGAAACAGGGTCAAACCGGAGAGACAGATTATAGGAGATGAGTGCTCAGAAATGATCACAAAGGTAATGCAAAACTTCGCGAGGAACGAAGTGAGAGAGAGGGCTATAAAGCCCAGAAGATGGGGAACAGCTGGGGACGGTGATTAGCGTAAGACCAGCTGAGGGAGATGAATGTAATGAACGGGATTAATATTCAGGTGAGGGTGCCCTCTGGTGACTAGAGAGGGAACTTCCAGAGTTTGGGATTGTGACAATTATATTATACATAAGAAATATATATAATATAACTATAATATTTACAAATAACTAGAACACAAATAAAATGCATAAATACATACACATTTATGTATATATATATAGAATACAAACATACACATTTGTGTGTTCTAGATATAAACAAAATATCAACCTCACTTGCTGACCATCATGACCAGTATATAGACATTTATATTGAAGCATATTCAAAATACTAGTTTATTTATTTATTTATTTTTAAATTAGCAGCATACTGCATGTGAATTAAATGCTGAGAAACAGGAAGTGTAAGATATAGGAATAGAACATGCACTCTGGGCCAATGCATCACATTACTATGCAGCAGGTCGCTCTGTACAGTAGTAGCCGGGAATCACCCCTGTGAGGATTAAATTCAGTGAGCTGAGAGAAAGAGAAAGGTAGTGGTTGTGAAATAAGACAGTCCAGTGCTCTCTCTGTCCTTTTCTCTGCCTCCCTTCTCTCTCTTTTTTCCATCTCAGAGTGAATAGGCAGAGGACGCCTCGTTGATTTTACTGCACGCCATCAGAAGCTCCACAAAATCCGGCAGAGGTCTCAGGCAGAAAAATTAAGGTAGGGATGAAAAACTCAAGAGTGGCTGAATTCTCGAGGAGAGGAGGGTGCGGACGGGCAAGGCAGACAGACAGGAGAGCAGGGCATTTCTCTTCCCATCTGTAGGCAGGAAGCAGGGGCATGGGATATGGCTCATTACACCCGGCATTCTCTTATCACTGCCACTCTCCATGGAGTCATACCCAAACACAGCTAGTATGGCACTTTCAATTCCCTCTCTACTTCTCACACACACACACACACACACACACACGTCCCTTTTCATTGCCACAGATGCTTGGTCTCAGAATTCTGCACATCATCATGCCATAACATATTTTGAGCAATCCATGGCTAAAGGACGTTCCATTTTTGAACACATAGCAAATAAAAGAGCCATTTCGTTATGTTCTTAAGAGACAACAACAATTCAGGTTCTATATCAGAGAGATCCACTGACATAAAGATTGGGCACTGTGACACACTCATTAACTTCCATTTCTGTTCTGAAGCACAAACATTACAGAGAAATTGCTTGCGTCTCGTAACCTTTGTCATTCCACTAGCATATATCGTATTACATTGCATGCAAACAGTTTACCATAGAGACCATTTCTCAGAAAGAACAATGGCTGCATTATGAGGACCAGCCGTGACAGCCAATCACCTTTCAGAAGCCATTATGATGATCAAGTCCATTATAATGACAACATCTGGAAGAAAGACCTCTAATAGCCCACAGCTGCCGGGTTGAATGACAGCAATTAGTGAGCCATTGACAACACTCTCTCTCTCTGCTGAAGTGGACAGTGTAATTTAATCCTAGCTTCTACAACTTTTTTCAACTAATTATTAATCAATCAAATTAGTGAATTATTCTTATTAATCGCAATATGAAAAATATTTTTTAATGTATCTTCAGAGTCTTCATTAAAGCTGCAGTCAGTAACTTTTTGGGGTTAAAAATGATCCAAGTACAATTGAGCAAGTACATAACCAGCCAGGGTTCAAAACTATCTGCTTGCCTAAGCTAGATTCAAAACGGTAAGCTTGCAATAATGTTTTTAATTCCAGTGGTAGCCTACTGGTGGATTTCCGCGGGAAATTCAAGCATGTCTTTGTGTCATTACGTCACATCTGTACACATAAAAAAGGTGTCTAGGCTAGTAGGCTACATTGCGTGTGAGGATGTTGGAGGTGGAGATTTATAGCCTTTTCTCACAGCACTTGATATAATTAAACATAGCAAATTGATGGCGGATCCAGAAAGGTTCAAAGACAATCACTAGTGACAACTGGAGTTTCACCTGTCGTAAAATGCGAAAGGCCTTGGACTGGCTACAAAAAAAAGAGACTGCAACCGGTCCCATGCGAAAACAAGGATATATATCGGAAGGGCTTTTGAAAGGTGGCGTGAACTCAGTGTTTTGAAGAGGTTCAAAACGGACTCAGAGATGGCTTTTTTTCAGCTGGACAGCTAAGACATAAGCGATCATTAGATTAAACAGCGCGATTTACTGCAATTATTTTTTTCCCATAGGTGGTCTGAACAAAAATGGATGTTACTTGTTCAGATGACATTTTCCTGTGAAAATTCTTATGTTGGTCAGACTTCCAAAAAGTAGAATCTGTGATTCCGAAATACAGTATCCACACTGTGAATGACACATTCTCCTCAAAACACTGGATTCATCCGCACCTTGCCGTGCCGAGGCACAACCCACGTAAAGTTGATAAATCCGCGAATTACTGCAATTGCGGATTTTAAACAGAGATGGCGACTAAGAGGAAAAGCTACGGACTGCAGCTTTAAAATCTTTATTCTTTTTCTTATGAAGTAATTCATTCTTAACGGAAATTATAACCTTTGTAACAATGCATACAATCCATGAAATATATGACCCTTAATCACTAGCAGGAACAACAACATCTGCATGAGGCCTTTATAAACATAGCAGCAATGACAAAAGAGTTCAGACAGGACTTCACTCTAGAGCCACTAAAAGTCAGTAAAGCACCTGTTTGATCCAACTGCCCAAAGTTAGAGTCAAGACGACGGAAATTGGGCATCACCAGCTTGTATTGATTTGTGGGAGACTGGAAGAGACACTAGTGACTAGCGGATGGAGGTCTACTGAAAAGCCTGAGTCAGACTTTGAAAGTGTCAGTGTTCTGAATTTGAGGATTATGGAATATTACATTAAGAGTATCTTCTAACAACAATCCCAACTTATTCCTATATTATGGAATATTACATAAAGAGAATCTTCTAACAACAACCCCAACTTCTTCATATACTGTACTATAATATACAAATGCAAAACAGAGTCATTTAATCTAGGATTCTGTCCACTTTGCCTTTCATTATGCACAACTAATTAAGAAACTACATGAATGCATGTTCAAGAAAAGATGTAAGGAACTACTTTTTGTAATAATCCATCACCTGAAGCCTTCCTACAAAACATCTAGGACAGTTAAACATGAATGAAAAAATGGAGACAGAAACGCATGGTTATTAACTGCCTCTGTAGGTCTTTGGTGATCATTAATAAACATAATTACACCAAACAAGGAAGTCCAATGGTGTAACATCAGCAACAGACAAAGACCCAATTTTATTATCAGGAGCCATTAATTACATCTAATGAAAGTAGATATAAGGATGGGGAAAACCTAAACCCTGTTTCCTTTGTTTTCTTCTCTTCCTAGCAAATCCTTTATTCGGCACAACATTTATTTACTCACTCACACATTCAGTCACAGATGTGACATTTTATTTTATGCCCTCAATTTAATATATAACAGTTGATAGCACTGGAAGTCTTTAGTCCTTAATGTCGTAAAAAGTCTTTAAATTATTAGCATTTCTAATATATATATTTATACTTAAAGTTCGTTCTGGTTCTTGATTCTGATTGGCTGAGAGCCTTTTTAGCCATGCCTACCAGTGTCACCACTTGCAGCATTTCGGATGATCAAACCACCTTCATTTTACAAATACTACCGTTATTGTATCATGGATTTCAGTTTTAAGAGTTTTTTTAGGCAAGAACGTAGTTATTTAGACTTCAAATATGCGACTTGCATATAACTATAGCGCATACTTTATAATTTGTTTAGACACTTTCATAGATGCGAGCTGCAGGCCGACAGCGGCCATTCAACACTCATGTACCCGCTGAGAACAGCTTTATCTCAGCCAGTCCTTCGGGAATTTGCAGCTGGCTCTTATGTAGATAGTGTTTAAACAAGGTATAATTTGCTGATATAGAGTGATATCGCACGGCTACTCATCTCATATTGCTTATATATATATATATAACAGTATATTAGCACAGTCTTCCTATTTTTCTTCATAAGATTCTTCATTTAAATGTTGGCGTAATACTAAATATATTTTTTTATTTTTTTATTTTTTATGATTTGTGTATGCCAACCTGACAAACAAAAACAAAACCCCAAAAAAGTCCAGGTGAGAGAAAAAAAAAGTTATGGTAATGCCAAAAGAATAGCATTAGCTTGCTGGGTTTTGGGAATAGCTAAAAAAGAATCCAGATCATCTGTAGTCGACACTCCAGCAGCACTACTCCACAGAGACCGTGACAAAGAGTGTAAAAAAGGCCAACTACTGTAATTGGTTTTAAAATGGTGGAATTCATTACCATTGTACTGCATGTTCAGAAATGCAAACAGGAAAGAAAAAACATTAACTGGAGGCTTGAACTGATCTGCTTAAATAAAAGCCATAGGGAGATGAAAGGCATAATTCAAGTGACAATTTTAGCAGCCTTAGCTCATTTATAACAGAAAGTCGAAAATCTTGCGAGTGTAATTGGCATATGATATCAGCTCTCTTTTCTACTCTTTTGTTCTACAGGCAGACTTGGATATAGTTAGAATGGCCAACATCCAAAAATAGATAGTACACCTGAAGTCTTTCCAGAGTAAAACAGGCACCAAGCAAAACACAAACAGGTGTAGGACATGAAAAGTCAATTTACAGCAATGCCCAAGTAACTAAAGTTATCTGTTCATCTTTGAAAACAGCATAGTAACAGCTCACCGAATGCTCTGTTTCATAACTGCCATTAGTTTTTTACCTAAATGGAGTGCAGAATAATGCCGGGCACACACTTAAAGGGTTAGTTCAAAAAAAGTCTGTCATTAATTACTCACCCTCATGTCGTTCCAAACCCGTAAGACCTCCGTTCATCTTCACAAATGAAGATAACAAATTAAGATATTTTTGATGAAATCTGAGAGCTTTCTGTCCCTCCATTGACAGCAACATCATTGCAACTTTCAAGACCCAGAAAGGTAGTAAAAACATTGTTAAAACAGTCTATGTAACTACAGTGGTTCAACCTTAATATTATGAAGCGACAAGAATATGTTTTGTGCGAGAAAAAAAAATGAAAATAAAAATTGTATTCAAAAATCTCTTCTCTTCCACGTCATTCACCTACGCTGTTGACGTAGTGTAAACAGTGAAGCGCTTCTGGGTTCTACGTCAGAACGTAGGCTCATTATTAGAACCCAGAAGTGCTGCACTGTTTACACTACGTCAACAGCGTAGGAGAATGTGGTCAGCACAAGTGGTCAATCTATTGGTCTGATTGGTGTGAGGGAAAATCTGTATTTGTATTAAGACTGTATATCTGTCCTGATTTGATTCAGGAGCATTTGGCAGAGTTACTCAAAGAAAGAAGCGATAGCATATGGCTAAGTTTAAAAATTAATGTGCAGTGTAAGAAAGAGCACCTGAAACAGGGAAAGGTGGAGGGGTAGCATATGTGGATGAGAGAGAATAAAACAAACACCTCTACCACTCGGAAATTGACTGACAAGGAAAAATTCACAAAATATATGCCAAGAGATGAGATGAAAACAGAAGAGACCTGCAAACAGTACAGTTAGACTTTGCATGAACATGTGTTACTTCAAGAAGAGCTAGTTAAATGGAATTAGTTTGACATTGTGTTGTCAGCACAATGTTTTATGACATGATGAGAGCAGAGGAGGCAGTATAAATTATTCAGATGTGATTGCATAAGCAGGATGTCGATGAGGGGCGAGGCAGCTCGAGCCACCAAACGTCCATCTCCAACACCAGGTCACTAGAAGGGGAAAAAACGGCAGCCTATCTACACCCATCAGCTTAGGAAATTAACGCGCAAAAAAAGTAAAATTATCAATCTAGCCAAAGTCCATCTGAATACTGTTGGTAGGTTTAACATTTAATTCCCCTCTTCAAAGACCAAACCTCTAACAAATGGCATTGTAGTTAAAAAAAAAAAAAACAGGTCTGAGAGAAACCCATTAGGTCAATTCCATGGCAACAATGTGTTTTGTTTTTTTCTCCATTTCTCACACACTAAAACTGCTGTGGAACTTAGATTTAAAGATACTTACTGCCATCTAGAGGTTGTTGGGATTTTCTCAAGGAATGTACTGCACAATCTCAGTCTCCTCCAATTTCTAGTCTCTCAGGCAATGGAGAGTTAATCATATGGATTTATACACATGCATAACAAGACAAACTGAAAACGTTCAAACGGCGAGTCCGTTATAAATACACTAAACAAAGCAAGAGGAAACAACCAGGAGAAGCTAACATTACAGGAACACAATCATGAACAAATAAAACTAAAACGCAGCCATTTTAAAGGGTCTATTTCTCCAGAGCCCCCTTGAGAAAAAAGTGCAAGGCAGACTAAACGGTTTGTGATCCATTCCTTGATCAAACCACGAATTGTTAGGCTTGGCCATTTGGGGAAGTGCTTAAGTGTGTTTGATGAGCAGATAATGACGGCTCACTGCTGAGCGTCCAAGGATGACGACCATAAAATGTGCAGCCACGAGACAAGCGCCACACCTTATTAGTGCTGTGATTTGCCAACGGGGCCACAGGGAGTCTCGGAGGGAGACGACGGGGTTTTAAGCGAGGGAAAATCTTATCAATGGAATCAACCAAGTAAAATGGTTGACTCCTCTTTGACTCCTACCCAATAAGCTAATGAGATAGCTTCTTATTAGTTCAAGGCTGAAATAAACGCAGAAAAATTAAATGATGAGGAAAGTCGTGAGCATTCAAATATATTGTTACCCGAGCACAGTTCCTGAGCTGTCTGCGTGTGATATTAAATAGGGATATTTCTGTGTTCATGGCTTTATGGTTAAAGTGAAATTATCTAGCACACTACCCTATTTTTAATAAAAGAGCTGTCCAGAAACCACAGAGCAAGTCCCAGACCTTAAACACCCGAAGTTAATGAAGAAACTTTGAGAAAGAAAAACAGACCACAATGCTCCTACTTTCATTAAGCCAAATAACGGCAGGACTCGTACAGCTAAAGTGATGACACTGATGTCTTCGGTAAGGCTGTAGTAAAAAATATGCTATGTGCTATAAATACATCACATCTAAGGCTGGAAAAAGGGCAAGAATGTGAGGTAACGGCATTGAAAGGTGGTCAAGGAGAGTGACGGGACAAGCCCTTACCAAATCTCCTGACCTCAAAACCGGAGCAAAGAGCAGTACGAAGGGAAGTAATAATATCTAGGTGGACGGAGAGACCGTGGAATTAAAAAAAGAAAGATAGACAGGACTTACGAATATTTTGCTCAAGTCACAGCGTGAACATCAAATTAGCTCCTCTCATACAGAAGTGGCGTACAATCACCAAAATGCTCGTTGCACACACACACACACACACACACAGACACACACACAAACAGAGCCCATCTCTTTTCCCTTTAATACGAGAACACCATGTCCACTCTTGGCTCCCTTTCATCTTCTCTTCATTATAATGAGATCCCACTCCCCTCTTTTGAAGGCTGGAGTGCTGATTGTTTGTTTCCCTTTGAAAAAAAGGCCACGTGGCATAATGCAGCAGCAGTCAGCCAGCAGAGAGACCTTTTCTGTCACCGGTGGGAGCTGGTATTGACATACGCCGCCAGTCTATCAGGTTACAATTCTTTACACACTTTCTAGACTGCGTGTCCTATATGACAGAACATTTGTCTTTCTGGTGTGGTCTGCCATGACTTACAAAAGACTTCTGAGAGCTAGTGTGCGATATAACAATGTACGAAGAGAGAGCGCACGTCAGGCTGTCTGACTGATGTTAGAAACAGCATTTATTAGTGTCGGCTATCCTGAAAAATGTAGGACTGCTTTATATTCAGGTTTGATAAGATAACTGCTACCTTAATTGTCTTGCCGTTTTCCATATGAAATCAACAAATCTAGACTCTGTCTGGGTCTATGAAATGCAAATAATTCCAGCCCAAGAAAGGACTGGAAATGGTATTAAAGGTAGATCGATGATGCAAGGTTGTGGTTGTACAAACAAGCACTGAAGCATCAGTCGAGACCCCACAGGAGATAAGGTTAGGTGTCGCAATGAATATTGCGCTAGTATCAATCTGATCTCAACCCGAAAAAACCTTAATATGCCTGAGCTTGGAGACGCAAAGAAAACTAAAACTCACAGTTCTCAGAGTTGATCACTGGGATACAGTGACAGGACCAACTCATTATCCCAGATCTGATCAGCTTCTGTGATGAACCAAGCAAAAGAGGCAGAAAAAAAAGACCTTCATATTGTGTGAGAATGTCTTCTATTATAACATGGCTCAAACATATAGGTGAATTACTAACATCTATGCTACATTTCTATTAACTCACATTAAAGGAATAGTCCAAGTTAAATACAAGTTAAGCTCTATCAACAGCATCTGTGGCATGTTAGTGTGACTCCTACCTCAGTTTCTTAGGTAAGAAAACCCTTTTCTAATCCATTGCTAAGTATTAAACTTCATAACTCATCCACACCATTTGTGCTACAGGCATAAATCATGCCTCAAAATTGAATAGCTCATTAAGAAGAGGTGTGCTATTACTTTTCTAAGAAATCAGACTTACAATTTTCACCTGAAGGAGAAGAAAAAAAAGAAAAAGAAAATCACAGACTTTCACAAAAGGAAGGACACAAAGGTATATCCACAGACTAGAATATTACTTAATATTAGGCTCTTGTCTAACTTGGGCTTTATTATGCAACCACCTAAAAACCACCCAGAAGCAACCACTTAGCAATGCATTAACTACCATTCAGAACACCTTAGCAAACACATAGCAAAACCCTGGCCATTCTCATTTCCTTAGAAAAAGATTTTAAAAAATTAAACTGGTACTAAAATTACTAAAGAATATTATTTAACAAAAAGTAAAACTACAAAAAAGAAATGTCAAAAACCCATAAAATTACTACAAATAAAAATAAAAACATTTAAATAATAAATAAATACATAATAAAAATCAACAGACAGAACCATCACGTAGAACAAGTGCAATTCCTTCAACCTAATTAAATTTATTCTATAAAAACGATGAACAGGAACAAAGGGGGGGAAAGGTTATTGGATTTATTTTTCCTTTAGGAAGTCTTTTAAAGCACCAAGGACATGCTCCCCATCAAATCATTTCATACTCCAGTACACAATTATCATTATTGGTCAAACTGAAACAAAGAGACCCTTTCAGACTGAGGCATAGGTAGGGATTAGCTGTCTTTGATTTTATTCAAACTTAGCTTAGTTTAAAAAGGGCCCTCTCCACAGACGCTTGCCAG
Organism: Siphateles boraxobius; assembly: GCF_051911475.1. Lineage (NCBI taxonomy): Eukaryota > Metazoa > Chordata > Actinopteri > Cypriniformes > Leuciscidae > Siphateles > Siphateles boraxobius. The sequence goes on from NW_027508919.1 coordinate 12,950,724, forward strand.
TGCCAGCGAGGAGCAGAGCGAGTGAAAGAGGACGCACTGCACCCTCACTGCAGAAAAACCTTTAAACAGGCGTTTACAATGAGCTGTGCAGCTGTGGTATATGGAAAAGGAGTATGTTGGGTAAAAGTCTACCGATGAAACAAGTGGTGCACACGCACAAATGCCAAGGTTATTCATTACCCTGGGAATACAAATTCTGGAGTATATAGAAGCAAAGGGGAGACAAAAAAAGCAAGGGTAGGGAAGGTAATTGGAGAGGAAGAGAAGTCAGTCAAAATGTGAACTCTTCTGCCTCCAAATATTCAACAACAAAAGCCTGTATAGGATATAAATAGAAGAGCCTTTATACTATAAAGGCTCTTCTATTTATAAAGTTTATAGGATACTCAACATTACCCATAATGCAGTGCACAGCAAAGATAATAGAAAGAAGCATAAATTAAGAAATAATTAGTAGGCAAGTGATATAAAAACAAGAAGCTTTTTAGGACATTTTAGAGGCACTAAGGTAAATCATCAGCAGACATTGTAATTGAAAAACATCATTTGGAGGATACATTTCATTGTTTAGTGCATTCAGGTTTGGATTTAAGAGTTATGACGCCAGGTGTATTCAAATCACTTTGGTCGGAGCAAGATGATGATGTACCTTTTCCACAAAAATATTTTTTTAACTCAACTTCTACAAAATGATTAGGTGTGCATCAGGTGTGCATTTGATTTTTGTTTTTTAATTATTGAAGGTGTTGTATAAATTCAATTTTTATATATTATATCTTAATTGTACAATACTATTTATTGTATTACGTGGCCTAGCTATTTTTATTGTAAATGGGGGGGGGGGGGGGGTACATTCACTTCATCAAATTTACACAAAAAAGATGATATTGCGTCTGCCATTTTTTCTCACTGAAAAGGCCCCAACACTGAAAGATTTTTTAAAATAATATTTCCAACATGACTTGAATGCATCAGCATATAAGCATTTAAGCATCATATCAGACTGTACAAAAATCATGGATACTAATGGGCAAACTGTTGTTTTGTGCAAAATATTAATTAAAAAAATAAGGAATGGCCAAATGTCATATTTCTTCGCCATTGTTTTGCTCTTTTTCACATATGATTTTCAAGGACCTTTGGTTCCAAAGAGAGTATTTAAGTACTATACCCTTTAACATAACGAAAATATCCATGTCATTTCACCCAAGAAAGGGGCAGGAAAGTTCTTTGTCCCATGTGAAAAGAAGCTAAATCATTTCTAAAATACAAGCTTTGTCCATTATTTTCTCACCGACAATACCAGGGATTCTCAGAGAGCAGCTGCACTCTAACAGCCCTAGCAGACTCCTGTCCCTGAGGTCTCAGCGGCTCCTCTCTCTCTACCCACAACTCTGAGCATGTCGCCATGTTTCCGTGGAAACAGGCAGTCTCTCCTAACTGCTGGCCTGACTTTGTGATTACTGATCTCCTCCTGAGGACAGAGAAGCTTTGCAGGTCAAGTCATGTGACCTTAACAGGTAACAGTGGAACCAACTTCAGGACCAAACACGACTGGCTGTTGTGTGCTGTTGTGGGCTGTTGACGTGGTCTTCCAATCCCTCAAAGAGGGGTTCATCAATTCCACGCCGATAAAACGTGGGCATTTCGACAGACAATCTATCATTCTTAGCCTGGCAATCAAAGCAACAACATTCCTGATGAATCGGACACCGCGGAGGGGCGGCATGCACGGCGTACGCCCCCTAAGTTCACCATCCTCATCATCACCATCAAGCTGCGTTGATACAAACTGCTGAAGTGTATGTGACTCAGCAGCATGCGGACACGCTGACCAGCGAATTTGAGCCCTGCGAGAGATTGCTGGAGAGATTTCATCCCTGAGGGAGACGCGGCTCAGGCAGGACGGTCTACCTCCAAACCACATTGACAGCGTGAAAATCGCAATCTGCCCAGCAAGGGGGCATCATCTTGGTCGCACTGAACCTAGCTTCCACAATAAAACCCAATAAAGGTGGGATATTGGGAACGAGAAAAACAGAAACAAGGTGAATAAAAGAGCTGACAGCTTCCCTGCAAACCCTCACACTCCCCAATCCACAGGAAGTGCACAAAGAAGTCAGATGGAATGCCAGGAAGTACAGCAACCTCTGAACTGCGAAAAACTTCAAAAGGAATGGACTTGTTTGGGGTGCACACTGTCAGACAGTTCTTCAATAAAGCCGACCCCAAAGTAACTTTCCTGCTCTGCCCTGAGAAATGATGCAACATTCAAAACATACTTCCATGCTCATCAAATCAAGCAGGTTTTATTGCTGACAAGTTATAGAAATTTCACTCGACACAATTCTACGCCGAGCGGCATGAAAGCATTAAATGAACGGGCCATATCGCTGCAAATAAATGGGTCTATTGCGGCAGCTTATTGCTGTATTGTAAATAACATTTACCTGTGCTTCCTTATCTTCAAGCTTCCCCACGTACATCTACAGGCCATTCTCATAGCTCCAGCAACACAATAAAACAGCATTTTAAATGACAAGTGACACTTGCGGAGGCAATAACGGAGCCCCTCTAAATAAATAAAATAAAACAAATAACAAGCAGCCTCATATGGGCCATGCTACCGCACTACGTGAGAAATAGTAAAAGCCAGTCTGCAATTACCGCATTACGGAGCTGTGAAATGAGGAAACATTGCCATCTCCCAGACAGTATATATTTATAAAGATTATTACCATCATTTTTGAGAAAGTGGGGGCGCGGGGAGAAAATAAGTGACAATAACAACATGAGCAGCTATGAACATTTCAGAAACAATAGTGACATGCTGTAATGTTACTGGGACAAAGACATGGCTTTGCAAATGGGTTGTGCTGAACGTCCCACTGCAAAATGGAACGTATTTATAGGATGGGGTAGGGGGGTGCACTCAATATTTCTTTTCCACTGTTCAATCACAGAACGTGTGTGTGTGTGTGTGTGGGAAAATCTAATTAAGTGATACATTCTCAGTATGCTGTCTGGGGGGAAGAATGAACACAATGAAACCCATTTAGATACAGAACATTAGAATAAACAGATTAGATCACAGATTATGATTATTTGCCTAAAAACTATTGCTCATCCTTGGTGTTACAATATTTAAATGCTAATATGTGTTAGGCAGTGATCCATTTCAAAGAAAAACTGCTTAAACTAACAAAAAAAGGTTCTAGTTTATTCTTGGAGAGCACAATTGAGAAATCACTCATTTCCCAATGTGCAATTTACATGCAGGAATGGGGGGGGGGGGGGGGGGGGGTTGGGGGGCAAGTAGAACTTTCAAATTATAGCCTATAAACTACACTAATTCTGAGAATAAAATAAAAATCTAAAGCCATAGAAATTACTTTTCTAGATATTCTAGATAAAAAAGGAGGGAAGAGAGAGAAAGAGAAAGACAAAGACAGAGAAATATTGCACGATAACAAATCATAAGCGAATAAATAATTGTTCTACTTACCGCAACTTTGCTCCCAGTTATCTGCATGCAGCGGTCAGCGGAGGGAAGTTAATGTGCAAAAAGACACAAACAGCACAATCATTAGTAGGCCAGAATCTCTCCGGTACTATCCGGCTGAAGTATTAGAGCTTATACTTAAATCACTATCACACTGGCCCTCACTGCTACGCTGCTTAGTCAGCTGAGAATTACACACTTAACAAGGTGGAGAGAGAGGGTTTAGACGGACACTAAAGACAATGTCTGCCATTGTGATGACTGCTTGGAACTTAAGGATCATGATGAATTGATCTCCGATTGAGTTTTTAAAAGCATCTCTCTGTTTGCTCTTTGGTTTTGAAGACTGTGGAGAAATGAAAAGGCTGGTGAAATGATTGATGTGTGAAATTACGGATGTGAAAATGTCATGTTTTAAAGTAAATAAAAAACAAACTCTCTCTCAACAATCTTTTGTTTTCAATCCGCAAATCCTTACTTCAGGACAATCAAGCAGTTTCTATATTAAGGGCATTTTTGACAGTCAATACAAAAATCCAGAGTGGATTCGTCACTCAATGACATTCTGTATGAATCTAGTAGATTTTTACTAAATTAACCCCTACATGGTATTTTATTCATGAGCAGATGGCCTCCTAAAATGCCTCCATAGGCCAAAAATCAATCAAATGTCATTGGTAGTTTCTATCAAGTGTCAAATTATACATAGCTCAAAGCTCGATGAAGTCAGCATGTTTTTTTTTCTTGGCCAAGCCGTAATGACAATTACCAGGCTGAATATCTAGGGGAAGATTTACTTCTGGGAGCATAATTTGTTCTACAACCAAGAGATTTTACTGAACTGAGCACTATTCTCACTTCAATAATACAAAACTGGAGGAGGTAGTTTTTAAATCTGATCTGCTCTCTTTAACATAGATGTCCTTTGTTTTAACAAACTCCCACAATCCCATTTTTAGGTTAAGGTTTATGACTATAATAAAGTCAATTTGAACAGAGAAACCTTTTGATCAAGAGTGCCTCTTTCGAGTCCAATTTTGTGCATCTCTGGCAAATATGCTCAAACAAATCATTAAGGGTTTGGGTCTTGACCCTAAACGAAAAGTCACCTGCTTTTGCTTTCACCAGACATGCTGGGTGACTGCCAAGTATTGTTAGCACCATTTTGGCTTGGTTTGATGAATGTTGTATTTTTATTGCAGCCTGATCAAAAGAACAGAAATTATCTTGAAACCACATAAAGAACTGTCAGGGAGGAGCCTGAGGGGAAAAGCTGCTGCTAACATCAATTTACACAAATTTCACAAAATAACACCTCATTGTCACTTTACTGTGGTATTAATGCTGTCAATTCCTGAGGAGCATGAAGAGTAGAAAATAAAATGAAAACTTAAACCAGATAATGGTAATTGTTGTAATGCAGAATTAGGCAGTCATGTAATATGCTAATTATAAAGGAGCTCTATTATGAAGTAGCTCCTGTAAACAAACTTCAGAAGAAATGTCATCTTATCAAGGGATGGGTATTTATATCCTCGTTCCTGCTCTTCTCATGACCATCAAATGCTCCATGATAAAAAAATGTATTCATTTAATTATTTATTATTAGCTCCTGCATTCTAGACAGGATCATATCATCTTTCAGGAACTGTCATAAACTATTACAAGAACTTGTGCTGTAATTTAGTTACCATGTCTCTGTAATACCACAATATTGACAATGTTCATGTGAATATCATGGGTACAACATTGTTTCCTTTCCCCTCAAAGACCCCACCTAGAAAGTTTCTGTTCCTTAGATTAATCATTTTATTTAAGTGTGAAAAAGTAAAGCAAAGTCAAAGCTTTTCATGACACTGGCAGAGCAAGAGAGAAATGACTAGTTAAAGACATGCTTTGGCACTCATGAGGACAATGACACCTGTCAGAGACTGAAAAAGCGAGAAAGCATTTCATGAAAAGTTAATGGCCAAGGACGTCAGCAGAGCAGCAAGGCAACATTGGTTTTTACTGTATGTGGCTTACAGTTATGGTCAGGTTACATATTCCCTGCAAAATTAAGATGTTTAGCATTTAAAATCAAGGTAAAAGTAAGGTAAAAATCTTTTTTTTTTTAAATGACATTTTTATTGTAAAATATAAACATCTGTTGTGTCAAACAAAAAAAGCTTTTTTATTATTTAAAAAAGATTTCTTTTTTTGCGAGTAGTATGTATATACTTAAGAGAGCTGTATATTTAAATGTAAAGGTGCTTTCTCTTAATAAGACATTATAGTGGTGGTGGCAGTCATTTAAAAGCCTCATACTGAGACTCCCTGGAAAGTGTGGTGAGAGCTCTTAGCTGTGTATGCGGAAGGACTCAAGCGGGTGCCTCCAAGAAGAAAATGCTTGAATCGCAAATAAATAAATAAATAAACAAATAAATAAAAAACACATACAAAAGGACTTAAGAAATATAATAAATATGCAATTTATACACTGCTTTTCTTTGGCAAATAGCCGTTCAAAAATGTTCAGTGTGAACAAACAAAAAAAAGGTGTGACCATATAATATAATGAAAGCATGCATAAATGTGTTGCAAGGGAAAAGGTGTTGGCTGTAAATAATAAAAGGAACTGTGAACCATGGGAGCTGTAAGTTTCTGTCTTACAAGCAATAATATCTGAGCTATCAAAGAGGACAGACATCGCTGGTGTGAAACTTCTCTATTCTTCCGTCTTTCTTTTATTTCATCGTTCTGCCCTCCTGCCAGGCAAGAGCTGTGGGAGTCTGCCGCACACAGACAGACAGGCAGGCAGGCTGCGACAGGAGTGGATCGGATGGGTTTGTTTTCCCACTAATATTTGCTCTGTAAAGCTGTGTGCTGAAACACAATCTACTGTAGGCAGATCGGCACACTCGGGGAGATAGCAGCAGATTAAGTGGGATGGATGGACTCCACTATCCCTTCCTTTATTTAGACGGGTTTGGATTATTAATGCGGAGGTGTGCAGAGGCCGTCTCTGTGCGGTCTGCTCTTGGCCTCGCTCACCCCTACTAAATTACACCTGCAGCGGCTCAAGCGGAGACCACGGGCCTCCTCTACCGTCAGACCACCACTTAATTACTCCCACTCGCCAACCAAAGAGAGGACTTTGACCCAGTGCTAGACAGAGACAGACAGCACAGCAGAGACTTTCTCTGGACATGTGTCAGTGTGTGCATGTCAGCATTAGTCCAAGCAACTCACAACTCAAAAACACCCTTAGTAGCTATTCGACATACAAATAAAATGCATTCGAACAATGATTCCGAGAGTGAACAGAATGTGCCAGTTTTAGTTAAAAATTGGTCAAGTGAAAAAGACGCAATAAATTCCTGCCATCTCATGCTTTTAAGAGATGTACAATTTTAGAACATTGTTAAAGTGAACATTGTTCAACATGGAATCAAAATCGAGGGCATTTATGGCCAATGAAACTAGAAATTTGTACTACAGAAATTAATATAATTCAGGATATTTGCATGACTACAGGAATATGAATAACAATTCTCAAATTTAATTATTACAAATCTCTCAATCCTACAGTCTTTTTTTTCCCCTATTTCACTAGGAAACACATCACATAATAGAATTAAATGGACGAATATACCGCTTTTCCACTGTCGGGCCAAACCGTTCTCTTTGCTTAACCGTTCCATTACGTCACGATCCAGCACAGCCGGCATGGATATGGTTTTATTTTCCACTGTGCATAACGGAGATCTTTGAAATGCAATAGAAATGTGTCAGGTGTTGCCTCGGTAACAGAACGGTTTACTGATGAGATATAAATAGCGACTGCAATATGGAGGATGATCAGATATTTTTTTTATTTTTTTATTTATTTATTTTAAATAAGTCTCTCAAATAGAACGTTTAGCCAGCTACAGTGAAACTGTTAGCCAGGCAACAGACAAGTGACCAATCCTGAATGGCGACGTCACTATACGCATTCTACCAGCCTTCGGTTAGCTATTAGTGCTGAGAATTGACCCATCGCTAAGCCACGCCCGAAAACCGCCACTGGCCAATCGTGTCTTTGCAACCATAACTAGGCGTGGGAGGTCTGGCAAGCTTTCGAGCGAGGGAAACATGCCAAAGCGTTGAGCATATGGATTGTGCAAATCTGATACCCGGTATCCTAAAAGTTTCGACGTGGAGTGGAATTTTTTTCCTTCCCGAAAATCTAAAGCCAAGGGGAGAAATGATGTGCGTGGATCAAGCAGTGTGGGAGACCCCATTCACAACTACATGTCGACAGGATTATCAAAAACACTTTAAAATATATTTCAGCATTTTGTTAATCGACGGCCTACTACACCTAACTGAGTAACTTTAACCCAATCCGATCACGGCTCTACCGGTGTTAGTGTTATTCCACAAGATGTATGGATAAGCTGTTTGATTTATTATTATTAGATTATTTTCACATTTCACTAACCCTGCTGTGCACGAACATTGTTCCTCAATTTGTGTGTTTCCCATTTGGACGGTCAGTGTATGAGATGGCTGCTGCTTGCGCTGGGACTAACAGGCTTTAGCTTCAATTTTTATGAAATTATTCTCTAATCGGTTGCATATTATGTCGTGGATATATCCCTTGAATGCATACTGCTGTCCCTTTTGTCTTCATCTCTCAGATATTTCACGTTCGCCAAAATAATTATCTAATAATTACTAATTATCTCAATGGGAAAGTCTGACACCGGTGAATACACACTGTAATAGACGTGCCAGGCACGAAAGCTTGTCAGGCATAGCAACAGTAACAAGGGAAGGCGGGGCTTAGCGAAGGGTCAATTCCGAGCTGAGAACGGTTTGTAATCGTGCTGTGCCGAACCAGGCTCAAGTGGAAACATAACTGGAAAGGTTCCTTAACGTTCTTAGAACCGTTCGACCTGACGGTGGAAAAGAGGCTTTATTCTGTTTCATGTTGACTTTAATAGTTAATCAGCAGAAAGGACACATAAACGCTTTTTGACTAATAGGAAATAGGTTTATATCCATAAACGACAAGGGCACTTTAAAAAAAAGATTTTTTAAGACTTTTTAAAATAATTTTTCCAGTGGCTTAATTAAGTTACATTAATTGTGTCATATAATTCAACAATATATTAAATTAAAAAAAACAGCAGTATAATTTGTACAAGGCTGAATATTTGCGCTACTCCCACATAATCAGCAGTATGCAGATATGGTATGCAGCTTGGTTAGTAGCTTGAGCTGAATGGGCCAATCCCAATTTTTCCCCTTACCCCTTCCCCTCTGTTTTGCACGTGAACGGGTAGGGCTGTCCCGATTCTCTTTTGGTTGGAGGGGGAGGGCTAAGGGGAAGGGCCAGATACCCCTTCAAACGAAGATTCTTTCGGGACCACACTTCAAACGAAGGGGTGTGAAAAGTGTCACTGCATACAACGGCTACAGATGCAAAATGGCTGCCCAAGCAAAAAACAAGACCCATAAATGTACGAATTTTGGGCTTTAATAAGTATTTTAACAACAAATAATGATTTGCTTTATGTTACATTCAATCTTGTGTTCATATTTACGGTCAGTTTCTTCAAAGAAACGTTTGTAAAAAAAAAATCGCCAAAATCGCTATAGTTTGCTAACGATAGTCCCGCAACATATTTACATGTCTGATAACTGGTGAATGTAATCACGGAAGGGAATTGGCTTATATTTTACCGTACATCTGCTATGAACGCATTGTTTTCTTGTGGTTATATGTTAACATGATATAAACGAACAGTGCTTACAGTTTTGTGCTTTTTGCAACATGATCAGATCAACCAGTCTGACAGCGAGCAACGTTTCTTTAAGTCCAAATAAGTCAATTTTGCAGCCATCATATATAACGTTACCATAAACTGATCCACCAGCAAACTTACGTCACAAGACAAATGCAAAAAAATAACTGTGACCCACGCAACTGAGATGACTGCAGCTGTCGACGGCATCTTGGAAGTTTGTGATAAACATCGGCGCATCTCCTGTGACGTAGGCGCTACGACGTATAATGGCGTGTAACGGTGTAGTAGTGGTGTCCCATTTCTTAGGGGAATATTTTCACCCCTACGCCTTGCCACTCTGTTTCAAGGGTCAAGGGGAAGGCGAAGGGTTAGGGGTAGGGGTAGACGAAGGGCAAAGGGGTAGAATTGGGATTGGGCCTAAAAGAGGAGGAGTAGGAGGAGATCTCTGGGTGCTAAAGTTGAGCATTACAGGGAAAAGTCTGTTGTGCCTGTGTTAAACATCTCTTATCACATAAAAGCACATCTCTTCCCTAGAATGGAGAGCACACGTTCCCAACCTCCTCCTTGCTTGTCAGAGCGATGTGTTCAGCCTCCACAATGACATGCTGCTGGTGAGTGCCTCTGGTGGTGCTGAGGTGGCTACAGGGGTACACAGAGAGAGGAACCCCCGCCACCCTTCCTACTTTGAGACAACAATACTAATATGTGTGGCTCACTGCTGCAGAATTCAATCATCTCAGATTATCATCATTATTAATAATGCTGGTTAATTATCATGGCCGGGAGGAAAGCTAATGAAAACGGACGCTGAAGGCCAGCCAGAGGAGCTGCCCACAGAGCGGGTGAGGGGAACATTGGTGTTTACGTGGAGTCTAACCTCGGCAAGACCTACTTCATAAAGGGAATGAAGAGTATTCGCCCCAAAAGCCTTGGATTACCCCGCGAGGCCGTGGCGTTCCAGCCTTTATTCATCTACGGTGATGAAAGAGGCATGTTTCAGCTTACCGAGCAGAGACAGTGATGCGTACCAAATTCTAATGAAAACTTGATCCCCGGCAATATGAAGCTTTTGGAAAGTGCAATACAACAAAAGGAGCCTGATAAGCACCCAGGGAAAAAAAAGGTGAGGGGAAAAATACAAAATAAATAAATCAGAATAAATAATAAATAAAAGAGCTAAAGGAGGCGGCAATCAAAGATTTGGGGCTTTAGCAAGAGAAGCAGAAAGCAGATCAGGTTAAGCTCATTATTCCGTAGTGTCTCGTCATGTGGTTCATCCCCACTCTCTCCTCTGTCTGTTTCTCTCTCTTTCTAAGACCGACCGCCCCAGTGTCGTGGTGCACTTACAGATTTTGCCGTGGCAGAAATGTACTGGACCACCATTTCCCGTTTGGTGCTCAGGTCCTTTCCTCGCAGAGGGGCCTTACGCTCTTCATTCAGGTTCATGTCCTCCTGTAGACACACAAAAAAAAAAAAAATATATATATATATATATATATATATATTATAATACACTTTAAATATATTAAATTAATAAATAAAAAACATAAATGTAATCTATTTTAAAATCATTCAAATCTGCTATTTGTTCTAACAGCACATTCATGATAACACTAAGGACACTGTCCTGTAGAAACAAGGTTAGAGTGAGTCATTACGCCTTGATATATGTTTATCAATTCCATGACAAGTCAAGGAGATGTCGTATGTGCAACAAAGAGCCTTTCTCCTGAGATACACCCATGATGCATTTCTATGGAGCCATGCTGCCCTCTGGTGAAGGGAAAAGGGACTGTGTTCTTTGCTTTCAAATGAGACCCATGAATGTGTGGGTATCCGCAAAGAAGAAAAAAATGACAGACAAATGAAAATACTCAAGGAGGAAAGGGGGGGTTGTTGATTTCGAAGCTACTTATTTATTTTAATTGAATGTAAAATTTTGAAAGAAAGAAAGAAAGAACGAAAGAACGAAAGAGAGAGAGAAAGAGAGAGAGAGAGAGAGAGAGAGAGAGAGAGAGAGAGAGAGAGAGAGAGAGAGAGAGAGAGAGAGAGAGAGAGAGAGAGATGCCAATTTTGAAAACTGTGACTCTTGGTGTTTTTACCACATGTTCCTAAAAGCACATGCGTTGAATTAGTGATAAAGTGAAGGAGATCTTTTCAAAGAGGAACATTTCAACAGTTTTACATCAAACCACTGTCTCTCTCCTTTCCCCTCACGTAAAACAAGGCCTTTAATGAATGAGTGAGCCCTGTTGATGTGGCATCTTAATTGGCTCCTTAATCCAGTTCCCGCTCTTCAGCATGATTTACCCATCGTGATTAATTATGTCCTCAAAGCTTGGAATTATTAAATCAAAGGCCAGGGTTGGCATATCTGAATCATTTTACAGAAGCAGTCGGATCCACTAATGCAAAGGTATAAATAAGTACCTTTTTTTACTCTTCAGCTGCAATGTGAGACCAGTTCCATTCATACTCTTAACTTGAAGCTCTATTAAACTCAGTGCTCAGAAAACTTCATAAAGTCATCCACAGGAACAATGCAGTTACCAATACAGACCATTAAAACTAAAAGTACACAGTGTGCACAGAATGCGAGACTGATCAACCAAGGGCACCGAGAAGGGGTTCCAGAAAAAATGGAAATTAGTAGATTTGTCTCTCACTTTAAATTGTTGTGGAGAGTGGCCAAGTTTCCTGGAGGAACAAAGGCATAATTTTGCATGTTTGATCTTAGTCAATTGGGTTATTTTGCAGTGGGATTCTGAGGATTTCTCCCAAAATCGAAGCAATCCGCTTAGGAATGTAAGGACAGCCGGAAGAACACTTATTAAAGTGCCATATATCAAAATAGGCCAAATATACTTTTGAGGATCCAGCGAAGTTCAAGGAGAAGCTATTTCTCCTTCAATCTGGAAGAAAGGGAAAAAGGATTGACACAATTATGCTGCCACTGATATTTAAGTTCATCTGGCCACATTTACTAAATAACTAAAGTACACACAGTAGTCACCCAAGACTACTACACGTTGAAGAAGAACGCTGGCAGAGTATAGTTTGGAGAGAGAGGATGTAGAGTAGTTAGGGGGTGATTGCATCTGCAGGGGGAACGATCTGACCTCATCAATCCCAGAGTCCTTCTTCAGACTAGGCGCCTCTCTCTCTGTCTTAATGTTAATGGTGCTGGAGGAATAGCAGTGGTTGACTGAATGATGATGCAAACCGGAGGAGCTGGTATGTCACATCCTGCCAGTGCTGTTTCTCAGCAGGAGAGGCGCGTTAAGAGCCCTCACCCGTGTCTTAACATGCCGTCACCCGGCTCATGAAAGGATTTACCGCTGTGCATTTTTATCAGGCCTTGGGTCCAGCTGCGTGCATGCACGCACAATAGCAAGGAAGGGCAACAGTGGCTCTATCTCTCGTTGTGCACACATTAAGGCGAGCATATCATATGCTTAGTGCCATGGCCACTAACCCTGTTCATCAAAGGGCTGGGGCTTTAATTTGTCGAAGAGCTCCTCTGTTTACAAGAGCCCTTTGATGACCGACCACATTAGTATACCCTTATTTTTCTTCCACGAGTTAGCACTGCACTGCAATCTCAGAGAGATCTGGGGGGGTATTTATTTGCATTTGGTCAATACTTTCAAGTTTATATATTGAATAACCCCAAATTTAACTTGAACACTGATGATGTGAATCGATATCTGTGTGTGCCTTGAGTATGAAGGAGGGAAACGTGAGTATGAAAGATCTCCCACAGTTTCATATATTAGATTGGATGTGCTTTTGTTTTGTGGCTCATGAATCTTTCCTATATGGAGACCAACAGACCAGCTGATCTATATTCTCAATGACAATGGCAGCAGAACATTTTTCCCTCAATTGCTTTGCTATGATTATTATGCCTTCAATACAAAAAGCCAATTCCATTCTGTGCAACATGTTTTAGGCATGTACACCTGCCTGGCTTGTCAAGCAGCAAATTGAAGCCTAGGTTTAATGTTCCACTATCTGGAGAACAAAAAAAGCAATTGAGAGGTTATGTGAGTGATAGGCAGTTACTAAAGCAATGAGGAAATATGGAGATCCAAAAATATCTGACGGGTGAAAGATTGGCACAAACATTTGAAACAAGTGAACAAATCCAACTGATTATAGCCCACCATGTCAGAGAATGCAAGACGATTACAGTGAATGTGCTGCATGACTACGTTCTACATATGACCAGGCCACCTGGTCACTTCCACAATACTTTTGTAAAAAGGAGGAAGACAGACATAGGCCTTACATGTTAAAGCTCTAAGAAAGACACCCTATCCTCCTAAGTTCAATAACATCAATGGAAAATTAAGAGTGAATGCAAAATTGGACAGTTGGTACTGCTGTCACATTAAAATAATTGTACTCACTCTGCAAGTCCACGAATTGATTCCCTCTAGACCACAATTCAGATATAAATACCATGTTTGATGTCAACTATGTTTGGCCCCAAGAAACAATAGAACTCATGTTTGATGTCCAGCCTGATGCAATGTGTTAAAATGTGAAATATTGCATTTGAAAGCTACAGCACAGAACAAGATTTTTTTTTAACAATGACCTTAATTTAGTCTGTTTATTACTTTAAAAAGGGCAAAAAAAAAACTTATTTTTATTATTAAAACATTACTTGAAATTACAAAAAAAAAGTATTAATTTTCTGTACCACAAAGAAAGAAAAAACTACAGTATACACGTGTGTACAAAAGTTTAATATATTTTTTAGTTTAAAACTTTTATTCAGCAAGAAAGCATTTCATGCGATTGATCAAGTGACCAAAAATATTACATTTTCAAAAAAAAAAATTTATTTCAAATAAAAGCTGTTCTTTTAAACTTTCTATATAAATCAAAGGAATCCTGAAAAATGTATCTAAGCTGCACAACTGTTTTCAACATTGATAAGAAGAAATGTTACTTGAGCTTTGAAGCTTTGCCATCACAGGAACAGATTACATTTTAAAATAAATTAAAAAATATATATTTTAATTCGTAATCATATTCCACAATATTACTGTTTTTATTATATTTTTGACCAAATAAATCCGGCCTTGTTGAGCATTAAAGACGTGATACCGTACGGAAGTTTATTTTTTGTTACATTCACCACTACTAAATGTTTACAAAAAAGTCACATTATCAATTATTAAAATAGGCAAATCAAGTATCTGTAATTTAACTCTGATTGTCTCTGTTATACCAACTAGAAAGCAAAAATAGCAATGGAATGCCACTGCAGGCATCACACAGAACAAAACTGAGCTGTTGGTCACCATCAGTCTATGATCACCATACACCAGGGGTCTCCAACACGTCGCTCGCGAGCTACCGGTAGCTCGTGGCCTGATTGTTGGTAGCTCGCCAAGGGGCCGTTCACATATCACGTCTTTTGCACGATCAAGTTCGTTATTTCAAATATAGGCGCGTGGCAATCGCACTCATAATTGAAGCGACGCTTTTTTTTTTTTTCCTGGCGCGGCGAGATGAAAATATCTCAACTCAGATCATGTGACAAGAACCAACCAATGAGCTTTACCCTTTCCCTAACAACATTGAAAGCTTAGTCAACATGAAGGATGGGGGTGCACCACAGTCTATGGGGTGCACTCAAACACTACGGGGGTTTTTCTCTTCTCCGTAAATAAATCTTTTAGCAGAGCCTAGGTACAGCAAGCGTTTTTCGGCGGTGGAAATCCATTACCTACTAAAAATTCTTTGTCTTTGTGGAGAGCGCAGTGCATAGTTGCATAGCAGCGACAGACGTCCCGGGAAAATTGGACCGAATTTTACTATTAATAATAAAAGATAAGCTAATGTGCATTGTAAATGTCAGTAATTTATCTTTGACTCATTCTTTTTATAAAAATGATTTAAAGGCTGAAATATGTGAGGTTTATCTTTTTATAAAACATATTTTGTCAACTTTATTTTAACTTGTATGTTAGTAGATAACATGTTGCAAGACAAAAATCTGGCCATCATTTTTAATGTTATTTTTAATGTTTATGTAAACAAAAAGTGCATATTGATGCTAATTTTATTTGCTGGTTTTCGCCATAAAACTTGTTGAATTGATTTTATTGTGTAGTATTATTACTTTTTGAACAGGATTCTGAGATAACCGTGATCATTTTGGTCAATATAATCATGAAATTAAATTTTCATACCATTTCCTCTCTAGTTATGATGATGCAATATAAACTATAATTATGTGTTTTTACAGTATATTATGCAAAGTACAATTTTCTATAAAAAAAATAATCTCTTATTCTAGGGCTGCACAATTAATCGAATTTCTAATTACGATTACGGATGCCACGATTACGTAATCGTTCAAAGCCGCGATTACAAAAGAAAATCCACTCTGCGTGTGTGTGTGTTTAGAGCATAATTATGTTATGAGAGACGAATCACGACTACTTCAGAAAACCCAGCACAATATGACATACCAGGCAGTGACATAAGTGTACGCTGAAATAAAAAGACTATCACCTCAGAAAAACGGACTTTACTGTCCTGTCCCGTTATACTGTGCTCGTAGCGCGCACTCTTCAATTGCACGCGCAAATGCGGCGGCGCCCTGTGTATCGCTTCACTGTATAAAGTGCAAAAGAAACTACAAGCATGCAACATCGTTACGATGTAAATTAGTAAGTCACGAAATAAAATTAAAATACCAATAAATCACGTGTTAGCTGAGAAGGATTTGCATGCAGGTATGATTTTCATTCTATTCACCAGGAGCAGTTTCATTAACAGTTCTTGTTAGTATACTGTGTATTCACCATGGTAACTGTCGTTTCCATAACCCCAAAATGTCACTTTATTTTCACTTTGTGTTATTTTTTATATTTTTAAATGACTGTGGTGGCTCATATCAACATTGTATTAACAAAAACTAGTTTGGGACTGCTATTCAATTGCTTTAGCATAGTCCTAATGTTTATCTATTAGTAGTCTTTACTATTAGTTATTCTTACAATTGATGGGTATGTTAAATAAAGGGGGACAGTACTTGTGTGTGTGTTAACAATTTTTGTGTAAACATGTATTATAACACGCCTATAGATATATATTCAATGTAAATTGTGATAATCGTAATTAATAATTGCAATTACAACTTCAAGGTAATAATCGGCAATTATGATTTTTGTCATAACTCTTGCAGCTCTATCTGATTCTGTTATTTTCTCTGACATATAAGGGTGACATATATAGGCCTACAAAAACTCGTTTAGTTGTTAATATGAGAGTTATGAGACATTATTTAAGCGATTTAAGTATTGTATTACATGAGTAGCTCTCGGCCACTTTCATTTTTAAAAAGTAGCTCTGAAAAAATGAAAAAGTTTGGAGATCCCTGCCATATACATTAAGCAGTCAATTTCCCCACATAAATGCTGCATCTTTTGAAAAATCAAAGAATTTTGGAGGTGGGGAGTCCAGTTTTGCCTTTTGAAGCAAGTACAGGTCAATTATCAATGTGGTGTCTACCTAACGAGGTGTACAACTCACTTCCGAGCCTAGAAGGCAGTTTAGAGCACATAAATGAACACTGAAAAGCAGTTCTGCTCAGGTGCTGCAAAATTGGCAGAGTTTCCCATGTACAGACAATAAATCCACAGAAACAGTCAAAGAATAAAAAAGCATCAAAGACAGAATCTGCTGTGACAGCCACAGGTTGGGGAGAGCTCTAACCCTGCCACCCCCCAAAAAACCTCATACAACGCATTCATTTTTCATGTCTGGGAAATAATCCTTCCATTGCACTGCCGCCAGATTTTGTTATTTGAGTTGTCTTGGCCAAAACAAGCGCAAGTTCAATTGAGGCCTGTGTATGCAGCAGCCCTGTCGGTTTTGGTGTCTTGGGGACTGTGTGACTGTACAGATAAACAGAGCGGGAACTTCACAGATAGGGTGAAGACTGCATTCAGTCCTCACCATGAGCTAAAGGTGAAATATGTAAGTATTTTGTAATAAAATATCAAAAAATCACTTGCACAGTGTGATATATTTCCTGCAGTTGTGTACTTACAATATCCCAAAAGTTCCCGAAGATTTTTTATTAAAGAGAAATTCTAATTTTAAATAATGGCTCGTCCCAGACTCCGTTCACTTGTCCCCTGTCATTGACGTAATATCCGTGACAAACTTCGACTTGACAAAGCTCTTGCATGTACTTTATTAAACATGTGAGCAAATGTACATAAAACTAATCAATGTTATATAGTTCATATAGTTTATAGTCTCTTATTAGCAATCATGCCCGGTTACATACCATAGTCAATGTATAAAAACATCAATGTATTCACTCTTCCATACACATTATTCAGGGGTGATAGTAGAAAAAAATTCTGAGCCTGAACTTTTTTCCCTGGGACAGATGCGTAAGGGCGAGTTTATCCTCCCCTAATTTCTGACACAAAGTGATGAGCGATTGTTCTTCTAGTCTTCTTATATTGTTGTCATATATTTTTGTCATTATTTTTTGAGAATGCAAGACACACACACAAACACATGCCTATCTTCATAATTCTTGACTTCTAAAGTTTTTTGAATTCGACCCAAATCCTAGGGGATTCTAGGGGTTTCTTAATTTTAGACTAGTTGACCAGCACACATTATTTTGCAATGCAATATTAATCATGAAAAAAATACATTGCAGTGCAGGTCAACTAGTCTAAAATTAAGAAACCCCTAGAAAACAGTAAAAAAAACATTTGTACATTTAAGATAGTTCTACTTAATTTTTTATTCCAATATCCAAATATGATAGCCTACTTGATAAAAAGGAAAGAAAAAAGGGCTTTTATTTGTGCCGTGCTGTCTTTGCATTTGAACATTGCACATTTAAACAGGACAAGCATTAGCTGAATAAACGTTAGCCAATACAAACATACTTATAGAAAATAGTTGACAATGAATAGACAGGAGTCCTGTCACAGGACAAATAATAGCAAAACGAATCACTTATTCCAAAAAGAATATCAAGTAGCCTATATGTTAGAAGAATCTGACATAGGGCTGTGTTAATAGTAAAACGTCCGTTATTTAACGAATTTTAAAAACACCGGATGGATAATAAAAAATGCTTTCTGGCATTTTGACAGGAAATAAAAATCACAACCAAGAACAAAACAGTTCGTCAATTTTCATTTTACAATTATCATCTCTCTCTGTGCGCGCGGTCTGTGTTTGTGTGAGAGAGAGAGAGAGAGAGAGAGAGAGAGAGAGAGAGAGAGAGAGAGAGAGAGAGAGAGAGAGAGAGAGAGAGAGAAAGAGAGAGAGAGATGAGAGAGAGAGAGAGAGAGAGAGAGAGAGAGAGAGAGAGAGAGAGAGAGTGTATGAGAGAGAGAGAGAGAGAGAGAGAGAGAGAGAGAGAGAGAGAGAGAGAGAGAGAGAGAGAGAAGAGAGAGAAAGAGAGAGAGAGAGAGAGATGAGAGAGAGAGAGAGAGAGAGAGAGAGAGAGAGAGAGAGAGAGAGAGCGCAGCACTGATACAACGGTTTCTTATCCACAAGTAACGCGCTAGTTTTCATACAAAATTATTATGTAACATAATTAGGTACTTTAGTTATTATAACACAATAACGTTACACATGCAGGCTACGTTTCTCAACACTGAGAATGAATAAATAAACACCTGTTTGCAGACTCGCGCTTATCAGTAAATTAATCCACAAATCACAGCACTTTCATAATCAGTAAGCCATAGCGATTTTAATTTTATTTAGATTTATTGTTCATCAATACTTAAGCTTTTTATAATTTGCATGGCTGTATGATGTCTTCATCTTATCTGAGTGACATGAATGACGGAGTATTTTAAGATAACCCATGCGATTGTGATCACTCCGTGTGATAATAGAATCCAGATTAAGTTAACTCAATACAATACTTCAACTTTCCACATCCACCCCAGCCCGTTTACCGAGTAAAGCCCGTTTACCAAGAAGTACCCGTTTACCGAGAAGTACCCGTTTCAGGAGTCAGAAGTACCGTGACTACTGTAGCCTAATGTCCTCGCTCATGAACTCAGTCAGAGGCGGCCGCGGGAGTGGAAGCGGGATCGAGCGGACTTCTTTATTGCTGTCGATTTTCAGTCTCTTTTTAATGATAGGCCTTATGCATCTTTTAATCATACCCGCTTGCTATTTGGGGAATGAACCCAGCGCTATGATTGGTCGAACTCCGCTTCTTTTGCTGTTGCTTCTTTTTTCTTTTTTTTTTCCTCGCAGACACATCTGTACGCCGGAAATCCGGCGTGGTGCCGGAGCGATATCAGGCCTGCATTATTAGATCCATCAGCTTGACGACAAGTTCCATAATTCCGCTGGAATTATGAGTCATCACAACATACACCTTTGTTATTGTAAGAGGTTAGCGACCCCAAGCGATATTGTAGCTTTAAACAAAACTGTTTA
Source organism: Siphateles boraxobius (assembly GCF_051911475.1). NCBI lineage: Eukaryota > Metazoa > Chordata > Actinopteri > Cypriniformes > Leuciscidae > Siphateles > Siphateles boraxobius. The sequence continues at coordinate 12,970,467 of NW_027508919.1, forward strand.
GACAATAATGTGCTGTTTCCCCCTCTCCGTAACAGTAGCTTGTTCTATCCTATGTAGCAGATGCTCTATTGACAGCTGTCAACATATCACACTTCATGACAGAATTAGCAAGAAGAGTCATGCATATAAAAGCATGGTAGCTAATGTATATTCACTCCCAGAGGGCAAAATGAACAAGTGTCAAGCCATGCCAACGCTCAGTTAATGCATCCTGTCGGCAGAGAGTGCAAACATCTCAAGTCCCATTCTCCACTCGCGATTGACAGCAGAAGAGAGATGAAGAAAGATAAGGTGTCTTTGACGATCCATGAATCATAAATGTGGCTACTACAGAAACAATTGAGGAAACAAATGGCTACGCTGAGTCACCACAGATTTTTGATTTCAATTCCATTTAGGAAACAGACCATTATACAAAAGACTTAAAATAAGTACACTTTAGCACACTTTTTAAAAGACTACTTATTACAATTAACACAACTGCATGTAAACTAAAGTTTAGCTAATTGCATTTATATAAATTTAGAGTTATTTTTTGAACCACTTAAAGGCCCACTGAAGAAAATTTTCACAATCTGACTTGGAATCGATCTGATACGGAAAAAATGATAACATTATTAACAGTGTTTACAATTGCTAAAGCCTTGGAAGCTAAAACTCACGATTTGTGGTGGCATTACATTTTCGAAACACGCTTGAGGTGTTTGGCCAATCACAATGCACTGGGTCTGCTAGCAAATCAGAGCACTATGAGCTTTTCGGAAGGAGGATCTTTGTAGAAACCAGCGTGTTTCAGATAGATTGTGAATAGAAGAGCTGCAATAATGTACAGCATGTGAAAAATAGTGTGCTTTTGAACATTAAAGCATATTAACCTATTCTATTACACCTGATGAACTTAAAATAGCATCATGACCCCTTTAATGTCTTTCTACAGAAACTAACATGCTATGTATTTATTATAACTTTAAAAGTAACATTGAATAAAACAATCAACACAATAATTGAGTACTTTAAGTGTGCTTTAGTATGCAAGTCAGCACATCAAAATAAGTGTACTTCAAGGCAGTAGGCAAAAGATTAATAAAACATAATGATTTAAAATGTACTATGAAGTAAAACTTTAAATTTACTTTAATTTTAAATAAATAAACTTTAAAATTAAAAAAAAGTGCACATGTAGTACTGCATGTGTACTATCCCCCGAACTGACACTTTGTGTGTTAAGAAACACAGTCATGAAAGTGTACTCTCTTCAAGTACACTGAAGTGGCCTTGTATTTAATCAATATTATTTTATCTGCAAGTACTGCAGATATTATAATGAACTAAGTGAATGCTTGGACGAAAATAAATAATTAAAAAAGCAACTAAAAAGTTGATTGAACAACTTACCAACAGTCCAGTTTTAAATTTAAGCTAAATCCTTGCTAAACTCATTTTATGTTGCTGGTAAAGTATGTGACTGGTGTAATGTCACAGAGAAAACTGGTTTTGATGGCCTAATTGACACCCTTAACATGAGCTCCACACTTTGATATGCATCAGTGATGAAGGGCGTCTGAGGGCACAGTGCAGATCACAGGATGAGAAAACAAACTCACCATCATCTTCTCAAACAAGTCGATGATCTCTTTCTCTGACAGGTTCATGGAGCGCTCGTCAAAAAAAGGCTGGGGCATAGGCAGCTCGGTCTGAGTCGAGATGGGGTCTGTGGGGTGCTGGATAAGAGGCTTCTCCTTCTTCGTGCCTTGCTTTCGAAAACTGGTGATTCTGTCACGCTGGAGAGACAAATAACTAAGTAAATAACTGGTGCATATGTCAGATCAAATAAATAAACAGCACATATATCTGACAGTGGAATTGCCTTCTGAAAAACTTTTATGACCCTGTGAAATCCCCTGAGTGAAGTTTTCTGCTCTCTGTTGGTGTATTTCTTATTAAGAAGGGAAGATTTAGGAGAGGCATATCAATGGGTGTGTCCGTTTGTTTTAAAAAAAAATGGGGGGGGGGACGCTAGTAGGCTTTAACTATGCTGGTTGGTTGCAGAGGGAAGGACATTATTATTTGAATTCAATTTGATTGGACAAAAATCTGTGAAGTGCAACACGAGTCATTGTTGTTGTTCAGTTTTCCCTGTAGATACTGTAAATTTAAAAAGCATACACTCTACTGTTCTAAAATTTGGGATCTTTTAAAAAAAATTCACAAAGAATGCATTCTATTGATCAAAAGTAACAGTTAAAACATTGTTGTCAAGCATTTTTATTTCAAAGAAATGTATCATGGTTTCCTCAAGACTACAACTGTTTCAACATTAGAAAGAGGAGAAGGAGGATTTCTTGAGCACCTAATCATCATATTAGAATGATTTCTGAAGGATCATGTGACACTGAATACTGGAGTACTAATGCTGAAAATTCAGCTTTGCTATACATGAATATCAATCACATGACCTCTTACGTCATCCGCTCTTTTTCCAGTTGACTGCCGCCATCTTGAGTACCTGCCGAGTACTGTCTACAATACTGACGGCATTAGCTAGGAAGTTTATACATAACCAACTTTGTTTATGTAAACCCTGTGTGTATTTGACAGTATTCGTGCAATAAGACTAGAAAGATAACTTCGTTCAGTAACCTGTCGCTGTTGTTAGACAGGCTTAGTACGCGTGCGCTTCGGGTGTACGCGCTCAGAAAAGCGCTCGTTAGAACCGCGCATCAACACGTGAATGACTTGTTAGCACATGCAAATAATGAACTTATGTGAACTGCATTGTCCCGTTCCTTTGCGTTAACATTTGATGTGAATATACGTCGCGTTGTAGCCTATGCTGAGACGGAGGCACCAGAACTGCAACTGATAGAATGCACGATACTACGACATTTCTACGACAAAGCAGATGGTGGATATATTTTAATCCACGATCATAAATCGTGATATCGCACACCCCTAAGCTAGCGTAAGCTCATTATTATTTACATCCACTCACCACAGACAACATGAACACTGCACAGAGAGTTTGCACACCACCGTTATAACATAAAAGCAAGCAGCTGCGTGCATGGTTGGGCATGATATGATTGAAGGATTTTGACTGAATGCGCGCAAAGTGCGCTCCCTTAATAATTCCTAAAAAGCTGACATCAGTTAATTGCGATCTCACATCTCTGTTAATATCAATTAAGCTGACTGCACAATGAATCTTTCATAATATATACACTTTGTTTGTTACAATTAAAGGATTTGTCAGCATACAGAGCTTTGAACAAAAAGTCTTTGAGCATAGAGGTTTTGAGCAGTGAGGGGAGTCTATCTTAAATGCTTCTGATTGGCCTTTGCGTTGAAGAAATCAACACGTATGTCTGTGATTGGCTACATCGCTCAACGCTGCAAACGTGTTTTAAAAGGAAACTCTGGCCTGTAAATCGTTTCTATTTTGTTTTAGTTCTTGTTGCTTTTCTGCAAAAATGTATTAGTTTTTATATGTTTTATTCATAGATATTTCTAGTTTGCGGGAGTCCCGCAAATCGTTTTATTCTCCCTGCAACGCGCACACACACAGAGAGTGCATTGCCGCTCGCACTCGGCCATCAAATCTAGTCCCGCGCCGCACTCTTTTGCATTGGGAGTGCACATCTCTAGATCAAGGGCCCGGCCCGAGTATAGTGACGGGGAATATCGGCCCGCAAGTTCGGGCTCGGCCAGAGAATAAGCTCTAGTTCCTTTGCGACTCTTGTATCGATCTTGCCGAATCAGGTACTCAAGATGGCGGAAGACAAGTTTTAGAATTGAGTGACGTCAGTGAGGAGACGTTGGTGACATCATCTGATATTCATGTATAACAAATTGCATTTAGTAATGTATTATTTTTTTTAAAAATGTAATATTTCACAATATTACTTTTTACTGTATTGTTGATTTTTTTTTTAAATCAACATTTGAGAGTACACTAGCAAATAAATTGCCTTAAAGCAACTAAACAGACTAAAAAAATAATCATTTTGTTCTTTTTTTAAGTTAATACAAAATTGTTTGGTTAATTATTAGAAAGTTATAAAATATGGTTCAAGGTTTCATGTTTGACTCACCTGCTCTCCTGTTACTTCACCTTTCCAATCTGTACTTTTTAAAGCACAGGGCTGATATTACCTGTATCATCTTTCCACTTGTTCATGTTCACATTACATTCATAATGAATACAAAGACAATGTCATAGACAGCTTTATGGACTACATTAGATGGCAAGACGTGACTATGGTGTGTTTTAGATTTCTAGCTAATTTGAAAGAGATGCTAATGGCTTCTGCCAGCATTCCAGTCATGGGTTACTGGCTCAGAGAAAGTGAAATCAAACCATGCACAAGTCACTGTTAGTCTGTCATTGAAATCATGGAAGGGAACATGCATATATGGATGAAATCCAAATGATTGAAATAAAAAGAATCAAGCACACTCTGTCGTAAAATGCAAGTTTTCAAGGAGAGACCAAAGTCAAACTGAAGACAAGGGTCTGGCAAATTATCATGAATGATTACATCAAGTTGCCATGTGTCTGCTTGAACTCCAGCTTCCTGATCTGGAGTGAACTTTAGACTGATTGATTATGACAGACCTGATGACAGGGTGCTAAAAAAAAAAAGTTTTTCTTTGCTTTTTTGTCTCTGCTCTCTCTCTTTTGATCACTTCACTTTAACAACGCGGAGTAATGGCGAATATGAGAAAAAGAACAAAAACATAAGAGAAAAAGAAAGACACACAAAATAAAAGAAACAGACACCTTACCATGTCATCAGCCAATGTTTTTATGTGTATGTTCTGTTGAAGGGAAGGGACAATAAGTGAGGGCAAATGAAAACACTGCTGCTGTGTCTTTGGTCAAGTGAGAACCCATAACCACATGCATTAAATGACAGATTTATGCACCAAAAAAACAAAAAAATCGTATGAGATCATAAGCATGAGAATAGCATACCCAACTGCAGGCAGCATGAGAAGTCAAACCCACTGCTGGTACAAGTCGGCATGAGTAACTTAAATAATTTAAACAAACAAACTAAACTCTGTTGCATGTAAGCCTATTGTAGTCTGTTCATTTGCATGACAAACAAGTCTGTTTATATATGACAGCAGGACTTATGAAGATTAATTCTTTTAGATATATCACTCCACATAAAACAAAAGTAAAACAGCAGAAATAAAGCTTTAATGAGCAAGACAAACTATAAACAGACACATTCTGCCCTGTGTCACAGCAGAGGCAATACAGGAAAAGGAGATGGACAACTACAGTGTATCCCCTACCATTTTTGGGGGGCGGCCCGCCTATATGAGGACACGAATGCATGAATCTCCAGACACTAGATCTGCTATGAAAGTCACTTCGTAAGAATTTAACTGCTTCATTTAAGAAAACTATCGTCATGTCAAACACACAGAAACTCAAAAGGTCTTCACGGCAACCAGTCAAAATAAAAGTTCGGTTTAACTTGACAAAAATATATTACTGCTGTACATAGAACTTAGATACGTCTCAATATAATAATAATACTAACAAATTATTATCAAAACTTTATTTTTTTAAGGAATAATGACAATTTATTTTTGGTTTGACAAAATGTTGTTTAATTTCATATGATTAAAAATAAATTAAATTAATATTTTATGTCTTCATTTGATTACCAGAAAAAAAAATACAACTCCAAATTTGTGTGGAGAAAAAAAACATTTCATTAAATGTTGTATAAGTTTAATAATTGTATAAGTTTCATGATTTAAATTAATTAGACATGCTTTTTGATTACTGAAAATTTTACACCACGTTTCCGTAACACGCCGTTCCGCGACACTAGTAACACTGAACTGAACACTGAACTAGGGCTGCACAATTAATCAAATTTCTAATTGCGATTACGTAATCGTTCAAAGCCGCAATTACAAAAGAAAATCCACTCTGCGTGTGTGTGTTTAGAGCATGAATATGTTATGAGAGGCGAATCACGACTACTTCAGAAAACCCAGCACAATATGACATACCAGGCAGTGACGTAAGTGTACGCTGAAAAGACTAAAAGACTTAAAAGATAAAAAGACTTTCACCTCAGAAAAACGGACTTTACTGTCCTGTCCCGTTATACTGTGCTCGTAGCGCGCACTCTTCAATTGCACGCGCAAATGCGGCGATGCGCACTGCGTATCGCTTCACTGTATAAAGTGCAAAAGAAACTACGAGCAATTAACGTCGTTACGATGTAAATTAGTATGTCACGAATTAAAAGTAAAATACCAATAAATCACGTGTTAGCTGAGAAGGATTTGCATGCAGGTGTGATTTTCATTCTATTCACCAGGAGCTGTTTCATTAACAGTTCTTGTTAGTATACTGTGTATTCACCATGGTAACTGTCGTTTCCATAACCCCAAAATGCCACTTCATTTTCACTTTGTGTTATTTTTTATATTTTTAAATGACTGTGGTGGCTCATATCAACATTGTATTAACATTAAAACTAGTTTGGGACTGCTATATTTAATTGCTTTAGCATAGTCCTAATGTTTTTCTAGTCTTTACTATGAGTCATACAATTTATGTGTATGTTAAGTAAAAGGGGACAGTACTTGTGTGTGTAAACAATTTTTGTGTAAACATGTATTATAATATGCCTATATATATTCAATGTAAATTTTGATAATCGTAATTAATAATCGCAATTACAATTTCAAGGGAATAATCGGCATTTATGATTTTTGTCAGAATCGTGCAGCTCTACACTGAACCCTAAACTCAGACAAAAATTATTAGAGGAAATAGCAAAAGCTTGCCAAGGATCTTTAGTCAAAGTCCCCCTTCCTTTCAGCTCCATGTGTTCTTTCCTCAGGATGAACAGTCTGATTGATTGAATGACTGACTAGATTTGGGTCAATGACAAATAAAATAGTTTTTGAAAAAAATCTTTTCATAATTTATGTAATGCACATTTTTGAGTCAGGAACAATGCTTTAAAGTTTAGATTGTTAAATAAAATTTCAAAGTGTTTAAATTAATTTGACTTTTTTTTTGGTGGTACAACCAATTATTTGCAAATATATATTCCCAATTTTAAAAAGTAACCCTTAAAGTGTCTACAGTGCCTAACACATTATTATTTTGTGTTGTGTATTTTATTCGTATTCATTTATATGTATTGCATTCTAGTATATTTAGCATCCGATTTTACTTTTAAAGACATAAAAATAATCATACAAGTATAGCAGTAAATTAATTGAATACAATAACTATTCACAATCTAGTTTTCAGCCATTTGTTCAATTTGACCTAATATTTGTTGGATTAAATCAGAAATTTACATGGTTGCACCATCTGATGAATATCAGTTGTGCCACCTGCAACATTAATAATGACAGGGAATATGCTGAAAACTGGATTTTTATTTTCATTTAAATTACATATAAAAAATAAAATACTAATAAGAGTGTTTCAGTCAACAACAGTCTCTATTGAAGAAAGAGTAGTAAATTGATATAAAACCGAATAAATCACATCGTCACATTCAGTATGTAGGAACTGGAATGGTCTACAGTGCAATAGATTGTTCAGATACACTGTAATAAAGTAGATCGACATTGAATTACAACAAAGTCATGTTTTCCATTGATACGAAAAAGAGCTGAAATTGTCAATTTGTAAAGAAACACAATATAATATGCTGTACATGCGCGAGATGTCACCGCTTTCACAAATTCACATCTTTGTTGTTTAACCAGACATGGTAACGGAGTCTTTTTTCAAAAGCAAATGAACGAACGAACGAGTTAGTGCAGAGTTAAAAGTAGAATAGTAGAGGACCACTGTGGCTTTTCTGGTAAAGATGGTGGACCAAAGTAGTCTTGCTGGTTGAGATAATACATCAACATTATAGTGACACCAAAACATGGGCATCCCATGCTGGTTATGAGCATCCAAAACACAACACATGCTGGTCTATGCAGCAGTGAGTGCTGAATCTCACCGTGAGTTCTGTTCTTAATGAAGCAACCCATTAGATACATCTTTAAACCTGATCAGTCGGACTATATTGACCTCAAACACAATTATAAAAAACTTCTCCTCTCCGCCTTCACTCACTGCCTAACAGATGTGCTTTATCTTTTTGGCTACAGCAGTGATAGCCGTTTATGAGATGGAGCACACAGGGGGAGAGATGGGTCTCCATATGCCGTGCAGAGCCGGATGAGTGTTAACGAGCAGAGCTCTGTGGAGAAGCTGCCATAAAGCAGAACTTCCCGCAGGGTTCCTAACTCTACTGTTAATCTCTCTGCCCCCTGGTCCTGCGTTTACCCAGACATTATAGCACTGCCCCAGGGTTGCAGGCTGTACACAGCTTTTGCAACAGTTGTGATGGAATGGGAGGTTTGATGTGAATGGAGGTGTGTCAAGGACTCAAGGGAGTGAATCATCCATTACACTAACCTTTATTAACAAAGAATGTTTAATGCTTTAAAGGGGTCATAAAGAGTTCGGTTTAAAGCCCAAACCAAACTTGCCAGCAAAGACTTTCATGGAAAATTATTGTTAAAATAATAATGACTGTGTAGGGATTATTGTATTACAGATCCAACAGCCCGAAGTGGCTTCATAGTGTAAGACCCTGTATAACACGGATGTGCATTTGTTATTGAAAGTAATTAAAATCTTAAAATCTAATTAAAAACCATTTAACAACTTTGCATAATTGTGTTTTGACTCAAGGGCTGGTCATTAATATTGCAGCTCGACAACACATCAGACAGTCAACAGGGCCAAATATTGCATTATGATTTAACAAAACTCCTTCAGGGCAACAGAACTATATTAAATTCTTTATCAAAATAAAGCTTTATTCATTGCAGAAAACTCCCAAACCCCCACAATAGCGAAATTAATGCAGCCCCAAGCACCTACATAAACAGCGACATAAATTGCAGTTGCACATGCCTAAGTAGTTCTGTAATGTGTTGACCCAAGTAAACTCTTAAGTTATCTAATTGGAAACACTCGAGAGGAGAGAACAGCCTCGTTTTGGTTAGAGAGCACTAAATATAAGGATTACTTGACAGTAGAAGTGCAAATGGTGCTATTACGTATTCCTCCACTAGGTGGCACACACCAATCAAAACATACAGTTGGTCAATCAATGTTTTACAAAAGCCAATAGAGGCATTGAATGGACTTTGAAACATGTCCAAAAAGTGAAGTAGTTTCTAGCTCCCACCATCTGCTTTGTTGGCAATTCTTACATTGGGAAAACAACCAGAGGATGAGGATGGCAACAAAAAGCTGTTGCAAATGCTTTGTGGGAAATCGGGTTATTTTAATTGGTCTTAATTGTACTCAAACAATGGATAGCTTGAACCTAACAGTTCTTGGAAATTTGCAGTCATTCCGTCTCAAGAATGGAGCATTCAGTGGCCGACACCTCGTCTCGTTCACACTGTTTACACACAGGGATGTTTTAATTAAATACAGAGCTGGAAAGAGTGCGTCAAACCCTCTAATAGACGTACACAACTATCAGGATAGAATTCACACAACTAGAATCGAGATATTAAAAAGAATGGGTTACTAACTGGCCATATACCTTGGTGATGCAGATAATCCTGCAGTACAGTAAAGCCCAGAAAATTCATGATTAAATATCAGCCCTGTTCTTGTACTGAATGCTGACAAAAGCTTTGACCAACACCCTGCTAGAATCAACACTGATTGTTGATTGTATTTGCCCAGAGAGTGAGACCACAGGCCAACAGGATGCCAAACAATAGCCTGATGGGAAGAGAGACAATTGTAATAGCACAAAGGGGTGGTTATGGTACATGCCAGATGAATAAATCATTTAGAGATAAAGGATCAGCAACACGGCACAAATAATGTTGAATCGTTTTGTAAATAAACGCAAAATGATTTAAGGATTGGTGACTATTTAAAAAAATATCATACAAATTATGCCAAAACTATACCAATCAACCTGTTGAAAGGACTGTGCATCTATCCCTGACGAGATACTTTAATTCATTTCAAATTAAATATGCCATCTTACTATTATAAGTGAAAATTTTAATTATTTAATAAACATTAGTGTCTATCAAATTGTTGTTGCCACTAAGAACACCACCATACGTGTGATGTGCACAACATATGGCTACCACATGAGTTATCAGCTGATAGTTTTTAAATTTGTATCATTTGATATTGGATATAATAACAAATCTCAAAATGATTATGCATTTTTCATACTGTAAATTATAATGTTGTGATGCCTAGATTCACTTGTAGGATTTAAAACTAGGCTATTGATTTTAATTTTGTTCTAGTTTTATTTTTCAATTATTTGAATAATATGACGAAATAAAAATTGTATATATAATATTACACAATCTATAAAAAAATATTGGTCATCCACTTATTGCCACCCACACCCCCAAAATTGTATAATACACAATTTGTATAATACACTTGTATAATACACAGGCTTACTACTTCCATACACCTTGAAAAAAGGGCTTTCAAGTCAAAGCTTTTATTCAGTCATTTACATTAGATGCACAGCTAAAACTGATGTGTACTAATGTGTAATATCCCTGTACTGAGAGCTCACTTAAGTGAAAATGGCCACGGAAAACAACTGTAATTCAATCCCCCTTGATTTAAACAAATGACATTAACATGCTGAAATGCACATTCAGCTGTGATGTTATCTGCAACTCATATTAGCCTATATCCAACTGACAAACGGCCGTCAATTTTCCATGGGAAAACAGCACAACACATAGTTTGCAGAAGCTGGCGCTGCGATAGCCCTGCTGGAGAGTCTGGGGTGATGTCAGACGTGCCTGTTTGCCATTTCTTCAAAGATACTGCAGCAGGTCTCATATATCTGTGTATGCAACTGTAAAGTACATCATTTTTGCAATGAGGCAAAGTGGGAACATTCAGTAGAATGACTCTTTGACTTCATTTTCAATCCATGGCTTATCTGAGTGTAGCCCGATAAGGCAGGGCCTGCAGATGTAATCTGTCTAATGATATACAGACTTAAGCTCTTTCCGGTGTTTGGCTTTCTGTGGTTCTCCCCCAAACAGAGAAGGAGCCTGTGTCAACTCGCTCTTTCACTTCAGGAGAAGAAACGATGTCATCGGTGGTGTTCAACTCAAATACATGTGAAATATTTTTTTTGACCTCTCAAAGGTCAATTACATTTTTCGGTTTCCTCCCCGTTTTCCCTCAACCTTTGTCAATGTCTTTTTCTATCCTATTTCTCAGACTTGACAATTCACTTCACCATACATAGCATGTAGTCCATTTATTCAAATACATAGTTTAATCAATCAGACCATAATCATACAGTGAGTGACCCAGTTATAAACTGCTCACCACTGGTCAGAGGGTAGGTGGAAGATTAGAAAACAATCTATAAGAACTAAAAAGTCATCATAACCAATATTTTGTTCTATGCATAGTCAAGAAAGATTGGCAGCTTTAGCTCTACACTCATATACACTGTCAGTCAAAAGTATGGACACACTAGGACTGAATTAATTTCTCAAGATCTAAAAAATCTTGTGATATGAAAGTTTAAAAGATTATGTCACCCAAAAATTAAAAGTCTGTATACCATCATGTCACTGCAAAACTATGTTTTTTCAAATGAAGGAACACAAATAAAGTAGAACTTTTTGAAGGAATCTTTATGTAGTGCTTTTATATAACAATAGTTCAAAGAAACCACATCTGTCACTAAAAAACACCATGAAAGTATCAAAGATGCTACCAAAACATCTTATGGAGCGTCAGTCTCTTTTGGCTTGCTCACTGGGGGATTTAAAAAATGAAGACAAGGGCTGTGTTCGAAATCATCCCGTACATCCTGATTCACTATTCCCTACATTACTCCACTAATATAGTCCACTTAAAAGGAGTGATAGAAAACGAGTGAGTAAATTCGGACACTCAGTGCGCCGGAAGGGCCCCCAGCATAGTTCGGCTAGCGGTTTAATAATCATTTGAAACTTAGAAAACTGGAAGCTTCAGCAGTAAGATAAAAAGATGTATCTTGAACTCCGTCATGGAAACTAGCATGTATAAAACTTAGTTAAACAATTTAATATTCAAGTAAGAAGGAATTTATACCTGTATGATATTACACTGTAGCCACATTGGACCAGCGGATTGGAAAATGGATGGATGGATGGTTCAGCTGCAGGCACTATCTTCTGGCAAACATGGGAATTTATTCAGCACGACCGTCACAGTGCATTATGGGTATTCTTACATCGGTTTGTACACTCGTTATTGCAGTCCATTGTGGTATTAAATGAGTGCACTCTATAACGTCCACTATGGTTTAAGACACCACTTAAAATGGCAGTCCCCTCAAATAGTGCCCTATTTAAGGGTATGGGGGTGATTTTCGACAAAGCCTTGGGGTGGGCGATATACCGGTAGACACGATTAAACTGGTAGAAATTTTGGACTATTGTCTCTATCGCGGTTACGCTCACGTGAAAGTTGCTGTGCTATGCAGTCACGAAAGCTTATCGTTTGCATGCGTATTTAAGTATTTGTGGTTTAAAAACAAGTGATTTTAAACCGTTGAAGCAAAGTAAGCAGCGAAAGACAACTCATTTTCGCTATATTCACATGCTGTCAGAGAAACTATTTGTGGTTTAAAAACAAGTGATTTTAAACCGTTGAAGCAAAGTAAGCAGCGAAAGACAACTCATTTTCGCTATATTCACATGCTGTCAGAGAAACTATTTGTGGTTTAAAAACAAGTGATTTTAAACCGTTGAAGCAAAGTAAGCAGCGAAAGACAACTCATTTTCGCTATATGCACATGCTGTCAGAGAAACTGTTTCCAGCACCATTAAAAAACTCAGCGCTGAGTTTCTGGTGTGCCTTGTGGCTTGAGCTGAGTTTTAATTTAGAAATGTGCAGAGTGACTAAACCTGAATAGACTCTAGAGATGATGAATGATAACTTTGCTGCTAAAACAAAGACTTTATTATATGCCAAGCTCTCCTTTCACCACATCACACGATCAACCCAAGGTCACTCTTTTTGTGTCACAAGAACTTGTCAACAACTTTTGTGCAAATCACTAACTATTGCAAAGTATGTAGTACAATGAACCTTTTGAATCCAGCAACAAATCTTATGAGAGACTCTGACATGTTAACCTCAAACACACATAAATAAAGGGGGGGGGGGGGGGGGTTGGGGGGTGGGGGGTAATAAAAAAAGAAATCACACTGCTGCTTTGGGAAGTCTACACAAATAATTATACATGTGGGATGAAGGTAATCAAATTCAGTGTTAATATAATACCATTAAATGAACGATAGTCCTAGTCTACAGTAAATTATTGACAGAAAACAGCAAGTTAGGTATTTGATCTTTCCTCTGGAATAAGAAGAATGAGCTTGAGTTCAGCTAGCTAATGGACTGATCAGAGTTTCAAGATGGTAAATGTTAATGTTATTTTATGGTTCTGTTTTAATATTTTTATTTGGCAGTCAGCCAATTATGAATTCATATTGTACAACCAATGCAATGTGTTGTGATGCATTCATCATGAGGTTCATGATGAATTCATCAAATTCGAACGCTCAGCTTTCAAGTCATAATAGGTGAGTCTCTGGCATTAGCTTTTGGATCTCAGGGGTTTTTCCGAGGATATATCACCAATCGTTAAAGTATTATGAAAATGAATGGCAGGTTATATCCAGCGTAGTGTGTGTTTTGAAACCAGCGAAAATGGCAGGCTAATTTTGAACCGCTAATTGGGTAAAAATTAAACACCATGTTGTCAAAGTTAGTATTGTGACACTTGCGTGTCTTATTGTTAACATTTTCCCAAAATCAAGTTCAAATGGAGTTACTAGGTTTTTCACCAGCGAGTTTAGGAGATTTGTGTTTTGTCAGTCATTAACGGCCACATCTTTATCAATTCAGCATTACTTTTTCTTAAACGTGCAGGTTATAAGGTTTATTGTAATTATCTGGGCGCTCAGTTTTTCCTTTCATTTAATACATTTGGCCAAAATCTTGTGTTATAAAAGATAAAGTGCTAAGCACAGGATATATTGGCTATGATTAGAGGGCAAAATACCAGACTGACACTCTTCTCGGCTCCTCAAAGACAAAATATTAGCCTTTACAAGCATTGTGCTTTTTCAACATCAAAATATACTATCCATTAAAATAGCGTCCAACAGTGTCCAACAGTCCAACATTCATCCAACAGTGTCCAACAGCGTCCAACAGTCCAACATTCATAGTATAACCAAGAATACGCATTGACAAAATAAGCAGCCAAACTTATTTCATGTTAACTTAGGGCTGGACAATAATTCAATATCAATATATATCGCGATATTTTTTTTTTCCGATAACAGTGATATGACTTTTAAACACATTTTCGATATTACAATATACATAACTGACGTTTGGCGCGCAGCCGTCAGAAAGAGCAGAACACAATTAGCTACTTTCGTGATGACGGACACCACAGACACGCAGCCAGTGCTCAGCAGGAGTAGGCTGATCTCCAACGCGGCAAGTTTTAGCTACAAAATGAGCGCCCCTGACCGCAATACAAATGTGACTGAACAAGCTTCCACAAGTGAGGCGAAAGCAGACGAAATAGTTGATAAGAGAGGAAAGACTAATTCAGTGGTATAAATTCAGTGGTGTTTCAGTGTTTCAGCGTGTGACTGCCAACTAGCAGCGGGAACACATCAAACCTGTTCCACTATCTGAAGCAGTTCCACCCGATAGAAGCAGCACAAACACAACTTTAACCGGCACAAACGAAGCACAAACAAACGAGACTTTTTGCGTGAATTTGGAGCATGTGGGGATGCCGAGTGACCTCAGAATGACCAATATATGATTTTAATATCAAAGAAACCTAAACTTTACGCACTGATTGAAAGGGCGGGAGGGGGCATGATCGACTCGGAATGCATTTTCAATTTGCACATTGCATTTTGCTACATTCATTGCGGGACATTTAAGTGTTTTAACTGTGAGTGTAAATGCAATTAAGAAAAATAACATTTAAATGATCATTTTCCTATAGTTTTTGCTTGAACATGTTAAACATATCTAATCATATCTGTAATACATTTTAATTTTGCAACTTATAAAACATTAAAATATGTATTCAGTTTACATATTAAAACTAGTGTATGAAATGGCAAATGTAAATTATATAATTGAATTTTAATTTTGCACAAAACGTTGAAAAATTTAATGGCAAATGTAAATTTAAAAAAAGAAATGGATTGGCATTTTACATATTGCATTGTCATTTTGCATATTACATTTCAAATTGAATATTGCTACCCATATGCTTTCATAGTCTTGTAGCAGGTATTGAGAAGAGAATATTATTTTTATTATGGGTTATTTCATTGCTTCATGTAGTTTGTTATGGTGCAGTACCGAAAGACTCCAGCAGTTTTCATATACTTGGCAAATTCATTTTTCAGAAGATTGTATGTACAGACATCTGTTGTGGGTGTTCTACAGTGTTTCTGAGGCTTTTATATTGATCAATATCGGAATTATATTGTATCGACCGAAATTAAGAAATATATCGTGATATAAAATTTGGCCATATTGTCCAGCCCTATGTTAACTTTAAAGATGTATGATTTAAAAGCGAAAAGACTAATTGTATACCAAGAACTGGTTGCTTTGTCTGTTTAACAGTACCCCTCTTATTTTAGTTCACAACCATCATTGAAGATTAAATCTGTACATGCTTCTAGATGTCCTTGACTTGATGAACAGACCCTTTTCTTTATTCATTCAACTGATCAAACAAAGATGCACTGTTCTCAACATGCAAACAGACTAATTTGAATGAAGAACATGCTAGCATCTAAAAAAAGATTTAAAATGATTGGCTATTATTTAGCATAAAAAAGATATTCTAAACCAGAACCCAATTTTCAAGGGATTTGTCTTTGTACAGCACAATCCAGGAATGACTGATGACTTCAAAATACAGGAGGGGCCCTCATTAAACAACCCATTCCAAGACCTCTTTTGCCTTAACATGGGAAAAATCTTTGGTGTGTTGGTTATTTCAGGAAAACTGAGCCAATGTTTATGTTTCTCTGAAACATGTTGGTGTGAACAGCTTTCCTTGGACAGTCATCCCATCTGATTGATTCAAGACCGAGAGCCCCCTAAGAAATGACAATATTAAGTATTCGGAGCTCCAATTCAACTGATAGGGCCATCATATGTTATGTGTCAATTTGAGCATTATGAAGAAAGTGTTGGAAACTTGCCAGAAACATCTGTTTCAAAGGGTGATGTCAGAATCATCCCCCAGTGTAACTAAAGCACTTCCCTTCTTCACTTCCTGTGAGCACTGAGACACTCAACATGTGTTCCATTTCCTGTAGGTTCTCCATTTCTCTGAGATACTCCTTGAGTTTGTCTGCAGCTGGCCATTTTAGACTCAAAGAAGGGGTCTCTGAGTTTAAAATAGCCAGCTACAGACAAACTCAAACCATTTATTTCCAAAGTGAGACCACATTGAAAATTCTGGGGTTCTAATTTAAACCTGCAAGTTTATATATTTATTTATTTTTAATAAATTGAACATGTTGACTTGACTAACTGAAATAAAACAATTTTAAGTACTAAAAATACAAGAAAAACAAAAATAAAACAAATCTTAATAATTTGTTTTTTTTAACTAAAAAAAAAAGACAAAAGCAGTAAAAAACCTAAAATTACTAAAACTGAAAATATAAAAGTCAATTCAAAATGTTAATAATACTATAAAAAAATAATACTTTTACAAACTTATGGAGTAATTAAATTAAGAAAAATAAACCAAATACTAAGACATTCCAAAATTCAAGTCAAATATTCACTCAAATCATGCAGATAATATCATTTGTGGGAAAAAATAGCTTAATTTTCTCAGACTTTAAAAGCATGGTCTCAGACTTTTGAACCCCATTGTATGTGCTAGTACAATGCTAACCTCAAAAGTTTCACAAGAGGGATCAGACCTAAAAACAAACAAAACCAAAATGTATTGTTGTATGTGGTTGATAATATTAACCTTATGTTCCAGCCACAATGTCTGTTTGACACTGCGAATGCAGTGCCTGTGTTTATCTCAGGACCGTTCATCTGTATCCAAAAAAGCAGATCTACATCAGTGAACTTCTCACTTACAGTAAGCTTAACTGCATGTGACAACCTTTAAGATGACCATTATCTGCATGCTAATATACAAAATATCCCATACTACAACAGGAATATCTGTATAAATTATATAGAAATATAATATTAGAGTAGCAGTAGCAACAGTGCTTCAAATCTGAAAATAACAGCTTGACAGCATGTGAATAAAAGTGCCCAATTTCCAAGATATATTGTTTGTTTAGCGCTGTACACATACAGATTGTCATTCATTATATGATCATTAATGATGAATTTAAAAAACCTTGACAAGTCACGGCTAAACAAACACTACAGTCAATATTTTTAACTTGTCCTGGGAGAACAGACTGGCCAAAAACCTTCAAAGTCCCAACACAGAGTTGTTACATTTGTTCTAGGAGAACTAACAACAGCTGCCTCAGATAAGTTTTTTCTCACGAGAAAAAAAGCTAAGGTTATTTGAACAATATGTACTTCTACAACACTGATCAAGCTGATCAAAACTATCCTACACTGATTTTTAATACTGAAAGTATTTGGAGTAAAATCCACCCAACTGCACACCACTGATGTTTTCACGTCTTTGTGTGAAAAAAACAGCAGTTTTGAGGAATGATTAAAGTCTGTTTCACAAATTGAATCTGCCCATTCACACCTTTGTTTTGAATAATGATGAAAAGCCTAGGCCTCCACACCGCATCCCGTCCAATTCACCCCTTCCTTTATTAAAACACAGGTAGATAATCTAAGTTTTCAGGGTCACTGGTTTTCACAACAAACACAGTGTACGTCACTTACAGCACGACTACGAGGACACGCTGTACAAATCGTCTGCACTAATCTGTGCCCCGTTAGGGTATGTTACATAACAGCATCCAGGCTTATATTCTGTTTTCGGAGTTTCATTCATTTGCAATGGAATTTAATGGAGGTAAACTTCCATTCAGTCTGTACTCTGGAATGCCTTTTGAGGAAAAGCACTGGCTAGAATTCCACTTCCATGACTTCATAAGACTCAGTTAGAAGACAAGTGAGAAATTCATTCCATAAATACAAAACCTGCGTTTTTTCACACTGAAATTCGAGTGCATAAAAATAACCGGCTAACAAGATAACAAACTTTGGTGTGTCTACATCGCATAAGAAAACTGAAAAGTGCCAAAACTGTGTTGGTCTTTATTTGTGCCATCAACAGGAGCTCAATGATGTCATTCCCTCTCTAAATGCTGTAAAAACAATTAAAAAAATAAAAACTTCCTCTTGCCTCTTTTCTCTCCCCGTGGGTCTGATCCTGGGGCAAACTGTAAAGATTAGCCCCAGTGCATTACAGAAATCTAACGCTGGGTCATAATGCTTAGCATGCTCAATGGGTTATAACCTTCTCTAATCCAGCTCAGGACAGATTTATCATAAGACCAGAGATGGCTCTCATTCAAAAGAATATACATGCATATTCAATGCTGGAATCTATTGGCAACACATAAGTTTCCATAAAATGTGTCCACCCCCACGGGTTAAGCCCGTTTAAAATAAGGTCAAAGAACTGTTGGTTGCTAGTAGGTCGTTCCCTAAAGTTATTGGTGGCTGGCTTCATAACTGGTTACAGCTTTTTACAATCTTTAAATGTATTGACAGTTCTATTTTGACAGAAAGAGCAGTGCTGCCAATGGCTGATATAAAACCTTTATTTATTTATTTATTTATTTATTTATATATATATAGTTTCTTAAATTAATTGTTGATTCTGTTGGGCCAGGATTGGTGTCTTTTGTCATAACTGTCTCGTTACTGGTTCTATCCCTGCTGCCCTTAAGGTGGCCACTGTCACTCCTTTACTCAAAAGAGACGTCCTATTTCGAACTTACCGGGACGTTAGTCCCCATGTTGCAAAGTTGATTTTCTGCCTGGGAACGTTGAGTGGGGGGTGGGGAAAGTCACCATTCTCACCGGAACAGGGTATTTAACCATTCCAATGATTTCTAAACGGTTTTATTCAGTTGGAATAGTTGCCAAGTTCCCATTTAAAAAACAGAAACTTACAGTACTGAATCTGCCCTCTTGAGAGTTTTAAATGACATCTATCTATCCACGGACACTGGTGACTCCGTGGTTCTCGTGCTCTTACATCTATCAGCAGCTTTTGACACTGTTGACCACTCTACCTTGATATCTAGACTAGAGTCTTATGTGGGGCAAAAGGTATTGTCCTTTTAAGTGGTTTCAGTCTTATCTCTCTGACCCGAAAATTCCTAGTCAAGTTAGGCAATTTATCCTCTAACAGAAGAGGACCTAATCTGTGGTCTTCCTCAAGGATCTATCTTAGTTGGTGCCTTCTCTCTTTTCTCAGTACATGTTACCTTTGGGCTCCATTCTAAGAAGACACAGGGTATCTTTTCATTGTAATGCGGACGATACCCAAATTTATTTACCAATCAAGAGAAAATATCCTTCTACCTTTACATCTTTACTAAGTTGACAAGATGAAGTTAAATCTTGGCTAGCTCAAAATGTCTTATCTTTAAATGAAAACAAAACCGAGATGATCGTTTTTGGGCCCACTTATAATTCTCAGGCTGCCAGCTTCGATCTAGGTAGACTATCCGCGTTTAGAGCTTCACGTGTACGGAATCTAGATGAGTCTTTAAACCTTGACAAACACATTTCCTCGGTAATTGTCTAGTTTTTATCAACTTCGTCTGTTGTCTAAAGTCAAACCTTTCCTAAATCATAAAACTCTAGAGATGGCTGTTCATGCTTTTATTACCTCACGTTTAGACTACTGTAATTCACTTTACTGGATTTCAAAGTCTCAAATTGCTAGTCTTCAACTAGTTCAAAATGCTGCTGCAAGATTCCTTCTTATTAGCCGTAAAAGCGCCCATATCACCCCAATTCTGAGGACCCTTCATTGGCTGCCTAATAAAATCAGAATTGATTTTAAAATCCTTTTATTTGTTTATAAATCTCTACGTGATCTAGCCCCCATCAATTTATCAGAATTGCTGCAACCATATACTCCTTCTAGAAGTTTTGAGATCCAGAGACCAGAACCTTCAATTACTCAAACGTAGAGGGGATCGAGCGTTTTCTGTGGTCGGGCCACGGTTGTGAAACAATCTGCCTTTATAAATTAAGATCTTATGTCTCTACTAAAAACGCACTTGTTTTCCATGACTTATAACTAATGTTTTTTTATTTTTTTATTTTTTTATTGTAAATGTTAATTAACTTTTTTAACTGTGTTTTAGCTGTGTTGTTTGTTTACCTTTTTCCTTCCTTTTGAACCTCTGTACAGCACTTTGGTCAGTCGTGTGGCTGTTGTATAAGTGCTATACAAAAAAACTGAACTTGAACTTGAAATGCACCGAGTCGCGTTCAGTCGGTGTTCACAGTCAGTGTTTAAAATATGCTGCAGTCATTGGAAACAGTCTATAAATGTGTTCAGCCAGTCTTAGAATGTTTCAGCTAGTCGTTAAGTGTGTCCCCTGCATAGAGACATTTAGGCCACGCCCACACTGGGCGGGAAACAACCCAACCGTCTCCATTGACTTCGCACTGTGAGAAGCTGCCTCCTTATCATTTCTGACTTATAACAAAAAACAAACAATGTCTAAAAGCTGCTATGTAACAATGTGTACAGCAAACAAGTTAAAAACGAGCGTTTAAGGACAAAAGTGGATACAGGCAATTGAAACGCAACGTGTCGTATTAATCTGAGAACTTTGCCCACTGGAAGGGAACGTAATCGGCGATAGGGATAGCTTATCTTACAGAAATAAAATATATAAATCTGACATTTGGATATTTGACATACCAGTGACAAAATGTTTTTTGCACACGTAGTGTATTTTTAGTGCAAACTGAGTGTCAGGATCCCACAATTCACCCATTCATTCCAGCCTGTATCCACTTTTGTCTCCTTAAACGCTAGTTTTTTGAGGTCGACAGCTTATAAAAACTTATTTCTGGGTTTTTTAGCTTGTTTGCTAAACACCTTGTCACATAGCAGCTTTTAGACACTGTTTTGTTTTTTGTTTTTCAAGTCAGAAATGACAAGGAGGCAGCTTCTCGCATTGCAAAGTCAATGGAGATGGTTGGATTGTTTCCCCCCCGGTGGGCGCAGTTTTCAGCTAAAGACGCATGTCGCTCTGTCTCTATAAATCGTTGCGTTACCAAGGCAACAAATGATGCATTTGAATTAAATTCCAAAGAGTGGCCGTTATCAGCCCCACAGTGGAAAATTAAATCATATCTGTGCTGCATATGAAATCATATCCGTTCATCTAATCCGGATCGGCAAGGAACGTAATGGTTAAACAAAGAGAACAGTTTGGCCCGATGGTGGAAAAGGGGCTTTAGTAATCTGGTAAACTAGTAATCTGTGCACTATGAATCATATTTTCTCAAATAAAGCTGAGGTAATGGCAACTTTACATAATAGTTTTACACGATTAATATTAAATGAATATGACATAGCGACCAACTGGTTATAGCACAATAGTTTGAAACCAAGGATTTAAAATTGCCAATTCAGGAGTGTCCAGTGACGGCACGGCAGCACTGTCCTTCTGTCTGCATCCAATTCACACAACTGGGACATGACAGTATATGAAAAAAGTATAAGTATAAAGCATTTGCCTTTCAATTATTAGACAGAACTGTTAAAGAAAGTCCATAAACCAATGAAGATGGAGAAGAGGATCTCCTGTGCATCTGTGCTCAGCTGCTGGGGGTCCACATAAAACTGTCTTACAACATTACAACTTATCGGCGATACCAATAATTAAAAAAATGTCAAATAAAACTACGGATAAATATTCCACTTAGAGCTGCACAATTAAAGCGTTAAAAGATTACAATCTCGATTCAAACATCCACACGATCTCATTCCTAAACGAAAATCATTCAGGTATTTCAAAGCTACGATCACAGCAGAACATTCAAATCTGTGTTTGAGTTTACGCTGACCCAGAGAGAGCAGTTGTCATCATGTAGCCTAAGGAATGAAACAGCTCCACAAACTCTGGGGTCTTTTCAACCCGACAGTATCATTATTTCTAGGGCTGCCACTGCATTCACAATCCAAACAAAGATCCTACATGCATGTAGTATAATCAGTTGTTTTTTATTTAAATTAGATTGTATAATTTCTAGGGGTGTAACGATACACAAAACTGATGGTTCGGTTCTTCCCAAGGTTTTGACATCTCGGTTCGATTTGTTGGGGTGGGGCTAAAAATTAAAAATTAAAGCTAAAATTGTTTTTTTTTTGTTTTTTTAACCAGTGGTTTAATGAAAAATATGTGTCTTTGTCTTTTAATTACAATTAAACGTTTCGTAAGGATTAAAAAAAAAGATCTGTTAATGCTGTAAACTATATAAGGAGCCCGCACATTACTATAACATTAAAGATTAACAACAGAGCCTAGACTATTTATTTTTTAGATATAATAATCAACACTCAACACACTGTATGAAAACATGTAAACTGAACATAAGTCAGTTTTTGCATTAACTTATGTTTTTACTCTAATTCGTTATTGAAATATAATAATTTACACAGCTGCTGTCATTTTCATGAAAGATATTTTAAGCATACATTAAATAATCAAGATATCATTAACAGGTTAAGTAAAATATAGGCTAATATAGTGCATTTATTTAATGCAAGAATTCATTTGGATGACTTGCCTGCTGAGGTAAATATGTTGGAAACTAAGCTGTTTTATTGACGTCTTTCCGCTGCTAAAACACTGATTGAGCGATTACACGAGTTATGATGCCTTTCAGTAAGTATACTGTATCTTTCAACATACCTTCAGTTGTCCATTCATGTTTATTCTGTAACTGAAGACGAGATGATCGCGTTTACTTGCGCTGCCGCTTGAAATGAGGAGTGTAGTGGTACAGTGATCTGTCACGCCGCATCAAAGAGCGCCAAATATATATTTATTGTTTGAATTTCGTGATCAAATAGACAGAATTTGAAAGATTACACCTTGCTTATTATCGTGTTCGGTACGCCATTAGAGTATCTCGATTCGTATCGTGGGTTCTGTATCGTGGTTTTTCGGTTCGGTTTGAATAACGTTACACCCCTAATAATTTAAAGATCTAGTGCGGAATGGTCTGAATTCAGCTTTAAAAATACTATTATATTTCCTCTGTTCTCCTCTTTACCTCTGTTTTTGGCGTGTCCCGTCTCTGGCCTGTGTTAACGTCCTGTTTACAGACTTAAAATTGTAAAAGTTCCACACAAATGACATTTTAGGAAATAATTGCAATGCAGTTCAGGACAGATTTATCATAAGACCAGAGATGGCTCTCATTCAAAAGATATACATGCATATGCAATGTCAAATTCATTGTCCCAATTAAATACATAAACAAATAAACAAGCGACTGTAAAAAAAAAAATGAATTCAATCATTAATAATGTTTGTAAATGTTGGTAAGAATGTGTTTTCAGGACCACCTCGAAAACGAGAGGTTACATCTCAAGGGGCTATCCTTCAAATAAATTTCAAATTTCAATATTAAAGAGATTTGTTCAAAAACACATATACTGTACATCCAGTAAGGAAACAAGTGAAGTCTTTATAAGAGAGTCATTGAATAGTTCATTAAAACCATTTTTTTTTTATTCATAATTATATTTTTCAATATTCAATATTTTTGTAAATAGAGTGCAGCATTTAAGATTGTCAGAACCTCTAGTAGTTTAGCCTACATGTTATTTTGTTTAGTTGTTTATTCAGAATTGTGGGAGAGTATTAATCTCTATTTTTTTTTAAACCGTGACACTCAATTTATCCATAATCGTGCAGCTTTATACAACTACTAATATTAACATGATCCAGCATTTATATTATAGCCACACAAAACATACAATACAGTGAAATCCTTTTTCTCAACTTTGTCGAGTTGCTAGACAGACACATATGGCCAACGAATGCTGTCACTCAAACTGCCAACTCCCACTGACAAAGAATGATTGCTTTTGGTTGCTTTGTGGCTGCATGTTACTGTAAGTGTGATTTTTGCATAAATCGTGCATAATTATTTGTACATACCAGAGCCAAATGATTTTGCCTGAGGTATGAATAACTTTTTTTTAAACATAACAGAATTCATATTTTCTCATCCTATCTTATCATTTTAGTGTAGAATGAGTAAAGCTGTTTGTTGTTAGGATGACAAAAAAAAGTAAAAAATTAAAGGGGCTGATAAAAACATTTTAGGCTGCTCTGCCTCAGGGGTATAAATGTGCTCGTCAATGTCAAAATGGTCGAGATGGCCAATCAAATCGAAGGCGGCGGGTCTTACTGTTCAGCGACCGACAGTAATAGCCTATGATGCAAACCACCTTTTTGAATTTTAAATATGCTATCATGATCCATGTAATTAATAACTGAATGTGACGAGACTAAAAACGTTTGCATACGAGTAAATGGGAGTACATTTTAAAATAAAATATTATTTGCAAATAGTTTAGATTGATTAGGCTACTTCATTAGACCTACAACATGTTTTACCATTCCCCCCAACTAAATATGCCTCCATTACTTTTATACATCTACTGACAAACAAATACATTACCTGTCATTTACCATAATGAGTGCTATAGAGACAAACTTGTTGCAGAGAGAAAGCTAAAAAGACTGGATTAAAACTTCATCACTCTTTAGGTGTATGAGTTCCTTAATTTTGCAGAAAGCTATTGTGTAATAGCAGAAGTTCTGGATGTCTTATGTGCGCAGAAAAGTTAGGCAACAGAGAACATGCCTGGCACCAAATCAGCAACAGGATGTGCAACAGTGAGATCACTAGTGTAAGAGAGAGTGACATCAGTGTTAAGGCCTGATTCAGAAAGCCTGGGTGATGCGTGACTGTGTGGAAGCCTCAACATCCACTAGTACAGCGATTATCGTTTCTCATTTATTATTTTCCGCAAATTCTCAGCAACGTTGTAACGATTTAGTTCTTGTAGAGATTTACATAACTAGAAATATTTACATTACCATTTAAAAGTTTAGGGTCAGTAAGATATATATATATATATTTTTTTTTTTTTTAATTAACTCTTTTTTCCGCAAGGATGCATTGATTAAATTGGTCAAAAGTGGCAGTAGACGTTTGCATTGTTACCAAAAATGCTGTTCCTTTGATTTGCACACACAAAAAAACAAAAAAATCAGCAACTGTTTTCGACATAGCTAACAATAAGAAATGTTTCAAACTTTCTTAAGCACCAAATCAGCAAACGAGTATGATAATATAAAGCTCTTCCATCACAGGAATAAATAATATTATTAAAATAGAATAGAACATAGTGGTAGCTAACACTTTACAATAAGGTTTCATTTGTTAACATTAATTAATGTGTTAACTAGCCTAACATGAACAAGGCTAACCATGAGCAATACATTTGTTACTGTGTTTGTTAATATTTGTTAATGTTAGTTAATAGAAATTCAGCTGCTCATTGTTTGTTCATGTTACTTCACACAGTGCATTGTTAATGTTAACAAATACAAATCTTGATTTTAATAATATTAGTAAGTAGTAAATGATAAAATTAACATTAACAAAGATTATTAATTGCTGTAAAGGTGCAGTTCATCATTAGTTCCTGCTCACTAATGTAGTAAACTAATGTTAACTAATGAAACATTATTGTAAATTGTTACCAAAATAGTTAATGTAAACTGCAATAATTATAATTCACAATATTAATAGCTTACTGTTTTTACTGAGCATAAGATACTTCTTACAAAAACATTAAAAAAAAAAAATGCTATCCAACCTCAAACTTTTAAACAATAGTGCATTCATTACAGAAATTATGACCAGCTTTCCCTGGTCTAGAAATTACACTTTTAAAATTCCATCATATATCCAGGTTTACCAAGAATGTGGGAACCCTTGTTCTTAAAAATTACAGTTGTTAAGTTGCTGTTTTAGCTTATTTTAAACAAACACCCTTAAACCATCTTGCACAAGTAGACAACGGGTGCGCCTCAATCAGCTCCCTAGTTCGTGAATCAGTAGATATCACGTACACAAATTCGGACACTGGTAACTACAATGGGACAATGATGGCACCATTTCCGGCGACATGGTAACTAGAGCTGAACTTTTAATTGCATTTGCAATAATATTGCAATATGATAAAACAAACAAAGATTTTTTTTAACCGCAAAAGCTGCGATTACACTCTGGTTACGTGACGAGAGAGTAAAGCAGTTTTATTTTTTTTGAGGAAGCATTAAAGGGCACCTATTATGCCCCTTTTCACAAGATGTAAAATAAGTCTCTGATGTCCCCAGAGTGTGTATGTGACGTTTTAGCTCAAAACACCCAACAGATCCTTTTTTACAACACGTTTAAATTGTCGCTTTTTGGGTCTGAGAAAAGTCAGGACAATAGAGCCTTTAAGCAACAGCTGCTGATGGAAAGGCAACGGCAGCCGGAAGTAAACCGTTAACTTCCGCAGCTAAAGAATGCAAAAATCACTAAGCAACAGTGAACGGCTAAAGTCTTTTTAGGCAAGTCATGCCACTCGGCCGCAATCTTGGCAACGCCAGCTATTTCGGACTAACAAGACCAGGCTCCTATCTAAATGAATGGGCAGAGAGTGAGAACTGCACTTTCACTGGTTACCGGGACATAAAAACTGCATGTATAGAAACAGCAGTAAAATATGATAAAAATTGCTTAAAAAGTTTGATGACTTTGCCCCAAAATAAGGTTTAAAACGCCTTTTCCCCTACAGGTTATGCTTTTACTACACATGCGCAAGGGTTCTCTCCCTCTCCGTCGTGCACGCGCTACACGGTTTGAAGCACAGTATGTGCCAGCAATTGCTCGTTCGCTCTAGATTCCGGGAGATTTTAACTAATATGCGGGCATCAGGGAGTCGCTATCAATATGGGGGAGACTACTCACACATACACTGCATATTACATCTGCCGCCTTTTCAAACAGTAACGTATTTTCCGCTGTCGCAAACCTCAACTGTGCGCATGCGTCAGTGGAACCAGACGATAGGCTTAAATGTTTTCCGGCTTGACTGTTAAAAGCAGACGATTGGCTTTCCAGCGGGAGGGGCGGGACATGTGCATACAACCAACATCTTTGGCGTTACAGGTTTTCCTGTTTACAGTTGTATTGAGGAACGAGGAAGTGGCATGTCTCTATATAAATAGTCTCTGGCACGGCGTAGGGGATAATTTTATCATTTGACAAATTACAAATAAAGAACTTGATTTTAAAAAGCAGGAGAGGGTTGCTTTGGGCATTTAATGATATACAATTACAATGCCACATACCATAAAACATACATTAACTTTCTTAATCTTTCACATAGTAGCGACAACGGCAAATCAGCTGTTATCCCGTAGTAGACGGTTACAGTAGAACATCGTGAAGTAGCAGTTAAAGTCGCGCATCAGAATAGAACGACGGAATGTCGTTGCCGTTCCACCAAAGGCTGTGGAGGGTTTGCCCCTACATCACAATTTGGTCAGTTACCCGGATGCGTGGCCATATTGGAGATACTTCGATGTAAACAATATTGCACTGTTAATGTACAACTGAACACGTTGTTACACTAATTTATGATGTCTAAACTACGGGAAAACTTGATTATTTAATCATTAATTTGCTTTATTCATTACTTCATTTTCTACGAGAAAATTTTTCTATTTTGCTAGCAAAGGTGGAGCGTATATTAATAGGCTAAATCAGGTTATTTCCCGGTATAGTGAGGTAAAAAAAAGATCCTAATCATTTTTGTATCTGACTCAGAGTATTTCAACATGTGAGTGGGAAATTTACCGACACAGATTATCCTCTCATGCCGTTACAGATGCAGCATTTTGACTGTACTTCTGCACGAGATGAAAACACGTTTTAATAATTTCTAAGGTCAAGAAAGAGTCAGAGTTTGCAATATATGTCCTCCCACCCAGTGCTCTCTCTGTTTGGATGCGTTTACATGACCACATGCATTGTCAGTTTATTCAGCATAATCGGGTTAAGAACGTGCATGTAAACGCACTCATTCTCTGAAAGCGAAAGCAGAAACAGACTGAGCTTTCGGCATCTGTCGCTGCATTAACATCGCATTCTCTCAGAGACGACAATGGATATAACGGTGTAGTACTAGCGCTATCTTAATTTACTGGCTTAATATTTCTCTTGTGGACCCTATATGACAGTGAAAAAAGTGTTTGAAGCTGCTTTTGATTTTCACAGATGGCAGAGTTGTGCTGTGAACTAAATACTGGCCTATATAATTTTAGAGATTATTATTATTAATAATATTTAGTAATTGTATTGTTTTAGTGTTATTATAGTGTCATTAAACTTTTTGTTAATGTGCTATACAAAATACTGACGAACAACGATGCGGTTTTCATCTTCGATCTGTATAAGATATGACAATTTGTGAATGGATCACCTTGCAATTTAATTTTGATGTGGGATGTAGGCCTAGTTTTCTTATTCAGTTTTAAAAACATTTTCTTAGAGGAGTCCTCATATGCGCGTGTCGGTGTTGACGCAAGTGTTAGGCTATGTGGTGATGTCGTTATGAATTTAGGCAAGGCAAATTTATTGTAGTTCCTAATATTAATTTAATAACAATACTAGCTTTATAAAAATAATAATAATAATAATATTTGAATATATTAATGGTAAAACGAGCCATTTATCGTATTGATATCATCAAGTGCATCTGCCATTGGTGATATCTCTGTGTATCGTCGATACACGATACTATCGTCTATCGGCACAACCCTATTTCAAATCCTATTCAAATCACATATCAGGAAATCAGCTTCACCTGAACGCTCAGATCAGATTTCACGTGTTATGTGACTTTCTCACGCCACTTAAAATGTAAACGTCAGACGTTGTTATAGGGAACATGCTGAAAGTCGCTGACGAAACAAGGCAGTGTTATTGCAAAGTGCCGGACAAGCAGAAAATTATTATTTTTGAAACTTTTTATTTTGAAACTGGCGCAGATAAGAGCGCGGGAAAAAGCTGTGCATACCAGCCTCCTACAGTTCTGCAGCTCAAAACGCAGTAGTCCAGCACTGCGGCTACACATTTCCATGTTGTAAAATTTAAATAAGACAACATTTCTATTGCAAATGCAAACCCCTCCATCAACACAACGTCATTGCCATATTGCCAAAGAGCTGCATGAACACACAAATCGGATCTGAACAGTTGCGATACACAGTGTGGACATCAAATACAAAAATAATCGGATTTGTACTAACAGTGTGAATGTAGCCATAGTTAACTACTTAACGTCAACATTTTAGCCATAGTCAACGCTTCATTTACACGTGGCTAAAGCTGTACCTCTCTCAACCATATACGCCTTCTTTCATCTGTTTTTTGCACTCTTCTCTTTAACTTTTGGCAGTCAATTAAACTCGAAATGTTTTTTCCCGGAGCGACCGATTAGTACAGACCAAAACACGACCATTTTTCAGCAGCAATAATCAGACACATATGCAAGTCCGTTCAGTTCAGTGGCATTGTTTACGTTCAGTGCCTCCAAAATGGCCGACTTCCGGATTGATGACGTGTAGTGAAAAACCCTCTGTTGCTTAAAGTCCCTAATCTCATCTCGGAATCAGTGTTCATTATGACCCGGAGTCAGACAATAATGACCACAGAGTCAGAGAATATGTATTGAGATAGAACAGGTATAGTTTAGTTTAATTACGGTTAGGCTTATTTTTCATCTTGCTTTTATCCACTATTAGTACAAGCCTGTAGTAGCGGACCCCATCCGAATGATGGCCAAAAATATACTGATGAGTTTAATGAAGTTTATTTTACATCAAACAAAAGATGAAGCGTCAGTTTTACTGCAGAAAATCACAGCAAGAGCTGAATAAACAGTATAAGTGCGGATCTAATCAATAAACTCTCTCTCCCTTTCATTATCATCAACATTATCATTAACGAATTACACAGAAACACTCGTTGCAACTAACAGTAAACAAATATATACACAGTTTTTCAGGGGGTGCTTAATAAACATGTAATCTTTATATCCGTAAAACGACTCTAATGAACTAATAAAGAGCGCGCGCTCACTTTCATTTCTGCCGTGATCAGTAATGTTAGGCCTATCGCTCCGGAGACTGTAATCATGAACAGTTGGTACCGATCCATCATCGAGTAATAACGAGAGTAAATGTAGACTGCTATGTTCATTCTTACATCTTATAACAAAACACCTCAATCGCTTAGGAGACATTCTTGTCTACAGCTGCTCCGAAGTTGAAACAATGGCGGACGGTGTATAGCTCACTAAGGGCGGGTCTCCACTAATACTTTTTGCTTAAACTGCATGTCAGTCAACAGTTGTGGGCGGGGCCTGTGCAAAAGTACGTTACATTGCCCCGAATCTGAGAACGGGTTGTTCTGAGACAGTGCTTATGATTTATGTGGTTTTAAAAAAAACACTGGGTAGATTTGTATCATTATATGATGGTTGTGTACACACACTGCCAACACACATTTATGTTCAAACCCCATGTAAAAGTGAATTTTGCATAATAGGTTCCCTTTAACTTAGCATGCTACGCTGACATATAGGCCTGGCCTACAGGAAAGAACAGCTTATGTTTAATCTATCTAATATTGTGTTGATCATACCATACAATGATTTACTGTTTGTCTTTGTTGAATAATACAGACGATAAAGAGCTAAATAAAATAATTACATATTAAATCACAGTATTGGTAAAAAAAAAAAATATTGCCTAATGGCAACATCCTCAATGTACAACATACTGGTGGTATTTATGAACAACAACAGCACAGATATCTTTCTGAATAAGACACACCCAAAATGTGGGGAGTTTTCAACTTCACGAGCCACACCCGCTCTACTCATGGAGGCTTCCTAGACGTTCCCAGGGAATTAGAGGATCATAATCATAAACAAATATTACAACACACCCATATGCCTCAGAATTTCAGGAAGCCTGGGACACAAATAAAAAAGGTTTGTGGTATACCCCTACTAGTGCTAGGCGGTATACCGTTTACTTACCGTTTTTTATTTTTGTTATGATATGAATTTTTACATATACCGCAATACCGGTGTATGTTGCTTTGTGCCTGGCTCACACTACAAGAGTTTTAGGCCGATTTATGCCCGATTTCCCCCTCCCGAGAATCGGAGAAAATATCTTGTCGAGGACCTCGATCGGTTCCGATGTTCGGCGCAGGTTATCTGGTAATGTGAGGCGTTCACAGATCGAATCTTTCAACTCCCGATCTGCTCTCACACAAATCGGGCTCACCCCGATCATATCAAACATGTTTGATATTTATCGGGATGAGCAAGATTGTGATTACATCAGTACTGTCACAATAGCCAATAAGAAACAGTAGGGCTGTCGTGGTGAAGGAATTAGGTCATTTTGAGTGACTCATCAGGTTGATATGCGCATAGACTGTAAAAAAGGATATGCGGTATTATCTTTATTTATTTATTTATTGCTAAATAAAAGTGTTACACTGTTGTCAGCAGGCACGAAGACTAGTACATGTTCAGTAATGAAACCGAAACAAAAGAAAGTGGAGTAAACAGAAGGTACAGTGTCAAAATAAGGGTCCACATAATAGAACATAAACCTGACACTAAGCTTGTTAGATCATTGTTATATAACAGTTAGTTACGATCCTGTAATCTCACCAAACGAGAGGCTTTCTTCTGATATTTCACGAGTATCGTCATTGCTCGTCTCTGTGTGTTATAGACAGGCTGTCACTCAGTCCAGTTACACAGTTAGGCCTGAGCGATGGCGGCAAGAGACTGCCTTTGAGTGCGTCATATATTTCCGTTGAATTAACAAAGAAATTCGGATTCGTTCTAATATATATGTAATGAAACAAGCTGTTAAAGTCCTTAAATGTTAAAAGGATGATTTTTTTTAAAGATTTCGCTTTCCTTGGTCACGCGGATTTTTCAAATATGACTTAATCTGAAGGACAGATATTTAGTTTACATCCACTTTTCCTCTTCCGATCTGTTGCGTGAGATCACGTGATCATGGTGGAATCATATCTGGCATGATAATCTTATTAACATTTGGTAGTGTGTGATCCGCCACGATTTTCAAATCTTGTAGTGTGAGCATGTTCAAGATTTGAGGGAAGAAAATCTGCAAAGATTCTCCTTAAGTGTGTGGTGCAACCAGATTTCAAAATCGGTTAGGATTTTAAAACTCCTGTAGTGTGAGCCAGGCATTAGCAATGATCAGAACGCAGCGCAGCGCGACACTGTTTGAGAGGGGTCGCTTTTCACTGTTGCACTGTGGTGATGCACAGCTGTATGTGTTACTAAGCGTGACGGTGAAGATGGATAGGTCAAACTATAATTGATAGCTGTCAAATTCACAATATAAACACAGCCTTTTGGAAAATGTATTTGTGGTTGACAGTGCCATCGTTAAATAAACATGAGCACTGCAAGTTTCAAAGTCAAAACGCAGTGTTTTTATATGAATTTATTTTTGAAGGGAACTGACTATCTTTAGAAAAGTTTGGATGTTATTTTCATTTAAACTTTCTTTATCTTTCCTGATAAAGCAGCATTTATGAGCGCTGCGCTGATTTGTGTACAACCGTTACTGGGGAAACCGTTGTTTCTGAGTGACACGCTTATTCACTCATGACAGTAAAATAGGGCATCAATCTACTGCAGTATGTCCCCTCTCAATCAGTAGAAAATGTGGTTAACACCTAGTCATGCTTGAAAAAAAAATTTTTACTGTCATATACCTTGAAACCGGTATAATTTTAAAACATACCGTGATATGGATTTTTGGTCATACCGCCCAGCACTAACCCCTACCACACTACTTTCAGCACACTGTTCATCTACACACTGGCTATTAGAATGTCTCCATCTGACTCCCAAAGGTTTACATTCCACAAAGTAAATGGGGCTCATGAAGGGATGGATTCCTGCAGCTCCCAAAAAAGTGCTGTCATTATGAAGCTGGCACAGGACACGCTCATTTGACTGGACACAAACTGTTAAGCAAAGTTACAATGCGTATGCGGATTACACAGACTTAGACACTCATTCAACCTCGCTTGATCTGGAACCCTACTGTGACAATAAGCTCTGTCCAAGACATTACAAGACGACTAGGCTAAATGATCTTCAGACTCCTTTGTGAAGTCTACAGTCAAGGCCACAACTTTTGGGAAGAGAGGCAGTCTTGTAAAGTAATTAATACATTCATGAGGAGGCAACTTCAAATAGACTGTCCTACATCCAGTAGGCAGCATTATATATTTAGAATTAGACGTCAAAGCAAATGAATCTCAGGTCATTAAAAGAGCCATATGAAATAGGAGAAGGCTGTGCAAGAGCGATGAAGTAACCAGTTTCACTTCTACACAGGTATGACATACGGTAATACTAAACTACTTGGCTCTGAATCTAACAGTTACCTAAATTCCTAAATTAACAGGCTAAATTAACAACAACACACTGTCCCGTTACTACTGACACCTTTAGCTGTTAGTTTTCTTAAAATCACATGTTTAGTAAATCAGCAAACTTTGTCCACGTTATAAAATTTTCAGAAAGGCAGTCAGCATGAACTAAAACAGTTCCAGTTTCACTACTAAGGCTTCATGATAAATGTAGCCTAGCTAGCTATCCAGGAAGGTTCAACTTCACAGCTTTCACAAAGACTACTTCTGACCCCACTGACACTCGCAGAGTGTTATGGCAGCACATTATCACGAGTCCTGTGAAGTAATACACTGATAGGTTCAATGGCTGACTGAGCCTGTAAAATCTTTGGAGTGAAAACATGCTACAAGTTTGAGAGAAACTTTGTTGACTGACAGAGAAACAAAAATGATCAAATCCTTCAATGATACAGCTGTCTGGATGGATACTAGTGGTAGAAAACCCAAATAAAGTTTAAAAAATGTTGACTTGGTCATTGCACAAAAAGGTTTCATTTATTTTGTGTCCATGATGAACATGTGTAAACAATAGCTTTAACAAGCTGACTCCAACTTATGTGGTGTTGTTATAGGCAATTCTCTTATAACATCAGTAAAAATACAGAAACTTTATTTTATGTGTCCCTCCTTGTCCATTTTAGTACGAGAAAACCTGATAAAAAAAACCTGATGGTGGCACCCATGTTGTGGAATGAGCCCTCTAAAGACAAAATTTCATACACTTTGTGTGACATAACTAAGGAACAACAACAACAACAAACTGAATTCTGAAGCTATAATACATACCAGTTTTTTGTTTTTGCTATCATCCTCATTGGATTTCTTTTTGGAGGGTTTATTGGGGTCTTCCCCTCCAGCTGCCTGCTGATCCATCTTTGGAATGAAACGTCACTTGAAAAGTAATTTCGCTTAGTCTGTCCCACAAGTTTGCAAACACTTATAAAAAATCACGTTTCTTCAAAAGCCATGCCATCCATGAGGAAAAAAAACAAAAATATGAGTTGGATCCAGAACTATTCCAAGCACCTATCCACTGGATTATGATAACATCTGTGTATGAAGTTGTCCCAAAAAAAAGGTGAGATGATATCCGGTACAAATCAGCTCCTCGAAGTCTGTCAAAAACCAATTAACATGTTATAAATTACATTTCGGAGGTGTTTATACTATAAAATGCATAAAAGCACATGGGATAACTGTAACAAGAAATACAGTGCTGTATAAACGCTGTCAGTTCACAGCTTGTAAACTTTTGTCGCCTTTAACGTTAACGTTACATTTAGCATTAAAACAGTCATCTGACGAGACACTAATAGTCATTTTAACAATGCGTTTAATAAATTAACGTAATTTAACATTCCAGGAATTATATAGTATGCCTATTACTAAATAAATATATTTCAGCGTCTCGAAAAAAAAATTAAAACAGGTCTGGGAGTTTTATGCAATATGAGATGATATTTTATAAAATGAACACAACTGATTTTATTCAAAGGAGAAATGACCGCTGCTATCCAGTCGGTTACTTTCACACAGGAAACAGTTATTCCAGCGTTATGAGGCTTAAAGTAAAAGTGTACAATAAAGACATGGACCCTAAACGCCAAGTCTGCTTATATTAACCTAGCGAATTAGTATTAAACAGCAAAATAGTCACACAATGATAAATAAAACTCACAAAATCTCATCCAAGGCTTACCTACACAACCAAACGCACGAGCCAGGCCCACTATTGTCCCCGCCTATCGACGCTTCCCAACTGCTCACAAATGATCACGTGGAAGAAAGATTCCTGCTCTGATTGGGCAATTGAACTGTACATCTCGACTTTCTCTACTACAACTGACTGCCGTGTATATGGATTGGCTTCAGTCAGTGGATGATTTAATTGTTTTGTATAGCAGTGCAAATCAGTGTATTTGTGAAAAGCAATTATTCTTATGAAAAAACGTTTGCAATTGCATTTAATCTCATTTAGTCTCAACACAACTGTGTAATGCATTTAATTAATGCATGATATTCATATGATTTTTAATATTTTCGTCATGTAGGCTACTTAATACTTTTGTTGTTGTTTTTCTTTTATTATGCAATACATACATGTACAATGTATGAGATGTCTGTTAAATATTACCTAATTTTCACAAAAAAACTATTAATTCAACTGAAACTGGAAGTGACACTGAAGATATTCCTTAAAAGGATAGTTCACCCTAAAATGCACATTTTGTCATCATTTACTCACTCTCAAGTTGTTCCAAATATGCATTTTTTTCTTTCTTCTCCTGAACACAAAATAAGCTATTTTAAAGAGTGTTGGTACCAGACATCTCTCTCTCTCTCTCTCTCTCTCTCTCTCTCTCTCTCTCTCTCTCTCTCTCTCTGTGTGTCTCTCACACACACACACACACACACACAACACACAAGTTTACAGCATGGTGTTGTGCCACTAAGTAAAACTTCTATGCAGTTGTTTTCACAGCTGCTAAACCTCTGGTGTGAATGCAGAGAATATATAAATGACACATAATGCAATTAAAAGAGGGCAAACATAAAAGTCACAGTCAAGATATGTGTGTCAAAATCACTTTAGCTCTCATCTGAAAAGTAGCTGAATAGCACTAAAAGGGAATAAAATACAAAAAGCTCGAAGTACTTAACGTTTATTTGGTCACAAAAAGAGTGTAATGAAGCAATGAGAATTTGGGAGGTCTAGCGCAACAGCAGGGAGCATAAGCTTCACACATTGTGTGCCCGCCCCATCACAGCTCACAGTATGGGAAGAACTTTGAAGGGTGTGCTTTTATTTTAGCCACTCACTCTATCTTTGATCTCCCAGACGGGAAACGCCACATTAACTGCCTTTCAAATACTCTGGGCCTTGCATTAGGTACATTATGGACATTAAATGATAAGGTCAGAACCATTAGTAAAAGAGTATCTAATGAGAAATACATTCAAATACATTATAAACGTGCTTGTTCAGCTAATGATAATTCATTTGTTTGAATAAATAATTTATTTGTTGCTTTTTGGTTTTAATTTTTCTTTCAGTTTTAACTGTTATCTTTTTCAATTTTTTTCTCTCTCAGTATTTAATAGTGCGGTTGCAGGGTGTAACCACAGTAGACATAAACTTGACAGTCTGGTTATCACCTGCGCCACCTGCCCACACCATGCCACTTCCTGTGTGCTTCTTTAGCGGAACTTCTTCAATCGTTCAGTTGTCAACATCAATGATTATGCTTAAAAAATGTTTTTAAATAAATAAATAAATAAAAATAACATAAAATCTTGCAGAAAAAAAAGAGAGGACAAACATCCACCAAAAAGAGATTTCTTCATTATACAGAGGATTTACTGTATAAAACGATGTAATCATTTTGTGTTAAAGACACCGTAGTGTCAAGAGATATATTCTGCTCCATTTGTTCACATGAGTGCTTTATACATGCAGCATCCTTATGCCAGGTCTATAATTAGATACCACAGCCACTTTTCCATTATGGACAGTGATTTCCCATGGTTCGCTCATGCCATTTAACTCAGTTCTGCCCATTTGAGACTGTCACTTTCAGTGTTTATTTCTGTTCACTAGGCCCTGTCGAGTTATAGTGTCACAGGGCAAGACAATGAATTTCCATTTACAAAAGATAAACAGTAAGCCTGACTCGTGACTTATAATCATATGAAAGTCTACTCTGATTACTGAAAAGTGGAGATAACCTTCTGTAGTGTGATGGAATTGTTTTGCTCTGGACCAGTTCCTCACATTATTTCATCCTTGAAAGTACTAGACCACAAAACATTTTGCCATTTCTAAAAATATAATTCCTAACTTCTTAGTCAAAATGAGGAAATTAATTTACACAAGACACCCTTTTCACAGACTGTGCGTTTCCACAGTTATCAACATCGCAAATCTAGTAAAGTTTTAAGTTTTTAAGATGGTGTACGCACCATCTTACACGGCTGAGGGAGTGATGGCAAATTTGATACAGTATTTCTCTGTTCTGACTGCTGTAATCAATCTCTCTATATTTTTCTTTTGGAAAGTCATGGAAATGCTATCACAGATTTATTTTTCTTGTGCTTTTATAAAAAATGCAAATACCAAAAAAAAAAATTGTCCTGTCATCTCCCGTTCACGTTATAAAAGTTTACCCAATGACGACTTCCACTTCGGAGAACCCATGAAATGTGAAAAGGGTTCATAGTTTGATTGGTCCAGAAATATATATATGTACAACTTAACTTACAGAGAGCTAGAAGGTGTCCACTGGCGTCCATTATTAGAAGCTGTACCTCTTTTAGGGTTATAGATATTTTCAGCTGCTTCAGGCCTTGTTGTAAGCTTAGCGTTTAGACTTGGGAGATAAAAAGATATATGTGCTACATTATTTATTGCCTTTCCATCACACTTCATAAAAGACCCACTGACTCAAATGGCCGACGCTCTGGAAGAACCTGAACCTTTTACAACATTTGCAGTGAGCAGACATTGCAAACTTTTTAGTGTTTCACCTTTCCGAAGAGATGCCTCAGAAACACTTAACCCTTCACTCCAGGGCAAACCGCTCCATTTGTCATTACTTATTCAGCACTGAGAAGAGCCCACTTTCTGAGCACGGGGAGCTGGAGGTATCTCAATACACTGAGTTCAGAGAAGTTAGGTGCTCTTTCATAAATTACTTGTCACTTCAGTTGTTGAAAGTACTATCCATAACTGCTGAAATAACACCTCCTGAGCCTTAGGAATTAGCTTTGTGTTTGAAAAAAGAGGTGTGGATTTGACAAAGGTTTGGGAGTGTTACTATTTGAGCATTTGTTCATTAAGTGCCACAAATGTGGTCAGCTGTTTACCATGTTAATCATCAATGTGGTCATACTGGATAAGATAGGACAAGAACTACTCATACTTGTAGAGAATCCTGAAAAATGGATTACACAAAAACATTAAGCAGCACAACTGTTTTCAACACTGATAATAATAAGAAATGTTTCTTGAACACTAAATCAACATATTGATTTCTGAATGATCATGTGACTTTGAAGACTGCAATGATGGCAGTTCAAAATTCAGTTTTGCCAGGAATATTTTTTTTTAAATATATTAAAATATAAAACAATCACTGTATTGTGCAAATATTTACTGTACTTTTAATCAAATAAATGCAGCCTTGGTGAGCATTGTCACATGTTTGTTCTGTTTTGTTCAGTTTTCCTGGTCTGTTGTCACTAGCTTCTATAGTTTGTTAATTGTCCGAGTCCGCTCCAGTGTCGAATCCAGCTCCTGGATCCGCTCAAGTGTCGGCTCCAGCCCTTGAGTCCGCTCCAGTGTCGGCTCCAGCCCTTGAGTCCGCTCCAGTGTCAGCTCCAGCTCCTGAGTCCGCTCATGTGTCGGCTCCAGCTCCTAAGTCCGCTCCAGTTTTGGCTCCAGCTCCTGAGTCCGCTCCAGTGTTGGCACCCAGCCCTTGAGTCCGCTCCAGTGTTGGCTCCAGCCCCTGAGTCCCCTCCAGTGTTGGCTCCAGCTCCTGAGTCCGCTCCAGTGTTGGCTTCAGCCCTGACTCTGCTCCAGTGTTGTCTCCAGCCCCTGAATCCACTCCAGTGTCGGCTCCAGCCCTTGAGTCCGCTCCAGTGTTTGGTTCAGCTCCTGAGTCCACTCACGTGTCGGCTCCAGCTCCTGTGTCCGCTCCAGTGTTGGCTCCAGCCCCTGAGTCCACTCCAGTGTTGGCTCCAGCCCCTGAGTCCGCTCCAGTGTTGGCTCCAGCCCCTGAGTCCGCTCCAGTGTTGGCTCCAGCCCTGGAGTCAGCTCCAGTGTCGGCTCCAGCCCTTGAGTCCGCTCCAGTGTCGGCTCCAGCTCCTGAGTCCGCTCACGTGTCGGCTCCAGCTCCTGTGTCCGCTCCAGTGTTGGCTCCAGCCCTTGAGTCCGCTCCAGTGTTGGCTCCAGCTCCTGAGTCCGCTCACGTGTCGGCTCCAGCTCCTGTGTCCACTCCAGTGTCGGCCCAGCTCCTGAGTCCGCTCACGTGCGGGCTCCAGCTCCTGTGTCCGCTCCAGTGTCGGCTCCAGCCCTTGAGTCCGCTCACGTTTCGGCTCCAGCTCCTGAGTCCGCTCACGTGTCGGCTCCAGCTCCTGAGTCCACTCCAGTGTCGGCTCCAGCTCCTGAGTCCGCTCCAGTGTATGCTCCAGCTCCTGTGTCCGCTCCAGTGTCGGCTCCAGCTCCTGAGCCTGCTCAAGTGTCGGCTCCAGCTCCTGAGTCTGCTCCAGTGTCGGCTCCAGCCCTTGAGTCCGCTTCAGTGTCGGCTCCAGCTCCTGCTCCAACAATCACTGTATTGTGCAAATATTTACTGTACTTTTAATCAAATAAATGCAGCCTTGGTGAGCATTGTCACATGTTTGTTCTGTTTTGTTCAGTTTTCCTGGTCTGTTGTCACTAGCTATTATAGTTTGTTAATTGTCCGAGTCCGCTCCAGTGTCGAATCCAGCTCCTGGATCCACTCCAGTGTCGGCTCCAGCCCCTGAGTCCCCTCCAGTGTTGGCTCCAGCTCCTGAGTCCGCTCCAGTGTTGGCTTCAGCCCTGAGTCTGCTCCAGTGTTGGCTCCAGCCCCTGAATCCACTCCAGTGTCGGCTCCAGCCCTTGAGTCCGCTCCAGTGTTTGCTTCAGCTCCTGAGTCCACTCACGTGTCGGCTCCAGCTCCTGTGTCCGCTCCAGTGTTGGCTCCAGCCCCTGAGTCCACTCCAGTGTTGGCTCCAGCCCCTGAGTCCGCTCCAGTGTTGGCTCCAGCCCCTGAGTCCGCTCCAGTGTTGGCTCCAGCCCCTGAGTCCGCTCCAGTGTTGGCTCCAGCCCTGGAGTCAGCTCCAGTGTCGGCTCCAGCCCTTGAGTCCGCTCCAGTGTCGGCTCCAGCTCCTGAGTCCGCTCACGTGTCGGCTCCAGCTCCTGTGTCCGCTCCAGTGTTGGCTCCAGCCCTTGAGTCCGCTCCAGTGTTGGCTCCAGCTCCTGAGTCCGCTCACGTGTCGGCTCCAGCTCCTGTTTCCACTCCAGTGTCGGCCCAGCTCCTGAGTCCGCTCACGTGCGGGCTCCAGCTCCTGTGTCCGCTCCAGTGTCGGCTCCAGCCCTTGAGTCCGCTCACGTGTCGGCTCAAGCTCCTGAGTCCGCTCACGTGTCGGCTCCAGCTCCTGAGTCCACTCCAGTGTCGGCTCCAGCTCCTGAGTCCGCTCCAGTGTATGCTCCAGCTCCTGTGTCCTCTCCAGTGTCGGCTCCAGCTCCTGAGCCTGCTCCAGTGTCGGCTCCAGCTCCTGAGTCTGCTCCAGTGTCGGCTCCAGCCCTTGAGTCCGCTCCAGTGTCGGCTCCACCTCCTGAGTCTGCTCATGTGTCGGCCCCAGCTCCTGAGTCCGCTCACGTGTCGGCTCCAGCTCCTGAGTCTGCTCCAGTGTTGGCTCCAGCCCTTGAGTCCGCTCCAGTGTCGGCTCCAGCTGCTGAGTCCGCTCACGTGTTGGCTCCAGCTCCTGTGTCCGCTCCAGTGTCGGCTCCAGCCCTTGAGTCCGCTCCAGTGTCGGCTCCAGCTCCTGAGTCCGCTCACGTGTCGGCTCCAGCTCCTGAGTCCGCTCATGTGTCAGCTCCAGCTCCTGAGTCCACTCCAGTGTTGGCTCCAGCTCCTGAGTCCGCTCCAGTGTTGGCTCCAGCTCCTGTGTCCGCTCCAGTGTTGGCTCCAGCTCCTGAGTCCGCTCACGTGTCGGCTCCAGCTCCTGTGTCTGCTCCAGTGTTGGCTCCAGCCCCTGAGTCCGCTCCAGTGTCGGCTCCAGCTCCTGAGTCGGCTCACGTGTCGGCTCCAGCTCCTGAGTCCACTCCAGTGTTGGCTCCAGTTCCTGTTTCCGCTCCAGTGTTAGCTCCAGCTCCTGAGTCTGCTCAAGTGTCGGCTCCAGCTCCTGAGTCTGCTCCAGTGTCGGCTCCAGCCCTTGAGGCCGCTCCAGTGTCGGCTCCAGCTCCTGAGTCCACTCATGTGTCGGTTCCAGCTCCTGAGTCCGCTCAAGTGTCGGCTCCAGGTCCTGAGTCTGCTCCAGTGCTGGCTCTAGCTCCTGAGTCCGCTCCAGTTTTGGCTCCAGCTCCTGAGTCCGTTCCAGTGTTGGCTCCAGCCCTTTAGTCCGCTCCAGTGTTGGATCCAGCCCTTGAGTCCGCTCCCGTTTCGGCTCCAGCCCGAGTCCACTCCAGTGTTGGCTTCAGCCCCTGAGTCCGCTCCAGTGTTGGCTCCTGCACCTGAGTTCGCTCCAGTGTCGGCTCCAGCTCTTGTGTCCGCTCCAGTGTCGGCTCCAGCTCCTGAGTCCGCTCACGTGTCGGCTCCAGCTCCTGTGTCCGCTCACTTGTTGGCTCCAGCCCCTGAGTCTGCTCCAGTGTCAGCTCCAGCCCTTGAGTCCGCTCCAGTGTCGGCTCCAGCTCCTGAGTCCGCTCACGTGTCGGCTCCAGCTCCTGTGTCCGCTCCAGTGTCGGCTCCAGCTCCTGATATCGCTCCAGTGTCGGCTCCAGCTCCTGAGTCAGTTCCAGTGTCGGCTCCAGCCCTTGAGTCCGCTCCAGTGTTGGCTACAGCTCCTGTGTCCGCTCCAGTGTTGGCTCCAGCTCCTGAGTTCGCTCCAGTGTCGGCTCCAGCTCCTGAGTCAGTTCCAGTGTCGGCTCCAGCCCTTGAGTCCGCTCCAGTGTTGGCTACAGCTCCTGTGTCCGCTCCAGTGTGGGCTCCAGCTCCTGAGTCTACTCAAGTGTCGGCTCCAGCTCCTGAGTCTGTTCCAGTGTCGGCTCCAGCTCCTGAGTCCGCTCACGTGTCGGCTCCAGCTCCTGACTCCGCTCACGTGTCGGTTCCAGCTCCTGAGTCTGCTCCAGTGTTGGCTCCAGCTCCTGGGTCCGCTCCAGTGTTGGCTCCAGCTCCTGAGTCCGCTCCAGTGTTGGCTCCAGCCCTTGAGTCCACTCTAGTGTTGGATCCAGCCCTTGAGTCCGCTCCCGTTTCGGCTCCAGCCCGAGTCCGCTCCAGTGTAGGCTCCAGCCCGAATCCGCTCCAGTGTTGGCTCCAGCCCTTGATTCCGCTCCCATTTCGGCTCCAGCACGAGTCCGCTCCAGTGTTGGATTCAGCCCAAGAGCTATTCCCATAGAGTGCAGCGCTGACCATGATGGCCACGGCTATCTTGAGTGTATGTGGTTGACACACGTCTACAGCCACAGAGGCCGTCCAAGAGCCGCCTGCTCTACCAGACACTGACACTGAGGCCTCCCCCGATATGTTGTTTAGGAGTCCATTGACTTTCATTGTACTGACAAGAACAGTTAAAACATTCCTCAAAATATTTTCTTTTATGCTCTGCAGAAGAAAGAAAGTCATACAAGTTTTGAACGGACTTTTCATTTTTGGGTGAACCATCACTTTAATTTAAACATGTCTGGCATAAAAGAGGTTTTTGTTGTTACTTGTTTTCAAATGTGTTCCACGCAGCCTCCATACTAGCAAGATGATAAATGAATAAAAGAGACATAAATTATTCAAGAGAGCTGATTTAATGCATCTTTTTCAGTCCAATAATAATAATAATTCATTACATTAATATTGCGATTTTCTCGACACTCAAAGCGCTTTACATAGAAGGGGGAATCTCCTCAACCACCACCAATGTGCAACATCCATTTGGATGATGCGACGGCAGTCATATTGCGCCAGAACGCCCACCACACACCAGCTTACTGGTGGAGAGGAGGAGACAGAGTGATGAAGCCAATTAGTATATACTGTATATATGGGGATGATTATGAATACTCTTACTCTTTCGAAAGACATCCTGGGATTGTTTGTGACCACAGAGAGTCAGGACCTTAAGTCTACTTGTGTATTAGAACTCATATCAGTTCATTGTTACATATGAAGTGCTGTAGTACGTGCCATCTCACTTATGACTAAACAAAATCAGCTTAAAAAACACCTCATACGGTAACAATCAACTGCCCACAGACACGTGTGTGCTTTACCTCAGCAAGAATCAGGTCTAGGGGTTGCCATGGCAGCCGGCTACTTGAGGATTCTGCTCTAGGCCACTTTTCCTGTTGTATGTGTGACAAAGAAGAGAGATTTGAAAAGTTGATTTCCATTTACAGCTGACCACTAAACTATAAATGATTCTACTCTTTCTACTGGTAACAAGGGTCATTACAGCAAATATGCAAGAATTATTTTGATCACATAATTCTTTCATGCATGTGTTAGGATGACATTTCATTTTACTTTAGCAGTCAGCATGCCTAAACATAGACTCATTATTCTACTTAAAAAAGGAAACCTCTCTTAGAGCGGTGTTAATCATCTCATGCCGTCGGTATTATTCATCATTTCTGAAAACAACACATCTTGAGCCTTGGGAATAAGTTTCATGTTCAAAAAAAGTGCTGGTGATGACAAGCGTTTGGGAGTGTTGCAACAGTTTGAGGGTTAAGTTTGAGTCATGTTTTTTAGACACCACAGATGATCAAAATATAGTTCCTTAGAGAACTTAAAGTGTGAAACTATTTTATGGGAGTTGAGTTTCCTTCCATGTTGCATAAATCCCAAATAAGAAAAAACAATTGTCATCTGGAAACTTTATCCTGTCTATATTTTAAAGGGGCCCTATTGTTTAGGTTGGGATCAGTTTAAGCAGGGCATACTTTTAACACAACAATGTTTGGCAAACTATATTTTAACACAACAAAGTTTGGCAAAGTATACAGACACACCTCACACAATTCCCTCAGTTGATGAGTCACTACTATGCTTAAGATGACATTTTCTTGAGAAGGAAAGCTTGCAAATAGTACTTGTGCAAGGTAAAAGCCTCAGCTGTTGTGTCTAATTTGTGAAATTTCCCCCTGATTGGTATGGAAGTTATAAGTCT
The DNA here is from genome assembly GCF_051911475.1 of Siphateles boraxobius. Lineage (NCBI taxonomy): Eukaryota > Metazoa > Chordata > Actinopteri > Cypriniformes > Leuciscidae > Siphateles > Siphateles boraxobius. The sequence continues at coordinate 13,015,132 of NW_027508919.1, forward strand.
CCGTGTTGTGGGGAGCTTACACAGAGGAAAGGCCACACTGCTGCATTTATTTACAAGTACAACTGAGGAAAATACTCAAACTGTATTTTCCTGGGCAAAAACTGCACCAGTGCACCTCTTAATTAGAAATCACTTAATGCTTGACATGACTGCAATCAAAAAGCTTTAATTAAAATGCAAATTTAAGATCTGTATAATTGTTGCTAAGAAAGTTTCTGTTTCACTAGAGGATGATTTTCATTTATGGATATTCTCCAGAAATATATGCTCCATGTACTCTTCGTAGTTCACACTGTATTGCCACAGTGTGGAAGAACGGGCCCAAGTGGATTATTAAAGGCTTTTGTCTCAAAGACAGACAAAGCAAATTGCTTCAGGGTTCTATGAATATATTGTCTCTACATTGTCTGTGGGCATGCAAAACATATCAACACAACCTTGCATCAATTGCCATGCTAACAGAGGATTGGAAGAAAATGCACATGGTGGATGGATGGATGGATGGATGGATGGATGGATGGATGGATGAATGGATGACACTCATGGAAATTGTTTATACACCAAATTATTTTCAGTGTATATAGATTTCAAAGGACACATCAGTGCAGAATAAGAATTAGTGGGTTTTATCTTAAATGTCTGATCAAGATCACAGAAGGACAGAGACCTTTATTTGACATTAGCTAAAATCAGAAAACCCTGAATGAAAGAGACAATTCCCACGGTGTGACAAATGTTTCAAAAAGACCCATTAACTTCTCTACTACTCTGATCTCTGAATGCATTGATTCTGACAATGTATGGAAGTTTTTTTTTTTTTTTTTTAATGAACGGAGGTCTGCTAGACTGCCAGTGTATGAGTGAAGGTGTAATTTGAGGCAAATCATACACATCACATACTGTAATATAATGATAAAGACGTGTTTAAGCATATTGTTTTCACACCGATTACATACAGTATGTTCAAAACACAAGAGGAAACAGCTGTTTTTCCCCTATAGCTTTGGTAATCTTTTAATCAAGTGATTTTAAACTTTGTTTATCTTTGAAAGTGTGCAGCCTTTCCCAGTAGGGGTCCAATCTTCAGCTGGCTGGCAGGAGCCGCCACTGGCATGTCACATGACCTGTCAGTGGCTGGCTGGCAGCTGCCAGTCTGACCCTGGCATGTCACGTGACCTGTCAGTGGCTGGCTAGTTGTCTGGCAGTCTGACCTTGGTAAGTTTCAGAAACCATTGATTTTTGACAGTTTTTGTGTTTTGTGTCCCACCCCCCCCCCCCCCCCCCCCCCTTTCTAGCTCATTTATTATGCATCTGTTGATATGATTATGTTCTTTAGTATGATTGATGTTTTGGGGACTGTTATCCCAATATAACCAGTCAAATGGCCGTGATCAGACTGGCAGCTTACTGACGCTTGCTGGACGCTCATCCAATCAGTCGCGGCTGATACTGCGAGTATAACGCGTTGCCTGACACTCTCGCTGCAAGGTAATAAATTATTTTCTTATTATGAATATAATGTCATGCCTTTATTCTTGTCTATGATTGATGTTTTGGGGACTGTTATCCCTATTAAACCAGTCAAATGTGCCATGATCAGACTGGCAGCTTACTGACGCTTTGCTCGACGCTCATGAGTCAGCCGCGGCAGATCTGCGAGTATAACGCGTTGCCTGACACTCGCTGCAAGGAAATAATTTGTTTTCTAATTATGAATATAATCTCATGCATTTATTATTTTGTATGATTGGTGTTTTGGGGACTGTTATCCCTATTAAACCAATCAAATGTGCCATGATCAGACTGGCAGCTTACTGACGCTTTGTTGGACGCATGGAGTGGCTTAATTGGGATAACAGTCCCCAAAACATAAATTCTACTAATAGATGCATGAGATTATTCTTAATAAGAAAACAATTAATTTCTGTGCAGCAAGAGTGTCAGGCAACGCGTTATACTTGCTGATCAGCAGCGGCTGACTCATGAGCGTCGAGCAAAGCGTCAGTAAGCTGCCAGTCTGATCATGGCCATTTGACTGGTTTAATTGGGATAACAGTCCCCAAAACATCAATCATACTAAAAAACATAATCATATCAACGGTTGCATAATAAATGAGCTAGAAAGGGAGGAACACAAAACACAAAAACTACCAAAAACCAATGGTTTCTGAAACTTGGCAAAGGCAGACTACCAGGTAACTAGCCAGCCACTGACAGATCACGTGACATGCTAGAATCAGACTGGCAGCTGCCAGCCAGCCACTGACAGGTCATGTGACATGCCAGTGGCGGCTCCTGCCAGCCAGCTGAAGATTGAACCCCCACCCCCTTTCCCATTGCGATGAAGTGAAAGAGGACATTAACAGGAGAAGGTTTCATGGTTTAAGAGAAGTGGCTAAATATCAACAGGAAAAACAGGGCAGAGACTGCAGACTAAACTCTGACTGTAGCAGTAAACTTTCACACATGCTTTTAAATACTTTTTTTCGTACTTCTCCAAAATTCATCCATGGCTCCATAATGTCATACCTTTGTCTGGGGTTTATTATTAACAAGCATTTGAAAGTGGATCTAATAGCCTTGCAGGAAATTACTGTTGGTAATCAGACTGAATACATTTGATTGCATTAGTGATCTACTTTAATTTTGTGCAATAACAAGATAATGAGACTCTGTCAAATTGCTCTGTAGAGTGCTCCAATGTGTACCTGAAGATTTTGATTTAATTTCATGTAACGAGCATCCAAATTAATGCTCTAAACAGTCTTCTAATTGGTAGACTGCTAATCAAAGACAAGAACATTTTAGCAGAAGAAATCTTTAGAAGTGGTTAAGTTTTACCAAATAACTACATGTTCAGTTTTCTTATTTGGAAGAATATATAATTCTTTCTTTTTTTAATTCCAGGAAAAACAGTGGTAAATAATTTATTAAATTTCACACTAACCTTATAACTGTTATAGTTTGGATAGACACATTTATACAGTGAATACAGCATGCTTTTATATACAATGTAAATAAAGGAAGACCCAAGGAGTGTCCAAAAGATCCCCTTCAAAAGGTGGAGGAAAGAAGCAGCACGATTGTGTGATCATGCTTTTTACACAACAGTACAATTAACAATAATTTGTCGTTGATTATACACAACATTTGGTCTGTTATTCCTCAGTCAACAAAAATAATTCCAAACAAAGTTTTGCCTCAGTAGAACTGTCACAAAACTGAGTAGCGATGTTTCATGTCTGAATTGTTCAGTGTATTTTAACAAATTAGTTGAGTGAATAATTCAAATTACTCCTTCACAAAGACAGTAACTTGTTTACTTCCTAAATGAATCAGTATTTTTGAACAAATCAGATGAGGATTCAAATGACTCAGTCATTATGTCACTTGTCGTCACCTATTGGTTTAATGCTAAGTCATTGAAATGAACTGAATCAACACTGAAATGACTTGAGCTGAAAAAATACACTATTGTCTTCTGTAGAGCTGCATCATTGGTTTGCATAAGTTTGCATCATTGATCATTATTTCAATTACTGTAAAGCTGTTTTAAAACAATCTGTATTGTAAATAGCGCAATAGAAATTAAGATGACTTGATTTGCCTAATGATCTAATCTGCAGAAAGAATTATTGAAAAATCCCCACCACTAATACATAGGTAATAATATCAGTATAATTCAAACAGTGAAAAAAGTCCCACTGCTGTTATATCATCAATCTTAGAATGCTGTTTGCCCAATCAGATTCAAGGACCTGAAATAACTATTGTATAAAAAATATAAATAATGATCAGATTTTAGGTTAATTTTGTGTTGTGCAGTGAATTATTGGCTACTGAAAGCATTAAACCAAAAAGGGGCATTTAAAAACAATTGTTTTCCCCTACAAGCATATGTCATATTAATATTATATAATTTTGTTTGCCCTGTGTAATGTTGGTGTTGGGACACCACTTGATGTCCAATGCAAAATCAGGATTCTGAAGCAAAACCACTTCTCTAAAAGGTTAGCTCCCAGTAGATACAGTAGGTTCCCACTTTTACCCTATCGCTGTCATTCTCTGTGGGTCTCTCGCCCCCTCTCTCTTTCACTCTTTTCCCTTCAGAACAGTGCTGTCTCTCTCTGACTGCCCTTTCAATGACCTCCCACCTACATTCATGATGCTTCCTGAATTCACAATGCCTGTTAAAACAATCCACTGAAGTGAATAAAACTTCCTTCGAAGCTGGACAAAGTTAGCTTTCAGTAGTCCACAGATGGCTTGGGAGTTAATCTGATAATATACCATCACCAGTGTAGCTATTGATTTGCAGATACTGCTATTATGCCAATGCGTTCATTCTTTTACAGCCTTGGCTCTAGTGGTCTGAGAAAGTCACAGAAAGCTGAAGAGCTTTGCATAATCGATTCTGCCGTGGAATTTTCGTTTTGTACAGAGCTTCTATAGGGACATGGTAATGGGGGCGGGGGCGGGGGGGGTGGGAGGGGGGGGGGGGGTTGGTGGCTGATATGTTAAAAATGTGTGAATTATATGTGAATGCGTCAATGCTTATGTCATTTGCATTCTTTTGCAAATGTTTTGTGTTCCCCCGAGAAACTTTGCGTTTGTTCGCAAAACTTTTGTGTTCTTTGCGAATAATTGCAATGTTTCTTGGGGGAACGCAAAGGTGTTGCGAGCGAATGCAAAGTTTGTCGGGGGAACGCTAGACATTTTTGAGAATGCAAAAGCATTGAAATATTTTTTTTTCCTCTCATCTCATTTTGTTACCCATCACCATGTCCCTTTAGGGGCTCCATAGTTTTGTGGAGTGTTACAACAACAGAAATACAAACATATGGTTGGCCCAATTGCCTCTACTGGTTATGTGAAAAATATTACTGTGTGCTGTGTATGAACTGGTGAAAGTGATTTCACCAAGTACAACATGTTCCTGGATCAACATATTTGTTGTTCCTGAGACAACATTTCAATCAACCAATCAGATTTGAGGGACAAGTTTACAGTTTAGGCTTACAACAAGTAAGTTTAGGCTTACAACTTCATCATTCTTATTCACTCACTTTCCTCTGATTTTAGGGATAAGTTATGGTTAAGTTTAGGTGCTGGGATAAGGATTGGACTAAATCTTCAGACAGGAATGTTGTTCCAGGATCAAAAAAATAATGTTGATTCAAGAATATTTCTTATACTTGGCAAAATCACGGTGACCGTATGAATTATAGCATATAAGGTGGTATTAAGCTGTGATCTCAATATGGCCAACATCCCGAGGCAAAATAAAATAAAATAAAATAATAGGTTTAATAGGCACTCTAATGTGATCAAATTGTAATAACTTGTTCTTCCTCTGAAACAACTTTCCTCTTGGCAAGTCTATTGCGTAATGTTAACCAATAGCCAAATAGCTATTTTGGTATTGTTTTAGCAAACTCATGCTCAGACTCCATTCTGGTATGTAACACCCATCAAAATCAATTGTTTCATTCGGAAATACAGTGCCTAGCATAAGTGAATACACCCATGCTAAAGTTGACTAAAAAGAGGAATAAAAAATAATCTTTTGGAAACTGATCTTAATGCCTTAATTTAAAAAATGAGGAAAAATCCAACCTTTAAGGACACCAATTTTCTTTGTGAATGAATAATGTATCGTAAATAAATAAATGTTCTTCCTTTAAAATACAGGTTGCATAAGTCAGGACACCCCTATGTTAAATTCCCATAGAGGCAGGCAGGTTTTTATTTTTAAAGGCCAGATATTTCATGGATCCAGGATACAATGCATCCTGATAAAGTTCCCTTGGCCTTTGGAATTAAAAAGCCCCACATCATCACACACCCTTCACCATACCTAGAGATTGGCATGGGACACTTTCCATAAGATCATCTCTCAATGCAAATCATACCAGCTATTAGCCTAACTGAAATAAAACCATCCCAATCTCTAGCTATGGTGAAGGGAATGTGATGATGTGGGGCTATTTTAATTCCAAAGGCCAAGGGAACTTTATCAGTGTCACGAATCACAGATGAATCAGACAAGGAGGTGAGTTCAATGCTTTAATTTGCAGAATGGATCGAAGTCGGAGACAACAGGTGAGTAACAACAACACAGAACATTCGGAGAAGCTTAACTGAAAGGTGATAGTCCTCTTTTCTTTCTTTCTTACAGATATCGAAGATGGATGATCGGAGAAGAAGGTTTCAGCTTGCTGAGGATGTGAGAGCATCTCAGGTAAGTGAGCAGGTAAGAGTTCGGGGAGTCTGTGACTGTGAGGGAGAGTGCACTTAAATAGGAAGTTCGGGTGATGGGACACATGTGAAGGTGATTAGTAGTCCGGGGATAATTAACGGGAGAAAGGCTGAGTGGGCGGCGAGTGTGAATGAGTGGGAGGTGATGATGAACGTGGTGGAGATGGAATCCTGACAGTACCCCCCCTCCCGAGGCGGCTCTCGACGACTGTGAAGGGGGCTGTCGGCGGCGAGGTCGCCCTCGACCTCTGGGAGCAGGACGGTCCGGATGATCCTCGTGGAACTGGGAGAGTAGAGTGGGATCCAGGATGTCATCCCGTAGGACCCAAGAGCGTTCTTCTGGCCCGTAGTCCTCCCAGTCCACCAGGTGCTCCAGACGAGGACCTCGCCGCCGGGAATCCAGGATGGTACGGACGCGTTAGACCGGTTCCTCTTCTACTGGAACGGGAGGAGGAGGTACGTCTGTAGCAGTGTCATCTGAGGGAACAGGAGTAACAGGATCAGTGAATGGTTTAAGTAACGACACATGAAAGGATGGAGAAATCCTGTACTGAGAGGGAAGGTTGAGCCTATAGGTCACTTCGTTCAACTGCCTCTGGATGGTAAATGGAGCGATGAATCGAGGAATCAGCTTACGGCAAGCCAGACGGAGGCGGATATCCCGAGTTGACAGCCACACCTTTTGCCCTGGCCGATATAGAGGTGTATCGAGTCGGCGTCGGTCTGCTAGTTCTTTGTGCCTCCGTACTGCCTGTTGGAGATGCACATGAGCTGAGTCCCATAACCCCCTCGCTCTGATGGAACCAGAAGTCGACAGCTGGAACCTCTGAGGGCTCACCCGACCAAGGAAAGAGTGGAGGTTGATATCCTAGGATACACTGGAAGGGGTTGAGCCCGGTGGTGTTTTGCCGCAGGGAGTTCTGAGCATATTCTGCCCAGGGGAGGTAGCAGCTCCAGCTGTCCTGGTACTGATGGCAGTATGTCCGCAAGTAACGTCCTATCTCCTGAATCTTCCGCTCCGTCTGGCCATTCGTCTGCGGGTGGTAACCAGAGGAAAGGCTGACGGTGACCCCGAGGAGTTTGAAATAGGCGGGCCATACCCGAGAGATAAACTGGGGTCCCCTGTCCGAAACAATGTCCTCTGGGATGCCGAAGTTCCTGAAGACATTGTGTAAGAGAGCCTCTGCTGCTTCTAAAGCTGTGGGAAGACCAGGTAAGGGAATCAGCCTACAGCCTTTGGAAAACCGGTCCACAACGACGAGTACACAGGTAAAGCCTCCCGATTTGGGTATATCGGTCATGAAATCAACCCCGTTATGAGACCACGGTCGTCGGGGAAGAGGTAATGGCACTAGCTTGCCGTCAGGAAGCCTCCTCAGGGTGTTGGTTATGGCACAGGCTGAGCAACCGCGGACGAACCTGGGAACATCCTCAGAGATGGACGGCCACCAGTACCGTTGACTGAGGAGCGAGAGGGTACGCTTGCTACCCGGATGTCCAGAGCCAGGAACTGTATGAGCTGAGTCCAGAAGGGGAGTTCGAAGATGTGGAGGTATGAAGATACGCCCTTCTGGACCTCCCGACGGAGCGGATTGGCGTGCCAGTTCCTGGGCGATCTGCTGGTCGAGTTCCCAGGGGATGGGACTGAGGACTATGGCTGGAGGGAGGATAGGCTCCGGATGAAGGTCCTCAACTGAAGCATGATGGAGGTGTGATAGCGCATCAGCCTTGCAGTTCTTACTTCCAGGTCGATATGATACCACAAAATTTAATCGTGTGAAAAAGAGAGCCCAGCGTGCCTGCCTAGGGTTCAGTCTCTTTGCCTCTCTTAGGTACTCAAGGTTGCGATGATCGGTTATTACCTCAAATTGATAGTTGGCTCCCTCCAGCCAATGCCTCCACTCCTCGAGGGCCAGTTTGATGGCCAGCAGCTCCCGGTTTCCGATGTCATAGTTCCGCTCCGCCGGGGCTAACTTCTTGGAGAAGAAGGCGCATGGTAGGAGTTTGGGTGGCTCAACCTGCCGCTGAGAGAGAACTGCTCCCACTCCAGTGGAAGAGGCATCCACCTCTACCACAAACGGAAGGTCCGGGTTGGGATGGACGAGGATGGGAGCCGTGGTGAATGCTTCTTTTAAGCGCTGGAAGGCCTGGACGGTGGTGGAAGATAAGGACAGAGACTTGGGCCGGCCTTTGAGAGAAGAGGTGAGGGGAGCACTGATCTGACTGTAGTTCCGGATGAATCGTCTGTAAAAGTTTGCAAAACCCAGGAAACGTTGAATTTCCTTTGCTGAGGAGGGTTGTGGCCAGCTCTGGATGGCTTCCACCTTCCCCTGGTCCATTTGGATGTCCTGTTGACTGATTGCGTACCCCAGGAAATGAACGGTGGAGGTATGAAATTCGCACTTCTCCAGTTTCAGATATAATTTGTGTGCTCGCAGCTTTTCGAGGATCTGGATGACATGTTGACGGTGTTCAGACATTGAAGACGAGTAGATGAGTATATCATCAATGTAGACGATGACGAAACGGTTGAGGAATTCTCGAAGGACCTCATTCATATAATTCTGAAAGACGACTGGAGCATTGGACAATCTGAACGGCATAACCTGATACTCGTAGTGGCCTGAGGGGGTCACAAAGGCAGTTTTCCACTCATCCCCATGTCGGATTCGGATCAGATTATACGCACTTCTAAGGTCTAGTTTGGAGAAAACGCGTGCTCCACGCAGCTGTTCTAGGGCGGCAGGAACCAGAGGAAGGGGATAGCTGAATTTGACAGTTTGTGAGTTGAGATGAAGGTAGTCGATACACAGCCGCAAGCCTCCGTCCTTTTTGGCCACAAAAAAGAAACTTGAAGCGGCAGGGGTGGTAGATGGTCGAATAAACTGCTGATGTAAAGCTTCCTTCACATACTCCTCCATGGCCTTCTGTTCCGGGATGGACAGAGGGTAAACTCGACCTTTACGCAGGGTGGCCTCGGGTAGCAAGTCGATAGCACAGTCCCATGGCCGGTGAGGTGGTAGTTTAGTTGCCAGTACCTTACTGAATACGTCCTGGAACGCCCGGTACTCCACTGGAATTTCAACTTGAATCTGGACCTCCGGGCTTTCCACCGAGGTTGAGCAGACATGAACTCTGGATTCAGCCGCAGATGACTTGGAACGAGACGAAGAAGGGTTCTTTTGGATGGAACTGAGACAGGATACATGGCATTCTTCGCATCGGATACAGCCGATGCGAAGAATTAAAGTGGGTGTATAATGACGAATTAGACCTCGGCCTAAAGGCTTGCCTTGTATGGTTTTGATGGGAAGATCTCGAGGCAGGCGGCGTCGTCGGATATTAAATTTTTGGAGAAACTGGGTGGATATGAAGTTCCCCGCTGACCCGGAGTCCACGAGGGCTTGCGCTGGGAGACAAACACAGGAGGTTAAGGCGTGAACAGTGGTACGTGATAGAGACTCTGTCTTCGGGAAGAGTTGAACGGAACTTACCGCCTGCCGTGGAGGTCGAACAGGGCAAGAACTAAGGAGATGCTTGTCTGATGCCCAGTATAGGCAGAGGGAATGTTGCAATCTGCGCTGACGTTCAGAAACGGAAAGGTGGGTGGAGTCTACTTCCATCGGAACTGGTGCTGGAGGAGCGACTGATGGTGCCGGGGACGGAGAACTTACGGTGGGTGCGAAGCGATCACAGGCGGTGAGGCGCTGGGAAGTCCGGATTGTGTGCTGGATCAGGTTCTCTAACCCCATGCTGTCTTCATACACAGCCAAGAGATGGCGGACGTTGGGATTCAAACCATGTCAGAAGGCTGTGATCAAAGCAGTTTCATTCCAGCCGCTGGATGCGGCTAGAGTGCGGAACTGGAGAGCATACGAACTCACTGAAGAATTTCCTTGACGGAGATTAAATAGTTGGTCATGAACGGACAGTTCGGATACCGTTTGCCCGAAAACCTATTTGAAGTGCTGCTTGAAGCTTGAGAAGGATTGGACCACCGGAGAATCTGAGTCCCACAATGACTGTGCCCACCAAAGCGCTTGGCCAGATAACAGTGAAATAATGAAGGCCACACGGGCGGTGTCACTACGGAACTGATGCTCGTTCATAGCGATATACAGGGAAACTTGGAGAAGAAACCCACTGCAGTTCTCCGCCTCACCGGAGTATGTCGCCGGCCGGGCCATGGGACTCGCAGAGGCAGTGAACGAAGCAGCGGGGGGTTGCGGAAGTGGTGGTGGTGGAATGAAAGCAGCGGCGACCGGAGGATTAGCCGATGAGGGACCTTCTCCAGACTCCAACGGACTCTGCATCTTGGTCTGGTCTTCTGTCAGGAATCACAGATGAATCAGACAAGGAGGTGAGTTCAATGCTTTAATTTGCAGAGTGGATCGAAGTCGGAGACAACAGGTGAGTAACAACAACACAGAACATTCGGAGAAGCTTATCTGAAATGTGATAGTCCTCTTTTCTTTCTTTCTTACAGATATCGAAGATGGATGATCGGAGAAGAAGGTTTCAACTTGCTGAGGAGGTGAGAGCGTCTAAGGTAAGTGAGCAGGTAAGTGTTCGGGGAGTCTGTGAGTCATGAAATGACGAGACCAGACAAGTGGCTGCAGGGAGAGTGCACTTAAATAGGAAGTTCGGGTGATGGGACACAGGTGAAGGTGATTAGTAGTCCGGGGATAATGAACGGGAGAAAGGCTGAGTGGACGACGAGTGTGAATGAGAGGGAGGTGATGATGAACGTGGTGGAGATGGAATCCTGACAATCAGGATGCATAGTATTCGGGATCCATGAGACAACTGGCCTTTAAAATTAAAAATCTGCCTGCCTCTATGGGAATTTAACATATGGGGTGTCCTGACTTATGCAACATGTATTTTAAGGAAGAACATTTATTTATTTACGATTCATTATTCATTCACAAAGAAAATTGGTGTCCTTAAAGGTTGGATTTTTCCTCATTTTTTAAATTAAGCCATTAAAGGGACTATGTGTATTTTTTTAGGTATTTTATTATCTAAAATCTCTGCCAATTATCTGACTGATCTTCGTAAACGAAGAATTTATTATCTTTATATACATGTGACTGGTAGGTCCACGGAGGCTTCCATGTCGTTCCGCCATCTTGAAAAATTATAATGGCAGAGAGGGTCAAAAAGTACTAGGCCAATGCGTTTCCACAACGCGTTTTCGTTCAGAGCCAGCGTCATGTAACTGAAAGCAGCATAAACGTAGGAGCAGAGCAGTGAGAGGCGCTTGTCACTGCCCCGGCAAGTTTAAAAAGCTGCATTACACTGTTATTATTCATACTGTAACATTCATTTGTTCGTTGTGTCAAGTTGCAGTTTGTTTGAAATAACAAACCTGTTCCCCCGAAGGAAAACTCGACGAAGTGCTATTAGAAGACATCCTGTCATAACTTGTTGGTACATAACAGCTACCGTAGATGCAACTAGACCAAATGCAACACGCATTTGAAAAAGCGAGGCGCTGGAGAGCGTAATTCGTTTGAATGCAAATTTCACCGCTAGATGGGAGAAATTCCTACACAATGTCCCTTTAAGATCAATTTACAAGAGATTAATATTTTTTTATTCCTCTTTTTAGTCAATTTTAGCATGGCTGTGTTCAATTATGCTATCCACTGTATGTCAGATTACAGAAGTAAAATGGATTGCAAAGAGCAATTCCTATTGCTGTTAATAAAGAACAGCACTTTTAAAAGTATACATGGTTATAAGTTGTGCAGATTGGGTCTCAGAAGGCTTCGGAGAGAGGGGTGTCTGGCTGCATGAGTGCTGGTAGAAGACATTTATCACTGGGCCATTACAGACTTTAGACTTTCCTCCTACACTGCTACCCTTGCACACCTATTCCAACCGGTCACAGGTAGGAGAATTTATTGATCATGACATTGATCTCTGTCTGTATAATTCAATGTAAGTGTCTGAGTACAAGACAGAGGGAAAAAATATTCTTTCTTTGCTGTAAAACCATTTTGTGAGTGAGGCAAACCATAAAACACACCAAGTGAAAAAAGAAAACTATTCTAATTGAGGGTATAAGTGTGAAAACCCACAATTCATAAGACGATGAGTGTTAAGTTTTCGATGTAATGAAATGCATGCACATGACAGTATATTATCACAGTTTATTTCACAGGCTTCAATATTTGTGGAAAAAACAATAACAGCAGGGAGAGCATTAACTCCATGCTGATTTCATATACTTTGCCAAGTTCATATTGTCAAAACCAGATTTATTGGCAACACAAACAGTGGACTAAAATCAATTAGCATTTATTGTTTTTTTATCAGTTGGTGTGAGAAGTAACATACAATGCAACTAAATAGTAAATTACGGAAAAACATTATTATATTAATGCACAAGGAACAGTTAAGTTATTTAGCTGTTTAAAAGATTGAATATGTTATGTTACAGCGCCACTGAGAGGACAAAATTAAAAGTACACCTTGTCAACACCAAAATAAAATCAAGAAAACAAAAATAAAACTATAATATATATATATATATATATATATATATATATATATATATATATATATATAATATGCATATAGTACAATTAAACTTACAATTGAATTACTAAAATAAACTAAAATAACACCATGATTTATTTGCTTTGAGGCTATTTCTGTGCCAATGCACACATCTGGCACCGTAACAGGGGAGATTTGGCCATGGAACATATGATTCTATAAACCCATTAACTGTGCAGTCTCAACCCACCCACTTAGTCACACACTACAATAAAGCACCGATCAGTGGCCTTCTCTCCCAGGCTAGAAATAATACACCAACCAACTACATGAGCCATATCCAGCCAAATGACAACCATTCGACTGCAAATTACAGTGTTTAACCTTCGCGAGGTCAAGAGTCTCTTCTAAGACTGGCCAAACTTTTTTATAAGAAAACCTTTAGGCATTACGTGTGCGTTGCCATGTAAGACAACACAAGCCCTATGGGATGACTTGAAGCCATAATATTAAGTATTCCCTCTGCATTAGATTTAATACAATGTAGTTTAATATCTTCTGCCTTCATTGCCCTCTCGCGGTAACTAACAAGCAGGCAAAACAAAGCTTTATAGCAGCGTTTTAATACTATTAGCTGCTCTCATTGGTTTTAAAGGGCTTGAGATGTGACAGAGCAGGTCCTTTAGGAGAGCTTGTGTCTGGTTTCTGTCAAGGTCAGGAGTTATCGGTATTGGGCCGTGGCTCCTGTTAGTTGGTCCGGGTGGGAGCTATAGCCCATTTAATGTTTACTTTCTTTTACGATATTAGAGGAGTTCAGAATCTGTGCCAGTCCATTAGGATTAGATCTCTCACTCTCTATCTACTTTTTTTCAATCTTTTCCTATTTCCTTTCTCCTTGCGCCTGTCAGCAGTTTCTACACAGGATGGCTAATCCCAGCCTCATGGCGTCAGGTACCACCACCAGGGTCCAAACAGAGCTAAGACCTCACAACCATTCACACATACACATAAACCCCTTAGCTATATTCTTTAATCTTCCCTCTTGGAACAAACCCCCCATCTTCATCGCCGTTCACTCCCATTCGCTAGCCCGTCTTGATGGTTATGGCCTTGGGTCTCTGTGGAGAATGGAAGTGCAATAACAGCCATTCCGAAGGTTATTACCCAGACCTCACAGGCCTTTCATTGCCACTCGGACGCGGGTTGGGAAATGACAATGGTCAGCTCTGCCGAGTCAGAGAAATGGTTGCAGTAGAACACACGCTTCATGTGTGGAAAAGCTGGAATGGCAGGGCAATAAAGGGGGGAGATGGCTCTTTACATCGTTTTCGATCTGTATCGGTGCATCTGCCAGCACATCTTGGGTAGAACACAACAAACACGGATGAGGAGAATGTGTCAAGCCAGGGCTTGAAGAACTGTGATGGAGTGCTTTCCTTAAGACGCAGAGGAGGATAATTCAGCACGAACTGTGAGATAAACAGGGATGTTTTGCTCACATAATGGCTGATGACACAACAATTTAAAGTTCATGAGACAGCTGAAATGGCCTAAATAAGAATATAAAATGTAATTTATATAACATTTCAAACTAAAATATAAAAGTTAAAAGTTCTTGTATATATTGAAGACAATGTTAACCGTATATGACTATCAAAATAAATACAGGTGATAAATGATATGTATTATATGATATCACTTATGACGTTTCAAATGTAATTGAAGGGTGCCTTTTACACTAAATTCCATTCCAAATCATTTACACAGTTCATTCTGGCAGCACTAAAATATATGCTTTATTATTTAATTTGAGAAATATACAGCTTATACACTACTGCTACACTATGCCGATCTAAGCATTTATTTGATTAAAATATGGTAAAAACAGATACATTGTGAAATATTAAAATTGAACATAACTGTTTTCTATTTAATATAGACTATATTTTAAAATGTAATTTATTCCTGTGTTGGCAAAGCTGAATTTCCAGAAGTCATTACTCCATTCTTCAGTGTGTACATACTGTATACATTTTTGACAGCACAGCACCTTAGGGTCCCCTGATCCTGGTTTTTAAACCCATTGTCTTTAAATACACCCTAATAATGCTAACTATAAAAAAAAAAAACTTTTTTTGGATTTAAGAAGCAAAAACTCTTTTGCTGCCATGTCGGACCCACACAGCAGAGCAGGGGAAATGGCCCTTCAGTGGGCCACACATAATATAGCTGATCTAAATGTTTATTTTTTTGCCCAGAATTTCTGCCATTGTACAAGTGAAGTAAATGAATGATAATAGCAGCAGCAGCAGAGAAAGGGTGCTGACTGCTACCCCTGGCTCAGAGCATCGAGGCAATAACTCAACCTAAATGTACATACCCTAAAAAAAAGCTTACCATGCACTTAGAACCGAAGCCAAGCAGATGCCCGTTTCACAGCCTCCACCAAACATCAATTATTAAATTTTTGTTTGGATCAAGTTTTCAAAAGCCACCCAGATGAGACGAAACGGCAAAGGGAGGGGGACTGATTCAGTTCAACCCAACTACACTCAAAAAAATAATTCATTGGATGAACTCAATTAAGTTGTGGGCAGGATTTCCATCCAATAAATATATGTAGCCCCAACTCAAACTGAGTACATCAATTCAACAGAATGTAAATTAGTTAACCTAACTCATTTGTATCAAATAGATGCAAAATAATATAAATGAGTGACTTGATTAACTTATTTCTATCAAATACTTATTAC
The DNA here is from genome assembly GCF_051911475.1 of Siphateles boraxobius. NCBI lineage: Eukaryota > Metazoa > Chordata > Actinopteri > Cypriniformes > Leuciscidae > Siphateles > Siphateles boraxobius. The sequence continues at coordinate 13,030,650 of NW_027508919.1, forward strand.
TAACCAGACTGACTTTATTTCTGTCAGATGTCTACAAAAGTTTTATTGAAAATTAACAGGGGTTTATAACTATGTTTTCCATTTAAAGTTACCATAACAGTGATTAGTGTTTCCATTAGTTGGGCTCTTAACTCTTATTATATCTATTGTCTTTTTAGGCTGCTGTGACAGTGTGTTTGTTAAACACATTTGGAGCAGCAAAGTAAGCTAAAGTGAGATCAGCTGATGATGGTTACCTGTTGATGGTTTTATAATCATTATGAAACAGAATGATTTACTGAGGTTTTTATAATCTAACCATTATGTTTTCACGTTTTTTTTTTCACAACACATACCTTGTGTTACTGCAGCATGAGATCAAGGAATATTATAACACTAAGTTTGAAGACTTTAACGAACATGAGCACAAAAAGTCTGTTTCTGATGACACACACAGACATCAACAATCAGCGTATGAATCTCAACAATGGTGACAATCAAAAGTACTTTGCTGCAATGCATGCTGGGTACCACCATAGTACAAAACTCCCAGCATGCATTGCAACATGAATAAATTATGCAGCTGAACTGTCCTATAATTTTGTTTTATTCTAAATATTTGCTTTTATTTTTTGCTGTTGTGTTTGTTGTGAATTAGTAGCTTTTCAGTGATGTTCTGAATTAATCTGTTTATCTAAATATTTGTGATTGTCACCATTGTTGAGATTCATACGCTGATTGTTGATGTCTGTGTGTGTCATCAGAAACTGATTTTTTGTGCTCATGTTCGTTAAAGTTTTCGAACTTATTGTTATAATAATGCTTGATCTCATGCTGCAGTATCAAGGTTTGTTGTGAAAAAAACATAATTGTTAGATTAAAATACCTCAGTGAATCAGTCTGGTTCATGATGATTGTAAAACCATCAACCATTAACCATCATCAGCTGATCTCATTTCACTTTAGCTTTCTTTGCTGCTCCAAATGTGTTTAACAAACACACTGTCACAGCAGCAAAAAAAGACAATAGATATAATAAGAGTTAAGAGCCCAACTAATGGAATCATTGATCACTGTTATGGTGACTTCAAATGGAAAACATAGAGTTAAACCCCTGTTAATTCTCAATAAAAAATTTGTAGACGCCTGACAGAAATAAAGTCATTCTGGTTAGTGATAAGTATTTGTTAAAAATAAGCTAGCCTCTCTTGTTTATATTCTTTTGCATCTATTTATTACAAATGAGTTAGGCTAACTGATTTACATTCTGTTGAATGGATGTACTCAGATTGAGTTGGGGCTACATATATTTATTGGATGGAAATCCTGCCCACAACTTAATTGAGTTCATCCAATGAATATTTTTTTTGAGTGGAGCTATTAATAATTTTTTAGTTAAACCAATTAAATATATTTACACATATGATCTTAAATAGATTTATTTAAATAAAGCAAATTAGATTTAAATGTGTCACCTCTAAGAAGGGCTTGAATCATTTTTTTGAGTGTACCTATTACTTTTATCAGACACTCTAAGAAAAGCGCAGGCGATCAACGTTTCACATCCTACTGAAGCAGGAATGACTAAATGACTTTTTCAATTGACAGCTGGATGCTTTTGTTATTACGCAGATGAGAATTTTGTGCCCCAGACTTGTAATAATCCTGTGGAGATGTCTGAACTGAGAAATCTAGCTTTGATTAATATATGACCAAGATCATCGCCGGCTATTGATTTGTGTTCCCTTATCCAATTAATGCCTTCATGAGCAGCTCAGAAGGGGGAAATTCAGCTCCGACACATGAGAAAGCAATAACAAGAGAGCAGATAGAGGAAAGAGCAAGAGAGAGCTGACAGGGGCCATAATGGAGCAGCTGCCTACCCATAAATTCCTCCTTTGAACAAAACATATGACTTACAGCTTATTTGCTAGAAAGATTCATTTTATCAAACACAATAACCTGGCAAATAAATGGAAATGAATTCACCCCTATTATTGTGCCTGTCATATCAGTGCCTGTGAAATATGTAATTGCCGGTTGCACCAGTCAGTCTTTTAGAAAACAAACAAAGAAAATAATGTCACCTTTACAGAACAAGTTTGCGTAGATTTATTTAGATGAACTAAAGAGGTGTGACACACGCTTAACAGGTTAATGTGATGTGCAAGTGATTTAAACATATGTATTTCTTGAAAAAAAATATATAGTCTTATCAAATATTTAATAAAATCAGATATTTACTTTAATATATTATATTATATATGTACTTCTAAAAGACTGCATATAAAATATGTGGTCTGAAATATGTCATTTTAAGGAATGAAAGAGAATTAGAATTTATCGAGCTCCTTAAAATCAAGGTCGTCTCGGCTGTTCACCATTTCTCTTTATTTGTAAAAATCTATATCATCTCTTTCATAGTCCCTTAAAAACCTTAGAGGACAACCTATTCGATGAGTGTGAAACAGTGTTGTTTCAGCTCTGATTCAAGATGAGACTCTTGTTTAAACATCCTTGAAATGATGTATTTGACCCTCTGTTTTCACAGTTAATCTGCTATGTACTGTGAATAGGGGCCTTGTCCTTGTGCAGCAACACACAGACCTCTCATACACAGGATGAATTTAATAAAAAAACAGATAAATAATTTTCTTGATGTGTGAAGGTTTTCTGATTTGCATGTCTTCAATTTAGAGATTTGAATCGCATGCATTTTGAAAGCACTTTCCATGAATAATGTACAAAAGGCCTTAACTCTTATAAAATTTGTATTTTTAAAAACAAACAGTCAACCAAAGGAGCATTTAAACATTCATTTAATAATAATGTAAAAATTCAGTAGCTCAAACTAAATATTAAAGAAGTTTTATTTTCATTTTCATTTTATATGGGGTTTGTTAATTTTGGAACCTTGGAACATATTTTTATGTAATAATAATAATAATAATAATTATTATTATTATTAATAATAATAAACTATATCATAATTCCTGTAGCTCAACTGGTAGAGAATGTTGCTTATATCGTTATTTGAATCCAAATAAGGCTGCTTTCTGTGTCACAGTGCCATCTAGTGATTTTCTGGCAAAACTTTGAGGCCGTTTTCTCATGTAGCCTACTTGAATGTTTAACAAATCCTTGAATATTTCTGCAGTTCAGGTTTATTCCAAGTCCACTAGATCTATCCACTAGATGGCAGACTTGCTATTATTATCATCATACAGAGTGAGAACTCTTGATTAACAAGGGATAGTAAGGAATAACAGGGGATATCAAAGTGATATAATGTGACACACACACACACACACACACACACACACACACACACACACACACACACACACACACACACACACACACACACACACACACACACACACACACACACACACACACACACACACACACACACACACACACACACACACACTAGGGAAATATAGAAATATAGAATATAATATCATTTAATATCTAATTTCTGTAGGCAATATCTGAGATAATAGCATTTTGATGTAGTAAACAGCATTTATTACTAGCAACACTTTGGTCTGGCAATGGATGTTTAATGCCAACAGTGCAGTGGTGCCAGACTCAACACATGGGATGTAATCACAACAAAGCAAATGTATGAAACAGGGCTCTGATTCAAATCAACACTGCTTATTAAAAACAAAACAAAACAAAAAAAACATTTTTTGGTTAGATTCATATTTGTAACTGTTTAAAGCGGCACATATGAACCGTTAATCAATGATTGATGGTCTGGCAGGACGTGAGCATCTGTGTTGTTTCACATGGGCTGAGACAACTGGCTCTGTTATACTGGGAAGCTCTAACATCCATCTGTCCTATTTTCTGCATATAAATGCCAGAGACATACTCTTGAGATTCCAGACAGGAGAAGCCAGTCCACACACCTGCCATCGCATCCTGGTGGCAGCAAACATCCGAGACAGCCACTGTGCAAAGCCCATCCATGCTCACCCGCTCCAAAATACCTAAAACTATAACATAAAACAGTTTAAATTAACAGTGATAATGTACAAATCCTTTGCACATATAGGCACACAGAAGAAAAGAGATGGCATGTGCACATCTAACACAGTTAATAAATCATTTAAGAGATCTGGGACATATATTCTTGTCACAGAGAGCTTGGAACAATCACAAAACACACAAATGGATTTTAAAGCACACTTTCGTTTAGCCTGGCCTATTTTTCTGTGAAGGGACTTTACATGACTATGAGTCACATCATGGTTCAATTCTTTTCTGTGACACAGTGGCCGCCTAGCATGTCCCCCACCTCCACATCCTCATTTGTTATAGCAGATGCCTCAGTTTGTGTTTTTCAATTGGGCAGAGGATGGGACAAAAGTCATTCAAAAGTATTCTATTGTGAGGTACTAATGAGACAATAACAAAGCACCTGCAAGACTGCAAACAAGTGTTTCCAGTCTGATTAAAATAGATGTATACATGCTCCTCTAGAAATGTGCTCAAAACGAAAGGGTGTCCCGGCCGGTCCCCAAGTGCCGGGCTTTCAAGGCTGACTCAATCGAGACAGTTTGATTTGATCATTATAGAAAAGCCTAATGTACAATACTCACATTAAGGAGCCCACAGTCCTAGAATATTGATTTCCTTCACTGCACAGAGCAACTTTAAAATGATTACAATTAATCATATGCTTTTTACATCACCACAGTCATCTAGAATTTCTTTCTAATAATTTGCTCTATTGTTTGTGGCATAAATGATTCCTTGCCTCCATCAGCACAGCATTAGAATGATATTGCTACAGATTGGCCTCTACACACGTAGATACAGTAAATCATAGATACATGCTTTACACATTCAAAGCAATCCAATAAATAACTTACTCAGTGGCTATTATTAATGGAAACTTATACTGGAAGCAGTCAATTTGCCATGAACACCCAATCATTTTTATAGCCCAAATGGCAAAAGCCTTTAGGAAGGCCTTGGATTGCATTTCTGATTGGTGTGGGCACATAAGTCTCACAGATGGTCATCATATCTACTTCATCTCCTCTGCAATAATGTAGCCTCTAGGAGTATAAAGTAGTGCGGAGGGCTACAGTTTGCTGGTTATTAGGCAGTTGCTGGCCCACATCTTTAACAGGCCAATGAGAGGTGAAAGATATAGGGTTTAGATTTGAGACTAGTTAGCCAGCTCAGGTCATACTGAGGTTTGCCTGTAGAGGGCTCAGCTGTACCTCTGGCTTAGCTGCTTTAAAAAAAAAAAACTGTGGATTTTATTTCTGCTGTTCACATAACACCAGGACTAGCCATTCAGCTTCATATGAATTTGCTCCACCAGCATAAGATGCGCATGCTATTTACCACTACTAATTGATATTAAAACACATTAACTCTGTAACAGTGATTATTGGGAGGCTACTAGTAGGCCTAATTATATATCATTGCCCTAACTGTTCTCCTCCGATATTAGAGGTTTTTTTTATTGATCTTCTACATTTTTATTTGCTCATGATCCTTTCCCCTTCTTTTACATTTAGATTAGCTTTGCCTTAAAGGACAATTCCGGCCAAAAATGAACCTAGGGCTAAATAACACATGGGTACCGAGTCGACCGTTCTATGGGATGCGTTTGCATGATACTCAAATGTACCCAGTTTTAATGTTATTTTTAGTTTAACCACAGATTAGCTTATAACGCTAGTGTATGGGGCATCGAATAAGTACGAATAAAAATCGCTAGTTAATACCACTAACAAGGCTCAAAATAGCCCCACACTAACATGGAAGCATAATGAGGGTCCCTACCTGCAAACTGAAGCATTGAGAACTTTGTAAGTGTACAGACAGTTTAATAAGAAGAAACTTTATAAAGACAGTACACTTCGCGTATACAAGCAGGAGCCATCTTTGGAAAACCAGTCGAACCGCTAGATAGATAGATAGATAGATAGATAGATAGATAGATAGATAGATAGATAGATAGATAGATAGATAGATAGATAGATAGATAGATAGATAGATAGATAGATAGATAGATAGATAGATAGATAGATAGATAGATCCTTTGCATTTTTCTCGTATGGCGACAATGTTGTCAAAACGATCCCCGTTCACACGGATCCGTCCAGGCCAGAAGTTGCGAGGTTTTTGTAAAGTAACCTAACACACTACGTGCCTATAGACTGAACACATAGGCTACACATGCACATGGCGTCACAGTTTTCACAAATTCACATTTTTGTTGTTTACACTGAGACTTTAATGGTATGGTATTGAAAAACTTGCACTTTGAAACCCGTTTTCAAAAGTTTGCGTTTTCTGGCCCCCAAAATGCTGTTGTTGTGTAAGTGAATGGTCAAAACGCATAAAAAAGTTTTCTGTTTTAAGTAGAAAATGGTGTCGTGTAAACGGCCTCTAAAATTTTATTTTAGCATTTCAATTGATTTTATTTCTCAGTATTTTATTTGAATTTGTTTAGTCAATATATATATATAATTTCGATATCTGCAATTTACAGGTTATCGGCCATAACCTGAAAATAATTGTCTGTTTATTAGCCATCCCTAAATTTAAGAATGTTACATACTCATAGTAATTTTAGAATTTCATAGTAATTTTATTTACACTTTTTACTCTTCTTTTCCTTGAATGAACTTGGAACAGGCGCACTGCGCACTGTAAAATATACAGATTTTTATAGAATCTCCAATTTATCGGGCATTAAAAATAATAATTATCGGCTTATCGGTATTGGCCACACTTTTAATATTGGTGCATTTGATAATTATAAGAATGTTTAAAATTTTATAATAATTTTAGAAGGAATGTAAGAAAGAAAGGAAGAAAGAAAGAAAGAAAGAAAGAAAGAAAGAAAGAAGAAAGAAAGAAAGACCCTATATGGTTGTCTCCATCCCATAAATAGATTGGCAGGCATATTGTATAGAAACAGCAGTCCCCATGGGGGTATCTTTGAAGGTTTCATCGCTGTACACTTATCTGGAAGAGGGCCTGCCTCTCAGTTGCCAGTGTTTGTATCCCATGTGCCTCCCTGGCCTGTTAAAGGTTACACAACAAACAGCACTTGCTTTCTCTGCATATAAATAGACAAAATGAGCTGGAGAGTTTCCAAAGTCACATTTGGAGAATCAAAACTTTGTGTCAAAACACATTTTCTCAACACATCCCACTGCAGATTATTCATTCACAATGCATTTCCATAAACATCTGATGAGGTAAAAACACTATGTGAAAAGGCCACCGTGAAACGGACCAACATCTTAAATTGTTCCCAGCGTCACTCGTCATAATTGCATTTTTAAGAAGAATTCAAGAATTAAATTAGAGAGTTCTGTGATACCATTCTTACATTTAGAGCTTTCTAATCATAATGGTTACAAGTAAGAATTTAATTTTAGAACTCTCTAATTATAATTGTTACTAGTAAGAATTGAATTGTTGAGCTCTCTAATTGAATTCTTACAAGTAAAAATGTAATTACGATGAGTAACGCTGGGAACATTTTAAGCTAAAACGGTTTGCCATACACCATGAAAATAATAATAAAAAAGAGAGTTGAAGGACTCTGCTGGTCTATACAAAGTACATTTGAGAGACATATAGGCAAGTATGACAGTCTCCGTCTTCGGTTTAGCTAAAACTCTGTAGCAGAAACAACTACTGTAGAAAATACTGCAAGTTAACTCAGTGCATTGTTACAGAGCAAAACAAGTGCTGTCAAAACTCATGTGATGATTGATTTTCCTTTCTCAGGTTGTCCCATCTCCCCTATATTGTTTGTGCGGAGATCAATATCTCGACCCTTTTTTCTTTATCTGTCTCTTTGTTGCCTCTGTGTACTCTTTAAAGGCCAACATGGGACCCTCGCTCTTCAGCCCTGAGGTTCCTCCCCAATTACGAAAGGCGGTTTAATGAGAATATTTTTTTTATCTCCTGGGGCTGGTCATGGTAAAGAGCTGAGCTGAAGTTTCTGGTCCAGGCGTTTTTGTTGGCATGTCTCTGATGTTTTCCAAGGAGAGTGTCTACTACACTGTTTTAGACATTTTACTCATCTTAACCTTGAGAATGACACCGGTACAGGTGCACTGCAAGGACTCAATTGATCACTTAAACTGTTATAATGCCTGTCCACAACAAGATTAAATATTCATAGTGAATGTTCATTGTAAACAATATATTCCTATTCAGACACGAAAATATGTCGACGGATTGATACAAGCTTTTGGTCATGTTTTACTGCATGACATCCCAGTAAAAATAACAGTAAACAAATGTTGTTAGTTGTTAAATACACGGCTACTTGCTAAATAAATAAATATATGGGCATGTTATAATAACATGATTGGGCATAAGTTGGCAAATTATTGTTTTATAATTTTACCCCGTACAGTATCTTAAAGTTTCCTCTTAGAAAAATTTGCAACAATTCGAAAGCACTGCAACATTAATACAGAATATTAAAACTGAAGTTCTCTAAGGTCATATTCACTGCAATCAATAACTGAGACACAAGATGACAGCAGTTGCATTCATGAGTGAGATATGAGACACGAAACCGGTAGAGCCGGTTTCTGTTAACAGGGTGAGCGCAGTCTGATATAATGTGTTGCCATGGATGACAGCAATTATTCGGAAATATCCTTATAATAAGTAGTCATATTCAAGACATTTCAATTAAAGCATTTCTGACAGTACATTGTTTGTTTACGTGTCTATTTAATTAGGTTTATTTATATTGTGTAGTTCCCAGGTAAAAGGTTAATGAACAATAACACTGCATTTGCATGTCAGTTTGATGATGTGCGCATGTACAGTACACGTCTTCATTCTTAGCTTTCCTTCAGAGTTATCTAGTGGTTTAAGCTTTTGTTAACAGGAGATGAGAAATCCCCTAAAGACCAGAAAGCCTGAGGCCTCTGTGTGTTTGTCTAACAGCAGGGATAAATCCCTCTGTACAAAAACAAGTCAAACTCAGGAAGTCTGCCCTGCAGGCCTTGTCATAAGGAGCATAAAAAATAAACAAACAGTGAGAAGTAGAGAGAGATAGAAATATATATATATATATATACACTGTAAAAAAAATAGTTAAAAAACGGTCAACGACTGGCAGCTACAGCTGTCAAACAAAAACCGTAAAAATAAAGTAAAATATCGTAATTTAAATTAAATGCAAAAAACTTTTACAGAAATTTTCCTTATTTTTTTTTACAGAAAAACACTGATATTTTACAACTATTTCCTGAATTATTATGATCTAACACCTTCATTGTAAAAACATCCCATAAAAAAACAGTCAAATGACTGTCAGCAACAGCTGCCATACAAAAACCATAAAATTAATGTAAAATATCTTAACTTAAATAAGTGCAAAATACTTTTACAGAAATCTTCATTAATGTTTTTTAACAGAAACTCACAGTTAAAACACAGTTACTTCACATTTATTTTCTGATTTATTTACTGAAAAACACGCAGTTAATTACATGCATGATTTGCTTTGACTATATACGTCACTACATCAGCAACTACACAGTTACTGTCAAGTGACTGTTAAGTGTTACATGTTAAATAAAGAAACATGCAGCATTTCATCAGTGTTTATTTGCTCATCCTGGATTGAAGCTCAGGCTCTATTCTTCAACACAATGGTGACACACGAAACACACCATACAGAAACACTTTAAACCCCAACAGAACTTTAAACACTAACAGATCTTTCAGGATCTCAGCATCTTCACTTATTACAATCCAGACTTTATTTCTTTCATACTAACATTATTATTGAGAATTAACAGAGGTTTAGAAGTTGAACCTTTATTGAAAAGAATAAAGTTTGATGTCACCATAATGGAGATCAGTGTTTGCTTTAGTTGGGCTCTTGAACTTTTAGCATTAAACTTTAATGTTTCTCTGGCTGCATTAACTGTGTGTCTCTGATGCATATTTGTTATGGTAAGAGTCTAAGAGAAATGTAGATCAGATAATGTTGGTCACTTTGTAGTGATAATAGTCATCATGTAGAGTCCTGCTCCATTGATACTATCTGAAGTATAATATCTGATTATGTCATTAAATATTAGTTATTCATTTTGCATGACAAAGCTTCTATAAAACATTCTCCAGTGCTGTGATACTCAGATTTTATGAAATCATTATACAGAAAATATTTGACAGGATCATACAGACTCACTCAGACATCAAGAATCAGCGTATGAATCACAACAATGGTGACAATGAAAAAAAAAACTTTTTTGGTTGTCACCATTGTTGAGATTCATATGTTGATTCTTGATGTATCTATACAACTACAAAAATGACAAAACTTTTTGGTTGTGTAGTATATCTATATATACTTTAAATGCAGATTGTTATAATACTGATACCACAATATTCCAAGGGTCATGTGAAAAATTATGACATTAATTAAAGACTTTGTATAAAGCTAAATTCCACCTTCATACTCTGTAATCTAAGCTATCGTATTCAGATAACTATAACATCATCACTAAATGATCGAGATCATATGATATTTTCTCCAGCATTTATTACGATGACAAACGTGTATCAAATACACAGTTAAAGCAGCCAGAGAAAAGCAAAAGTTAAATCTCAAGGGAGAGATTCATGACCCCAACTAAAGCAGACACTGATCCCGATCATGGTGACATGAAATTTATTTTAAAGTTTTTTACACTTTATTTAAATTAGCATATTTTACTTTAATTGTATGGTTTTTGTTTGGCAGCCGCAGCTGCCAGTCATTTGACCCTTTTTTTACGATTTTTTTACAATGAAGGTATTTGATCATAATAATGCAGGAAATACCTGTGAAATAACAGTGTTTTTCGGTTTATTTAAATTAGCATATTTTACATTCATTTTATGTTTTTTGTTTGGCAGCCGTAGTTTTTCAGTTTTAGTGTTTTTCAGTTTATTTAATTTAGGATGTTTTACAGTTTTTTGGGGAGCTGACAGTCATTTGAACATTTTATCATTTAACTGTTTTGTTACTGTTAAATTACAGATTATATTTGTAATTTTACATACATTTTTATGTAATTTAAGAAAACAGAAAAAATACTGTATGAAAAATACAATCAATTTTCTGTATAAAAAATGTGAATTACTGTAATTTGTCATTAATGTCACAATACCTAAGATAACAGCTGAATTTTACAATTTAAAATTAAAGAAAATGATCGTCAAAAAATCACAGTTATTTTCTGTAAAATTAGGATTTTTTTACAGTGTATATTAAATCCTCACATAGTTGACTAGCTTCTACAGTAGTAAAAAAAAGTGGAATATGGTCATAGTGAATCATTAAATAGCTCAAATACCTTTTTTTTTTAATCAAAGCTAGAAATCAACTGTGAAGGTTTCCTAACTGTCCATTTTATATGGTTCACTATACAATCATAACAACTTTAATCCTCTTACAAATGATACAATACTTGCTGCTCATGCATTTATGAAAGCAAGACCCACCAGCGGCTATTCATGTTAGCTAGGAACATACAAATACCATAGATAACAATAAACCAGTGTCAGTATGGCCCACTTCCTCTATTGAGGAATGAGGGAGATTTTTTGCATTATGAAGGATTATTTACAGTCGCTGCCATCAGAAAGCAATAAATATAGTGAATGACTCATTTTAGGCACACTATAACAGCTCCATTATAATCCACTAACTGCTGTCTGAAGGAACACGTTAGCTGTGATACATACAGTAAATCTCCGCAGGACAAATGCATTCAGGTTGGACATTATGTGTTTACGCTGAAAGCTGCTGGAAAACAGCTCATGTGTAGACAATGTGGCTTAATATATATATCTCTATTGATCTCCTGATTCAAAATAAGACTAGGAATGGGAAGTGGTTAAAAACTGTTTAGCAGTTTTGAAACAGGGGACAGTATAGATTTTGATCAATAGGCTCTACCATGCAGCGGCGATTATTTAAATTGAAGCTGCAGAGCCAATGACAATAGAAAGAACGAACAAAGAGGACATATGTAGCGCATTTAAAATCCTAGTGTTTAGTCCATTAATGCCGGAGAAATTAAATCAAATGAATTTGCAGGAGAGTGTTCAATTGGCAGTAACTTTAAATCTGAGTTTATGTTAGATATTGGAGGTGGAGGAACCTAAACTCTGGAGGTGATACTGAACAAAATATAACATAATTATGCATCCTCAAAACAGTATAATTACTGTACCTGTTTTGAACCACATTTTGTACAGTACTATATATGTAAAAACAATTTAAAAAAAGAAATCAGAAAAAAATATGTATAGCAGACAGACAGACAGACACACAAATAGATGGATTGGATGGATGGATGGATGGATGGATGGATGGATGGATAGATAGATAGATAGATAGATAGATAGATAGATAGATAGATAGATAGATAGATAGATAGATAGATAGATAGATAGATAGACAGATAGATTCAGAGTATAAAAGTGGTAATTACGTGTTCTACGAGTAATTATGGTAATTCCAACATGCCGTGAATGCACCTATGTTGTTATTCCTGGTCATTGTGCTCCTATTTAACCCTGATTCACCATTCTCTGACAACTAGCTTTGACATGCCCATGCATGACCAACATTGTGAATTTATTTGCTGCACAACATGAAAGGAGACAATTTCCAGTATTTCTGCATGCATTTGTAACAGATATGAATAAAGAGAAGGTCACAAAACCAAATCAATGAAGGGAAAAAGAAAATCAGCTTTAATTGGCTTTTAAGGAGAGCTGTGAATCACATTAGGTCTAGTGTCAGCTCCCACCAGGCTGTTGCTGATAACAGCTGAAGGACTTCAAGGGTCTAAGCTTCTCTGATTGCTCTAACACCCAGAGTATTTACTATTCAGACCTATCAAGCCATGTGCAAGACAGAGAGAGACACAGAAGAGAAAGAGACGAGGCATGTGACAGAAGAGGACTTTTTCCTCCAGTTTTTCAGCAAAGATGGTCAAGACAAACAGAATAGCATGCTAAGAGAAAGGACAATCCCTTATGACCACAGCCAACCATGTTTATACCAATACAAGCATTTAAGATGCTGCATGCTCGCATTTTCAAGTCCCGAAAAGACGATTTCAATTTTTCAAGTCCCTATAGTGCAGCAGAGCATTTGTGTTCCACCACTGCAGAACATTGAGCTCATGAATTTCATTTGAATTTGTAAGGAATTATGTGTGTGTGTGTGTGTGCTGTTAAGATTATGTAAAATGACAAGAGCAACACTGAGGTTACTCCCCATTAGTTGAATAACTACAATAATCAATCATGCAGTGAGGCCAAATTAATCTGACTATTCTGATCAAATAATCTGGACTCTGGGCACATCTGGTGCAGAGCAGCAAAAATTACACCTGACTCACTCACATGAATGTACCTGTCAAAAAAAGAAAGAAAACCCTTATCCGAACAGCAAGGCAGAAAGAGGGACACTTCTGGTCATGGTCATAACACAGCCATAAAAAGACTAATCAAACTAATGTTTCAGCCTGATAAACATGTGGTTGACAATTTGTCAAATCCCAAGCAAACAAAGAAATCGTCTGCCACCTTTCTGGCTTTGCCGTAGTGCGGTGCAGATATTGACATAATTAAATGTTTTTAAACTGTTGTGGTATAGAGAACTCTGGCAAAATATTGTGCCTTTTACAGTGGATTCTGTCATCTAAAAATAGTATCTGTTTCCAATTAAGTCTGTTTATTCCTAACAAAGTCAGGACTTGCTGAACCACTGCTGCACTCTCATGAGATATGTCAGTACTATTTTGTATAAGATATTATTTTAACATTACTTATTTTTAATCTTGTTCATTTAAATATTCATGAACTATGATTCTGTCATGATTTTAGTTCATGAGCTGTCAAGGATTTCTCTGAAGTAAGCCATCTGGAAGTAATGAAATACTTCTAAAATTAAAACACTATAGTAAAATAATAAAATGTCCATCTCAAAGGTTTGGCGCTTAATTCTACCCCTGCACTAAAACAAAATGATTACAAATCAGAAAATAACTGATTACTTAAAATTAGACATTTGAGAGTTACATTTTATTATAAAAATAATGTTTGCAGGGTATTGGGCTACAGCCTAGACTGAATATTCATGCCGTTTTTCTCTGTGATATGGTCCAATGCTGACTGCCAGCGAATGTGTAAATTTGCAATTATGTATTTAAATCCCTTTGCTAATCCTGACCATTAATGTTGTTCCCTTGGGATATAAAGCCCATTAGTGGGGTTTGTTTAAAAAAAATAGTTTATTTTCTCATTTACCTGATATATAAAGACCATATGACAAAAATTATGAACCTCAATAAATTGATGGTCTAAGTTAAATCTAAGTTAAATTAAACTTTATATACTGTACTTCTGTGTTACTTAAATGCGGATTATTGGGTAGTATGTTATATCTCACTGACATATTCTCCACTTGTCATTCTTCACCTTCTAACAGTGTCTTCCACCAATTTGCTTTGCTCAACAGTGTGGAAATAAGAAACGAAGGGCCCTAATAAGAGTCCAGCCTCAAAGCAGCCATTTCAACCGGCATCTTTTACATATACACTGGCCATTTATAGTTGATGAACATGGTGGATTAACAAGGATCCCCAGAGTCCAGTTGGAAGAAATTACTTTTAGGGTTTTGGCAAGGTCAAATAATCCATTTCAATGTCCACAGCCCAGCTGTACATCAGGGTTAGGTTTACCGTTGTTAACGCTGACTATATATAGACAGATACCATCTGATCATGATTCTATGAGCGTGACTTTTGAGTAAGAAAATATAGAAGCCGACAGTAAAATCAGCAAGATGGAGTCCAGGTCTGGATACTAGATTCTATGGTTGATGGATTGTATTGTGTTAGGTCTGACATCGCCTATTGCATCAGCAATGACTGATAGTGCATTGTCTGGTGTAATACCTGCTTCAGTCTTGCATGGAATTGCACAGCAGTCCCTGAGACTGCTTTTAAGCATTCCAGAACAGTGTAAGTCTGGAGAATTAGCTGGAACAGAGAAGCGCTTGGAGCAGAGGGCAACCCTGATGTTTTAGGCAGCTCAGAGCCCTCATCATTAGCCCTGGTGACCTGGCATGATCTCTGGTTGAAGTTTTATTTACTTTTTTATTTTTCCTTTGTAATATCTAAAGAGAATACTAGTTAGTTATTGAACTGGAAAGCTATACGTAATATAATATAATATAATATAATATAATATAATATAATATAATATAATATAATATAATATAATAGTCATGTTCTCTTGCACTGACTTATTTAGTTTCCAGTCTTCATTGTTGCCTTTGTTCATGATTCATTCATGAATTGTCAATTTCTAATTAGTTTCCCTGTTCTGTTGATGATCATCATCCTCCTGAGTTCATTGTCTTATTAACGTTATGTGTGTTGTGTTGTAATCTTCTTCTGTTTGTTAAAGTCATCCTTGGATTTTACTATACTGCTTAAAATAATATAATATAACTCTGCATTCAACCATAAAAGTGCATTGGGTCAAGAGCAACAAAAAGAGAATGTGAACAGTGAAAGATAAATTGCAGGCTATCTAATATTTATAAATTATTTTATTAATATAACACAGTCAACTGTTGCACATCTCCTAGCAACTCTGAGTGGTGTTTAATGATTCAAAATGTACAGTATTGTTGAACAAATCATTTAAGTAAATGTTTCAGTGATTCACTCTTAAAATGAGTCGAAATCGCATACTCTTATGTTTGTGTCATACTCTCCAGCTGCATCCAAAATCGCATACTTCCCTACGCGAAAAAGACAAAAGAAGTATATCTGAAATCACAGTACTCATAAAAGAGTAGGCAAAAATATACTTCTTCCGGCGAGATTCTGAAGTGTGCATACGATGGACTATCCCATGAGGCCACGGGAGAGGATTTATGAATGGCAGTAAAGTGACATAAACTGACGCTGCTAGATCACATGATAATGCCAACATGGCGAATGCAGTAAATCCAGATTACATTCATACTACACACATTCATACTATATAGAATATAGCCTTCGTTGAGTAATTACTTAAGTACAAAATAAGTACAGGGCCTAGTCTACTCAAGAGAGTATGCGATTTCGGACGCAGCTCATGTCTTATTTTGAATAAGTACTTACTTTGCAAGCACTAAAAAAGTATGCTCTATTAAGTATGAATGTGTGTATTGAAATAAAATTATGATGTTCTACATTCACCATGTTGTCACTATCATTTGACCTACCGGCACCAGTTGTGTCGCTTCACTGCCATTCATAATTCCTCTCCCACAATGGCATCATGGGATTGTAGTGTCCATCGTATGCACATTTCAGAATATTGTCGGAAGTAGTAGGTAATCCTGGTACTTTTTGCCTATACCCTTGTTGAGTATACTGTGAATTGGGAAATACTTCTTTTGTTTCATACTGTTCCCTATATAGTAGGGAAGTATGCAATTTCTGACTCAGCTACCCACTTGTTTCATTACTAAATAGGAATTGTTGAATGAATCAGTTCAATAAATGTTTAAATGAGTAACTAGTCACCACTTTCTGGCGAAATGATGTTACACAGGAATGCGTTAACAAAGACCAGCAAAGTAATACTAACAGTGAAATGTCCCAGTATTGTTTAACTGTATATCTTGGAACGCTGCTCGACCAATCCAAAAAATTTGAGGACAAATACAATAATGCAACTAATAAAACAAATAATAAATTATTTGTTTTGAGATAAGCCGATGATTCAAAGAGCATCTTCTGTATAATCTGGCCTTTTGTAAAATATGGTGTGTGTGTGTGTGTGTATGTGTATGTGTGTGTGTGTGCGTGTGTGCGTGTGTGTGTTTGTGTGTGTGTGTGTGTGTGTGTGTATATATATATATATTTCAAGACTTCCTCTTTGTGGACAGGTTATGCTGCCCTTGTGTTTGTCCTTTCATTTGAGAGGATACAGTGACCAGCCATGCAAAACAGTCCATTCGCATCCAGGGACTGAGGTGATATTTTATATTTATCAGCTATTCACTGAAGATGCTGGGCTTGCTATACAGTCATGGCCTAGGGCAAACCACTAAGAGCTCTCTGGAAAGACTACTTTTACAAACAAGACTTTAAAGGTCAGTTTTTGAGTATAAACATTACATTTATTTACCAACAGATATTTAACCAGACGAACCAATATCCGAGAGGAAAACATTCAATACCAAACCTCTAAGATATACAGTATCAAACAGAAATCACAGAAATCATTACAGAGAGTAGAACATAAAAAAAAATAAAAAATAAGTAATGAAAAATTAAGACACCACTCTCCGCAAACAAACAAACCAAGTCGAAAAGGTTGAACGCAAAGGCAATGCATGAATCAATGTAATTCTGTGCAGCAAAGAATGTATTTTTATATGCTGTGTATAGTGGAATCAACATTATGCAAGGACGGGCATACACCTTGAAATATAGACTTGCAATTCCCCTCCGTCCCTGATGGGATCAGTCTGTCTGGAATCTGATCTGTAATAAGCTGCTGGTGGAACCAAAAGGGCAAAAGGAAAATGTTCAAAGGCAAGTATGTGAACATTAGGCTGTAGTAGGACAGTGTAACATCACGCTTTGTCTCTAGAGACTGTTCTTCTGAAGGGACGCTCAGGCAGCATAAAAAGCAGAGCCCTTCTCTCTCAGTGCTTAAGCAATCACCTCTTTCATCTCATTATCTTTGGATCGTACCCCATGCCTCTGGCATTGTTTCAATTAGCTCCAAAAGGGCATCCCTTTGAGGAGTACATCAGGTCACATGCTGCCTCCTCCGTTTCAATGTTTAATGGTGGCTGGCGAAGCACAAGGTCGAAGCAAAAGCCACAAGAAAGTTTAGACAGCTATTAAGATTATTTCCCATCTCATTTTCTCTCGTACGGCAGTCTCCCCCCTCCCTTCTGTTTAAAAAATGTCTTCATTTTGTTACCGTTTCCTCCTCAATCCATCTTTTCAAAGCAGCAGATTAACAAGGCAGAGCCGAATCTGCTGGCTGTGTGCATTTTTTTTTGAGTACAGGGGTAGAGAGTCCTTGTTGTGGTTCTTGGCACTGTGGGCTCATACACACTTCAAGCTGTTTCTTCATGCGTGAGCCGTGCTCCATAACTATGCGGACATAAAATATGCAGCAAAATGTGGCTTCAGGTACAGTAACTTTTATAAACACATTGATTATTCAGGTTTGATGTCTACAGGATGCATTTCAAAGCTCTAATGATGTGTACCGTACCTCAGAGATACTACATCATGGGTTCTGAATGGAAATTAAGCGAGAGGTCAATATTTCTTTGGTTAGCGTGGTCCAGTTAGACCCTGCAGGTAGATATTACATCATGTTTTCTCATGTATTCTGACTAGAGATCCCGTTAACCAAATATTTTCCGTTATTGACTGAATTTTTTTAGCAGTGATGGAAAAATCTAAAGGCTGTCCATCATTTTGCCAGATTACACAGAGGGTAATCAATTGTAACTTGTGACTGTAATTCCCACCTCTGTCTAGTTGGTGGCGAGTGTGCTCCAGTGAGGCAGCAGAGCGCAGGTTCAGCCTCCTGACCAAAATTAA
This sequence comes from Siphateles boraxobius, assembly GCF_051911475.1. NCBI lineage: Eukaryota > Metazoa > Chordata > Actinopteri > Cypriniformes > Leuciscidae > Siphateles > Siphateles boraxobius. The sequence goes on from NW_027508919.1 coordinate 13,049,291, forward strand.
ACCTGCCACTAGAAGTTGTCTGTCTGAGGAAAAGGCACAAAATCTGAAGACAATTGCCACTGCATCAGCCTTCCTTTATCAGTTTAATTACGCTCAGGCAAGCATCCAGTTTAAGTAAATGCGGACCAGGGAATTTGATTTGAGTTCAGGCAGATACAGAGCATCGATTGGGTTTAGTTCGGTTTATTTATTTATTTTAAAGTTTTTTTTCATATTATAATCAGATGAGGCGAGGACTCAAACACAGAAGAAATAGCTTTTATTAATAATACAAATAAAACACCCCAAAGGACTTCTTGGACAACAAACGAGGACTGCAAACACAAGGAGAATAAATAGGGAGCAAACAAGGGAGGTAACGAGGGAGGACAGGTGGGGCAAATGAACCAATAATCAGGTAACAAGGTGGGCAGGGTTAGACAATGACAGGAGAGCACATTGCACAAGGAAAACACATGACAAGCCATGTGCTTACACCAAACATGACAAAAAACACAAGCACATGGCCAGTAAAACAAATCACAAGCCATGTGCTCACATAAAACGAGACATGAACACGCGGCCAATGAGAACACTCGTAAGCTACGTGTTCACACAAAACATGACATGAAAACACAACACACGTGGACAGAAGAGGTCAAGACAGAGCGCACGAGAACGAGCGTAAGCTCATCCTGTGCGCTCACAACAGAAAACTAACACGCAGAGCATGGATGTCTGAATCCAGACACAGAACCAAAACCAAACTAGACCGACGTGCCGGGATCCAAACACCATGCCCCGCACATGTAACAAGGCACGTAGACAAGTAAGTGCACGGCTCGAGCATGCTCTAAACCACCCACTCAGACAAAGACGAGAAAAAACCAGGAGTGTCAGAGCTCTGTCACAAAACCAAGAATTGAACTAGACAGAAGTGACAGAACCCTGACATCATCTGCTTTGTGTGGTGTTGAACATGAAAAGTGACACTGTCTTTGTAGATCTGTTCTCTTCATAAATAAATAAATGCGTAGCCTAATATAGCTCATATGCTCTTGAAAATGTGAACGACAACAAATGCTATTAAAAGTCAATGTACAGTAAATGTCTTTACTGTAACTTTGGATCAATTAAATGCTGTCACAAATACATCCAATCCCTCAGCGCTAGACTCCTCAGCTCCACCCATACGTTCCCAATCCCCAGAGTTCTGATCACTTCCACCTGTAGTCACTCATCAAGGATTGCCATATAAACCACCTTCTCACAAACACTCATTGTCTGGCCTTGTTACTCATACCAATGACTTATCTGCACGCCTGTTCCTCAAAGGTCCTCCTTCAGTAGTCTCAGAATCCTCTTTAGGCCTAGGACCTGCATCAGAAAGAGACATTGTTATTGTCAAGCTAAATTACCTGTTTGGATACTTGAGATAGCCTTATGTTCCTGAGTTTTATTCCTTTGAAGTATCCTCATTAAAGGTTTGTGTTGATTCACCTTTGCATCTGCATCCCTGTTGAATAAAACTGCTAATTTATTTAAAAAAGAGAAAGAAAAAATGTATTTAATTTTAATCATGCAATGTGCATTTTTAAGCTGTAGCCTAGTCTGCTTTTACTTTTAAGCAATATTTCTGAGATTAGACAATAGAGATATGCATTAGACAGTTCAATTAAATGTTCTGTTCTCATTAAATGCAGCATTAAAAAATCGTCATCCATGTCTGAACAGATTTAATATAGCTCACTGGACCAACAATGAATTGAAGTAAATTCTACCAGAAAGACTCGGGAGAATAAATACCGTAACAAATATACATTTATTAACAGCCCAGCAAGCAATATCATGCTATATGTTCTTTGGCATAGGACCTGTCCATAGCTCGCAATCCGAGGGTCCGTACTCTGCATTTCCTGCCTGAAGACGAAGGCAGGGGTGCAGCCAACCCCCTGGGAGGTATGGGTAAGGGACCGTCCTGGTGGTGGGGGGGAGGATGGAGGTAAATGAAAGTGTCAGCAAATGCGAACTCAGAAGTGTAAGAACCGATCTTTTATTCTACGAGTATTAGAACACGATTGGATAGATGAGAAGGCAATAAGTAACAATTGAGTCTTCCCAGCAGAACTTATGCAAAAGCTTTAAAGATGAACCGAACTGAAAAAAATCAACGTTGATAACATGTTGTTTATGACAATAAAAAGTAATTTACATTAAACATTTTAACTAAAAATATCAATATAGCTTTTAAGCAGCACAAAAATTGTGTTTGTTACGCTGGCAATTTCGATGACGTCACTGGCATGGTAGCACCCGCGAAGGTATATAGGCAACAGCTGCAAGTCCTATATACACACACGAAAATGAGTAATTTTAATGACATGAGTTACGCATTTGAGCATGTGAGGGACAGGCCAGTAGTATCCAGTAGGCTCCACACATACAGTACAGGATCGTTTGGGGGGAAGTGTGTGGGCGTGGGCGCTGCTGGAGCATGGACACTGCACCGGAGTCAATCTGTTGAAGAGAGGTCAACCTGGAACATTTATTGATCGGCAAAAATGCATCTCCAAGCACCGTTCATTTCGGATGCTGTGCGGTGAGAGAGACGTGTTGGAGGTGGCTATGCTATCTCTAAGGGATGTCCGAGCTGAGACGCTGGAGCGCCCCAAAAGTAGCTTGTATGTCACAGTGTATTTTACGAATTGGCGACTGGGCTAGGCTAGGCTAGCTTATATCCTTTTCTCCGACTGTTAACCCAAGGTTAACAGCGTACCAGCAGTTCACTCTTTGGGCGAGGGGGCATTTAAGGATGAATAAGATTCCGTTCCCATCCTGTGCAGTGAACTAACGTTAACGTTACATCTTTTCCCCTCAGCTGAATATCAAGGGTTCTAGTATGCGTTGGACTTGTAGCTAAATAAAACATTTGATGTCAGAGGCCTCATGTACTCATTGACGTTTTCGACACATCTGTCTCTCGTACCTAGGATTAAACACAAGAAATCAAGAAATCACGACTAGAATAATTTTCTTGACAAGGCAGAGGGTAGAGATAATCTAGCTCTGCTAGTGTTGGTTGGCAACGGTGTAGCCTACCATGCCAGTGACGTAGTCGAATGTTGAAATCCAACATGGCGGCGCCCGTGTAACAAAAACATTTTCAACGTACCATTGTATCCCTTTTAAAAAATTCTGCCATTTTAATAATTGTACCAATTAGAATAAAGAAAATACATCTGTTATATCACATTTTTTCAAATTTCATTTCAGTTCATCTTTAATTTCACTTTACAGGTTTTACAGTGCTGCACACACACACAAAAAAAAAAAGATTACGGTATAAAACATGCAATGCGCAACATGAACATGATCTTATAAAACTCTTACTGCAGTCAAATTAAAAAGATAAATCAAAACAGATCACAGAATCAAACCACAATACTTGGGAGTCACAAACAACAGAATTGCAATGTGTGCCATATTGTGACCCCATACTGATGAAATTGCTCTACAAAACCACAATCCAAAGTACTGAAGAAAGAAACTTCTCTCTCCTTCACATATGTAAATACGGAGGCAAATAAGTCTATTGGCTTGGTTCTCACTGTGTTCAATTCACTCCTCCCTGGAGCTATTTGCTGCATAGAACGAAAGGGGCCTTCAATGCTGTAAAATGTAAGTTCTTTACCAGCCAGCCTGCAGCGCGCACAGGAACACATTTCAATTTAGAAAGGCCTAAACAGCTTCATCAATTACACAGCGATACAGGTAACTCAGACCAAGCAAGGGCATAATTTAAATAGTCAGAAAAACAATTTATATCTCATTTATATCTCATTTTTTCCATACAATGTTCATAAAGCACAGGTTTCACAAAGAACAATAAGTGCAATGATTTTGGGAATGTCTACATTTCAGAGTGTTAGGTAATTATTCCTCAAAGGAACAAACTGAGGTGTGTATTGTAATACCGAATAGGTGTCTTCATTGTTTAAGGCCATTAATACACATTTTCTATTCAGTTTGGCTTTAAAGTAATAATTAATCCCTAAAAATTAAATTGTCATAATTTACTCACCTTTTAGTTGATTCAAAACCTTTTTAGTTGATTCAAAACCTGCCGTTGAACAAAAAAGGAAAAAAGTCAGCCATGCAGTTTGTAATGAATGATGAATATAGCTTGAAAAATACAATAAAATTATCATAAAAGTGGTCAGTATATCATATTTCAAGCCCTTTCAAGTATGAAAAAGAGACTGAAAATTCATGAGGGAAGTTCATGAGAGAAGCAGCTATGTCCGATTTGTGAAGAAATCATTCTTTTGAGTTGGAGCTTTTCAATCAGTCAGCAAAATCAGCTATAAAAAGTTTATAGTTTTAACTCACTGACTCGACAATGCAGTCACATGACTGTGAGTAAACTCCTTTTTTTGGGTGACCTATTCCTTTACGCTTTTATTCTCCAAACCATCATATTCATCTGCCACACATGAAATGTCAATATGCCAGAAAAACAGGCATTAGTTGATTTATCTAGCTCATTATTCATTCTTATACAGCAAAAAGAGAACATGGCAAAAACATAATGATGATTTCATACTGTAGGCAAAAGTACATACCTCTTTCTTCTTTCTTTCCAGCCCACATCATTTCCAAATGGTTGTATCAATACAGTGTTTATCATTTATCGTTCGTCATGCATTGTGGAATATTGAGTGCCAGCATCTCTTCATATAAGATGCTAATGAAATACAGTCATTAGGTAGTCAATTTCCACCTCGATGTAAAAACTGGGCCCTTTTTTTCTCCAATTTTAAACTCAATCAATAAGTTCATAGTGCTGTGAGATGTTGTGTCTTAATGTGGATGTAGAACATTTTCACTTGGATGAACACAATGCCCAGTGCGACGGCTTTCTCAGTCAATTGGTTCACAGCGCCGTAAAAAGACCAAATCAATGTCCACAGACTTAGGCTGAAGTGCATTTTATCGAGATACAGATGCAGTGGTGTGTCTCTTTACTGTCATTTCTGAGGGCTAATTTACCAGTATGCTTTTATACCTGGATCAAGGCTTTGCTAGTGATAAGAATGATGTCACTGCTGAACTGTTCTTTCAACTATAGTTGCATTATTATTGCTGCATTATTAACTGTATATGTCTCAACACTTATGGACGACCTCATTACATATATGCAGCTATGGAAAAAAGCTGATTAAAACGTATTTCATCAGCACAGATGTTTGAGTCTTGATTAATGAGGCAAGGTATTGTCTAATAGTTATCTCCTCTCTGTCCCATTGCTCTCATTTTGGTTGCTTGTCTGTAAGCTGATTAGTAAAACTGTGATGACTTGGGTTAGTAGAATAATATGACACAGGGTGTAGCAGGCTAAAGAAACATTATGCAAATATTTACCTTTTCACTTCAGCAGAGCAAGGCAGAGGAAATCTGCATCACATTTACATCACAATGCCCCGAGTTTAGGAGCAATAACATAGTGTACAAGTAATATTTAAATAAACAATGCTGTTTTTGCTGTTAAGCCAAAACTAAACATTTAATTAAAATAAAAATAAAAAATACAGGGATTAGCCATCCAGAGTACTAAATTATTTCAAAGTCACCCTGCAATGGTTAAGTTTCTAGGTTCAGGACTCACTAATTGTTCATAGTTCAACACAGATTACATTATTGATGTTTAGTGTATAAATCAGATACATTTTATGTCATTATTAATACTCGACACAGAAGAATCATGCCAAATGATTGAATTCAACTTTCTCAAATGTATATATGTATATATTATGGGGTTGGTAATATTTTGAAATTTGATGTTTTAAGAGGTTGCATTTATTTGATCAAAAATAAAGTAACAGAATATTGTGAAATATTATATGTTAATAACTAATGAATTCCTGTGATGTCACTATATATATAATAATAATATATATAAAGGCTGGGAAAAGATTAATCGCATCCAAAATAAAAGTTTGTGTTTACATAATATATGTGTGTGCACTGTGTATTATCATTTTGTATATGTAAATACACGCATGCATGTTGTTACAAGACAGAAGGGACTGACACAAGGATGCAAGTAATATGATGTTTATTGAACAACCAGGTGAAAGTTCGGCAGTGCCGGTGAACGAATGTGGGTGAGAAGAGTTCCAGACGATCAACCACGGATAACCCAGTTCGAATACTTGCAGTTGGTGATGAAGACAGACTGGAATTTGCGGACGACTCAGGAGAATGAACTGGTGGTTAGGATCAATGTTGTTGACACGGAGAAATCACACAGAGACTTGATAGCAGATATTGGAGTCCAGGAGGTAAGCACAGCGTTAGCGTCTTGATGCAAACGATACCGGACAAAGAATGAGAGTGAGGTTTATAAGCAGGAGGTGATTGCAGTACTGATGATGTGCAGGTGTGTGATGTGCAGGTGTGTGATCAGTACTCAGGAGAGGGAGTGCGCGGTGATTGTGTGAGGGTGGAGCCTGGCGTGGTTGTGACATTACCCCCCCCTTCACGGCCCGCTCCTGAGGGCCGTGGACCCCGACGTCGTGGTGGTTGGCCTCTGCCTCTGCTGCACCAGGCACTGTGGATACAGAAACAGAGGGATGATAAGGCTTCAGCAAGGAAACGTGGAAGGTATAAGGAATCTTGTATTGTGGTGGTAATTGGAGTTGGTAAGAGACAGAGTTGATCTGCTTCAAGATGTTGAAGTGATTCGGCCCAGCGTAGTGCTTTGCCATTCAACTGTGAAATTAAAAAAGCAACTTTAGCAAGGTCATTTGGATACAGGTGTGGTTGCATTTCCAAGACCAGTGAGCATTGTAAGATGAACCCATTGCAATCCTCCGCCGATCCTGAAAAGGGCGTCGGTCGGGCCATGGGACTGACTAGCACCGATGGAGAAGTAGTGACGACAGCGTCTGCGGAAGTGGACGCTGTGGGCGGGGCTTGTGGAGCGGACGGTAGAGACTGACGGACATCGTCAACGAGTCCCTGGAAGGGATCCGCGGTGCTCATGCTGGGGTTCATCGGTCTTCTCTTTGTAGGTCCGGTATTCTGTTACAAGACAGAAGGGTCTGACACAAGGATGCAAGTAATATGATGTTTATTGAACAACCAGGTGAAAGTTCGGCAGTGCAGGTGAACGAATGTGGGTGAGAAGAGTTCCAGACGATCAACCACGGATAACCCAGTTCGAATACTTGCAGTTGGTGATGATGAAGACAAACTGGAATTTGCGACGACTCAGGAGAATGAACTGGTGGTTAGGATCAATGTTGTTGACACGGAGACGTGATAGCGGATATTGGAGTCCAGGAGGTAAGCACAGCGTTAGCATCTTGATGCAAACGATACCGGACAAAGAATGAGAGTGAGAGTGAGGTTTGCAGTACTGATGATGTGCAGGTGTGTGATGTGCAGGTGTGTGATCAGTACTCAGGAGAGGGAGTGCGCTGTGATTGTGTGAGGGTGGAGCCTGACGTGGTTGTGACACATGTATACATATAAGAATTATTTTTATTTATATATAAAATATTTATATTTATATATAATATAAATTATAAATAAATATATACAGTATATACATGATAACATGTTTTAAATATATACATGCATGTCTGTGTATTTATATATATACAAAATAACTATACACAGTGCACACACATATATTATGTAAACACAAACTTTTATTTTGGATGCGATTAATCGTGATTAATCTTTCCCCAGCCCTAATATATATATATATATATATATATATATATATTTAATAATAACTAATAAAAATAATAATTTATACTTAGCTAAGGAACCAAGACATTTTTTAACAAATTTAAAAAAAAGTATTAAAAAATGTTCAATGACACAAGGTTTCCTCCTCACATACTTAAACATATTAGGCACTATTCTTTGAAAACATTATTTAAAGTGATAAGTTACATATAAATTGAATTGAAATGAAATTGAATTGAAAAACCTTTAGTGAAGGATTCCTCAAGGCTGACACAGCCTGTCTAACCTTTATTGACATGCACCACTAGTCTATTGTTGTGGCGTTCCTCCACTCAATGTCACTTTGAATCAAATTAGAATTCTTATGGAATGTCAATAAATGACCCTTGTTTAGGGCCAAATAAAATAAATATCATGCCATTAAGAGGCAGAAAGGCTGGGTGAGGACGAGGTGCTTTTAGAGGCTTGTGCATTACCTCATCCTCCCATACAAATTACTATGATTTTTTTTACTCACTTTTCTTCCTCTCTGTCCCGAAAAAGGACTTTGGAAAAAGGGAATTACAGCCATTTGAGACTAGTTCCCTATGATTTTTTCTTTTTCGTGGGGAAAAAAAGATGCTGTTCGTTGCTCCCAAGTCTGCTGAGGATCCATTGATATGGAAAGTCATTTGTTAAACTTCTAGTGGGGAAGCTTAATGAACTCTCTCAGCAGCCTGTCAGATGAGTTTCGAGACAACTGCATTTTGGAAGTATACAGCAGCCATCAACTCCAAACAATAATAAACCTGGTCCATCTTTTATCAGAGATTCAAAATGAAAAATGCAGAAATTAACTGGGGGTTTGGCTGAGGTAACTGATGATGTGACACATCGAGCTATTTGAATACATCTGAACATATGCGAGGGGGTTCTAAATCTACAAAACACCTGCAATATTTTCTTGTCTAAATTTGCTTATGCAGACTTTTATCATCACCTTCCTGTCACGTTATGCCTCACTTTTCTTTGATGCAACCAAAAATGATGATTTAGCTCATAAAAATGACTAGCTTGCCAGAAAACAGTATTGGGTGTTGGATGTGAGGCATTTGTTGTTTTTTTTACCTCCTTTTGTGAAAGCTTTCAAGTCCCTGCAGGAAATTTGTACATGTCTGCAGATCAAACGGAAAGGGCGGAAAATGCTGGTGTTCACCTGGCCTTTACAATACAAAGCTTCAGGCCATGATGTACGTAATCACCCCTGCTCATTCACTTTGATCAGAGAAAGATCTATGTATCTCAGACATTTCACTGCAGCACTCATTTTCTTCTGTGAGGTAGAGAATATGAGCACTGCCACTCGAGCAAAGAAAGAAGAAGTGCTGAGAAATTGCATCAAAGATGATCCCAGTCTACGGCACACCTTGAGGTAAGAATCACATGACCAACACACAAACTTAAAGAATTTTCATAAAGTACATTCAACTTTTTACAGAAATTCAAAATTATGCAGTATTATCAATAATACCTTTCCATCCCTCAGCGATATTCTTAAGCTATGCAAGGAACGATCAAGCTTTGAAGTGTAAAAATATGTAAGGAAAATATGTAAATTATTTTTTAACTTTAGTCACAGCTATCCTACTAAACTCTTCACCCTAGTCTCTTGTCGCCAGACATTTGATTTGTGCATAAAATATGGGCATCACAGTAGCTTATTCTGGCTGTTTACATAGAGCACGTCTGAATGAACAGCTTGCTGTGCAGCTGGATCCTGGACTTCCTGTCAAACAGACGCCAGGTGGTTAGAATAGGCAGCAACATCTCCTCATCACTGACCCTCAACACTGGAGCCCCACAGGGCTGTGTTCTCAGCCCACTCTTGTACTCCTTGTACACATATGACTGCGTGGCAACTCACAGCTCTAATTCCATCATCAAGTTTGCTGATGATACTACGGTCTGATCACCGACAACGATGAAACGGCCTACAGAGAGGAGGTGCTCACTCTGACGCACTGGTGTCAGAGGAACAACCTCTCCCTCAACATCAGCAAAACCAAGGAGCTAGTGGTCGACTTCAGGAAGAACGACAGAGAACACAGCCCCATCACCATCAATGGAGCACCGGTGGAGAGAGTCAGCAGCTTCAAGTTCCTCGGTGTCCACATCACAGAGGAACTCACATGGTCCGTCCACACTGAGGCCGTCGTGAAGAAGGCTCATCAGCGCCTCTTCTTCCTGAGATGGCTGAGGAAGTTTGGAATGAACCGCCACATCCTCACACAGTTCTACACCAGCACCGTCGAGAGCATCCTGACTGGCTGCATCACTGCCTGGTATGGCAATACTACCAGCCGTAACCGCAAAGCCTTGCGAAGGGTGGTGCGCACTGCCAGCCGTATCATCGGAGGTGAGCTTCCCTCCCTCCAGGATATTTATGCCAGGCGGTGTGTGAAGAAAGCTCGGAGGATCATCAGAGACTCTAGCCACCCGAGCCATGGGCTGCTCTCACTGCTACCCTCAGGCCGGCGGTACCGCAGCATCAGGACACACACCAGCCGACTCCATGACAGCTTCTTCCCACAAGCAATTAGATTTCTAAACTCTTGATCCCTCATGATCAATAACCATAAACATTCTAACTGTCAACACAGCACAACATAACCTACTGCATTTACATAATTTATATATATATATATATATATATATTTGCACCTTACGAGGATCTACTCTATGTATAATTACCTCTTTTTGTATTTTTGTATACTGTTGTATATGTAAATTGTTGTATATTGTATATTGTTGTATATTGTAAACTGTTGTATATTGTACATTGTATATTATTATTGTTCTGTTAGTGTATATGGTACTGTAAATCTGATGTTTGCTGTAATTGTTTTCGTCACATCGTGTCATACTGCTATGTTGCTCGGAACTGCACCTAAGAATTTCACCCACTGTTGCACTTGTGTATATGGTTGTGTGACAATAAAAGGATTTGATTTGATTTGATTTGATTTGAATGAGATGTAAAGTGTCTAAAGTCAATTTGTCGTGTTTTTTATACCGTTTTGGGTTGGCTTTATCTGAAATAGATAACACCCAATAAGTCTGTAAATACCTGGAGAAAGCTATCAGTTAGAATTCCTATTCATCTCAAAGGCAGTTTCTTGGCTGATAAAGTGAATCCGGAAATATGTGATTTCAGCTAGTACTTGCCATTTTTGTGGGCAATATGCATTGCATGGTCAGCGCATTCATATGAAAATCAAAAAATATCATGAATGGAGAGAAGACTCATTTTAATGTATAAATGTAGAAGCATATAAAAAAGTGTTTTTATTTGAGGTGCATTTACCAGTAGAACCAAAGTCAGTGTAGGTGTAACCTCTTGCACTTCTCACAGGCATTAGCAGATTGCTTCCACTATTTTCAAGTCTACATTTATAACTTCTCCTCACAGACAGTTATTAATATGAACAGGTTAAACTAGTGTTGACCTAGTCTATTTCCAAGTGAGTATGTCACTCACATCATCCCCAACATGCTCACTGTGGTACATTCCACATAAAGGTGGACATAAGGGTCGTATTTCACTGAAATGGGAGACTATGAAATATGGCTATTGATTGCTGAGGGGTGACAGCAGTCTCGAAGGCCTTATTAATCCTCAGAGAGCATTCAGTCAAGCCGGGCTTTTGTAACACTGAGAAATGGGTCGTCATTACCGCTCAATTACCCTGAAGTACAATTTAGCATGTAATTACTAAAAGGGTTCATTTAACGTTGATAATATACATTTTAAAACAAAGGCATGTACTGGCGATTAAACAAATATATCAAATTAGAGATAATTTCTGGAAGGTAAAAGAATGTGTTTATCTATTAGTATAGCCAGTAATTCTGAAGCAATAAGAGTACTACATTAAACACTTTTTGTTTAACACCTTCCACATATGTTATTATATAAAGCCAGAGGTGGAAAGTAACGAATTACATTTACTCGCGTTACGTAATTGAGTCATTTTTTTGTGTACTTCTACTTTTTTAAGTAGTTTTTAAAATCTGTAATTTTACTTTTACTTTTGTATGTTTTGTTTGAAGTATTGTACTTCGCTACATTTGAAATCATATCCGTTACTGAGTAAAAAATAATAATACAAGGGATAAAAAAAAATCACACTCCGGAAACTACTGCATTGATTGAAGGGCGGGAGAACAAACACGCAAAAAAGGTGACGCAGACCCAGCTGAAGCTGAAAGCGAAGCGGCCTCGAATTTTTATGAAGCGAATTATGGCCAGTATGGAAATACTTTGGATGTAAAAAAGTGTGATTGTCCTCGAGGATAGATATCCAATTTGAAAAAAATTTGGACACAAAGTGGCTGCAAAAGGAGGATACGTAGGACACCATCCCTCCTGCAGATAAAGGTATGTCCCGATTATAACGTAAGGCCGAATGATTTACGTGATGCAGAGGGAATCCCGGAATACAGTCATGAAAATGGAATTTACATAACGCAGAAGATGTCACGTAAAACACGCAAAATGATGGATGGATGAATACATGGAAAGTAGAATTGTGCAATAAATCCAATCGCGACATCGTCTGTGAATATTTAAGCGCAAAAATACTGCTATGTAAATATATAACCTGCTTGTTCTGCGTTTCTGTGAATCGGTGTGAATGAGCTGCTCCACTTTGTCTACTACATACTCAAGTAACGTTACGCGTGGTGTTTTCAGCGTCTCACAAACAATTTGAGTACATGATGAATACATGAACATTTCCAGAGCTGCTCTGAGAGAACGCCTAATGAGCATTTTCATCATTTTATTTGAGAAAAACCATTGTCAAATAGGCACACACTTTAAAACAGGTCTTCGCTACAACCCGTCAAAATAAAAGTTTGGTTTAAATAGGAGAAATTATGATAGAAATATATTACTATTGTAGGCATACAATAGAGTGCCGAAGTTATGACGTCACTGTAGGCCAAAACGCGGAAGTGAGTTCCCTCCGGTTCCCTTGCCCTAAAGTCTATGGGTTTTTTGAATGGGTTTTTGCTAAATCGCCTGAAATAAGGTCTGTGGTTAACAAAACCTCTAAATATTTTCACGTTTTGATCTATGACATAAAACACACCAGTTATAACCTGCTTGTGTTTTTTAAACTTTATTGTGTCTGTGTTTTTTAAACTTTATATAGGCTTCAAAATGTATACGTTTTGGATTAACTTGTAAAGATTATCTTGATAGACAAAACGTGTAAGGGACACAACTCTTTTTTGAACACAGATCTTATTTTTTGCGATTTTCCAAAAGTCTATGGGGAAAATGCATAGCTTTTTGATCAAGGGAACCCATGCGCCGCTAACTTCCGAGTTGTCCTACAAATCCTCTTAAAATCTCTTAAAGTCTTATCAAAACTCACGCAAAAGCATTTACTCAAATCAGCAACAATAAAGACAATAAGCGTGAATCGTGATAGTGGTTTAGACAATGTGCTCAGAACGCGCAAGTTGGGTGAGATCTGGCGAGGATCTGTCTTCCTAGTTGTGAATGGGCCTTTTAAACTCATGGCACAGCAATGGATTGGTCGAACAGATGGTGACGCCCCCACAATGACGTCACGTGCCTGCAAACAGTCAATGCTCGGTCACCACCTGAAAGTAATGAATGGAGACAGAACAGAGACACGCACACAAATACACGTGGAACGTAACAGTGACGTCATAACTTCGACACTCTATAGAACGTACTTCTCAAAATAATAATAATAACAACAGCAATAATAATACAATTTATTTAAACATTAATTAAGGCATATATTTTTTGTCCATGGTTTCATTTAGTAAATCTGTTTTTTAAACTCTTCCCCAAAAAATAAAAGGACACAAGTTTAAATTTTCTTTTGTTTGCCACCGTTTTTGATAATATATTTGGATTAAATAATAAAAAGAAACATTAATTTTCTGAATAAAATACATTTCATAGGACTATATTATTCTTAAAAAAATTTTTTTTTATTAATTTTAAAAATGAGATGTTAATCTAATTCATTATCAATTATTGAATTTAATTGATTAGACATTTTCTATTGAAATTTTAATAAACAAAACAAACAAATGGTTTCAAGTTTGTTATAATAAAAGCATTTGTTCAACCCCCAAAACACCTGTTTTCTTTAATTCAAATGTCATCTTAACTGATCATAATAATAATAACCATAATTTAATAATACCGTTTATTTAATAATTGATTCATCCTGTAAACCGTGATATGTTCTGAGACGTTATCATACTGTAAAAATCTCATACCATTACAACCCTACACGGGAGAGTCCCCCCACCGCACCCCACACACTGTTCACCCACCCCCCACTGTTAAAAAAGTAACTCAGTAACTTTTACTTGAGTAAATTTTAAATGAGCTACTTTTTACTTTTACTTGAGTAGATTTTTAGACCGGTAATTTTTCTTGTACTTACGTAAAATTTCATTGAAGTAGTAGTACTTTTACTTGATTAGAATGTTTTATTACTCTTTTCACCTCTGTATAAAGCCACATTGTGAGAATTAAAGTCAAGTCAAGTCAAGTCAAATATATTTTATTATTTATTATATAGCGCTTTTCACAATACAGATTGTATCAAAGCTGCTTCACAGTATCAATCAAAACAACTTAACAATGTTTGTTTATTACTGGAAAAAAAAAGACATCCAAGTTTGGTAGAGCTAATCAATGGTATGATTGGTTAATTAATTTGAATATCCCCAACTGAGCAAGCCAAAGGCAACAGTGGCAAGGAACCGAAAAACTCCATCCATTGACCTAATGGTGTCCTAACACCCCATCAAATGACCCAATGGAGAAAAAAAAAAACCTTGGGAGAACCCAGGCTCAGTCGGGGGCCAGTTCTCCTCTGGCGTTTATGAACTAGAGGCCGAATTTACTGTAACTGTAAGATAAAAAATTTATATGAATGCCTGGCTAAATAGATGCGTCTTCAGTCTAGTTTTAAACTGGGAGAGAGAGTCTGAGCTACGAACAATATCAGGAAGGCTATTCCAGAGCTTCGGAGCTAAATGTGAAAATGCTCTGCCTACTTTGGTGGATCTGGATATCCTAGGAATGACCAGAAGCCTCGAATCTAGTGATCTTAAAGAGCGCGATGGATTGTAAGGCGATAGAAGATCCGTTAAATAGACTGGAGCTAAACCATTTAGAGCTTTATAAGTCAAAAGCAATACCTTGCATTTAATACGGAACTTTATAGGTAACCAATGAAGTGATGATAAAATCGGTGTTATATGATCATATTTTCTTGATCTAGTAAGAACTCTAGCGGCTGGATTTTGCACTAACTGTAGCTTGTTTATTGAAGATGCAGGACAACCAGCTAATAAAGCATTACAGTAATCTAGTCTCGAGGTCATGAATGCATGAACTAACTTTTCTGCATCAGAGACTGATAGCATATTACGTAGCTTAGCAATGTTTCTAATGTGGAAAAAGGCTGTTTTTGTAACATATGAAATATGCTTTTCAAAAGACAGGTTGCGGTCTAGTATAACACCCAGGTCTTTTACTGAAAGCAGTACTAAGATCAAGTAAAACTAGTACTGAGATACAGCCTTGGTCCGAAGCTAAAAGTAAATCATTTGTGATTCTAACAAGCGCCAGAGGTGGGAGTAAGTCACACATGTGCAAGTCACAAGCAAGTCTCAAGTCTTAACCTTCGAGTCTCAAGCAAGTCCAAGTAAATTTTTTATAAAGGCAAGTCAAGTCAAGTCAAGTCACTGCCTTATGTCAAGCAAGTCAAGTCAAGTCGTAGCTTGGGTCACAAGTCACTGGCAAGTCATACAAACGTTTGACGATTTCACTGAATTTATATATTAAAACAAGTTAAAACTACAGAAGTTGTGGACTATGGTTTTATTTGCAATTTTTTTTATATATATATATATATATGCATTTCCACATATAGCTGAGTGGTTACTACAATACAAATCTAAATGTAACTGAAATTAGGACAACATTAAAGCATGAAAAAATAAATATGCCTCAAACATTGCAGAAGACCATTAAAATGTATTAAACAATTCACAATTCAAGTATAGTTCCTATGCGACCAAAGGCATTCTTCAAACTGGCATCCCCTTAATACAAGTTATATATTTTTAATTATGAAGTTAAAACCGCCAATAGGTGGCGCCAAATTACCGTATTAATGTACGAGTCATAGAAGCATTCATTTAACTTATGTTCAAAACGGCAGATTCGTTCTGGAACTAAGCAACTAGGTCACTGAATCACAAATACGCATAACTCTTTCTGTGGCTTGTTTGGAACTATTGTCATTGGAGAAATCGAGCAAAAACAGAAAATATTTGGAATATTAGGCTATGTCTAAATGTCACATTACAATATTCACTCTTTGTTTACTGAACTGTTTTATAAAATCATTATCACATTTGCAATCGCGTCAATATTCTGGAAATATTTTTTAATATCATATGTTATAATTATGAAAATAATACTAGGGCATTTTTTTCACCACATTTTGAATTTTGGGTGCAATATTAATTCTGCTGGCATTTTGATAACATCTAATAGATGTAACCCCTGATAACATCTAACCCTGCTTTAAGAGAAACATAAAACACGACAAAACATTAACAATTTTCTATGTTGTTTTTTGTCATTGGAAAGAACGACATATTTGGCTTTAAAGCATGATTTAAAAAGAAATGTGGCAAATACAAAACATATGACATCATTAATTATCATTTGAATATTGACAACATTAAGCTACATTTGAAAACAAAATTGTGTATAAAGAGGCATGCTGTTTTGAACAATATTCTCGATTTAAAGATAGTCAAATTAACTAAACAGGTTAAACAAGCCATAGCTTACTTTTAGACGTGGTGAATGAAGTTCGACTGTTCGAGGTTGTGATGGTCGTCCGATATCCCTTGCCAGTTATTATGCGTACAGCAAATCTTCTTGTATGAATATAGTCAATTTCTAGTGTTTATATCCAAAAAGAAACGATGCTGGAAGATTTTTTTGTATTTAGCACGCTCACAGCGATGTATGTTTTTTCTGGGCTTGTGCAGTGTCACGCAATCGCGCAGAATCTGATGACTGACGTCAATGGTTCCGTTGCTTTCATTTTGTTCATCAATTGATGTTGCGATGATAAATGTATATCAAGTCATTCTCGAGTCATACAGTTCAAGTCAAGTCAAGTCTCAAGTCATTGGATCTCAAGTCAAAGTCAAGTCGAGTCATTTTCTTAATTTAGTCAAGCAAGTCTCAAGTCCTTAAATTTGCGACTCGAGTCTGACTCGAGTCAAGTCATGCGACTCGAGTCCCCCATCTCTGACAAGCGCAGTTTCAGTGCTATGATGTGGCCTGAATCCAGACTGAAACTTTTCATAGATGTCGTTTTCTTGCAAGAAAGAGCCGAGTTGAGCAGACACAACTTTTTCTAATATTTTTGACATAAATGGAAGATTCGAAATGGGTCTGTAATTTGCTAGGTTATTTGGATCTAATTGTGGTTTCTTAATAAGAGGTTTTGAGTTTTGAAGAAGATGAGTTAATAATATTGAGAAGAGGCTCTTCCACTATAGGTAACACTTCTTTCAGAAGTTCAGTTGGTATAGGATCTAATAAACATGTTGTTGTTTTAGATGAAGTGATAAGTTTATTTCACTCTTTTTGTTCTATGGTTGTAAAGCATTGTAATTGTTCTTGCGGGGTGATAATTGCGGCTGAATTATAAGGCGCGAGCAGAGATCGAACGTTTACGATTTTGATTCTGATGCTTTCAATTTTCTCGGTGAAGAAGTTCATGAAATCATTACTACTAAACTGTAACGAGGTATTTTGTTCAGACGACGTCTGTTTATTTGTTAGTCTAGCCACGGTATTAAATAAAAACCTTGGATTATTTCGGTTGTTTTCTATTAATTTGCTGAGGTGCTCCGCCCTGGCCGTTTTAAGGGCCTTTTTATAACGTGACATACTGTCTTTCCACGCGATTCTAAAGACCTCTAAATTAATTTTTTCCCATTTACGCTCTAAATTACGGGTTTCTCTCTTTAAAACATACGTAGTATTATTGTACCATGGTGCTATACTTTTTTCTCTGACCTTTTTTAATCTAATGGGTGCAACAATATCCAATGTTCTAGAGAGAATGGAGCTCATAGTGCTAGTTAGTTCGTCTAGTTCATCTGTTTGTTTGGGTTCAGGCAGCAGCTGGGACAGATCAGATAAGCTATTTGAGAAATGATCTGTGGTGGATGGACGAATTGTTCTACCTAGTCGATAACGTGGCGCAGCATGACATATTATAGCAGTGCGTAATATGCAAGTTACCAAGTAGTGGTCAGTGACATCATCACTTTGCGGTACAATATCTATATCGGTTGGATCGGTTCCATATGATATAATTAAATCGAGTGTATGATTAAGACGATGAGTTGGTCCGGTGACGTTTTGCTTGACCTCGAAGGAGTTTAATAAATCTGTAAACGCAACCCCTAACGCATCATTTAAATTATCTACGTAAAGTCAGAAATGTAAGATATATTCAAAGTCCAAATTTAATTGTGAGATTTAAAGCCACATTGTGAGATTTAATGTCATATTGTGATACTTAAAGACACATCCCGAGATTGTGAAATTATTGTGAAATAAAGTCAAAATTATATTGCAGTTGACTTTCTCACATTGTGACTTTAAATATCACAATAGGACTTTAAATGGCAATGTCCCGCTGAGATATAAAGTCACAATAGTGATATAAAAATTAACACTGTGAAGTCAAATTTGTGACATACTATATAAAGCCAGATTGTGAGATGTAGTCACAATTTTAAGATATAAAGTCAGTTGTAAAGTCATACAGTCACATTGTTGCTTAAAAAAACTTTGATTGTAATGCTAAAGGTTAAAATAATAATAAGTTGCCACACAGTAGAGGAACTGCAACCTAGGGACCACCTGACAGTGCCTCTCTAACCCAAATGATATATGTGACATTAGGATCCATGTTGCATCATACCAGTAAGGCAGAAGCCATCAGACCCACCACATTGCAACCCAAACCCCCACCCACCCACACAGCAACAGATGTATTTAACTCTATCAATGTTTGTAAAAAAGAAAACGGATAAGACCTTGACACTCACATTCCCTACAATGTTTCATCCTCACCCACATATACATGTACATAAACTGACGCTTATCTCACACAAGAGGCCTGCTACCTGTCTGTGCCTCCTGGGGCTCCGGCGTTGATTAATGACACAATCGACTCACTAATTAACACCTACACTCTGAGTTTCTAAAATAAGCCCAAAGAAGAGCGGAGGGCCAGGTTATCGATTTCCTCTCCCTCAGCGCAGCCAGAAACACCTCCAAAGTTGATTCCGGGCAAGACAGCAGGGATGTAATTATTGTACTCTTTTACAATCACAGGTCTGTTGTTGTTCTAATGTAGCATTCATCTCTGATCATGGTGCAATCGGTCGAGCAGAGCACATTGATAAATGATGCTATACCTGTTAAATATGAGACATGCAGCAGACAACCACAATCTGTCGTACTGTATCACGCCATTGTTGCAATTCAGAGACCTGAACTGGCTCTTTAAAAGATGCCAAAATGTTGAAGAAAGTGTCAACTGTCTAGGTATATGCCACGCAATCTATAATGAGTCTTATTTATAAATTAAAGGAGGCACTGAAAAAATATGTTAGCACTGCGTGAGCTTAGAATTATACAGTTCTATCTCCGTTTAGGGTAGTTCTGAGATATTGAGCATCAAAGTTTTTAAATCCCTGCTGTTTTGTGAGATGGAACCTTTTTATTTTATTAATAACTACTAAAAAAAATTTTTTTATTACAAAAATAACACCACACAGGCATTAATAAACACCTAATGGATACGATTATGTCAAAAACTTAATTTCGACCAAAAGTGGAGATAGAACCATATAATTCTAAGCTCACGACTGACAAAATGACAATGGGTACAACAGAGGTAAACCATCATTCATGTTTTGATTGACATCATTGAGAGATTGTTGCATAGAAAATGTGTGTGTGTAAACAACAGAAAACCGTTGTTTAGAGGTCCATTAGCATTAAGGTAAAGGCAGGGCAGACTTATTCATCATACTGTCACAGGTATAGATCATGGGTCAGAGTTCCTCCTCTCTCTTCTGAACCTCATCCCCTCAACTCCCTGAGGAGAGAATCTCCTCCATTCCTCCGTAATGAGATTGAGAACGAGGGCCGAGGGACACAGTCTCCAGTAATCCTGTATCATATGTTCGCTTTACTCTGGAGCAAGGATATAAAAAGTCATGGGGAAAAAAAAGGTGGGAAGATTTGAGGGAATCCAAGAGGAAATGATCAGATTAAGGATTTGCAACGTACAATATTACACATTATGCTAAATGCATAATATGAAATAGGTACGATTTCTTAAGTAGCATTTCAATCTACTGTAGTAAGAAGGTCTTTGTAAACAATATTAAAGGGATTGTTAACCCAGCCCCCCCCCCCCCCCCCCCAATAAAAAATATGGAAATTCTGCCATCATTTTGGTTTATTGTTCATGCAATGGAATGTTAAATGGTTCCAAAACAGTGGTTCTCGATTTTTGCCTCAAAGACCCTCCATTCTCCAAAACTGACTCCATTTGTTTACATTCATTTTTTAGGTCCAAAAGTTTCATAAACCATGTTCTTGAATAAAAACAATTGTTGATTGTTTAATTAAATTTACATCTTGATTTGTGTTTTTAGCATTTTATTAAACAATTATTATTTTAAAAAAATGTGTTGTACAGAAAGTAAATGATACAGGTTTGGAATGATAAAAAGGGGGAATAAATGATGACAGAATCTTCATTTTTGTCTGAAGTATTCCTTTAAGGATGTTGAAAGGATTTGTTAGTTGCTAAATATGTACATCAGAAGAACATTTAATAAGGCAGGAAAGCGTACGAAAAGGATCTATAGTATCAAGTATAAAGAAAAAAAGGTATTTATTTAGTATGTCATAGTCACCAAGAAACAAACTGTACTGATCTAAAACAAAGCCTTAAACAAGACATCAAACTCGAAATATAAGAGGGTCTTTTGCAGCTCTGTTCAAGTGAGGAAATGCCTAATTTGAAAGACATCAGATTTCCAACACTCAGCAAAGCAAAAGAGAAACGTTTGATAAACAAAAGGCAAAGCTGCCATGGGGATTTTCCAGAGCTGCAACACAAACACAGAGCTGATGATTAAAACATTTCAAACGATGTCCTTTTTTTAAATCCTATTTTCCCACTGCTGCACTTAAGGGCCCTTTATAAAAAAAAATATATATACCAAAGTGAGATGTCAAACACCTTCAAACAGGGACAGTCAAGCTTTGAAGGTTTGATGAATTCCTTTGGATTATGGAGACTGTGAAATGTCGGAACAAGTCTTGCTCAACGTCTTCTGGCCTCAGACAAACTAATCAAACACCTTCCGTCCCTGCCCTGACTTAAAATGCTCTCAGTCCGACAGCTGACATTAGTTTGTGCTTCTAAAGCAGATGGGTGGCAGAGGACCAAGATATAATTAAACTTAATTAACGTCAGCCTCTCCGCTCTTCGGTTTTGTTAGTGACTTTATTACCAGGGGCACACAAGGAAGAACTCAGTGAAGCTTGTAAAGACAGATATAGGCCAAACGTTGAAGTACTCTACTTTTTGTTTACTCCACTGCCCACAAAACAATGTAAGTTGTGAATATTTGCTGCCTACTCCTAATAGATTAGTTATAAGCCCGCATTCGAGCAACTAAAAACTACCCAGCATCAAATCAAAGACTTTGCATTGCAAAATATGTAAACCTCCTTGAAACAAGTCTGCATAACAAAATTGCATAAGATTTGTTTTAAAAAAATATATCTTGAATTATGTTAATTTTTCTTAACCTGCAAATCGGTTTCAAGCATAAACTTCACGAAATTTAGCTAAATTTAATTTATGCTGAGAATAAACAAACAAGCAACTTGCGTAAAGTGCCCAATATGAAAACCTATCTTTCTCTGAAAAGATTCTTTGAAAGAATGGTCTCATTGTCATGCACATTTTTGCTTCTGAATGGGGCAGTTTATTGAAAAATTCTGCCATCATTTACTCACGCCCATGTCGTTCCAAACTGAGTTTCTTTCTTCTGTGAAAACCAACAAGAGAAATTTTGAAGAATTGTTGTTTGAATCGGCTGATTCAAGCCATCCTAATGATTCATTCATAAATTGGACTGATCAACTACTGATCACAGTAGTTAACAGCACTGGAAAAGATTAACAAAACAACTTACATTTTGCATACCAAGACTTGGAAAACAGTGCACAAGTTATTTGCTAGTACTAATAGTGTTTTTGTCCTTTTGAAAAGAAATTCTTCAAAACGTTATTTTTTGTGTTCCAAAATAGAAAGCCATACAGGTTATGAACAACATGAGGGTGAGTAAATGATGACATAATTTTACTTTTTCTTTTAACTAAACTTTTGTTTTGTTTATTGTTGCTTTAAATAAGTTTTAATATTTTACTGCCAAAAAAAAAGATGCTTACCTTTGATTATGTCTCCCATGTTTTGTCCTTCATTGCTAAGAAGTCTGTGCAGGAAATCTCTGGGCTCCTCCTAAAAAAGGAATTGAGTTACATTGTTTTGATGGTATGACATCATGAACTTGCGTATGTAATCATCCCCCTGGACGCGCAAAGAAATCAATGGTTTGAGAAAAAAAAAATCCTGCACAGCATATAGTTGCAACTTGTCTTTCCATTCATCTAGAGACAGTGCACAGCATCCTAAGCAAGAAGACATAGAATATTTATCATCACATTTAAAATTGACCCCTCTAGATTTAGTTTACTTAAAAATGTGATTCACTCCACAGAATACTAAACACATGGAAGAGTATTTCCCTTGCAGCAAACCACAATCTCAGCACCCAGAGAGAGTGAAGACAGTGATGTCTGCACAAATTCACACTATATTAATCATGTGCTGCGTCCTGGTATATTTGACACCTCCTCAGTGTATGTGAAGGTGTCTTATTGAAAGTCACAATGACAAAAGGGTTTGACAAGCTCCCTCTGCGTAAGGTGAGACCTTGATAAAATCTTTTTTTAACTGGATCTGCGATTAAACTATATAATACACCTGTTGAGATTACACCAGGCTACTTTTGTTCTCAAAAACCTCACAAGGAGTAGCAGAAAGAAAAAAAACAGGCAATTGGCGCTTTCTGCGTTATGTAGTAGATCTTCCATGGATATTAGCGGTGTGCTAATTAAAGCGACATGTTTTCAAACCATTCAAGATGAGCCTCATGGGAAATCAAGAGCTTTAACTTAGACTGAGCAAGTACTGGAGGTATTTGAGTGTTTACATGCCTGCAGTGATTTGTAGAATGCAACAATTAGAGGGGAGCAAATAACTAACACAACAAAAGCTATGATGAGGGATGCATTATATATTAGTACCAGAATTGGTGATTTGTTTGTAATACTTTATTATTATCTGTCAATATTGGATATGCAATTGTGCATGCTCCGTTCCACCTATTTTTACAATTTAATGACATTTGCCCTCATCTAAAACACAGTTTAGTAGTGTTCTTTTTGGATAAACTTTGGATGAAGAAAAGTTAACTGATTATTTCTCTTAATCTGTATGTTTATTTAAGCATTTCTATCTCAGCACTCATTGTATCGGTCTGCTTTACTCCAGAGGAATGCTGGGCCTGCATATAGTGATGGATACATTTCATCATATTTCATGTCTACCATCTCAGCTCCAGAGATAATAAACCAAAGTAGCAAAATGATTTTCTCCAAAAAAAAGGGCTTGTAATAAATTGGTTACATAACCTGATACATAACTCATTGTTTTCACTGCATGTCTGGCAAATACAAGGCATATCTATCTCTGTTAGGCAGGAAAATCAATGTTTGCCTTTCACAATTTGATGAAAATCTAACAAGAAATAAAACAGTTTACGCGAATAGAAACACAGTTGATAATTCATCTCTCTTTTTAATGAACAAAACAATCAGTCATAATATCTATCTATCTATGTATCTATCTATCTACTGTATCTATCTTTCTATCTATTTACCAATCTATCTATCTATCTATCTATCTATCTATCTATCTATCTATCTATCTATCTATCTATCTATCTATCTATCTATCTATCTATCTATCTATCTATCTATCATATCTATCGATCTATTTATCTACCTAGTTTGAATGGATATATCATGCTAAGGCTCAGCGGCTTTTCTCAACCTCTGTAATCAGTGGACAAGAACAGAGAAAAAAAATATTTAGACTGTACTCATCTATTAGGATGCCCCTGATAGAATCCTTTCTGAGAATCAATGAATGAAGTGGAGTTGATGAGCTGTTAGATATCCAGTCCTGATGAAACCTTTGTAAATTCAGTCTTCAGCTTTAGGCATGTTTGCAACAGTCCTACAACAGTCCTTCTTTGGGTTCAATCTGTCGGGCTAAAAGTAATATCATTATACCAGATAAAAGCAAAGCAAATGCCAGGGCTTTCATCCAGTCTTTAACCATGTGAGCAATATGATACATTTAAATTGACCCATGAGCAGTTAGGCAACCACAGATGGCTCCCATTGCACTACAGATGTTGTGCGAGTAGGGAGACCACCGAGAAACAAACAGATCAACCCAGACAGATAGCTCTCTTGATGAGATGGCAGAAGTGGTGCAGAATAAGTGAACCCTTTTGTTATAATTTCCCCAACATACAGACTATTGATGATATTAATTTACACACAATTCCCATGCCTTCTTTTTTGCCCCAGTAGTACTTGTTTACCCCTATAGAACAAAAAGAAGAAAACATGACAACAGCGCAACATCATCCATCAAACAATGGGAAGACAAAATGGAAATTGAAAGGGCCTGTAGGGTGAAGGTAAAAATATACTTGTAAAGTGAGCTGCCTGAAGTTATTGAAATTTGTTATGGTCAATTACCTGCATGTCTGCACATTCCAGACAGTTATCAACACTTATTCAATAGCTTGCATCACGGTACACATTGCATGCAAATATGTATTATAAGGAACTAAGTGTATTTTGCTAATCAAATAGTTGTCATATCTTGTCATATTTTGTATGTAGGCTACTTAAAGTATGTATATAAGTATATTCTTAAAATATGCATCTTAAAATATATTTAGTATAAAGTGCTGTAAAAAAAAAAAAAAAAAAACATTTTAAGGCAGTCTATGGCAATTCGCTGGTCTTAGCAGTTTGTTTAAGCTGGTGTCCCAGTCAGTTCAAGATGTTTTTTAGCTGAATTAGCCCGTCAGGAATCTGGTTTCCCATCCTGACCAGCTGATAAATGTCAAAAACTCCCTTAAAACCAGCAAACTATACCACCTAATCAGCTTAACCTGGTTACCGTACAAATAATAAATATATGCGTAGGTGAAAAGGCCACAAAAAAAAATCAAGAACAAAAAGAGAAAAAAGTCTTGCACATGTCCTGTATATATTTATGATGAAGGTCATAAGACCAAACATTGCAGAAAATAAAGCTATTTTGATACTTTTGCAAGTACCGATAGTGTGCAAGACTTTCTTTTGTTCCAGATTTTTTTATTACAATTTCTGTTCATCTACACTGCTCTATACTATTTGTCTGTTCATGACTTTCACAGATTGGCATTCCTCGTCACTATTTAAACAAAACAATCCTATGTTCATTCCCTAAACTACAGAAATTTCACATCGGAAATGCTGACACGTGTGAATGGAAAACTCTCTTAATCATGATGAGCTCTGGGAATTATGGGATTGCAGATGCATGTTGAATTAATCCTTAGAGCTGCTGGTAAATGTCCAAATGAATGTCTGTCCCCTCCTCACCTTTCCTGTCCCTTCCTCACCTCTCAAGGGCGAAGCTTTATCAGTGGCAGCCAGTTCTCCCGCTCCGTCCGCTTATGCCCCAATCTGCTGCTGAGTTATAGGGCACATCTTTCTGGCACCCTTCAAAGGGCAGTGCGACGTGGTGTAGAGGCGGGGCCCAAGTCGATAGCTGGAGACACACCCCATCTGTCAATGTCAGACCACAGTCTACTTCTTCATCGCGCTGCTCTCCAGCTAGATGCCACCTTCATTTACATGCACCTTAGCTGGTCGACACCCCATAATCCTGTCAGGTAAAAAGGTCTCTCCATTTGCAGTGTCCACTCTGGGATCACAATGCAATATAATTGCACAAACAGATACGCTCCCAAGATATTTCCCTGAATATAAAGAGCAGAAAGTCAATTAAAAAGAAAAGGTATGATTCAGACAATCAAGACAATTTATTATTTTTAGAATCTGATTTTGATAACATATTAGAAACCTGTTCATGGATAAAACGCAGATAAATTACACGTTTTCATCCCATTAGTGATGGAATAATGACTTCAGACTCTCTATCTTAGTAATGTATGAATGAAGAGAAAGGCTCTGGAGATTATTATCTGTTTCCTAATTGAAATTCCAATTCACTCTGAGGCTTATCATATTCTCATCAACACCATAAAGCATTTGGGAGTGTTGAGGATCGCATATGCATTTCCAAAACTGGGTAAAATATCCCAATTAAGAGAGATTTTTTCACAGAGATACTCTGCAATGGGTGTTGATTAACTTCTTATTGTATTCTGTGACACACACACACACGCACGCGCGCGCACGCACGCACGCACGCACGCACGCACACACACACACACACACACACACACACACACACACATACACACACACACACACATACACAAATAAAGTTGGTTGTGAGATCCTGTGTGTCTTCTGTTACCTTGCTGAAGTGGAAAACCAGGTTAAAATACACTATTCTTGTTCCGTTGAAGTCAGTGTGCGAATAATGGGGGTGTCTGCACCACTTAATTAAGGCTTGAATCCCTCCAAATAAAGAGTTAAATGTCTTTTTCTTTTTTTCAATGTTTGAATTTGGGTTAAAAACAGGGCTTCTGAACCAGTTCAAGGAATGAAAACAAAAACCGGAAACAAACAAAATTTTAACAGGAAAATAAAACAAATGAAATCAAGTTTAAGTGTTCTGAACAGATACAATTATTTGAAATTACCAGTAACCAGTTAATAACGTTATTTTATCATTTTGTTAAATTTTAATTTGGCAGTCAACCAATCAGGATTTCAAATAGTATGGCCTATAAAAATGTGACGTTGACGCATACAACATGAGTGAAATGTAAGTAAGTCGCCATGACAATGCGCTGGCATTAGCTTTTGCATGTGTCATTATATTATTAACATTTTACCTAAATCAAGCTCAATGGAGTTACAAGGTTTTCTTTTACCAGCGAATGTAAGGGATTTGTGTTTTGTTAATTATTAGAACTGCCTCATCTGAGGTTTTGTAACCTCAACTTACAGGTTACAAAATGTATTGTTTTTGGAATAGTAATTGTTAGATTATAACTCATTTTTTTCTGTGCCTCATTCTCAATCGCTTTTTTCACTCATAGCATAGGCCTATGAAAGGAGTCATGAACAAGCAGCCAATTTCTGTTCACAAAAATTCTTCAGCTTTACTTTCTGTATGTTAGCTTTTATACACTGTCCAGGGGAGGTGTTGCAACTATCCAATTAGAATATACAGTACATTACATTATATAGAAAGCAAGACAAAGAGAAAAACAAGTCCATATAAGGAGAAATGCATCTGGGCTAGTTTTCAAAGAACCCACACACATACATAAATACATACAAGGAGAGTACATTAAAACAGATGAGTGCTAGAACAAGAACAGCTTCTCCCCTCTTCCCATCTTTCCCTTGTAGCCTATTCTAAAGTTAGCAAGTTGACAGAGACGGAAGAGAGGGTTCACTCACCATCCTCGCCTAGATCTCCATTTACAAATACAAGGAAGCATATAGCACATAATAAAAAACAGTTGTTAAAATGGAGAAAGAGAAAAAGAGGGGAAAACGCCAGGCTGCGATCTGTATTGTACAGACAATTCTAGCGCACAGTATTGTTTCAGAATAAACCTATGAACAGAAGCATTAAAATACTGATTCTGCTCTGAACGAAATGATTGATTTTAAGCCCCAGTTTAAATAATTAAAACACTAGAAGCTGGTAAACAGACAGAAATCAGTTTAACAGAAATCATGTTTGCCTTCATGGGGTAAGTTGCAACACAAACAAAAATGTATAAATTAAAAACAAAAATAATTAAAAATGAGTATGAGTAATTATTTATTATTATATAGTTAATTTCAGATATAGTTCCTTAATATTATTTACAGATTTAAATATACAAATTATTTAATTTCATGATTACTTATGTATCGTATTTCAATGAAAATATTATTTATTACCTACCCTGAGGAAGTAACCATAGCAACAGCAGAGTGCTGAGTGCATCCCCATCAGATGAAGCACTGATAAAAAAACATAAACATTGTCATTATTTATCACTTCATTGATCTACAAATTACAAATATGGCAGAAAAAAAATATTTAAAAATAGTTTACATAAATGTGACCCCCCTGAAAGACATCAGCACACTGGTTGATGTACTCTTTCTATGCTTCTCATAAAGAGAATAAGCCAAAAGCTTTTCAATCCACTGAGTGGTATGCTATTGCAGGAATGCAGGCTGTCAGGATTGCCTACATGTGAGGACGATTCCCTCATGCAATGTCACAGATTATCCTAAATAAGCCTGTCTAAGCCCAACATACCTGGCCAACCCACAAAGCCAATCAGTGCGGGTTTGAGGCAGGTTTTGCTGCTGGGAAAATCACCCATTTTGGAAGCACACTTTATCATCTACATTTTCTTTGAAGTATGATATTATTCACCTCTCCAGCAAATGCACGCTTATGAAGATTACAACAAGCATAACTTCAGGATATAGTCATCACTGCGAAGATATGTCAATTTGCAAGCTGAGAAAATTGCATTAAAGGCTTTTCACGTGCACAGAGAGACACCTACACTTGTTCCCGCAGCCTCCGATTCCCTGAAACCTTCCTGCTAACCTGCTGATTTGGGAAAGAGACACTTAAATGACTGAAATTCTCTAGGAAGTCAATTACGAGTTTTGTAATGGAGAGGTCAGGTCGGTGCTGCTGACCAGACAATTTTAAATTAGATATGGAGAAAAAGAACATGTCAAGGAGAGAAGAACGGAGAGAGGGGGAGAGAGGTGACTGTGGAGGATACGCACAGAGGAAGAAGTGCTGCAGGGACAATGGTGGAAACAGAAATGGAATTGCACCTCTATCAGACCCCGGAGCCCATTCCAGCGCTGTCGCCCGTGTCACTCAGAGTCCTGTCAGTCACGGAGACTTTGCCACCATTAGCAATGTAAAAGAGAATGCAGTGCGCATTTTAAAGACCTCACAAAAGCCTATTTTACTGTCTAAAATTTATGGACATTTTAATGTGAAGACGTCCGTGACGTACGGTATGCGAGTTGATACATTGCTGATGTTTTTCTCGCTGCATATTAACAAAACCAGTGGTATAGGCTCTTTAGGTGAACCTGTAAATTGTGACAGCAGGAACCTTGTGAAAGCTTTGCTGTGCGTTCATGAGATTGTAACAGCTCTCCGGCAAATTTAAGATGCGTGGATTGGTTGAGTTAGGCCCGAGATGACATAGAAAACCACTAAACAAATACATCCAATCACAAAGTGGAATTTTGAAATTCTACTTTCCATAATGAATATATCACTCATGCCTGAAATTGAGGTATCTTCCATAAAAATGCAGCTGTTATAGTTAGGGTGCATAAGCATGGTACATCTAAGAGCGCATTCATAATGAATCGGTTCCCAACTTCAATTAAATTGTCAAGAACGTTAATATGCCATTCCTACAACCCACAAATCAGAATTTACTTGAGTTAAGGTTGGTTATGAAAGCTCCATCATAGAGTGATATTGCACAGTATGTCGATAAACGATGAATCACATTAGCTAATTTTTAATTCTGTAACTTAGATCTTATTACGCTAAAGTATAAATTTGCACAACTTTAGTTAATTTTATTGGGTTAAAGCAATTTCATTCACGGTATTTAACCAGATTTGCAGTCAATCACAAGAACATGAATGTACATGCATCACTTAAGATTAATATGCTGTTTACCCTTATCTCATACATTTATTATAGGCACAGTTCCCCTCATGTGTAAAGGTTTATAGCATGTTTTTATTAAACATCCATCTCAGAGATGGTTCAATCCTGCTTTCTAAAGAGTAGAAGAAGAACGAGCAGCACTGAAATATAGCTTATGATTGCACATTTCTCTCAGATGCTGGCAAGGATTCTCCTAGTCTGAAGAGATTGATAATGGCAGATCTATACTGCTTGCCTATCATCTGCCCTTAATAAATCTAGGGAAAAGCTGACAAGTAGATCTCCAATCCACATAAACATGTGTGACACATCTCTCTTGGGTTTTCCAAGAATGTGTTGGAGTTCTTTGCAAAATAGCGTTCAGAGTATTCATTTATTCTTCACATGGTTGGCAAAAGACTTCATGAGCTGGGATTTGAAATGGCCACATCATGCTGAATTTGAATTGGAATTGGAATGACAGGAAGAGGATTTACTGATGGAATCTGCCACCCTGCTTCATGTTGTATGAGTTTTGAATTCTAAAGAGCATTCTGGAAAATGTGTTCCATCATGGTGCGAATGTATATGAAACGGAATATTTAAACTCAATTCTTATTCTTCAATTAAAATTACAAACTGGAATTCAAAAAGCATTCTGAATTAAATTCTGAATGCTTTTCATCATTTAAGTCTCCAGTTTCCTGCATACTGATATAATGAAAGTTGTTTAAGAGATGAAAAGTCAAGAGGGTCTATTTGTTCTGTTCGTCTGATGAGAGATCATTGCATGTGTCTAAAATGTTTTGACCTTGATACAGTCATGAGCTCAGATGAAAAATAAAAATAAATGTGTGTTTGTGTGTTTGTGTGCAGCTGTTGACAGCAGCCAGCCTATAAGATCAAACAAGCAGTCAAACTGTCAACTCATTTCCTTTTTTGCCAAATGCTGTACTGTTAGTCAACAGTGTGAGACATGCACGTTGTTTGGAGAATTCCTCTCACCTACCCTCATACCACAGATGCACATCACATTGAACTGCATCCTCACACTGCACTATAAATAATGATTGGAATTCAAACAGAAATAGGCTGTAAAAATGTTACAGTAAAACATAGTTAATAGAAAAGAATATACTTTTTTTTATAATATATTTATAAAAAATATACATATAATATAAATAGTAAAAAATAAAAAACTATTTTTTTGAATGCAAGAAGTATACCATACAGTAAATCTGTATTATAATTAACCAGAAAAATCATATACTTTTACGGAAAAATCGTGTTAAAAATTTTCTGAAGTCACATAACATCAAGAGACAACTATAGAAATAGTACTGGCAAGTGTACATTAAAAACCTGCCAGTATTTTTTATTTGTTTAGACTTTTTTTTTATAGTGTGTAATTTACACTTACCAATACGTAATATACAGAGGCTGTTAAAGTCTCAGTCTTAAGACTGACAAAAATGTTACATACAAAAATGTTTTTAAGTATAATTTAGTCAAAACAATTAATAAAATGAAATATTAAACCGTCTGTCACCCTTACTTCACACTTCATTAAAAGATCAATACAAAAGCAGTAGACTAATGGAAAAATTCTATATGCTATTACCTGTGGGGTCATGTAGAGCTCTATTTTGGGGAACACAGAGTAGGAGTTAACAGCCTCATAAACCAAAGAGAGCCCTGCAGTCCTTGGGGTCAGCTTCTCTAGGATCACATCTGGAGGCCCACATCCTTCAGTGTCACACATAACTGTAAATCAATCAGTCAGTTACATTCAGCCTCATCTTCTCCACACACGTCCATCACCTCAACAGCCACACAGCTGTGGGTGATATTCCACTCCTCGCTTTATGAACATCTGAGCGCGCTACGGTTACTGTTGCCATAGCGATTCAGAGGGGAGGGAACAGCTAAAACAGTTGCAAAGAAAGGAATTTTAAGCTGTGCCTCAAATTATATACATTACATGCATGCTCTCAGTAAACACTATGTACTCAGCCATTTAATGTATGAATGTACAAAGTGTAGTATGTTTTCTAATGGAACACATGTTTTAGTAACGTTTTTACATTCACTTGAGGGAAATAAGGTTGCTGCTAACTTTAACAACTTGGCCAAGTATATAAATAAAAAGAAGTGCTCCAAAATGGCTTTTTACATATTGTACCTATTCAGATGGGTGATGATGAAAAAGCATTCAACTTACATTTATAGTGCTGTCTTCTCCAGTTTGGTAGTTGCCACTTCCACCAAATCGAAAATAACTTGCCTTCTGCAACGAAGCAAAAACAATGGACATTAAGTGTATGAAGTGTCCAATACTTGTTCGAGTGAACAAGTATTCCACATAATCTGTGCACTCTTGGTATATTAGATCTCATTACATTTTAGATTGAACACACTAGCCACACTACACACTATTAGATCCTATACCAACTGAACTACTGAAAGAAGTGTTACCTGTAGTGGAAGAGCCTCTTCTCAATATTATTAACTCATCTTTATCTTTAGGTCATGTTCCAAGAACGTTCAAGCTGGCAGTTATAAAACCTCTTATTAAGAAACCACAATTAGATCCAAATAACCTAGCAAATTACAGACCCATTTCGAATCTTCCATTTATGTCAAAAATATTAGAAAAAGTTGTGTCCGCTCAACTCGGCTCTTTCTTGCAAGAAAACGACATCTATGAAAAGTTTCAGTCTGGATTCAGGCCACATCATAGCACTGAAACTGCGCTTGTTAGAATCACAAATGATTTACTTTTAGCTTCGGACCAAGGCTGTATCTCAGTACTAGTTTTACTTGATCTTAGTGCTGCGTTCGATACTATAGATCACACAATACTCTTAGATCGACTACAAAATTACACTGGTGTTCAAGGACAAGCATTAAGCTGGTTCAGGTCATACTTATCTGACCGCTACCATTTCGTCTACTTAAATGGAGAAAAATCGATTATAACTTCGGCAAACTATGGAGTGCCGCAGGGATCTGTGTTAGGCCCTTTATTATTCTCAATATATATGCTGCCACTTGGTAATATTCTAAGGAAACATGGAATTAGTTTCCATTGTTATGCTGATGACACTCAAATATATATTTCCTCACGGCCAGATGAATACGCTAAATTATCCAAATTGACAGATTGTGTTAAAGATATAAAAGATTGGATGACGCATAATTTTCTTTTATTAAATCCAGACAAGACAGAGGTAATACTTATCGGTTCTAAAAACCGTCCACAAAACCTTTCACAGCACGACATTAACATAGTAGGATGCCCTGTTACTCTATCCGCTACAGTAAAAGACCTGGGTGTTACATTAGACTGCAACCTGTCTTTTGAAAAGCATATTTCATATGTTACAAAAACAGCCTTTTTCCACCTTAGAAACATTGCTAAGTTACGTAATATGCTATCAGTCTCTGATGCAGAAAAGTTAGTTCATGCATTCATGACCTCGAGACTAGATTACTGTAATGCTTTATTAGCTGGTTGTCCTGCATCTTCAATAAACAAGCTACAGTTAGTCCAAAATGCAGCCGCTAGAGTTTTTACTAGATTAAGAAAATATGATCATATAACACCGATTTTATCATCACTTCATTGGTTACCTATAAAGTTCCGTATTAATTACAAGGTATTGCTTTTGACTTATAAAGCTCTAAATGGTTTAGCTCCAGTCTATTTAACGGATCTTCTATCGCCTTACAATCCATCGCGCTCTTTAAGATCACTAGATTCGAGGTTTCTGGTCATTCCTAGGATATCCAGATCCACCAAAGGAGGCAGAGCATTTTCACATTTAGCTCCGAAGCTCTGGAATAGCCTTCCTGATATTGTTCGTTGCTCAGACTCGCTCTCCCAGTTTAAAACTAGACTGAAGACGCATCTATTTAGCCAGGCATTCATATAAATTTTTTATCTTACAGTTACTGTAAATTCGGCCTCTAGTTCATAAACGCCAGAGGAGAACTGGCCCCCGACTGAGCCTGGGTTCTCCCAAGGTTTTTTTTTCTCCATTGGGTCATTTGATGGGGTGTTAGGACACCATTAGGTCACTGGATGGAGTTTTTCGGTTCCTTGCCACTGTTGCCTTTGGCTTACTCAGTTGGAGATATTCAAATTAATTAACCAATCATACCATTGATCAGCTCTACCAAACTTGGATGTCTTTTTTCCAGTAATAAACAAACATTAAGTTGTTTTGATTGATACTGTGAAGCAGCTTTGATACAATCTGTATTGTGAAAAGCGCTATATAAATATATTTGACTTGACTTGACTGACTACCAGTTCTTTAGGACAAAATATGCTAAATGAATCAGAACTTGTGTTCTTTTTGGTGACCATCTACCCACCCGATCTTTGTCCCTCCCACCTAGATGTGAACAATCATGAGCCAGCGTACAAGCTATTTAATCATCTTTAAATAGTTTCCGCTCTACTGATGGATCCCTGAGCTGTCATCCTCAGTCTTCCTCTTATTCAAGTGTTTTACCCTAGCCTGGCATGTTCACCCGTTAGCCATATTTATTGATGCAATATCTCACTCTGGAGACCCAAGGAATGAGAGTATGGCCTCCAGCTGCTTTGCAATCAGGCCATTAGTCTAAATGTGTTTGTAGAAATGTGTAGAGCTCACACAAAACAAACATTTTTACCGCCAGCCACAATTGCTGTATAATTCAGGAACATTCACTCATAGTGAATGGTTTGGGGAATTTTTGGAACCTCGTCTTGGGGAAATTCACAACAATAATCTGATATGTAAATATTCAGATTCATTAGAAAAAAGTTGATGCCACTGTAATGATTACTGTGATAATGGATTAATTGCTAGGATTAAGACAAATCTTCATGAATGGGATTTTATCCATCTTTCCTTGCCTTATAACTTTCATTTTAAAACGTATGTACACACAGCTTATCCCAGATCCTACCTAATGAAGTCTACTTCCATTAAGTTATTTCATGCTTGTGTGAAAGAATTATGTGACTTCCATTCAGATAGTAAGCAGTACTTTCTCCCTGCTTGCAAGTCCATTACACATCCATCATTTGCATGTTGTTTATCTGCTACCTGATTGGACGCTGGATCCCACATTCCTCTATCCAGAGCAGGGTGGTACGTGGACACTCTGTCTAATTAAAAAGTTTAGATCCATCTTCCCAGTCTTGTGGAAAACTTTAATTCTGCTTATTACATTTCACACTGCTGTTTTCCTATTTTATTCAAATTTACTCAGCAGTTTATTTATTATTTAATAGGTTGAGAGGATTAAGTTAACGGATACAAACAAGGAGACACCAGTATTTTTGTGCATGCATATTCAAAATAATTGACCTAACTTTTTTTTTTAGCAAAGAGATATATTAATAAATAAACTGAATCTCAGGATTTTCTCAACAGGGAATTATGTAGCTAGAGTGTTTAATGGCAGCATACAAAAATTCTCTCTGAGGTTAACATTGCTCAGGTGAAGTGAGGAACGTCTCTCAAGGGGAGTGCTTATGGTGTGTTGAGGGATCTGGCAATGCTGCGACAGCTGTGGGAGTAAAGTGAGTGAATGTGTGAAAACGAGTCTTCTGAGGTGTTTTCTAACCTTCTAGGATGTCCCAGTGGCTTAACAGTCTGAAAGTGAGATGAAAGTGGAAAGTTTGTAAAGCTTGGACAAGGAGAGAGAAATATTCAAGAATATTATATGGATACTTGGACATGTCATACGTTTTAGTACAACGTCTCCTAAAACGAAGGAGAGAAAATTCCTGGTTTTGTTTTATGAATATTAATCAGACCTCAGAAAGCCAGTTCAGTTAAATTAATAGGACACAGTTATGTTAAACAAATTGTAACGACTGAGACAAATCAGACCCAATTATTTGTTTTAGGTAACAAATAATATGTAAAACTCACTCTGGGACCTGTGGTCCCATCCCCCAAAAAGGGCAAGAAGGATCTTTGGTTACCATGACTACAATCAGATAAGTTGGTTTTATTGCTGTGAAGAATGTGAAGACAGAAGTCAGAAACAGACTTTGAAACAAACTTTGCTGCATTAATTGATAAACTAACGGATCTATAAATGAACACGCCACGCCAGGAAATTGTTTGAATGATTTACTGTTTTGTGTAGTGTCTTTTAATTCTATTAACTTTTATTGTTTTGATGCTGTGGATTATTTTGGTGGAACCAACGGTCAATGTAACCTCACCTACGCGGTGTTTGATCTCTATAACTTGGTACTTTGAAGATAGAAATGACTGTGTACATGATATGTCGATAACAACAATATTAGTATTACAAGAATTTTTCATAGTTCTTCATCAAGCTACCACATGCAAATGAGCACTCTTGGAACAAAAACCCATAAATCAAATTCTCCCGCTTGGAAACTACACCTTTCTTATTGGCCGAGCCAACCCTGAGAGGTGAGGCCTTTCTCAAGCTTCAAATAGCATCCTCAACAAGCCCTCCCTCTCTTGGCTTCTCAGAACGTTTGCGGTGTTGTGCTGTCCTGCGGGGCCTCAGCAGGCCCTAGGGCCCCTGGCCTTGACCAAACCAGCCATGTGCTCATTCAGGAGAGAGAGGACTCTCTCAAGCACGACAAAATCAAGGACAACCTCAGGAGTTGGTCAAAACGTCTTCATTCAACGCAGAAGAAGTCCATCTCAACTCCCACCATCTGCTCTGCACGTCCTCTCAGGCCCAGGGCTGGCAGACCACAAGCTGCACTCCGGCCACGAGAACAGAGTCGAACTAACCACGCAAGTTCATCATATCTTCTTCAATCCAACTCAGAAGAAAACGATTTCAACTTCAACATTTGACACTCACAGAATCATCAACAACTTCAATTTTCAACAACTTCAAGAATTGTGTCCACTGCAAAGGGCAAATCGTAAGTACTTTTAATGAGCTGCGTTGAAAATGATAAACTGATGGTTCTTTTCATAGTTAAATGGATCTTTTGCATAGTTCCATTTCCTAACTCCGGTTTCATTCTGTCACTTTAACCATCTACCTATGAATGCATGAATGAATGTGTAATTGTTTGTATGTTAGTTATGTTTTCGTGTTGTGTTAATAAAACTTGTGCTCAATATGTATTTGGTTCTGATTCTCGTCTTGCATACGAAGTTTACCTTACGATCTAGATTGTGACTACATGCTCTTAATAGTACTGTACAGTAAGAAAGACATGTCCCTTCCCCGGAAATGAATATTTCTTAGAATTAATAAACAATTAACGTTGAGTGTCCACGGGACAAACAGGTGGGTTGAAGTAAAAATTAAGTTTACTACATTAAGTTAATTATATTTACTGATCCAAATATTCATAATCAATTATATAAAGTGATTATTGAGTATTAATATTTCATAGAGCTGATTTGCTACAAAATCAAATGTACTTTGGCAAGCAGAGTGCTCTCAATGGCTTTTCTACATCAGTTATTTAGTGTACACCACAGGTTCAAACACAGAACTACAGTTCAGTACTGTCTAATTATTCATTGTGTGGTCTAGCTTCACACACAACCTGATCTCATTTAAGTAT
Source organism: Siphateles boraxobius (assembly GCF_051911475.1). Lineage (NCBI taxonomy): Eukaryota > Metazoa > Chordata > Actinopteri > Cypriniformes > Leuciscidae > Siphateles > Siphateles boraxobius. The sequence continues at coordinate 13,086,824 of NW_027508919.1, forward strand.
TGGTAGATATTCTCAAGCAACATTTACACATCCATTTTTGTATGTTTAAATATAAAATGTATGGACGTATTGACAGCATTTAACACATAAAACATAAGCTGTGCATGCATATACGCAAAGTATGAATGCACAGCTTTAGAAAGTTATATAGAAAGGTATATAGGTTTATAGAAATTATTTGGATGGATGGATAGCGGATGCCACTTGGTTTGATATTTTGTTATTTAACGCAGAGATGTTCAGACATTTGAAGTGCTGCTTAAGTGTCCGAATGCTTTTTGCAATCACTATGTATTTTTTTTTTCTATACTGTGACAACTATCAAAACCAACTTCAAGGTAAATCAGGTTTACATTCTTTTCATCCATCTCTCCTCCCTTATGAATCTGCAGACAAAAACATGGCACATACAGTCGACCCGGCACAAAACCCAAATCAGCATAACGTTCAGCTCTGCATATAATTCCTCCGCACACATCCCTCCCCTTCTGTCTTCTCTTCTTCCTCCTCCGGGGTGTCAGGGGGTCTTTTAACAAAACAAATCCGAATGCAACGTTGAATTATTTCCACTTGACTCAACAATGTATGAAGGGAGCACTGCAATTTGCAGCACTCTTTGATACTTCTCTCTCCAGTGATCTAGCAGACAAATGTATTAGTATCCTTGCACTCCCTTTCACCACTGCGGTCCACACATTTAGAGATGGGTGGGAGTGAAATCTCAGCTAAACCCAAAGCTCATCAATGCCAAGAGTTGCGCACACCTGGGAGCACCAGGCATCTTGTGTTGGAGGCGAACGGAAAAGGGCTTAATGAATTATCCAGCTACGGCTGGAAGCAATTAACCTACATTAGTTTGTGATGTTTTCCTAGCTGTCAAAGAGTACGCAAGACTGTTGCTTCTGCAGTGAACTTATACCAGAATGTAGCACAGCATGGGCTTCTGAGCAGCAAACTGTTTGAAAAATTCAGCTCTACGTTCTGACTGGTGAAAGGAAAGAGTTTTTTGAACAATGGCTATTGGCATCTGTACCTTAGAAATGGGCATCAGCTCCGACTAACAATCCCAGCTCATTTAATAATTTGCATTAGAGTCAGAATCATACTCATTTATATGAATAACATAACAAATAGATATATAACATTGTTGAAAATCATATCAAAGATTTGTGTGAGGAACAGAATTTCCACAGAAGAAAGATAATCATACGGGGTTGGAAAGACATGAGAGTGAATAAATGATGACAGAATACTAATAACTTAATATGATGCAGTTTTGGAAGTTATTTTGATTTGACTTGACAAGGAAAGGTCATTTGAATTCACAAACTAATGAAGGTAAACATTGACAGCAAGGACAAATATGTCTGGAATAAAGCAGACAGCCTTTTGTCTTTGTATCTGAGAAAACACATTAAATTAGCACTTCATTTAATGCACTGACATTTCAATTAACAGGAATTTGCCATTTAATAGTTAAAATGTTATTTTTCATACTCCTACATTCATCAACAGCAAACTACTACTACAACAAAAAGAAAGAAAAAAACCTTAAAAACCATGATTGGCAGATTTATAAAGAGAAACTGGTGGACCCAGGTAGTCTAAAACTTGACTGTTAGAGATTCTGGTCATCACTTGGAGGAATGTTCTGTACTCATTCACATGCAGGACTTCCAGCTTGAAGCCAGCCAATGTATGCAGTCTCAAACCATCAATGACCTGGTTTCCCCCATGATCGTCCTCAGAAAACCTAAGAATGATACTAAACTATGTGAGAATAATTCATTTGAGAAAAAAAAGTCATGACCACATACACCTTTATCAGAAGTTCATTATCTAGCTTCATCTCTGTTCTGGCCTTCTCCTTATGGCAGATTTATCAGCGAGGGGAAATTATGAGTCGAATGAATTTATGAAATCACATATAATTCCCACATGTGCCTATTAAGTTTCTCTCCAGGAGCCCCTCTTCAACTTTCATACACTAGTGTTCTTCCCTCCGTCAATAACAATCAGAGAAAAACAAATGAACTCTAAATCCCTCATTGCTCCTGACCACAAAAGAATCCATAAACACAATGTTAACCAGGCCACATTCTGTGTTAATTTCACACTTGATCTGCTTAGTCTGCTTCTGTACATTCCACTTTATTAAAATGTGCATGTCATTTCTAAGGCATGAGAAACAAAAATTCAAGCGATTGATATGAAATTATTATGAAGGAGCTGAGCAAAGTACATGTATTTGAGGCCCATTGGGATTCTCTGCTCCTTGTCAATACAGAATCATAGAAGGACTTCAAGTTCAGCCGCTGCATCACTCACATTGCATTTCATTTGAAGCCACTTACTCTTTCAGTACACTGTGGTAAACCAATTTCACATTCCTTTTTCATATATCAGCCGTTAGGGGACCTTATCTAAAATGCTTTACATGGCAAAAGAACACCATCATTCCTTGACAAACATGACAACATGACAGCTATTTTCCACAATGGGCTCTTACTCATACAAACCTAGATGACGCAGTCGATAAAGAACAACAGCAGCATAAACACTGAGGGAAAGTCAACAACTCAGACAAGACAGGATCAGGATGGCCTTTAATGTCATTTCCTGTAACCTTGAAAATACTGGTTGTTAAATTCAAGTATATGTTCTACCCTGGAGACTTAAACGGAGTGCCTGAAAATACAAACTGTATGCTTAATGAAAAATGTATGTTTGTAAAGATCAATTTTGTAACATTCCACAAGGTACCACACATCTGGGACAAAACAAACAGACAAAAGCTTTTAGGAGTGCAGAAAGAAAAAGTATTGAGGCAATATAGTGGATACTATTTGCCAGAACATACTATTAATGCCAGCAACTAAAGTTCAATCTAGTAATTACTTAAATACTTCGACACTTTGACAGTGTGGTGCATCCAAGCAAGTTAATGTGGCTCAAATTATGGAGTATTTTTACAGCAGAGGAAAAAAAGCTTCACAGCGATTTATGCTCACATTTATTTAGAAGTGAAAATGCCATTTTATTTTACCACCATTTCATTTTATCCGGAAAACACTGGATAATCATAGTCTTCTTTTCAATATATTAATAATCATAATAATACATTTTGTTACTCTAATATAATATTCAGATGGTCTGAAATATATATTTCATGCAGGGAAGCTGATGACAGAAGACTCAGGTTCTCACAAAATACTAAATTTAATACTTATTCCAAAATCAAGAAAACAAGCAGTGCAAACAATACTGCATCTCCATCTCCATCTCCATCTCACTGCATCTGCATCTCCATCTCCATCTCCTCTAGAGATGCGCGGTTGGCGGTTATAGCCGCGGACTCCGCGGATAAACCGCGGATCGGGCGGATGACGTGACGAATTTTTTTTTTTTTTAATTAAATTCGGGCGGTTGGCGGGCGGTTTCTAGTCTCGCGGCTGTCATTAGCAGCGCCTTGTATCAGCGGATGGCGGGCAGGAAAATTGGTCAAAAATGTTGGTGCGGATGGATGGCGGACGGATGATGAGTCTTGTGATGCGGTTGCGGATGAAATAATAGCCCATCCGCGCATCTCTAATCTCCTCTATGTCTTCATCTCCATCTCCTCTGCATCTTCATCTCCATCTCCTCTGCATCTTCATCTCCTCTGCATCTACATCTCCTCTACATCTCCATCTCTATCTCCTCTGCATATCCATCTCCATCTCCATCTTCTCTGCATCTCCATCTCCTCTGCATCTCCATCTCCTCTGCATCTTCATCTCCTCTGCATCTCCATCTCCTCTGCATCTCCATCTCCTCTGCATCTCCATCTCTATCTCCTCTGCATCTCCATCTCCATCTCCTCTGAATCTCCATCTCCTCTGCATCTCCATCTTCTCTGCATCTCCATCTCCTCTGCATCTCCATCTCCTCTGCATCTCCATCTCCTCTGCATCTCCATCTCCTCTACATCTCCATCTCCTCTACATCTCCATCTCCTCTGCATCTTCATCTCCTCTGCATCTTCATCTCCTCTGCATCCCCATCTCCTCTGTATCTCCATCTCCTCTGCATCTCCATCTCCTCTGCATCTCCATCTCCTCTACATCTCCATCTCCTCTGCATCTTCATCTCCTCTGCATCTTCATCTCCTCTGCATCCCCATCTCCTCTGTATCTGTATCTCCATCTCCTCTACATCTCCATCTCCATCTCCTCTGCATCTCCATCTCCTCTGCATCTTCATCTCCCTCTCCTCTGCATCTCCATCTCCTCTGCATCTTCATCTCCATCTCCTCTGCATCTTCATCTCCCTCTCCTCTGCATCTCCATCTCCTCTGCATCTTCATCTCCATCTCCATCTCCTCTGCATCTTCATCTCCCTCTCCTCTGCATCTTCATCTCCCTCTCCATCTCCTCTGCATCTCCATCTCCTCTGCATCTTCATCTCCCTCTCCTCTGCATCTTCATCTCCATCTCCTCTGCATCTCCATCTCCTCTGCATCTTCATCACCTCTGCATCTTCATCTCCTCTGCATCGCCATCTCCTCTGCATCTCCATCTCTATCTCCTCTGCATCTCAATCTCCATCTCCTCTGCATCTCCATCTCCTCTGCATCTTCATCTCCTCTGCATCTCCATCTCCTCTGCATCTCCATCTCCATCTTCTCTGCATCTTCATCTACATCTCCTCTGCATCTCCATCTCCTCTGCATCTCCATCTCCATCTCCTCTGCATCTTCATCTACATCTCCTCTGCATCTCCATCTTCTCTGCATCTTCATCTCCTCTGCATCTCCATCTCCTCTGCATCTCCATCTCCATCTCCTCTGCATCTCCATTTCCATCTCCTCTGCATCTTCATCTCCATCTCTTCTGCATCTGCATCTCCATCTCCTCTGCATCTTTTTTTCAGCTGGTACGAGCATGCGGTTGTATTCGGTGGCTTTCGGTGATTTGTTTGAGTTGGTTTCAATTGAATTGTGCAAAGTAGCCAAGTTCAACTGACTGATTTATATGAAAGGATCATTCCAGAAGTCTGTCTGGTTTCCTTCCATGTATTCCTGGTTACTGAAATCCTCACCTGGTTGATCATCACTATTCTGTTCCTCTCTGATAGAATGAGCTGGAAAACTGCAACAGATTTGCTGAGGCCATCACAACTTTCAAGAACCAGATAAATGCTGCCATCACCTGCCATCACCTGCTTTTTTTCGCACCCAGTTGCAGGAGTTTGTCTTTTTTTTTTTTTTTGAAGGAGAAAAAAATGGCTGCCACAGCAGCACGGTTTCAGCTGTCCCATTCGGAACATTGCAATTTTAACCATAACTCTTTAAACCCTTATCTCATTTAAAGACTGTTCAGTGTTTTACTATCTTTAATCCATCTAGAAATATGACATTCACTATCCTGCTTACACTCTGCCTCTCCTGTTTGTATCGTCACCTGTTTCTACCCAAGGAGAACGAAAGAGCTTATTTTCCAGTAGCTCGTAGCCAACTCCTTTTGTACTCTAAGTTTCTGGATGAACGGCATTCACGAGTACAAGAAACACACAGGAGAGAAAATGGGATGTGGAACATTCGGAATGCACTACTGCATTTTGTAGTAATGATTCTGCTGGCAGGTGATGTTGAATTAAATCCCGGACCGCAGGGGCTGGTGGCAGAGCCCGATGGGCTAGCTCAGATGATGCTAATGCCACCAGCTGTGTGGCTTGGGCTAGCGTCGAAACTACTACAACCTGCAGCGGACCTCGGGTTACCACTGGAGCAAAGCCAACAGGCAATGGTCCGCGGACTAGATTTGGAGCTGTGTCAACCTGCAGCGGGACGCAGGCCAGCATTGGAGTTACATCCACCTGCAGCAGGTTACGGGTTAGCTTTGAAGCTACACCCACCTGCAGCGGGCCTCGGGCTAGTATTGGAACCACGTCCGCCTGTGGCTGGAGGCGGTGGCCAGCGGTGGGCAGCGGGCTGGCATCTGAGCCACGAACACCGGCAGCTGGCTGGCTTCCACCTCCAGCGCGGGGGGAAGAGGACTGGCACCAGGGCTACGACCACGAGCAACGGGGCCCATTGGACTAGTGACAGGGCTGATAAAACTTCCACCACCAAAACCTACATCTACTAAGGTATTAAACAGACAATTGCAAACTAAACTTTTACAAACTGTTAACCACGCGAAAATTTTATGGGATCCTGAAGCTAAACAAAAGGGATTTTTTGGTGGTCACATTAATATTAGAAGCCTTCCATCTAAAACGGAACAACTGGAAAAATTATTATATGATTCAAATCTTGACTACCTAGGGCTCACCGAAACATGGTTGAAAAAACATACCCCTGCAGGGGCCTATACTATTGAAAATTATAATTTATTTAGAAGAGACAGACCACATAAAAAATGAGGTGGTGTGGTGCTATATGTTAAAAGGAATATCCAATGCAAGCAGATGGTTCTTCCCGAAAATGGTATGGAATGTGTCGGAGTTACGATTTGTCTATCCCCTGAAATGTCTTTTAATATTGTAGTATTATATAGGCCGCCTAATGAGAAGGATACATTTTTCGATATGTTAAAAGATGTTCTCAATGTCTGTGGCAACAAGGAGACTATTCTTATGGGGGATTTTAACTTAAATTGGTTGGATAAAACACGTTCTAATAAGTTAAGGCACCTTGCCAAACAGTTTAATCTAACTCAAATGATAAAGAATCCAACTAGAATAACTAGCTCCACTTTCCAAGACCCGTTATACTAATCAAAATAGAGATAAGACCTATATATAATTTATCCCTAAGCGTGATATGGAGCTCTTGAATATTGAAATAAAAACTACTGTCCAAAATAATTTAGTTTGTGGCCAAGACTGTGAGCAGGCCTGTAGCACTCTTAAAGATACAATTACTCAAATTCTCTCTAAATACACAAATAGGCAGCCGCGAAAATTTTAAAGTAAAAAAACCTTACCATGGCTAAGTGAGAGGTTATGGCTTTTAATGAAAGATAGAGATGCTGCTCTAAAAAAGTATCTTAAGTTAAGGTTGGGGACTGACCAGTTGATTTTCAAAAGCCTGAGAAATACAGTCACAGGACAGCTCAGAAGAGCTAAATCAGATTTTTTCTTAGAAATAATTAAACAGGCTAAAGGGAATAGTAAAATGATATGGAAGTGTATTGACAATCTTTCTGGGAAAGAGCGGATTAAAAATGGAGCTATTGAACTTAATATAAACATTGATAACAATGAAACAATCGCACCTGGAATGCAAGTTACTGCAAATGACAGCTTAATGGTTGCCAACATGTTTAATGAATACTTCATCACTTCAATTCTGGAACTGAGTAAACCCTTAGAGCTGCTTTTAACACCATTTGCAGCCATTGGTGGGGCCACGGTTGTTGGGCCCGCAGAAGGACTACAACCCACTTTGGTCGAAGTACTGTACTTTGAATGTGTAAATGAAGGCAAGGTCAACAAAGTTATTACATTACTCTCTAACTCGAGAGCAAAGGACTTATGGGGACTTGATTCGCTGTTACTAAAAAAATATAAAGATGACTTCGCAGAACCAATTACGCACATAATTAATCAATCGTTTAGAGAATGTGTATTCCCCTCGTCTTGTAAGAATGCAATTGTCACGCCCATTTTTAAATCAGGAAACAGAAAGGACATTCGAAATTATAGACCCATTAGTATACTCCCGGTGGTTTCTAAAGTTATTGAAAAAATTGTAGCTGAACAGCTGATTGAGCACCTCGACAATGGAAATATGTTACACCCCATGCAATTTGGCTTTCGATCCAAACACTCCACCGATACAGGTTGTTGTTATTTCCTTGAGGTGATCAAATCCAGTCTGGAGAACGGAGGGGTGGTTGGGGCCGTTTTGCTGGATCTACGTAGGGCATTTGACACCGTTAACCACTCAGTGCTGCTGACGAAACTGTGGAATTTCAATATCGCGGCAAACACTATTAGCTGGTTTCAATCATATCTAGCAGGCTGTTACCAGTACGTAAGAATAAATGATAAAACTTCATCTTTTAGATCCTGTACCTCAGGGGTACCCCAGGGGTCTATTCTGGGGCCATTGCTCTTCAGTTTGTACATCAATGACCTACCTTCCATCTGCGATGATGTGGATATCTTGATGTACGCTGATGATACGGTTTTATATACTCACGGCTCTAATGCCGATTCTGTCGCTGCTAAACTATCTGTGGCAATGAATAAAGCAATAGAGTGGATGAACAAGTCCTGCCTTACTTTGAATACAGAGAAAACGGTCACAATGTATTTTTCAAACAAAAGAATTCAAAGTGCTCTCCCAAATATCTATGTGGATAGTTATATGATTAAAAATGTGGAAGAAGTTAAATACCTAGGTGTGATCTTGGACCCTGTACTAAATTTTAAAAATCATGTTAAAAGGGTATGCCGTGTTTTGAAATTTAACATCGCTAACTTCCAGTACATCAGAAGCTCTTTATCATTGGAAGCAGCAAAATCATATTTCCAGACAATGATTATATCATATATATTGTACTGTATGTCATCTTGGTCTCAAGCTAAACAAACTGTTTTAAACCCCCTTAGATCATTACATAATCAGGCTTTGAAAATCCTTGATAAAAAGCCTCGCCGGTACCATCACTGCAATATACTTGAAAAGTACAGTATATTAAGTTTTGACAACCTGATCAGGTATTCTGATACCCGGTTGGTTCATAAAATCCTTAATGATGCTACCCCACCCCCTTTAAAAACATATGTACAGCTACGCTCTGAACTAACGAACAGAGCGTTGAGGTCTGTATCCAGGGGTGATTGCAATGTTCCCAAAAGAAAGTCTGTCTTCTCTCAATCAGCCTTTTCCTATAAAGCCATCAAAGAATGGAATTGGCTTCCAGACAATCTAAAGAACAATGCAGATTTTCGCAGCTTCTCACGGGCAGTAAAGGACTGGCTTTTAGATCAATAATCTTGTTCACACTAAAAGCACCAGAAAGGTATTTTGGCGATCAGATGATACCCTTGTGGGTACCATTTGATGGTAAGTTGCCTTAGTAAGTTGCCTTTTTATATTGTATTAACTGTTTTTTGTTATATAACTTTTACATGTTAATTGTATTTGTTATGCAATTTTATCTTTGTCATGTAATCTTAATTGTGTAGGACTACGGATGGAAATTAGCATAGTGCTAAATCTGGTGCAGCCATCTTTTTAATGTAACTGCACATTGTCCTGATATAAATAAACTAAACTTCATCTCCATCTCCTCTGCATCTCCATCTCCATCTTCTCTGCATCTCCATCTCCATCTCCTCTGCATCTCCATCTCCAGCTCCTCTGCATCTCCATCTCTTTCTCCTCTGCATCTTCATTTCATCTGCATCTTCACCTCCTCTGCATCTTCATCTCCATCTCCTCTGCATCTTCATCTCCATCTTCTCTGCATCTTCATCTCCTCTGCATCTTCACCTCCTCTGCATCTTCATCTCCATCTCCTCTGCATCTCCATCTCCTCTGCATCTCCATCTCCATCTCCATCTCCTCTGCATCTCCATCTCCGCTGCATCTTCATCTCCATCTCCTCTGCATCTTCATCTCCTCTGCATCTCCATCTCCTCTGCATCTTCATCTCCTCTGCATCTTCATCTCCTCTGCATCTTCATCTCCTCTGCATCTTCATCTCCTCTGCATCTTCATCTCCTCTGCATCTTCATCTCCTCTGCATCTTCATCTCCTCTGCATCTCCATCTCCTCTGCATCTCCATCTCCTCTGCATCTCCATCTCCTCTGCATCTTCATCTCCATCTCCTCTGCATTTCCATCTCCTCTGCATCTCCATCTCCTCTGCATCTCCATCTCCTCTGCATCTCCATCTCCTCTGCATCTCCATCTCCTCTGCATCTCCATCTCCTATGCATCTCCATCTTCTCTGCATCTTCATCTCCATCTCCTCTGCATCTTCATCTCAATCTCCTCTGCATCTTCATCTCCATCTCCTCTGCATCTCCATCTCCATCTCCTCTGCATCTCCATCTCCATCTCCTCTGCATCTCAATCTCCATCTCCTCTGCATCTCCATCTCCTCTGCATCTCCATCTCCATCTCCTCTGAATCTCCATCTCCAGCTCCTCTGCATCTCAATCTCCATCTCCTCTGCATCTCCATCTCCTCTGCATCTTCATCTCCATCTTCTCTGCATCTCCATCTCCTCTGCATCTCCGTCTCCATCTCCTCTGCATCTTCATCTCCTCTGCATCTTCATCTCCATCTCCTCTGCATCTCCATCTCCATCTACTCTGCATCTCCATCTCCAGCTCCTCTGCATCTTAATCTCCATCTCCTCTGCATCTTCATCTCCATCTTCTCTGCATCTTCATCTCCTCTGCATCTTCATCTCCATCTCCTCTCCATCTCCATCTCCTCTGCATCTCCATCTCCTCTGCATCTCCATCTCCTCTGCATTTCCATCTCCTTTGCATCTCCATCTCCAGCTCCTCTGCATCTCAATCTCCATCTCCTCTACATCTCCATCTCCTCTGCATCTTCATCTCCATCTCCTCTGCATCTTCATCTCCTCTGCATCTCCATCTCCTCTGCATCTCCATCTCCATCTCCTCTGCATCTCAATCTCCATCTCCTCTGCATCTCCATCTCCTCTGCATCTTCATCTCCATCTCCTCTGTATCTTCATCTCCTCTGCATCTCCATCTCCTCTGCATCTCCATCTCCTCTGCATGTCCATCTCCATCTCCTCTGCATCTCAATCTCCATCTCCTCTGCATCTCCATCTCCTCTGCATCTTCATTTCCATCTCCTCTGCATCTTCATCTCCTCTGCATCTTCATCTCCATCTTCTCTGCATCTCCAGCTCCTCTGCATCTCAATCTCCATCTGCATCTCAATCTCCAATCTGCATCTCCCTCTGCATCTTCATCTCAATCTCCTCTGCATCTCCATCTCCAGCTCCTCTGCATCTCAATCTCCATCTCCTCTGCATCTCCATCTCCTCTGCATCTTCATCTCCATCTCCTCTGCATCTTCATCTCCTCTGCATCTTCATCTCCTCTGCATCTCCATCTCCATCTCCTCTGCATCTCCATCTCCATCTCCAGCTCCTCTGAATCTCAATCTCCATCTCCTCTGCATCTTCATCTCCATCTTCTCTGCATCCCATCTCCTCTCCGTCTCCATCTCCTCTGCATCTTCATCTCCTCTGCATCTTCATCTCCATCTCCTCTGCATCTCCATCTCCATCTACTCTGCATCTCCATCTCCAGCTCCTCTGCATCTTAATCTCCATCTCCTCTGCATCTTCATCTCCATCTTCTCTGCATCTTCATCTCCTCTGCATCTTCATCTCCATCTCCTCTGCATCTCCATCTCCTCTGCATCTCCATCTTCTCTGCATCTCCATCTCCTCTGCATCACCATCTCCTCTGCATCTCCATCTCCTCTGCATCTCCATCTCCTCTGCATCTCCATCTCCTCTGCATCTCCATCTCCTCTGCATCTCCATCTCCTCTGCATCTTCATCTCCATCTTCTCTGCATCTTCATCTCCTCTGCATCTTCATCTCCATCTCCTCTGCATCTCCATCTCCTCTGCATCTCCATCTCCTCTGCATCTCCATCTCCTCTGCATCTCCATCTCCTCTGCATCTCCATCTCCTCTGCATCTCCATCTCCTCTGCATCTTCATCTCCTCTGCATCTCCATCTCCTCTGCATCTCCATCTCCTCTGCATGTTCATCTCCATCTCCTCTGCATTTCCATCTCCTCTGCATCTCCATCTCCTCTGCATCTCCATCTCCTCTGCATCTCCATCTCCTCTGCATCTCCATCTCCTATGCATCTCCATCTCCTCTGCATCTCCATCTTCTCTGCATCTTCATCTCCATCTCCTCTGCATCTTCATCTCCATCTCCATCTCCTCTGCATCTTCATCTCCATCTCCTCTGCATCTCCATCTCCATCTCCTCTGCATCTCCATCTCCATCTCCTCTGAATCTCCATCTCCAGCTCCTCTGCATCTCAATCTCCATCTCCTCTGCATCTCCATCTCCTCTGCATCTTCATCTCCATCTTCTCTGCATCTCCATCTCCTCTGCATCTCCGTCTCCATCTCCTCTGCATCTTCATCTCCTCTGCATCTTCATCTCCATCTCCTCTGCATCTCCATCTACTCTGCATCTCCATCTCCAGCTCCTCTGCATCTTAATCTCCATCTCCTCTGCATCTTCATCTCCATCTTCTCTGCATCTTCATCTCCTCTGCATCTTCATCTCCATCTCCTCTCCATCTCCATCTCCTCTGCATCTCCATCTCCTCTGCATCTCCATCTCCTCTGCATTTCCATCTCCATCTCCTCTGCATCTCCATCTCCAGCTCCTCTGCATCTCAATCTCCATCTCCTCTGCATCTCCATCTCCTCTGCATCTCAATCTCCATCTCCTCTGCATCCCCATCTCCTCTGCATCTTCATCTCCATCTCCTCTGCATCTTCATCTCCATCTCCTCTGCATCTTCATCTCCTCTGCATCTCCATCTCCTCTGCATGTCCATCTCCATTTCCTCTGCATCTCAATCTCCATCTCCTCTGCATCTCCATCTCCTCTGCATCTTCATCTCCATCTCCTCTGCATCTCCATCTCCTCTGCATCTTCATCTCCATCTTCTCTGCATCTCCAGCTCCTCTGCATCTCAATCTCCATCTCCTCTGCATCTCCATCTCCAGCTCCTCTGCATCTCAATCTCCATCTCCTCTGCATCTCCATCTCCTCTGCATCTTCATCTCCTCTGCATCTTCATCTCCTCTGCATCTTCATCTCCTCTGCATCTTCATCTCCTCTGCATCTTCATCTCCTCTGCATCTCCATCTCCTCTGCATCTCCATCTCCTCTGCATCTCCATCTCCTCTGAATCTTAATCTCCATCTCCTCTGCATCTCCATCTCCTCTGCATCTCCATCTCCTCTACATCTCCATCTCCTCTCCATCTCCAACTCCTCTACATCTCCATCTCCTCTGCATCTTCATCTCCATCTCCTCTGCATCTTCATCTCCATCTCCTCTGCATCTTCATCTCCATCTCCTCTGCATCTTCATCTCCTCTGCATCTCCATCTCCTCTGCATCTTCATCTCAATCTCCTCTGCATTTCCATCTCCTCTGCATCTCCATCTCCTCTGCATCTCCATCTCCTCTGCATCTCCATCTCCTCTGCATCTCCATCTCCTATGCATCTCCATCTTCTCTGCATCTTCATCTCCATCTCCTCTGCATCTTCATCTCAATCTCCTCTGCATCTTCATCTCCATCTCCTCTGCATCTCCATCTCCATCTCCTCTGCATCTCCATCTCCTCTGCATCTCAATCTCCATCTCCTCTGCATCTCCATCTCCTCTGCATCTCCATCTCCATCTCCTCTGAATCTCCATCTCCAGCTCCTCTGCATCTCAATCTCCATCTCCTCTGCATCTCCATCTCCTCTGCATCTTCATCTCCATCTTCTCTGCATCTCCATCTCCTCTGCATCTCCGTCTCCATCTCCTCTGCATCTTCATCTCCTCTGCATCTTCATCTCCATCTCCTCTGCATCTCCATCTCCATCTACTCTGCATCTCCATCTCCAGCTCCTCTGCATCTTAATCTCCATCTCCTCTGCATCTTCATCTCCATCTTCTCTGCATCTTCATCTCCTCTGCATCTTCATCTCCATCTCCTCTCCATCTCCATCTCCTCTGCATCTCCATCTCCTCTGCATCTCCATCTCCTCTGCATTTCCATCTCCTCTGCATCTCCATCTCCAGCTCCTCTGCATCTCAATCTCCATCTCCTCTGCATCTCCATCTCCTCTGCATCTTCATCTCCATCTCCTCTGCATCTTCATCTCCTCTGCATCTCCATCTCCTCTGCATCTCCATCTCCATCTCCTCTGCATCTCAATCTCCATCTCCTCTGCATCTCCATCTCCTCTGCATCTTCATCTCCATCTCCTCTGTATCTTCATCTCCTCTGCATCTCCATCTCCTCTGCATCTCCATCTCCTCTGCATGTCAATCTCCATCTCCTCTGCATCTCAATCTCCATCTCCTCTGCATCTCCATCTCCTCTGCATCTTCATTTCCATCTCCTCTGCATCTTCATCTCCTCTGCATCTTCATCTCCATCTTCTCTGCATCTCCAGCTCCTCTGCATCTCAATCTCCATCTGCATCTCAATCTCCAATCTGCATCTCCCTCTGCATCTTCATCTCAATCTCCTCTGCATCTCCATCTCCAGCTCCTCTGCATCTCAATCTCCATCTCCTCTGCATCTCCATCTCCTCTGCATCTTCATCTCCATCTCCTCTGCATCTTCATCTCCTCTGCATCTTCATCTCCTCTACATCTCCATCTCCATCTCCTCTGCATCTCCATCTCCATCTCCAGCTCCTCTGAATCTCAATCTCCATCTCCTCTGCATCTTCATCTCCATCTTCTCTGCATCCCCATCTCCTCTCCGTCTCCATCTCCTCTGCATCTCCATCTCCATCTCCTCTGCATCTCCATCTCCATCTCCAGCTCCTCTGAATCTCAATCTCCATCTCCTCTGCATCTTCATCTCCATCTTCTCTGCATCCCCATCTCCTCTCCGTCTCCATCTCCTCTGCATCTTCATCTCCTCTGCATCTTCATCTCCATCTCCTCTGCATCTCCATCTCCATCTACTCTGCATCTCCATCTCCTCTGCATCTTAATCTCCATCTCCTCTGCATCTTCATCTCCATCTTCTCTGCATCTTCATCTCCATCTTCTCTGCATCTTCATCTCCATCTCCTCTGCATCTCCATCTCCTCTGCATCTCCATCTCCTCTGCATCTCCATCTTCTCTGCATCTCCATCTTCTCTGCATCTCCATCTCCTCTGCATCACCATCTCCTCTGCATCACCATCTCCTCTGCATCTCCATCTCCTCTGCATCTCCATCTCCTCTGCATCTCCATCTCCTCTGCATCTTCATCTCCATCTTCTCTGCATCTTCATCTCCTCTGCATCTTCATCTCCATCTCCTCTGCATCTCCATCTCCTCTGCATCTCCATCTCCTCTGCATCTCCATCTCCTCTGCATCTCCATCTCCTCTGCATCTCCTCTGCATCTCCATCTCCTCTGCATCTTCATCTCCTCTGCATCTTCATCTCCTCTGCATCTCCATCTCCTCTGCATATTCATCTCCATCTCCTCTGCATTTCCATCTCCTCTGCATCTCCATCTCCTCTGCATCTCCATCTCCTCTGCATCTCCATCTCCTCTGCATCTCCATCTCCTCTGCATCTCCATCTCCTCTGCATCTCCATCTCCTCTGCATCTCCATCTTCTCTGCATCTTCATCTCCATCTCCTCTGCATCTTCATCTCCATCTCCATCTCCTCTGCATCTTCATCTCCATCTCCTCTGCATCTCCATCTCCATCTCCTCTGCATCTCCATCTCCTCTGCATCTCAATCTCCATCTCCTCTGCATCTCAATCTCCATCTCCTCTGCATCTCCATCTCCATCTCCTCTGCATCTCCATCTCCATCTCCTCTGAATCTCCATCTCCAGCTCCTCTGCATCTCAATCTCCATCTCCTCTGCATCTCCATCTCCTCTGCATCTTCATCTCCATCTTCTCTGCATCTCCATCTCCTCTGCATCTCCGTCTCCATCTCCTCTGCATCTTCATCTCCTCTGCATCTTCATCTCCATCTCCTCTGCATCTCCATCTACTCTGCATCTCCATCTCCAGCTCCTCTGCATCTTAATCTCCATCTCCTCTGCATCTTCATCTCCATCTTCTCTGCATCTTCATCTCCTCTGCATCTTCATCTCCATCTCCTCTCCATCTCCATCTCCTCTGCATCTCCATCTCCTCTGCATCTCCATCTCCTCTGCATTTCCATCTCCATCTCCTCTGCATCTCCATCTCCAGCTCCTCTGCATCTCAATCTCCATCTCCTCTGCATCTCCATCTCCTCTGCATCTTCATCTCCATCTCCTCTGCATCTTCATCTCCTCTGCATCTCCATCTCCTCTGCATCTCCATCTCCATCTCCTCTGCATCTCAATCTCCATCTCCTCTGCATCTCCATCTCCTCTGCATCTTCATCTCCATCTCCTCTGCATCTTCATCTCCATCTCCTCTGCATCTTCATCTCCTCTGCATCTCCATCTCCTCTGCATGTCCATCTCCATTTCCTCTGCATCTCAATCTCCATCTCCTCTGCATCTCCATCTCCTCTGCATCTTCATCTCCATCTCCTCTGCATCTCCATCTCCTCTGCATCTTCATCTCCATCTTCTCTGCATCTCCAGCACCTCTGCATCTCAATCTCCATCTCCTCTGCATCACCATCTCCAGCTCCTCTGCATCTCAATCTCCATCTCCTCTGCATCTCCATCTCCTCTGCATCTTCATCTCCATCTCCTCTGCATCTTCATCTCCTCTGCATCTTCATCTCCTCTGCATCTTCATCTCCTCTGCATCTCCATCTCCATCTCCTCTGCATCTCCATCTCCAGCTCCTCTGCATCTCAATCTCCATCTCCTCTGCATCTTCATCTCCATCTTCTCTGCATCTCCATCTCCTCTGCATCTTCATCTCCTCTGCATCTTCATCTCCATCTCCTCTGCATCTCCATCTCCATCTACTCTGCATCTCCAGCTCCTCTGCATCTTAATCTCCATCTCCTCTGCATCTTCATCTCCATCTTCTCTGCATCTTCATCTCCTCTGCATCTTCATCTCCATCTCTTCTCCATCTCCATCTCCTCTGCATCTCCATCTCCTCTGCATCTCCATCTCCTCTGCATCTCCATCTCCTCTGCATCTCCATCTCCTCTGCATCTCCATCTCCTCTGCATCACCATCTCCTCTGCATCTCCATCTCCTCTGCATCTCCATCTCCTCTGCATC
Organism: Siphateles boraxobius; assembly: GCF_051911475.1. NCBI lineage: Eukaryota > Metazoa > Chordata > Actinopteri > Cypriniformes > Leuciscidae > Siphateles > Siphateles boraxobius. The sequence goes on from NW_027508919.1 coordinate 13,103,771, forward strand.
TCCATCTCCTCTGCATCTTCATCTCCATCTTCTCTGCATCTTCATCTCCTCTGCATCTTCATCTCCATCTCCTCTCCATCTCCATCTCCTCTGCATCTCCATCTCCTCTGCATCTCCATCTCCTCTGCATTTCATCTCCTCTGCATCTCCTCTGCATCTCCATCTCCTCTGCATCTTCATCTCCTCTGCATCTTCATCTCCTCTGCATCTTCATCTCCTCTGCATCTTCATCTCCTCTGCATCTCCATCTCCTCTGCATTTCCATCTCCTCTGCATCTTCATCTCCATCTCCTCTGCATCTTCATCTACATCTCCTCTGCATCTCCACCTCCTCTGAATCTCCACCTCCTCTGAATCTCCATCTCATCTGCATCTCCATCTCATCTGCATCTCCATCTCATCTGCATCTCCATCTCCTCTGCATCTCCATCTCCTCTGCATCTCCATCTCCTCTGCATCTCCATCTCCTCTGCATCTTCATCTCCTCTGCATCTCCATCTCCATCTCCATCTTTGCGAGCCTCTTCTTTCTGTTGGCTGAGTAGAAGTCAAATGAGAATGAACATTTAATTGTGTTAATTAGACCTATGTCAAAAATGCTGCTGCACTGCTAGACACTGGATGCTATTTAGTTATTTAATATGTCAAATGTTTGTTAAGTCAGGTAGCCTACATCCATGATATGCTCAAGCCTTACCTGATTGAATTATGTTTTTATATTTCATTTTCAGCTGCTGCCATGTTCTTTTAATGCCTACAGGATTGCACCTACATGAAAATTAAAATTAGGTTGAATAACATACTGTTCTTCCAGTTTCACCTCTGATATTATAACAGTTGGGTAAGTTACTCTAAAATAGTTATTAATTACTAACTACAAATGACATCTTCAACAGTGTAATTAGATGAATGTAATAATTACTATCTCCAGAAAGTATTGGTCTATTTATTACTAATTACTTTATAAATCCCATATCAACCTCAACCACTTGAACAATACAAAAAGAGACAATAAACTGGACTTTTAATGCTTTCAATTAACAATATACAATTGCATGAATTATTCTTGAATTGACCAGTGTAGAGAGAGATGGTTACATTAAAAATGTACCTTTAAAAATTTTATGTTAAATCCACTATTGTTTTATACAGAATTGTTCTATAGTCTATGCAGTATTTAATTAAATGACATCATATTTTTATTTATATTACAGAAGAATTAAGAGTAATCCCTTTAATTAAATTACAGTATTTAGATTACTTGGTAATTACACCCAACACTGTATAACAGTAATTAAAATGTAAACTTACGGGTTGACTTGAGCAACTATTTTCTCCCAAACTAACTCTCTCGATCGCCGCTGCTGCCCTGTTGCTTAAAAAGAACTATGTTTGCGTACTACTGGTGAGAAATATGCAGACCTCTTTTTGTCTGGCGCTGTTACCATGGTAATATCTGCTCTCCATTGATAATGGCTTTTTATAGTTGTGGTGCACACGCTTAACTCAGAGTCAGTCAACTTAGAGTTGATTGTACTTACTCATTTCAGCTGTTCTGAAACCGAAAACTCAGAGTTTCCCATCTCAGTTCAAGTTTTAACTCCTCTTTTAACAAGTGGTTGAACCTCCTTATTGAAACGGGCCCCTGGAAGCGATTGACCAGAATAAACATGAGTTGTATTATTATTATAATTGTTAGTTGAGTATTATCATGTATGTTGAGTTGAACAGGAGGCAACAAAGAGATAAACTAGACCATAAACACAAATGGCCCTTTAAAAAGAACAGCGCTGGTTGATTCATGCTTGTCCTCCAGTGTTGTACACATGTACACATGCTGAGAACAAAGCAATTAGACTTGCATCTCTTCGAAGGAACTAACTCTAAGTTGCTCACACCAAGTGCTTGAAGTCTTGCCAGCAAGCTGCCAGAGACCAGCAAGGAATATCTGCCGGTAAACAAGAACTCTGGGTTATCTTCATACGTAAACCACACAATGATTTATTTAAACATTTTCAATCAAATTCAAGCAAGAGGAGAGAGTGGGAGAGAAACTAAATGGGGACAAAACAGGGTGAAAGGGCCAGACATCACATAATTGGCATGCTAACTTGCCCTAGTTGTACTTGAAAGGCATTATCATGTGTAGAAACACACACAAGTTTCTCGAAATAAGCCAGAAAGATTGAAAAGAGGAACGTCTGTGAGGAAAAAACATTTTAGTGTCTATAAACTTATCTTCTCAAAAAGTCATTGGCTTTCTGCCACTGTCAAGTGTGGCTCCTGCAAGCAGGGAAATTGTGTCCTTTCATGTGGGAATGTGCAACTCTTGGGGAAAAAGATACAAAATTCCAATGTAACATCAAGATGGAATTTCTTTGCTTGTAGATATGAAACAACACCTTTTTTGAGTGTTGGGATTTCTACCTTAACTTTCTATGGGTGAGCAGTCTGTTCTCTAACTGACTTTTGCCACTGAGCAATCCAGAGCAAGTCATTTCATCATTACAATGTGACCTTTCCATGTCAAGTTGAGCTTGTCCAGCTATTAATGTAAATGCAAAGCTTTCAGCATTCATATCCACCACAGCTGCTAGGCTCCATCAGAGACTGACATGCAGGAAAAAGACAACGAGGTCAGAAGCAGAAAGGTCAACATAAGGGGAAAAAAGAGAAGAGGACAGCAAACTATGTGACTGTCCTTGCTCATATGTAATGCTATTCACCTTATTTTTAACGTAAGAGCGAGTATGGCCATTTTCACCTTGTAAAGCTTCTGGTGTCAGCTGCTTTCATCTATACAAAAATAGTTAGTTATGCTGCTTGATGTTGCAAATTGCTATTTGTTATCATATTATTCTATTATCGCAAATAGTTTTACCATTTGTAATTCTTTATTTATTTATTTTTACAACACTGAAAAAATATACTTTAGACCAACTTAAAAAAAGACTAATTTGTTGTATACAAATATATTAGCTTTTCTAATAAATTATATTTATAGTTTGGTTTAAACCTTACATTTTGATTTCATATTAATAAAAAATATATATACATTGTCCTAAAGAAAAAATAATAATACAAAGTAAAAACATTATTTATTATAAAGGTCATATATTTTATTGTTATATTTTCCTAAGGCATAAGGCAAAATATTACTAGTAGGTCAATATAATGATTTACAACTCACCATTTCACTTCAGACAAAAGAAAAAAAACATTTTGTTTCATTTAGTCTTAAAAAAGATTTTTTTTTTTTATTGTAATGCCATTTTAAAATCTGCATTATATTTAGTTATAAAAACACAATTTATTTTATAAAATCCACAATTATACCTGGAGTCAGTAAAGCTAGCCAGTATATGTTCTGCACATACATAACACACATAAACACTATGGTGTCAAGCTATTTACTATTTAAACAAAATTCTCTCTTTTATATATTTCTATGATGAATGTTATTTACTTTTAGAGAAACTGAACAAAACAGGTTTAGAAAAACATGAAGACAGATAAATGACAGTAGTTTCACTTTTGTGTGTGTGTGTGTGTGTGTGTGTGTGTGTGTGTGTGTGTGTGTGTGTGTGTGTGTGTGTGTGTGTGTGTGTGTGTGTGTGTGTGTGTGTGTGTGTACATAGCATCTAATGAATAAGAAGTCTCACACATTTATACTAGATAGCTTACTTCCATGTTTGAAATGTGGATGTGGATTTGGCTGTTTGTGGCAAGGAGGAATTCCCAGCAACCCTCGATGTTTATGTTCATTGCAGGATTGGTGAATATGCCTTTCTAAAAAGGTTATCATTCTGCTTGAATCGGATAGATTTCAATGTAATTATGTGTCAGCCAAAGGGAAGAAATATCAGCCTCGGAGAATGAAGTGTGTGCACCCTTGAAGCATTATTTAAAATACTGCGATGTAAAAACATGACAAAGACCTGATATTACTGTATACTGAAGTGACAAAAGAAATGTGCTGAGATGCCTTATCCAGCACAAGTGTTTATGAAGTTGGACCAGATAACATGTGAAACCCCTCTGTTCCGCATGGAGTGGGATGCGAAGGGGTTTCCTGTATGATTTTTTGTAACTTGGGACTGACAAAGCACAAACACCAGACAATTAAATTTGAGGCCCGTCCACATGCTGGCTTCAGTAACAGTACAAGTGATCATAAATTTGTATATAATGCTACAAAAGCAAATAATATCCATCATTGTCAATTAATAAACGCTGAGCTGATCACATGCAGGGAGCATAGACTGGAGGATTATTTTTCATGTATGCTACATATTAACAGACACACAATCCTGTGATTGAATTTATCAACATTTTAAAATAACCATGCTTGGCCACTTTGACATATTTTCACAAATTAATTTATGCCATCAAAATTCAAAATTTACATTAAACTTAAATATTAAGGGCCAGATTTACTAACAGCCAGCGCAAACCCTCTTTTGGCTTTAAAAAACTACTGTCAGGATTTACTAAAGACACGTATTGAAAAATTAGCACTGAAAAGGTGTGGACAGTTATTTTTGCGGCTGACCTTATTGCATATGAATTTGTTGGAGTTTCCTTTTCAGATGCAAAATTTATGGGAGGAGTATTTAAATGAATCATGCAAGGTGATTTAGGTTTGCGCTAGTCAATTTACTGGTATTTACACCATTATTTACAGCCCAAAAAGAGCGATAGTATATGTAGTATAATAGTAAACCTAAAAAAATCTTCAACGTAGACGTTAAACAATACAGGACAAGGAAACAGACTAAACCTGAGGGGTTAAGTACAGAGGGCAAACAAAGGAGCTAACAAGTTCATTAATAAGGTAAAGGTGAATGAGATGAATCAACAAGACGAACGGAAAACTGGGTCAAAGGAAAATAGCAACTAAACACAATGAAAACAAAACAAAACATAACCCTGACAGCACATGGTTGAAGATAGACTTAGGCACATTAAAATTGAAGATATTTTAATCTTCAACATGGCTCATCCAATGTGACTTAAAATAACTGTTTATAACAAAAAACCCTCAAATTTTAAGTGGTATTCAGCATTTCATTACCACACATTTCAAAGCCCAAGCTAACACCATTTTTAAGTAACTAAGTTGGTTTGGATGCTTGCCCATAACTGATTGTATAAGGTGCTGAAGGAATTAAATGCTGTCTGTCAATGTTAACGTTCATGAAAGTGTTCCTCAATCAAGTGAATTAGTAGTAATTCAAACAGAGCAAGTGTCTAATCACAGATTAAAAGAAGTTCCACAGAAGTATGAAAATGCATGTGTGAGAGCAGATAAAAGCCACAGAGATTGGATTTAAAGAGGAGAGTGGCATCTTTATGCATGAGGGCTTGAGATATGAGCAGGCACATACTCTTCAATGTGTGGGGAGATTCGTGATCTCTCAACGGACTCACAAAACCTTCTGACACCCAAAATTGCATTCAGATTCACATGAACACTTTTCTTAAATACCATTTAGGATTTGGATCTCCGAAGAGCAGACTTTCTAATCTAAGACTAATCATAATGGATCTATAAGAGCACTGATTCTTGACATCAAACAAAACCACTAACTGTGGCATTCTTGTCATCTGTGGCTTTGCCAATTCTTGATCTGAAGGTTTGATATGTAGAGGCAATTAACAATAAAAAAATTTAAAATGCAATGAAAAACAACCAATGCCAAAACAAACAAGTTTATACTAAAACAATCCCAAGGGTTCTACTGCCCTTTGTAAAGCCCCGTGGGCTTCGTAAACTGTCTACATACCATTGAAAAATGAATCCACAAACTTTTTTTAAAAAAATGAAGCAAGCTGCTGGCTATTTAGTGTGTCATTGTGAATCAGGAAGAGGGTCATCAAAGATACTTGAGACTTTAATTCGGTCCTCTCTATAGATGGAAAATTTCAATCAAGCTTAATTGTTATGTGCACCATATTTAAATGTCTGGTTCTCTTAAAGTGAAAAAGGATATCTGCATAGAGAGCCAAATGAGTAAAGATGTGAAACATTGTTCAGCTGTAAAAATTTGATTAGTTGTCTAAATATCTCTGTGCATTTAGTCTGTTACAGCTTTTATGATCATTTTTATAGTGTAGTTTTAAGAATTTAGAGTAGTTAGAAGTCTCTGTGGTCACAGATTTAACATGTAAGCTCTGTCTGCAGTGTGATCATTTCTGTTATTAGTTGAAAAATTGGAAAGAGGAAAAAAACTAAATTGCTGGGTAAGATGGAAAAATATTCAATTTTGTCTGATGCTGTTGACTTTTAAGCTGATGGAGTTGACAAGTTCTCACAAAACCTCTTTATATAGTGATATAACATTCTCTGTATATGGGGAATTATTCATGTTGTTTCATGATTTTATTTCTATATATATATACTGTATGGCCTGACTTACATGCCTAATATACATAACGTGCAAACACACTCACACACACACACACACACACACACACACACACACACACACACACACACACACACACACACACACACACACACACACACACACACACACACACACACACACACACACACACACACACACACACACACACACACACACCATGACTATATTTATAGGAAATTCATTGATATAATGCAATCACTAGCCCTTTATTGTAACCATCATAACATCATAACATGTCTAACCATTGTCCCGACCTAAAAAACAGCCCTATAAAGACACAATGAATTTTTTAATGGAATAATGCCGTTTTTATTATTGCACATAATTTTTTGAGTGACAACCTGTCACTCACATGACATCACAGCAATAGCAAGCCCTGATGTAATAAAGAGCGAACATGTCTGACGCCTGTTGCCCACTGCTTAAATCATGCAGGTCAGACACAAATAAAATGTATGTATTCGATGTGGTTTAAAGACAGATCCTTTGGATTCACGTTGAGAACATTTATGTTGCTGCTACAGGGTGGCACATAATAATGCTTACCATTACACTGAACAAGTGAGCTAGTGAGCATACTGGAGAACCAGAAAGAGACATACTATACTGCTAAAAGGAGAAAAGCAAATCACTGGAAGGATTGTTGAATTAAATGAAATATAAGGTAAAAATGTACTTAATTAATTTGTTATCTTGTCAATCAGTTGTTTGAACAAATATTTGCTAGTATTTAAATCTGTTGCAACCTCAGTTGAACCTTTGTCAACACCGTCAATATTGGTCAACAGTAATATTTTTGTTCATTTTAAAAAAGAAATACATTTATTCTTTCCTCAATATTGTGTTAAAACTATATGATGTTATGTCTTATTTACCTAAGAACATTGGTTATACAATATTTGCTTAATATCAAAAAGGTTGAGAATTGAGGATGTTTTCATAATAGTGAGTAACCTACATTAATGCATTAATTGATGCATATCATTTTGTAATATGCACAAGACAAGTCTAAACCTTTCGAATCAGAATAGATTTGTGAATACATTTGCATTGGTACCTGCTGGTGGTGTCACTGAGATCTGCAGTACTATAGTAGAATGGATCAGGTAACAGGACTCCTGGAGCTGTGAGGGACAACAGAGACAACAGGTGTAAACAAGTGACTTAATGACTTGATTTGTGGCCAAGAAATAGTAGCCAATAGGGAAGAGATGTCACAGCAATTGATATTCAACTATATTTGGTTTCCACTTGTATGCCCCTTCATGGTGTTTGATCCCAGCAGAGTGACGGATGGATCTCCAGGCCCCATATGTCAGCAGTCCTATTGGGCTCTTTGTGTCAGCCTACAGCAATGTGAGCACCATACACAAGGGAAACCCGAGAGTTAGCTCAGCATAAAGGTGCAACGGCACTATTGGTACCTGTAGTCTTGACACCCTACTGAGGGTTACAAATACAATCCAAATATTTTCACATCACCAGCCGATACTATTTATTCTAATATATATATATATATATATATATATATATATATATATATATATATATATATATATATATATATATATATATATTAGAATATATATATACATATATATTAGAATAGATATATATATATATATATATTAGAATATATATATATATATATATACAGGTCCTTCTCAAAAAATTAGCATATTGTGATAAAGTTCATTATTTTCCATAATGTAATGATACAAATTAAACTTTCATATATTTTAGATTCATTGCACACCAACTGAAATATTTCAGGTATTTTATTGTTTTAATACTGATGATTTTGGCACACAGCTCATGAAAACCCAAAATTCCTGTCTCAAAAAATTAGCATATCATGAAAAGAGTCTCTAAACGAGCTATTAACCTAATCATCTGAATCAACTAATTAACTCTAAACACCTGCAAAAGATTCCTGAGGCTTTTAAAAACTCCCAGCCTGTTTCATTACTCAAAACCGCAATCATGGGTAAGACCTGACTGCTGTCCAGAAGGCCATCATTGACACCCTCAAGCAAGAGGGTAAGACACAGAAAGAAATTTCTGAACAAATAGGCTGTTCCCAGAGTGCTGTATCAAGGCACCTCACTGGGAAGTCTGTGGGAAGGAAAAAGTGTGGCAAAAAACGCTGCACAACGAGAAGAGGAGACCGGACCCTGAGGAAGATTGTGGAGAAGGACCGATTTCAGACCTTGGGGGACCTGCGGAAGCAGTGGACTGAGTCAGGAGTAGAAACATCCAGAGCCACCGTGCACAGGCGTGTGCAGGAAATGGGCTACAGGTGCCGCATTCCCCAGGTCAAGCCACTTTTGAACCAGAAACAGCGGCAGAAGCGCCTGACCTGGGCTACAGAGAAGCAGCACTGGACTGTTGCTCAGTTTTGCATGTCATTCGGAAATCAAGGTGCCAGAGTCTGGAGGAAGACTGGGGAGAAGGAAATGCCAAAATGCCTGAAGTCCAGTGTCAAGTACCCACAGTCAGTGGGTACTTCATGCTTCCATCTGCTGACAAGCTTTATGGAGATGATTTCATTTTTCAGCACGACCTGGCACCTGCTCACAGTGCCAAAACCACTGGTAAATGGTTTACTGACCATGGTATTACTGTGCTCAATTGGCCTGCCAACTCTCCTGACCTGAACCCCATAGAGAATCTGTGGGATATTGAGAAGAGAAAGTTGAGAGACGCAAGACCCAACACTCTGGATGAGCTTAAGGCCGCTATCGAAGCATCCTGGGCCTCCATAACACCTCAGCAGTGCCACAGGCTGATTGCCTCCATGCCACGCCGCATTGAAGCAGTCATTTCTGCAAAAGGATTCCCGACCAAGTATTGACTATTGAGTGCATAACTGAACATAATTATTTGAAGGATGACTTTTTTTTTTGTATTAAAAACACTTCTTTTATTGGTCGGATGAAATATGCTAATTTTTTGAGACAGGAATTTTGGGTTTTCATGAGCTGTATGCCAAAATCATCAGTATTAAAACAATAAAAGACATGAAATATTTCAGTTGGTGTGCAATGAATCTAAAAAATATGAAAGTTTAATTTTTATCATTACATTATGGAATATAATGAACTTTATCACAATATGCTAATTTTTTTAGAAGGACCTGTATATATATATATATATATATTAGAAAATAACACTATTAAAAAGCTTTTTACATTTTTAAAAAGTTAAAAAGCAGCTAGCTGAAAGACAGACAGACAGACAGATAGGTAGATAGATAGCTTTCAAAAACAACATACCATTATTATATAGAGCAACATTTTTGGCTAGATATCACATGTGATAAATACTTTCCAAAAACAAAAAAAATTCAAAACAAAAAATAAATAAATAAAGAGGGGTTGCTTGAGTTTTCAAGCTTCACACTTCTGATTCATTCATTTAACAGGCTCTAATGCATCTTTCATAAGCCAGGCGCTGTACATCAGGAGCACAAAGATAATTGTAGAGGTGAGCGTTTAATCTCACGTTTTTCCCCCTGAAAAGATTAAAAAGAGCGAGACTTTTATCTCCTTAGGAGACGGTGGTATCAGCGGTGTCATCCGCTGAGAAGATGAATGACTCCAGCTGAGGTAATTTGATGGTCAGGAGCCACAAGTAATTTTTCATTCAGAATGAACTTTCTCATGTGGTGCCTTTTCATCTCGAGTTTACAAAGCAAAAAACAGCCCTTTCACACAATTATTTTTCTTCAACACCCTGCTGAATGGAATTTTAATGCTGGTCTTAGGTGGTTTATACTGGTCTGGATACTCCTATTTAATTCAAATGTATTTTAAGCCCTATTCGGACGGGATTAGTTTTACAAGGGAAGATGGAGTAATGTAATTTTACCACAGGACATCTGTAATAATAATGGCCAATTCACACGGGATAAGATATCGCAGTCAAACCAGTAGAAGTGGGAGGGGTAACTCAATTTGCGCACCGCCGTCTCCCTCATGTCGTCATGTGCGTATGACGTTGCTTCCTGATATCATGTGTGCAGACCTGTATATATAAAACAGTTAGTTCTGGTCGAACAATGTATTAATTAAATTCAGATTGGATAATGTTGGTAATAGACACTTACCTAACGCTAAAAGAAGTTTTGTGCCTCTAACAAGTGCTTTTGACCTTCTTTTTGAATGCTATGTGGAAAACACTTGAGTTTTGCCACAGACTCGTCCCAACGCCTCGAATGCAACTGAATGCTTTTTCAAGTGCCTCCATACTTGAAAAACCGCGGAAAGGTAATTTTTACAGACCTTTTTACAGAAGGTAAAAGTCGCCATAATCTTTACTGACATTGTCCGTAATGATTACTGAGATAGCACATTCGGATGGGACTAAAATTCTGAGTCTGATAATTACTTTACCCCACCTCTCCATGTTAAACTAATCCCGTCCGAATAGGACTTTAATCAAATTTATTCCATAGCGTAATAAAAAAACTCTTTTGTAATGCTAGTGGCACACTGTAAACGTTAAAGTGTTTTAAATATTTAAATTCTTCCGTGAAACCTTGAAGGTAGGTATCATTTGTATGGTGTGTGTGTGTATATATATATATATATATATATATATATATTGCATGGTGTTTACCATTATAAACCAACTTTAAAATATTAATATGACAGCTAGCATGTGTTATGAGCACATCTCTTGCTCTCAGGTTTTTGGGTCTCCATCTTCCAGTAGGCTACATATATATGTATAATGAAGAAAAGCCTTGAAGTGGTTAGTCCTCCACACCGAGGAAAAGGGAGAGAGAGAGAGAGAGAGAGAGAGAGAGAGAGAGAGAGAGAGAGAGAGAGAGAGAGAGAGAGAGAGAGAGAGAGAGAGAAACAACTATCATAAACAAAGCCAGAAAAACCTCCATCCCCCTCTCTGATCTCCAAGATCCTCCTCTTTCTGCTCCTCTTATCAGTGGGCTCACCACCCGCCATCTCCCTGCCTTAAAATGCGCTGCTGGCCCTTTAAATCCTCTCCATTATAATTCCTGGAGCGAGCAGCTGGTCATAAAAAAGAACGAGAAAGAAAGGGAAAAGCACATAGTCTCTTCAAAACACAAACCCAGACACATAGACATGCTTGTGCTCTCACCTATTCTCACTGATATCTGAGGAGGGGAGGGGGACACTGTGGAGGATTTTCCAGCCAACAGAAGTGAGCAGAGAGGAAGCCAGAAGAAGTTTCCTCACAGACAGGCTTGGATCACTCTGCAAGACAATGCATTCTTGTCGAGTTTTACCTGCTCCTCTTTGGATTTGGTAATTCTGTAGAGTGTAAGTTCTTCAAACGGACTGAGAGAGAGAGACAGAGACTGAGCAAGAGAATGCTCCCTCAGGTCATAAGGATTTTATACGTCTTGTCTTTTTTCTTTTTCCAAGGGGGCTTTATCAGGTAAGACAAGCAGTTGTTTTTAATAGCATGTATGTATGTATTGGTTGTGTTGTGTTGTGTGGTCTGTTCATTGTAGGAAATGTCAGTAACATTTTAGTTTAGGATCCAATTATTGTGTGTTGTATTGTTGTTTGTTATATGTATAGTTCTATAACTGGGCTGCCTATCTTGGCCAGGATACTCCTGTAAAAGAGATTTTAATCTCAGTGAGGTTCTCTCCTGGTTAAATAATGGCTAAAAAAAATTCTAACTATTAACTAGTTGCTTATTATGCATATTACTAGGATATTGGCTGTTTATTAGTACTTATAGAGCACATATTAATGCTTTATTCTGCAAACTTAACAAATTACCTTACTAACTATTAATAAGCAGTAATTAGAAGTTGAATTAGACAAAAGTCGTAGTTATTAGTTTGTTAGAATTGGACCCTAATCTAAAGTGTTACTGAAATGTCACATTTAAATCCCTTTTGTGAATTCCATTTTTTTCTTGAGAGTAATAGTTCAAAGTAATAGGTAACATACAATATTATATTAATTATAATAATATAATACTAAATGAGGGCTTTGTTAGGTTTATTTTTATAATTTCAGAATCATGGCTGGTTTGATTTAAACTTTCTCAACACAGATAACATTCAGTCAACGGAAATGTGATTAATTTAAACTCAAACTGACAGAGAACGCATTGTGCTCCTCTCCTGCCCATTTAAGCAAATTTCCAAATTCCATGCAAAAAAAAGAGCTGAAAGGTGCTGAAATAAGATCCTTGTAGAATAACATATATTACATTTCTTTTGTCTTTTCCTTATAAAATTAAAGGTGAAAAATATCAAATTAAAGGGAGAAAGTTTGAACCATTTTGTCAGGCAGAAAAAAAAGAATATTTTATGATATTTTTGATAGCCTGGAGTGCCTGAACAATATCCAACAACAGAAAAATCATTAGCTCACAGTAAGGGTTGTGTCTCTATATTTTATGAACACACGAAGAAAGCAAGACTTTGAAGAATATGAAAGGATATATAGAGAATCTCAATGCTATTTAAATCTTATGATGGCTCTTTTAAATAAAGAAGTAAAACATTTAAAAATATAAAGAAGGAACACTGAGCAACTTTTAAAAAAAAGAAGCAAAATGAGATTTTCTACCCCTCTCTGAATGAAAAAAGTGAAAAGTTTTGCAGCGAGTGCACTCCCTGTTTCATGCCCCATTGCATCCAGGTGTGAACAGGCTGGAGCTAAATTTGCATAATCCCAAAGCCTGGGTCTGGCGACGAGCATCCGCTCTGAGAGAGAAAGACAGACACTGACGGGATGAAGATGCGATTGAGTGAAGGCATTCTAGGTTGAGATTACAGGAAAAGTGCTGGGAGTCATAATGATGTAACAAAAGGTACAACTCTAGTGAAGGTATGAGACAGAGTGCATGAGACAGCCAAGGACAGGGTGACTGGCAGAGGAACATGTTGTAGATGTTGCAGTATGCCACATGTTACATGCACACATGAGCACAGAAAGGCTTCGTGTCTCTGAAGGGCCGGTGGTGTGACTTGCGGGTGGGAGATGACATCCCTTAGCGATCGCACTCACTAGCTCAGTGTCAACCTGCAGACACTGTGTGGGCGATTCAGAACATGGAGGCAGAGATGAGCGGTGTTTGAGCAGAGCTGGCGGACTCTGAGGTGAGGGGGCGACAATGGCTATGAAAGGAGCCATGCAGAGACCTGGGTAGAAACCCAAGAGGTGGTTGATTAGCAGGTAGACAGGTCATGAGCATAGAGCAACAGGACCGCAGACATCGCCAGGAACTTACGAAATGTACTGTGAAGAAGAGTGACTCAGAACAGCCTCAGCATGTCTGTGCAGTCTACAGGTCAGCCGTGTGGTTATTGGGTGAAGATGAATATTTGAAAGTCCCTATTTGTTTTCACAGAAAACTTACAGCTTTATAATGAACGTTTTGAGCTGAGAATAACCTCAGGGAAAACATAGGAAAAACATTACCTTGAGAAAGAGAGACTAACATAGTTCGAAAGAGCAGCTGGTGCGTGAAATAAAGACATCTGTCAAGACAGAAACACTGGGATTTGCAAGAAAATATAAAATGCTGAAATGGAATACAAAGGGATTTGTGCAGCTCAAACTTTGTCTCTTATTAATAATAAAGCAGTACACCGATTTCAGTTTTCCACTCAGGGCTATGCAACATTTTTAAGCAAGAGCACACCATTCCCACCAATCAGCATGGAGAGAGTGCCAAATTTGACCCCAAAGTAACACCAGCACATCTCTCAGCAGTAATAGAAATGCAGAGGTCATGGGCCACTGAGCAAAACACTAGTTAGATTAATTCCACGAATCTCATTCTGATTGGCTGTCTGAATCGGAAATATTTGTGAATAATGACACTCGTCCAGGGCAACACTATCTAAAGAGCTAAATATTAAATAATGATAAATATTAATATACATATTAGCACAGTCTAAATATTTTTAAATAATAAATATTTTAAACTCTAATCAATATTCCACACACACAGACACACATGCACACACATTCACCAATGTCGCATTTATTTGATCAAAAATACAGTAAAAACAGTTATATTGTGAAATATAATTTTAATTTAAAAAATTTGATATTTTAAAATGTAATCTAGTCGTGTGATGTAAAAGCTTAATTTTCAGAGGTATTATTCCGATCATGGTGTCGCATGGTCCTTCACTGAAAAAACAAATCAATAATTAATTTATATATGTGCCTTGTATTTCCAATTGGATACTGCATATACAAAAAAAGTATTTTGCTTAAAACTCAATTATATTAAAGACCTTTTCTTTAATAAATAATCATATTCTACAACAAACTTGACTAATGGCTAATGTTGTTAATTTTAACCACTTTTTAGGTGATTTTTAAAATCTGCTAATCAGGATTCAACAAGCAACTCAACACATTGTTATTCACCCGTTTCGCTCACAACAAACCAGTGCTTGCGCCTCTCCCACAAATATTTGTCTGTCTACCTCAGCAGCTCTACTGTGAAAACAAAGAGAGCATACAACAGTATGCAGAGCGGCAGATGGGTGGGGCAGATGTAACCCAGGGTTCACAACCAAACTGGGGGACAGCAGCACGAGTGGTTCAGTGATGTGAGCATGAGCATACAGCCGAGAGTTGACAGACTGCTGTGCAGTAGTGTGAATGATTGTTCCTGGTCAATTTCACCCACCATCAAGGTGTGAGAAAAGTGAATGCCCTTTGCTTTTTACACAATGAAAGGAGTACTGATTGTGGGGCACCTAAAAAAAAAGAGAGGTCTAAAAGGATAAGAGATCTTGTTAGGAGATCAGCTGTTAGTGAGAAGCCAGTGAATTTATTCCCAAACATAAACTATTCTCTTACGTTTTTGGTACTTAACTCTTAACCTGGCAAAAATGATTTTGAGCTTGAGTGCATAGCCAGTGGGCTATGGTGAAATGAATTTATTTCCACTGCCAGCTACCATACAGCACGGCTGCAAAAGAAGCACAACATGAAGTGTAACTAATGTGGTTGGGCCACAGTGCCTCATTTAAATGAAGGGCCTGTGGGATTCTCTTCGTGCTCGTGGTTTGACAGATTGAAGCCCAGTTGGAAAAGCCCTACTGGAGGTTGCTACAGTGAGCTATTACTTTCAGCGCAATTAAAACCACATAGATGAGTCTTTGTGTAGTTACAAATTCAGGGACAGCAAAACAGGTTTGAGTCCAAGTAGACAGAATGACAGATAGATTGATATAGAACTCTATACTCCATATACATTTATAAACATATACATTATTGCAGAATGTAATGAAAGGCAACTCATTTCATAGGAAGCTGCCTTCCAAGGCAGCATCAATACCACCATGGAACCTGACACGTAACCGACATGGAACATTCTACATAAGACTTTGCACTGCCCAAAAAACATTGTGTTTTGGTGTAGTTTGGTGTTATCGTCTTACTAAGCTAACAATACTTTCATAAGCATATAAAAATGCATATCACAAAAGAATTATAAATTATGATCTATTTTTAATTGTACCAAACTATTTTATAGCTGTTTTATGACTAAAGTTTTTGGTATTGAGTGTTTTCCACAGGATTTTGTGAGACTATGCTGGGTGGACCTTGGACACTCTAGGCCAGGGATGTCCAAACTCAGTCCTGGAGGGCCACTGTCCTGCAGAGTTTAGCTCCAACTTGCCTCAGCACACCTGCCAGGACATTTCTAGTATACTTAGCAAGAGCTTTATTAGCTGGTTTAGGTGTGTTTAATTGGGGTTGAAGTGAAATTTTGCAGGACAGTGGCCCTCTAGGAGCAGGATTGGACATCCCTGTTCTAGGGGGATCCAGGGGCATGGTCCCCCATAAGAAAATGTTGTACATTATACAATTAGGCACAATTAAGATGTTGCCCTAAAATGTTGCCTCTCTAGTGAGCTCACTAGGTTTTGGAACAGGGCATTTGTTTTGCTGCTGTGCATTATGGTCACTTTGTCAAATCCAATGATGGTACAACAAAGTTGTTTGGCTGAAGATCTCTTAACAGCTGGGCAACTTTGACTCATTTAATCCTGGGGGAAGATTTTTCAAAAAGATAATAGGAAGCAAACAGAGGTCTTGGCAGGAGGTGCTGTTTCTAATGGAAAAATAATAAAATTGCATTGCCATTGAGAACGAAAGAGCGCAGTACCTGCAGATGAGGAAAATGAAGCATGCTAACAGCACATCCCCAGACTGTGCTACATGACACAAGGTCATTTACTTTAAGGATGGATAGTAAACACAAGAAACAACACCCACCAGGACACATCAGTCTCTTTGTCCCTCTCTCTTTATCTTTTGCTCCACTTTCCTGTTTACTAGCCCATGTCATGCATGGCTGGTGAAGCGGTTTTGGAAGGTGGGTGAGGGGAGATGGAAGCTGAAGTGAGGATTACAACTGTGTTCGTCAGATAACACAATGTCAGAGAGCGAGGCGGCACTTTTTTCAGCATTAAATGAGAACACAAGCACACTAGACCCATGTAATTCCTCTGAACGCTGAATAAATTATTATCCTCTGTGAGGGCACCCCTTTACTCTGGCCCACTATTGTAGGAACAAATTAAATTCAATAGTGCTAATCACAGCTTTTCAGTAAATGCCTGACTATCGCTCTGACCTCCAGACAAGCTCAGAAACTGGGCCGTGCCAATCCAGTGTTTGGTTTATTGATATTTCTGGTGTCATGGTAGTTACGAGAGCGCCGATGCTAGCAGCTGGAGATTTGCTCCGCCGGTCAGTTGCCATGACAATTGTGGTTTATTGATCTATTTAGCTTATGGCCTTATCCATTAACCCTGCATGACAGCTGATTTTTTCCAAATGGACAAACGGAAGCAGCAGAAGTTTCTCAAGAGCAAAGCATCAGTGGTCAAGGTGGATGCGAATGACCTAAGGTCAGGCCACAGGTATCTGAAATACGTTCATAATCATTAGCCTGACTGATGGACTGTCTTGACAAGAGAAGTACAACAGGTCACGAGGGATGGAGCCACTCAGTCTAAGTTGAGTGAATTTACTGTAAAATACTATTGCTATATTCAAGACAAAGAGAGATACAGCCATTATAGAGAACATTATGCCAGTGCTTGTGACTGTACCACATCCGTCCAATAAACTCTTCAATGCTCCTGGTGCAAGTATAGGTCAATGTATAATATAGGTCAATTCTGATATCAATCCAATTTCTCTATTTCCTCATGCCAATGGAAAATACGCTCACCTAAAGGATTATTAGGAACACCTGTTCAATTTCTCATTAATGCAATTATGTAATCGACCAATCACATGGATGTTGCTTCAATGCATTTAGGGGTGTGGTCCTGGTCAAGACAATCTCCTGAACTCCAAACTGAATGTCAGAATGGGAAAGAAAGGTAATTTAAGCAATTTTGAGCGTGGCATGGTTGTTGGTGCCAGACCGGCCGGTCTGAGTGTTTCACAATCTGCTCAGTTACTGGGATTTTCACGCACAGCCATTTCTAGGGTTTACAAAGAATGGTGTGAAAAGGGAAAAACATCCAGTATGCGGCAGTCATGTGGGCGAAAATACCTTGTTGATGCTAGAAGTCAGAGGAGAATGGGCCAACTGATTCAAGCTGATTGAAGAGCAACTTTGACTGAAATAACCACTCGTCACAACCAGGGTATGCAGCAAAGCATTTGTGAAGCCACAACACCCTTGTCCTTGAGGCGGATGGGCTACAACAGCAGAAGACCCCACCGGGTACCACTCATCTTCACTACAAATAGGAAAAAGAGGCTATAATTTGCAAGAGCTCACCAAAATTGGACAGTTGAAGACTGGAAAAATGTTGCCTGGTCTGATGAGTCTCGATTTCTGTTGAGACATTCAGATGGTAGAGTCAGAATTTGGCCTAAACAGAATGAGAACATGGATCCATCGTGCCTTGTTACCACTGTGCAGGCTGGTGGTGGTGGTGTAATGGTGTGGGGAATGTTTTCTTGGCACACTTTAGGCCCCTTAGTGCCAATTGGGCATCGTTTAAATGCCACGGCCTACCTGAGCATTGTTTCTGACCATGTCCATCCCTTTATGGCCACCATGTACCCATCCTCTGATGGCTACTTCCAGCAGGATAATACACCATGTCACAAAGCTTGAATCATTTCAAATTGGTTTCTTCAACATGACAATGAGTTCACTGTACTAAAATGGCCCCCACAGTCACCAGATCTCAACCCAATAGAGCATCTTTGGGATGTGGTGGAACTGGAGCTTTATGCCCTGGATGTGTATCCCACAAATCTCCATCAACTGCAAGATGCTATCCTATCAATATGGGCCAACACTTCTAAAGAATGCTTTCAGCACCTTTGTTGAATCAATGCCACGTAGAATTAAGGCAGTTCTGAAGGCGAAAGGGGGTCAAACACGGTATTAGTATGGTGTTCCTAATAATCCTCTAGGTGAGTGTAGACTATTTTTGTTTCTCTAGATTTAATATTTTAATTAGGGAATGGAATGCAAATCATAAGCTTGCCAACCCATGCCATTATGAACAGGGTGACTGGTGTGGCGTAGGCAGAAATTGTATTTTGGGTGGGCCAGTGAAAAAGTGAGTGGCCCTATAGTTTTTCCTAGGAAAAAAAATGACTTCGACAGTAGAAAAAAAGAATAGACAAATTGCAAAAACAGTTACACCTTTATTTTGAAATATTCAGCAAAGGCAATAATAAAACACTGTTCAACCAACAGAGCTCAATATAGGGTGGACAAACCAGCATAGACAATAACCTTTCTATTTTATTCAGGCTAGTCAGCAGTGCAAAGACAGATCACCTGAAAATAAAGTAGGCTAAAAGTAAAAGAAATTCAAATAATGAAAACTCTCAGCAGAGCACGGTTTGAAAATTAACAACACACTGTGCAGGGAAATACCTTCAAATTGGGTTGTGAAGGTAGTTCATCAATTGCAGTTAGATCGGCGGGTAAACCCGCGTCAGGCTAACCGGGAGGGAGCAATAGCACTGCCACCAGTGAGCAAGCGGCAGCCGCCACCAGCGCCTAACTAGCCTTCTTTTGGGTTAATGAGTCTGAAGAACTGGGCTGGGTGGACTTGGTAGATGAAGGCAGTGGCGTGTCTTCCTCAACTCTTGCTTTTTTTCAAATAACACATTAAAGAAACTTGTTTAGCCATTATTGTGGCGATGTTAATAAATTGGCAAAAAAGCCGCTGGCGCCACCCACAGTCTTCCTGTCGGAACCCCTAGCAACAAATTATGTTCCGGAGGGAGGCTTTCTACATTACAACTTGCTTCAACAGTTCCATTTTATTCGGAAAACAAATTAAACACACACACCAGTCCATCACACCACCACCACAACAATAAATCAGGTTTATATTAATATATTTTCTTAAATACATTTGAATAATAAAAATAAACTAAAAATGTATTTTGATCAAACTTGCCTGGGCGGGCCAGTGAGTAATGTGGGTGAGCCAGTGTCGCCCGGCCCATTACTGGCTATGCGCCTGTTTCTCGGGTTGATTTCTACTATACAAAAGCAATGATATTTTCACCATCATTGGCCAGAAAAAACAAGTACAGTTTACAGAACACATGCTGACCCGTCTAGTAGCGTAAGTGGTCACAATGTAACTTGTCAATATTCTGTTATATGCTTTTTAGCAGAATTTTATCAGTAATGAAATACAAAACAATTCATAAAACAGAAAAAAGGTCAAATCATTATTTTTGACCACCAGAAATTGTAATTAATAAACCGTATACTTTTTATAGCATTTTAAACAGCTGTGAGAGCGTAATAAATAAATAGAAAATAAATAGATATGTCTCAACCAGATATTTAGGAAAAATTCACTTTTGTAAAACACAGTTTTACTTTACTTGTTTAACAAACAGCAATAGTAAAAACATATATTGCAAGATAAAATTAATGATAATTAATTTAAAAATAATTATATACATTTTTAAAAATAATAATTTTTAAAGAGACTTATGAACTAATATAGGTGCTTGAAACCAATATACAAAACATTGCTAAAGGATTTGTGTAATTGGACTTTTAACTCAAAACCTTTTGACAACTTTCTTACAACCAGCCCCCGTCTCTCCAATTTAAATGAACATATTAACCAGCAAAGACAACAGACACACTAAAATACTTAAGAGATATATGTTGTATATAACCGGCATACATTCCCTTCTGTTTGTCAAACAGCCGAAGCCAAAAAGGTTGAATTAGACATGCATGACCATGCTGACTTGCTCTTTATCTCTGTCTGCACAACCAGCAGCAAGCCCATGCCCCATCTATTACTTAAGAACTCCACTATCAGCTCATCTAGTCTTCCCACATCGCTTCCCCATTTTCCCTTTCTTCTCTGTCTTTATTTTCACCCTCACCTTGATGTCCAAAAAGAAGGTTTCAGGCCACCAATCTTGCTGGCCCAAGCCAGACTACATCAGACATTGTTTGCTCTGACTAATGGCACCAGTGCAAAATTCCTGGAGGGCAGAGAGAATATGTGTATCTGTTCAATGGAAAATTTCTGCCTGTGTCACTGTTGTGTTGTCAGTGTACCTTCTAGATCGGTGACTACATTCCCTGCTTGAACACAGCATGCAAGAACACAGAACTATTAGCAGTTAAATCAGTGCAAAGCCATTTTAATCATGTAGCATGGTGGCTTCATCTGAAAAACTGTTTCTCAAACACCCTTGTAAGGATTTTACATTCCAAACGTTTTATGGCACTTTCACACAAGAGCTTTTGGAAGCTGGCATATTCTCATCAACAGCTGTCACTTGGTTATAGACATTAACAGCTACCCTGAGTGCTCTTGATAATGTACCATGGTTTAGTCATGTAAAAAGACACCAGTAATCACCAGTTTAGAATCAAACTCAGGTTTGCACGTGAAGTGTGAAAACAGCCTTATTTTACCCACATACTGTTTATTAGATTTCACAGGATAAGGAATGGAACAATCCCAGAAATCTAAAGAAAACTCATCGAGGTAAATGCACAAATAGTGAGAAGGAATGGAAAATGTACACTATATTTTTCTGTTGTTTAGTAGGAAGCAGTGCTGTCCTGCACATAGTCACTTAGACTTACAGTATAGGCTCTGTTTACACCTAGAATTAAGATGCGTTTTGGTCAATCAGATCACAAGTGTATGGCGCTAAATACAGGTGCACGAGGTCTAAAACATTTTAAGCTTGTCCACTTTCGACCATCTTCAGTGGTAGTCGAAAATGCATTTGACAGGATTGCTTTTGTAGTGTAGATGCTCAACGAATGAGCATACTGTCCGCCTACTGACTTAATGGGTAAACACTATGGGAAGCGCACTAGCCAGATATGATTTAAACTTTGCTGGCTGATGACTCAAGTTTGTTTTGAAGACGAAAAACTTACCAAACTCAATGTTCTCTTACCATTCCTGATTTCTAACACACACTCACCTAATTTAGCGCGTGTAGTGAAACTCAGCGTGGGTGTAGGAAGAAGACAGGGTCGGCGGAATTGGGACTCACACTTTATTTATAAACAAAGAAATAAAAGAATCAAAAAGGGGCGCTCGTGCGCATTCACCGTAGTGAAACACTACAACACAATAAATGAGACACTCTGCCCGCTGTACCAGCTCACGCTGTGTGTCTCCAGTTCTCACAGTTCAGTCAGATGACCACTCTTTCCACTTTAGAAAAACTCAGTCCATTTGATCGGCAACTCTTTCCTCTTGAGTAAACTCAGTCCGATCTGCTGCGTGTGCTGCGGGTCGCGTGCGAGTCCCAAGCCTCTCTGTTCCCGCTCACTCATTCTTGGCAGCTTAAATGCGGTCTCCACGCCAATCACTGCAATCAGACACAGGTGTTCATCATCTGCACTTGACCTACTTACTCACCGCACAGCTCGCTGACTCGTCTCTCTCTACAGACTTCGCGAGACCACGCCCCCCTCGCCACAGCGTGGTCTTGCGGCTATCAGAGCAGAGCTGTTTCCGTATGTTTTAATGACCTCAGTCGTGTTCATATCTAATTTGCATGAACTTATTTCGTTCATTAGATCGAAAGATCTGTAAAAAGCCCATCCGTTTGCCCGTCCATTGACCTACCCCTCGAAGAAATTAGGACAGAAAATGTTGAAAGTAGGGCTGGAATGACACGTCGACGTAAGCGACGTCGATTGTGCAAATTAGTGGATTTGCGTTGAATGAGTCGATTCGTCTCGCTATGTTCCCCAATGATGGAGGCTACGGGCATGCTGAAAATCAGCCGTTATTACAAAAATATCAAGCCCGATCTAAAGTGTGATTTTTTTTTTTAAACAGAGATCGAATAAAATGTGCTTTACACACTCTGTAAAACCAAAATGGAAAACGATGAAACGGCAGCGTAAGTATGCGGACTAGTACAGTGAAGTTTTACCCAGCACTAGAATAGTTTGTCAGTCTCATATTATTAGGGACTTTAAGCAACAGCTGCTGATGGAACGGCAACGCAGCCGGAAGTAAACGGTTAACTGCCGTAGTTAAAGAACGCAAAAATCACTAAGCAACAGTGAAGAGTACGGCGTAGGGGATAATTTGATAATTTGACAAAATACAAATAAAGAAAGTGATTTTAAAAAGCAGGAAAGGTTTGCTTTGGGCATTTAATGACATACATAAACAATTACACATACCATAAACATTACATTAACTTTCTTAATGTTACAGTAGTGGTTACAATAGAACGTCGTGAAGTAGCAGTTAAAGTCGCCATGCGCAATAGAACGCCAGAATGCCGTTGCCGTTCCACCAGAGGCTGTTGCTTAAAGTCCCTATTTTGAGCCTAATACGGCTGCGTTCATAGGCCTACAGCATTCTGTTTTTAAGGCGTGCGGCTCAAACGTATTCTCTGCAACCGGTTACAAAGCATAACGCTGTTGTTGGTTATTTAAAATATGTAATGGATGAACTCACACATCGATTGGACTCATTTATTTAATTACGCACTGTCGATCGTGGTAAAACTTCACGGTTTTATGGACACAGCCACAATGACACTGTCGCAATGGTTACCTCTATGGTTAGGTAGAATGCGGTTGTGACTTAAACTATTTGATCATACAGCTGAATTAATATAGTCAAGCAGCTACTTTAATCTCCTGAATGAACCAAACATTTCAGGATTCACACTTGTAAGCAGTTGCTGCTTTAAATCCCAAAAAGTGACTTTGAATGCAGCCATTGTAAACACCTTTTCTAGGTCTGCACTGCATAAACCTTATCTTTTGTAATAAATAATAGCATTAGATAAAAGTCCATACATAGATTAGTTACGGTTATACTTTATTGGTAAATTATTGTTTATTATTTATGGGTAAATTAACCAAAGGTTTAATCAGTTATTCAGAAAAAATGTAATCGATTAACCGGGAGAAAAAAAATTATTGTTAGATTAATTGATTAATCGAAAAATAATTGATAGATAAATCAATTGAAAAATGATGGTTTGTTCAAATAGTTGTCCTATTGAAAGTGGGAAAAAAGAGATGGAATAAAACTCCTGGTGTAAACAGCAATGTGTCTCCTTCGTCTACTTGTGATCCGATCGACCAAAACACATCTTAATACCAGGTGTAAACAGGGACATATATGAGCAACTGGGAGTGAGGCCAAACTTAGTCTAGATGCTGGATTCCTTTACTCCCCTAAGCAAAGTATGGACTTTATTCACTAAGTGCTTCTAAGATGCTTGTGTATGACATACCAACCACACTGTGAGTAAGCTTAGAGGGAGGGAGCAACTGTACTCTCTCTGTTTATAGAGATTAATCACAGTTTTTCTTATATGAACCAGCACCATAATGTGCTCATTTGCAATAGCTCAACAGTGCCTGAAAAAAATAGTTTGTCACCCCACCGGTGTTCAGTCTGATGCCTAGCATTGCGAGGTGCATTGGAGAGTGCTTCAATTAAAGTGGTTATTTCAGGTGTGCTTGTGCAGACTATCTAAGCCATGTGTCTCACACCATAAAGGTAAGAGGAACATCTTGACCTCACTACGCTAGCATGAGTGCCAGATACAGCATGCTGGAACTCTAATGGCTCATCCAGACCGTTTGTTATCATTTACCAAAGTACCAGGGTTCAAAATCCCACACAGATGTACTACTCGCACAATATTTGGAGAAAAAAAAAATCAGTGTGCAGCATCCATACTGTGCATAGAATGCAAATTGTTTTTAGACATGGAATATCCAGATTACACACTCCCTTCAGAAAATGATGACCAGCATTTGGATTACACTTTTGATTAGGGTCCAATTCTCAGTATTGACTAAGTATTAACTATGACTTTTCGCTCAAGGTAGGATTAAGAGTGTAGAATATGGCCATGCAGAATAAGGCATTAAAATGTGCTTTATAATTAAGTACTCATAAACAGCCTAGTAAAATGCAAATGTAAAAAAAAAAAAAAAAAAAAAAAAAAACTTCCATCACAATAAGTGTATTGTGATTGTCAAAACATTTGGAAACTAAACAGAATTGTATTATGTTTAGTGACAACACAATGTTTACATGGTACAGTGACTGGTATGCTACTGTTTATTATTGCTTGACATTCAATTATTGTGATTTGATTCAGATCTTGATTGCAATATCGTTTCCTTTCGATAAATATTAGGTAGGCCGACAGTAGATATGTTAATGTGTTATGTTAATTTTTCTAAAAAAGAATATCTCACCTAATTCTGTAAACATACAGAGCCCTGTTAACTGGTATTATTATTAAAGGTTAAAAATAACATCTCAAATGAAATGTGTTTTTTATAATAACAACGTTATAATATTTTAATGATATAGGTAAAAATATAATAAATATGTTATATAGTTATCATATTTAGCAAAATACTCCTCTCTATAGCAATTTTTTAAGTCCAACTAACATGCTATGGTTGGCTTTCCTGAGGTAATGTAAGGTTACCTAACATATTGTTCTCCGGCTGTTGAATGGTTCCACGGTTGAAAAACAGTGATCAATCTAGTTTATACATTTCGGTAAGTTGAACTGTATCTTTCAAATTACCTATTTGTGTTTATTTACTATTAACTGATAGTAAAGAGTAACAGATGATTGGTTCACGTGCCGCTTGAACTGAGATCTGTCAGGGATCTTTCACGTCACATATAAGTGCCAAAACGGTGTTTATTGTTTGAATTTTGTAATTAAATTGACAGAATCTGAGAGCTGAGAATTTGTTTCATATCAATAGTAACCCTCTCTGTCTTGTCTGTTCACTTTGCTTATATGTTTCTCTGCATGAGAAAATGGATGAGTGGCGTGAGAGCGTATAAAAAGTGACAATTGCGTGAGTCTCGCGTGAGAGTTGGCAGCCCTACGGATTCAGTTTGTAAATGTTTTTGGCGGGTGTGCTTATTGCCGCAGTCTTGTTCATTTGCCATGTTGTTTGTGTATCTCTCTCTATGGCAAACGATGAGCCCGTTCGGCACTACGGGAGCGCAGACAGGAGCGTCGACTACACATTTGAGTTAATCAATAAAATCAATTTATCGCCCAGCCCTAACAATTAGCTTTGTTGTCATTTAGTGTAAAATAACAACAAATGACGTTACCCTGCCTGTCATTACTTCTGGCAAGCACCTTTTCTGCATGTTTAGATGAGCTGAAAGAGAAATTATTCCTATCCTTCACAACTATTGATAAAAAAATAAATAAATCTCACTTTGAAACCAAAAAAGGTGTGCAATTACTTTTCAGTAAATGCACAGCTAAAATAGTTCCAAGCAGGTATCGACTGCTTTTCAGTTCCATATCATTTCGCCAAATTATTTCAGTTATTTGAAAGGTCCTTATAGCCTTCAACAGCAAAAGGATTAAAATTACTACTTTTTCTATGTTTTTCCCATGAAATTATGTTTCATTATCTATAGAAAACACTCTCTTCCCCATACAAACACATATACATACAGTAAAAGGCACACACGCACAGAAACGTGTTAGTGCTGCCCACGACTTACGAGTTTCTAGTTAAAATTGGATATGAACCCTCTCAAGTCGTATTTACCGCTGGGAAGCTCAGGGATATTTAGCACTGTCTGAATCGTCTCCTATCCCATAGTGCCATTCACCATAGAAAATAGTAAACAAGTGACCAATTTTAGCCACAGCTTTAGCGTCTATTTATGATGTAGGGGGCGGGACGCTTCAGATTCTATGATTGGACAGATAATAGTAAGGCTAACATAAACTACTAAAAGCAAAAAAAAAATCTATTTTAATTTCATGGGGACTTTTATGTATTAATCAAACATATATATTTATAAATTTGCATTAACCTAATAAATGTGGGGAAAAAGCAATGTTGCTTATTATTACTGAAATTTTGTGTTACCGGTAAAAATACTTAATATTTTTAATTTAAAATATTTAAAATCTCAATATTTTAATATCAAAAACTATATTACGATACAGTATCAAATGTACTGACAATTTAAAAACGATACTGCATATGTTCAAAAAGAAAAAAAAATTAAACAAATGCAGTATGATTTTCAGAGGCCACCGTGAACCACAAGTTCACAAAGAGCTCCTCTCCTGGAATGGCTCCGAAAACTGTACACTCAAGCCATTGTGGTCATCAATTTATTTCATGTGATGCAGAAGCACGCAGTGATGGTGAGGGCAGAACAGCTGGAGGCTCTAAAAGCAGCAAGTGACCGCTCCACGCACTTTTCTGCCCAAACTGGCACCAGACCGACAGTTCTGGCTTCACAGACAGGTGGAATGTTGTGGAACCAATTGAAGGCAGAATGAGTCAGGACCACCTGAGGGAGAGCTAGTGAAAACAGCGAGAAGAGCTGTGAACTACCCAGCACAACTGCAGTACAGCCCCTGAGGCGAGCAGACGGGAGGGCCTCATTACCTGAGCAAGCTTGAGAGTGTAGCAGATAAATGTGTGAGACAACAAGAAGCAGATCTGTGAGTGGATTGATAGTGTATGGAGACTCGTTTAAATCCATGGAAATTATCCAGAACCTGATGAAAACTGACACGTCCATCCATATTCATACAGCACATTCACTTAATGGACCACATTTATCATCCTGGGGTAGCATGCTGGAGGTCCTAATTAGACATTTACTATTACATACGTACATACACGTGAGATGTTTTGGGGTAAGAGCAGGAAATTGCGCGGTCTATCACATAGAAGGGAAGCAGAGTCGCTCAACTTCACTCATTAAACTCTTCCATTTCTTGGTCTTCATTTCTCTGTCACACCTGAATTCCAGCCCAATTTCTCTGAACTCTCATTTCATTAACATAAATGGGCATACAGAGAAAAAACACAGCAGTGCTCATCTGCCAGGAAACTAATCTTTATTCTCTGTGGTGATGTCTTTACCTTGGAGCAGAGAGTTTACATGAAGGTCTCAAAAATTGTATTTCAGACAAAATCTTCATTACAATTTATGACAGATTCTGGATTAGGATTTTTTTTTTTTAAAGAAATTCATCCATCAAATTGATCAATATTGATTGACAATAAAGACTTCTACATTGTTACTGAAGATTTCTATTTCATTTAAATTTCTGTTCTTTCGAAATTTATATTCATAAAAGAATCATGAAAAAAAGGATCACAGTTTCCAAAGTAAATGTTTCTTGAACACCAAATCAGGATATTACAATTATTTCAGAAGGATCATTAATTTCAAAGAATTACACGACAACATTATTTCACACTATTCCTGATTTTACTAGATGGAATAAATGCAGCCTTGGTGGGCATAAGAGACTTCTTTAAAAATATTTTCAAATACAGTATGTTATTTCACTGAGAAGAAAAAGACTTGATTTTCTCGTTTAAGATTGGAAAAAATCCAAGACTTGGATTTAACAACTTAAAATAGTAACAACTTGAGCATACCTAAATTTGGCCTGTCGCGATAATTAAATAACCGTCTGATCGCGATTATTTTATCTAACCGCGATTGTTTCAGACAACTGCGATTATTGCGCTCTTTTATAGGCCTACGGCACAAGGGGGAGTCATGGACCAAAAGAAATAGACAAGCACCAATTAAGTTTTCCTGCAATATATTCAAAGTCATCTAAAGCCATTCAATTGCTTAATGTGAGCGACAGAAGTATATTTACATTGTTAAAAGAAAGTTCATGGAAACTCGTCTTCAGCATTTAGCACGCACCTCGTCCGGTGATGACAGGATGCACGGTAAAATTCTCTCCAATATGATATACTCACGTTATAATGCTTGATTTGTAGATAAAGCCCTGTGGATTTGCATAAAAATGACTTTATTTAGTTGGAGTTTATTGCTGTTTCTAAACGAAAAGGACTATGAATTGGCATCAAACGCACAATAACTGCAATTTAAAACAGTGAAGAACCAAACGATCAATAAACTTTTGGACAGATAGAGACTAGGATATGCGCTCGACATTTCTTCGCTTTGTGTTGTAAACTTTTAAATGAGCACTTGTGCAGCGCTGCGCACTGTCTGTGACATGTTGCTTAAGCACATCATTCTGCACCCGCGATGCGCGATGCGCCGCTCTGTTTTTAAGCGTATTATCATGCTTCATGCGTGTCATATTATCATGGTTTTGCGCACTGAAAGATTGTTAAAAGCCTATCTTGTTCTGTCGTATCAATCTGTTGAAATTACATGTTTTTACATGCTGTAAAAAATGATCTGTGGGGTATTTTGTGCTTAAACTTCACATACACAGTCTGGGGACAACAGAGACTTATTTTACACATTGTAAAAAGGGGCATTATACCAGCCCTAACGAACACTCCAAAAAAGAGAATAGGTCTAAAACACTGAATGGCAGACTGACGATACTGAAATGCCATCAATGGTCTCTGCTGAGAGAGATGTGCCTGTTGGACCCCCTCTTGGGAGAGTGAATCTGATAGGCTTTGCTGCTTATTGCTTTGACAGAGTCGATCACATCACAGAAATACCCATCAGAGCTCTCTGTCAGAGCACTGGTACCATCAGACAAGTAATCAGAGAAGTTGTCTTACAGACTGACAACAGACAATCCACATTGAACCAAAGTCTCTGTAAGGGAATAAGATGAAGGCTGGGAGGACACTAGTGGATATTGAGAAACTTTATTTTACATCTAACTTTTATAATGGTGATGTATCTTATTGGTAATGGAATTCATGTATATATGTTTGTTTGATTGTCTACAAATTAAACTGGAAAGGCAGCCTTGATGAATAAAAAAATCTGTGGTTTTCAAAGAAATCCCTTGCACAACAAAGCCCATTCTATTAATTGATACTTAAGGGGTTTATATAACCAAGCAACACTGTGATGACTTTTTTTCTCTGCACAGTGCATACTGTAACGCCAATTATGTCAAATTGTTTTTGAAAACGTAATTGCTAAAAGATGAAATGTCTTTTCCACTTCACATTTATCATTCAATTAATTCATTCTGTGATCGAAAAGAAAAGGCTACAGCAGACAGGCGGAAATGATTAGATTGGGGGGAAAACTGCTTGCTTACAGTATCAAGTTTCCCTGTAAATTAGTATAAATTTCACAAAAATAGTTTTAGTGTCTTACTTATGGCATACCAGAGCATTAAGCTGATAGAAAGCTACAGCTAAACCACAGTTTAAACAGTGAATCTGGGGGGAACGGTGGCTACAGGCAAAGAGGAAGATCAGATTAAAAATGAGACCATCATGGCATTAAACCCATTTCTCAAGGTTTTCAGCAACATAGAATAAATTTAGCATTGAAACATGATCTAATCTAATGGGTCTTCTGAGATGTCAGACCCAGCCTCCCCAAAGGTTAAAGATTGCTTTATGAATTAAAATGTGTAATCTGTGGGTTGTGGTGAGTTTCAGCTGAGCACTACTTTTAATAAAGTATAAACTGAGTTTTATACTTGCAAAAAGCCTGTGAGATATACATTTTCACTGAGTTGACACCACATCATAGATCTAGTTTCAAACACTTTTTCTACAGAGTTTTCTACAGACACTAATAATGATGCAGGATTTGTAAACAACGTGGAATAAGCCTGCTTGGGAAAGAGCTGTGAAGCAACACTAATGATTTTAGAGCTTTCAAGCTCCACTCTCTAAACACAGATCGATGAAAAAAAAATATTCTTGTAATGTGTACAGAAATGTGATTATTTCCAATGATCAGAGGAAGGACTTAATCGCAGTAAGATGATTACATGACACAAGCAACCTTTTTAGTCCCGTTTACATGCAATTTTCTTTATTCTGATTATTCACTAAGAATTATGGTTATTTTTTCTGATATTATTCACATAACCCAATGCACTGCACAAACGATGTACTCACAAACAGTAGGTGTGTTACTGGCCACTGTTTTAAACTTCTCTTACATCAAATGCAAAACACATTTCTATGGACGTATTGGAATTTTTTCAGTGATGTGCCAACAAATATCTTGATTTCGATGTTTTCAACCGTCAATATACTGCATTATGTCATGCAACGTTGTCAACATAACCTCAGTTTCTTCAGCAGCCCAAAAAAAGCAATGTCTTCTTTACCGCTATTTTTAAGAATCTGCGCATGACAGCGTCATTTGTGTACGCCACATGCCCATGCACACTTTGGTGGAATAAATGCCATTCAAGTCTTTACACGCCTGTTAATTGTGATTAAAATTGGCATATGCCACATATTTTACTATGATTATGGTTACTACGATCATGAGCTTAATTGCATCAATTTGATGAGGTTCACGTGAGGTAAAGTTTATCGCATTATTGTCTAAATCTCATTTTAATCGCATTATGATGGTGCAAGTAAACATTTAGCTAGTTTCAGTCTGATGCAGTTATCATTTTCACGTCCTGCGCCACGTTGTTTAAATAGCACATGCATTTGCACCCATTTGTGCACCCATGGGCGTGCTGGTCTGAAAACGAGGTGTGTTCAGGACAATTTTTGGCTCGTTGCTGTTTTGAGGCAACCGAAATAGACTGCACCATTGACCAACAAAAACCTGGTCTAAAGTCAATGGTGCAATATTTTTTTTTGGTTATTTAAAGAGCGCGTTAGTAATGGCGGGTACACAACTCGCATACACTCTGCTTATTAAACACACAGGGACGCACACCAGCACACAAACATGCCAAATATTACAAATAAAAGGATTACATAAAGATATGGTGGAATGAATCCGGCCCTCATGCACGAGCAGATCTTGCGCTCTGGAGACACGTTCCGTCTTTCTACTATCAAATTCCATCATGTAAATAGCGAATTCGCCATGGCGCGACCGCAACTGGCATTTAAAGGGAATGGGAGATGAGACTCTGATTGGTTGATTGCATGTAAAGCCCGAAACACCCCCATTACTCATTAAGAGAATGGGGACAACCCTATCCATCTAGGGTCCATCTCTTCTACTTTGTATTGTTTTTGCTAGTTCATACCTGAATGTCAGTCTAGAAAAAATATCACATTGAAGGCTTGCAAGATATTTCTGTGATGAGAGTATCACTGACAAATGTAGTTTATTCTAGAGCTTTTTTCACTTCTGTTCACAAAAGGGCAACTTTGACTTGTATGTGTGAGTCATGTCAGATTCCAAACATGTTTTTCTACTAAGGCATCTGTCCAGTCAGTGCTTAAGGGCACTGGTGATTGAGTCCACATACCACCATAATATCCTCCTGTGTCTCCATGGACACAGGAACATTACCACAGAAGGGGCATAGATCACATCAGCCAAGACAAATGCACCTTGGAAAAATGCAGGGCGAAAGCCAAATCCTATTCTCTCAATGATGCTGTTGATCAAAAGGAAAGCGTGAAAAAAAAGTAACTTCCGTGGGGATATCAAATTGAATAAATTGACTGAAATCAACAGTTTTTGAAATTAGAGTGAATTGGGACAAGGGATGGGCGAGAAACGGACAATGGCGTAGATTCCATTCTAATTTAAATACACAGTCTATTTAACTTAATCGGTCATATTCAAAAAGTTGAAAACTAGTTCTGTAAGACAGTAATAATGAGAGTTAGCCGGAAACGTACACAATATAAAACACAAAACTATGTATTTTGAGCACAAGGTAGAAAATATATACCTCAATAATTATTCATACTTACAGGTTGTGATTCCGAGGACCAACCTGCTCAAAATAAACTGGGTACTGACCCATCTTTCTAGAGTTTTGCAAATCCCGCATTGAACTCCCGAGATTTAAGAAGCAGTCGTCAGTAAAATGACGTGTTTGTGGGCGGACAATGTACAATATAAGTGGCCATTATGCAAATGTATTATCTAGTGA
Source organism: Siphateles boraxobius (assembly GCF_051911475.1). Lineage (NCBI taxonomy): Eukaryota > Metazoa > Chordata > Actinopteri > Cypriniformes > Leuciscidae > Siphateles > Siphateles boraxobius. Next base: position 13,136,537 of record NW_027508919.1, read on the forward strand.
TGTAGAACCGTAACGCAGTCTGGATCCGAATAACAGACGACTCGTTTAGGCGGTTCAGCGTCGATTCTTTCTTTTGGGAGACAATAACTTAATTTATCGTGCAATTTAGACTTAACAACTTTGTAGAGAGTTTACATTTACAAACAGCTATATTACACACTGGGCACTTTAAGGAATTGATCAGATGTCTCTTGATGATGGGCACCAGGACACACAACTTTTATATTTTTCAGTGGTTCCTCTTGGTTGAAATCACAGTTTAGGTTATGGTGTTAAGCTGTCTGTTACGCATCTTATATTATCTTAAATAGTCCTAAAAACCTGGAAATCCATTCATGGGTGTCTAATAACCATAATTTCTCCTGCCTTTGGTAAAAAGTGGCTGCATTAAAACATGTATATGTTTTCTGATCACTGTCTCCCAAATGAAAAGCAATTAGCAAAATATGTTTGCAAGCCATGTGCAAGGTGTATGCAGGGACTAATTGAATCTAGGGTGGTACTGTGATCTGCTCTCCTTAATGGTTAGTATGGATTGGATGAAGCTAGTTAAAACCAGCATCTAAACCCAAACATTTTGTCAATAGGTTAACTACAGTATTACCTTTGTTAAAGTTTAACTTTTGCCATGTCAAACTAGTTTGAAAATACTCCGGTGAAAGTCATTAAGGCCCAGAATCCTTTTAGAGATTGTTCATCCAAAAATAAAAAATTCTGTCATGGTTGTCTCTGTAATTCTGTCATCATTTACCCTCATGTCGTTCCAAAGCTGTTAGACTTTTTTCCTCTGTGGAACACAAAAGACAGTTTCAGCTGTTTTTGTCGCTACGATGAAATAAGTTAAGACAATTTTTACAATTACTTCCACAGAACAAAGAAAGAAATTCAGGTTTGGAATTACATGAAAGTGGTAAAATGATTACAATTTTTATTTTTTGTGAACTATCCCTTTGAGGATTCTGTGGCCATGATGAGTGAGATGGAGAAAAGGATAATCTCCACAGTGCTCTATTGGCTCTATATGGACAGCCCTTTGGACTGACCCATAATGGGTTTTTTTTTCTTTAATTAAATATGAAACTAGTGTTGCTGTTGCCTAAAGGTTTAAAGCAAAGAACTGGACATATTCTACAGTTTGTTTTGACATCTAAAGGGCTGTCTGTGAGACAACAAAGATGGTCAATTAATCTTTTAATGAATATCAGTGGATTGTGAGTGTGTTCATATAAAATTAGTATTAAAGGGATAAAAAAAATGAAAATTTAACAGGGCCTGACAAAGTCTGTATTTGTAGCATATCTTAAAATGAACATTATCCATGCATCTGTAATTGTGATTACAGAGGCCATGAGGGAAACTTGCTCTTGCTGAGGGTCACATGCAGCCCTGTACTTACTGTGAAAAACAGAAGGACTCAAATCATGAGTATCAGCAAAGTCAGACCTCTTATGAAGCTTCTCATTCCAGCATGTTGCCCCAAGGTCTGTCTGATAATATTACAGCTGACTGGGCTGAAATCTATCCAGATTTACTTTCCTTTAGAAGAGTTGGCACACTGTAGCAGAATATAGCATGTGGAGAGGCTAAATCTTTCCTGTCATAATTAACCAACATAAAAATATGAGAGCTGATACTACGCACATTTGAAGTGAACCAAGATGGGATTTAAAACGTACTTTAATAGACAAATAGCAGAAGTGTAACAAAAAAACTAATTGAATAAATATGTTTGAAATTTGATTGCATTACAGTTTTATCAACAGCATTTCATTATGTATTATGTGAGATGTAGCCGAGTATTGTTAATTGCAAATCCAAATTATATTTACAATCTTAATTATTTTTTGTTGTTATAAACTAAATCATGACTTCAACAAAAAAAACTGGGGCACATGAAATTACAACAAAACACCCTTATTGATAAAACTTAACGGAAAATCATAATAAACGACGATGTCTATGACTACTGTATGTCATCACAATGATTAATCTCAAGTTTGTGATAAAACATGAGAAAGTATCTGAGCTAGTGTTGACCGAGGAATGAGTGTTAAATATTCCTGTCTTTCCTCAGACAGGGACTCAGGGATTAGACAGAGCTATCGGGCCCTGAAAGGTCAGGCTCATTAAAAGTCCCTTTCTTGCATCTCAATGATTCAAGAAAAATCCCAAGCTTTCATTAAACCGGACTCTGGTACCCCTGTAAAGCTTCCTGTGGAGCCATTACCAGCAACCCCAATGGCCTTTGTTTTGACCAGGCCGACAGATACTGCTCCTGTCAGACAAGAGGCAAACACTTCATATAAAGTTCAGTTAATGAACGTTTTTCTCTTCCTTCATTTTCAGCTGAGCTTTTTTTCTTTTCTTTTCTTTTTTTTGGTCAGGCTGATAGAGAAATTGTCTTGGAGTTTCTAGCTCCTCATTTCATCTCTACCACAGTGGCTCTGTGTTTATCAGCTGACCTCCTGGGAATCCCCTAAGCGAATCCCTTTCGCTGTATCCCATCATTTCCACACCTCAGGAACACTTCACTCACACTTTGAAGAGTAGCCCTCATGTTCGCACAGTTACGTGATTGGATTGTGGCGCTGGTACAGTTCTGTCTTATGGGAACGGATCTGAGATACTGTGAAGTGAGAAATGGGTAAAGGCAGTTATTATAAATTAATGACGGCTGATGCAGGGGTCAGCCATCTCTCAAGGCTTACATTGAAAAAATGTTTTGGTCATCACCCAACTGAAGGCAACAGCCCAGCATGAAACAAGCTTAGATCTGCCTCTGTTAACATCCCCCCAGTTATTTCCCAGCTCCCTGAAAAGTTCAGAGAGGGGAATTTTATTCTAATCTTTAATTGTACCCCCTTCTAAACTTTTATGCGTTGTCGTTGAAAAATTAAGCATGCTATGATACATTATGCTGATGTATTCACCATCTGAAACCATTTTTGATGACTAAGAACTCATGGGGGGGGATTCAAATCCAGTCATGAATCTTTCCACATAATCGTGACAAAAATGAAAAGAAATATTGTAACAAACAGTAACTATGTAAGATTTAACACACATACACTGTGTATCTCTATAATCAGTGCAGTAAAACCTCCAGACAATTATAGTTCACAGGGCTGCAGGTCAATGATAGAAGTTAATTAATTACTTTTTAATTGAACACTGTTGACAGATTGCTTTTATGAGAGATGGAAGGTGATCACATGTGACCTGCTAACTTAATATAACAGATTTATCACACTGCTCAAATCCACTTTTTCTGTTTTATTATTCTCTATGAGCATGTCGTCTGAGGCTATATGTTCATTCCTCCCACAAATTCCGAGAAATAATTGCTAACATGAGAAATTGTATTAAAGGAGATCTGAGTATGTATGTGTCAATATTTCAATATGATATTGGTCATATTTGTCTTTCCATTTTCTTCTCTACATGCAGCCTGAAATAGTTTATTCAAGATGTCAGGGAAAATCATATTTCAGACAAATCATTATAGTGCATCCAAAGACAACTATTATTATAACAAAACAATTGAAACATTAAGTTCATGTTAAAATACAGATAAAAAGATAATGCAAAATTATTTTATAAAAGAGTCTAAATTATAATTAGAGAGTGTGGGGTAAGCTGTGCCACTTTTTACTTCAGTGGTCCTCTAGGTATGAAAAAATTACATGGGTAAAGGAAAAAAGGAGGCAAAACTAATTATATTTCATGACATATTTAATTTCAAATACAAATCACACATTATGCAACATGCCAAAGGGTAAGCTAAATGCTTGGAAATATAAATAAATGTAAATAAAAATTAGGGCTATCAAAGTTGACACGTTAATGCATGCAATTAACCTTAAATACATAGCTCGTTTAATTAATTAAACGCAAATAAATTACTGAAGCACATGTAATTGCGTCATTAACGTAATTTACGTCACGCAATCAGGAAGCACCTGTAACCCTTGAGGGTGGTGGAAATTTCTACTACCCTTTATTTCACTTCTCTGTTTGAGATCAGGTCATTTTAAGCCACTAAACTCCTGGAAAATGTTCAGAAAGCAAATTTATTCAAACAATCAGTCCAAAAAAGTGCTAATGTTAAGAAACAAAGGCTGATTACATCAGAGATGTCAGAGGAAGTTGAGTTTTCAATGAATTATTCATTCCAATGTGTGTTTCTCACATGAGCTACGATCTCACATGAGTCATATTCTGCGATTGCTTCTGAAGAGTGTGAGTCCTCATCAAGGTAAAGACGATTGTGCTGATGTACAGGAAATGGAAACGTAATTCCGTTATATTGATGCAAAAACAAAAGGTGTGAGTTCTCTACGCTCTGTTCGCACATTTCCAGCCAGGAAAAAGTTTCTACGTTTTCAACAGGACCAATGTAATGGTATTTCTTGCATTTGAATGCAAAACTTACTATCACAATTATTTGAACCACTGTCAAGGCTTATTCCACATTAAAGGGGTGATAAAACGCATTTTTTCGAAGGCCTGATTGTGTTTGTGGGGTGCACTGTAACATGTGTTCATGCTTCGTTTTTAAAAAATTGCATTATTTTTCATATATTTTACCTTTATTCTACACTGCTCTGTCCCTCCTTGTAGAAACGGTCTGATGGTTTCCGGGTTCTATGAAGCCAGTCCCTCAAAAATACACAATGGGCTCAGATTGGTTAGCTGGCCCAGTGTGTTGTGATTCGCTAACCACCTAGTGCACGTTTTTCGGAAACGTCACGCCCCTTAACTTTACCGGTAGATTGTGCTTTGGTGTATTCATAGATGCCACCTACGTCACTAGAAATAGAACGCCGCCATATTGATGACCGATCGCGCCCGGTATGGCCGCCAAACTGCGCATTTGAATGAGAGAGAAAGACAGAGATACATGGATAACATTTCAATTTTAGGCTCCGATCCTTATTTGTTACCCCCAGTTTTCTTTTGTCCTTTATTATCTGCCCCAGACTTGCCCCCAATTTGCCTTCCATGATATATTATATATATATATATATATATTTATCTTGTACATAACCCCTCCCCATACAGTGGGGAACGCTTGTTGAAGGCTTTCAAGAGTACGTACGCGTATCAATATGCTGTTGCTGGATGGGTAACAAACGTAAAAGTGCGGCACCTGGCCACCAAGGATTTATATTGAATCCCGGGGAATGTAGGTATTATAAAACAAATTCAAATGTATGATTTTGGTGGTAGTTTGCTCTGACTAGGTAGCGAGTTGTTGGCTAGCTAAGTGGCTAACAGCTGGTAGCTTGCAGGTGTTGGGCCGAATTTCGACCCCCTGCCAAAAGGCCTGTCGCGATAGTCAATAAATCAATTAATCGCACGATAAAAAAAATGAGCTCGATAATTTTTCCGGCCGCGATAATTTCCATTTGCATGCTTGTTTGTTTGTTTTCCTCGTCTCTCTCTCTCTCTCTCTCTACCAAAGAGACTGGATGACAACTCTGTTTAAGACATAACCAACATATTTTACTCGCGCGCTGTATAGGGGTCTATGGCTGCACGCTTCGGGTCGGGTGTGTGCGCAAAGAAAGATGAGACATGATACAATATTAGACATTCATACAATATGAGACATTTCTTCTATCCTTTTCTTTTGGTATAGAATAAAATACCAGTTCGGGGTTCCTCTTTTGGCTGTTGTTGCAGCCAACTGCACAACATATTGCAGGCATTACTGAGACCGTCGGTCGTCAAGATGGCGGCGCAAAGCTACAGTGACGTCATGTGACCCGAACGAATTATAAACAATGGCGTCAATAAAACCAATCGGACCCAGAGAATGTTAGTGAAGATGATCGAGCAGAACCTGTTGAAGAACGGCTGTTAAACGACGTTTCAGAAAGGTTTGTTTTCTCATTACTTTTTAGATACGCTGTTATTTAATTGTACTAATTATTATAGTACAGTATTACACAAAATAAGCTTCATAAACAAGAATTTCATATAATTGTTTAAACAAATTATACTACGGTCCCCTTTTTTTTTACTCAAAAAAAGGGATTTTTTGAGTAAAGACTGCGGATCTATAGTGATCGTTACTGACTGTATGGAACCATTACCTTTGTATTTTTAGAACCAAATATCTGTCGCCAGAACTATTAACTTTAACCCAAAACGAACACTAAACATCGGCTATACTACAGTAGCCAAATCAAACACAGAACCATGTTTGGCATGCCTGTAGATAAACAAGCATATAGATAAACAATACATAAAAGCTCTAATCAAAGAATAATTTACACTAATTCCAAGTTCGCTGTTGAGATTAAGAAAAAAGTTGGTAACGTTAGGTGTTTGTCGGATAACGTTAAGTATGAATGAGCATTTAACAAACTAGTTTGCAGAGCCAAACAGCGTTGTCATTTGTTTACTTCCTTGCTACAACGTACACTTAACAATATGAACTATTACAGGAAAATGCATTGACGAAAAATAAATCATACTTACAGGTTGTGGCCCATAAACAACAGCTTCTGTTCTTAAAGTTGGAACTGCTCCATCTTTAAGGACAAGCCGTTGTGCGAATCCTGCATTGAGCTCGCGAAGATTGTGGAAGCTTTCCTCCGTAAAATGTCCAGCACAGAGAGCGAGATTTGGGTAATAATTATGAGGGACTGAGTTAAAAATAAATTAACCATTGATCCCTAACTCACCCGACCCTAGGAAGGCTGAACAAAGTGGACCTGCAATCCGGATGAAAATAACAGCACTTCGACGGCATTGCGGCAACAACAGCCTACTATACTATACTATAACAACTCTTATCCACAGCAATATAAAATGGCCTCGCCCCCTTATTTAGTATTCTCGGAGGAGGGGTTTAGGGGTTAGTGATGTCAGAAACCCTGGAGGAATGTCGTGTAGTACCTACCGGCCGTTTGCTGTAGTCCTTAGAAATTGATTTCATTAAAAGCAAATATCTCCCTTTGCTTTGAACTTTGAGCGTTGTAACTTTGCAGATGTTTGTTTATGCTCAAACAGCAACATTACACACTAGCTAAAGTTAGAAAAGTGAAATCGTGTTTTACCACCCCTTTAACGGGGAGATATATAGTTTGGACATAGGCAGAGGGTGAACCATCCCCAGGGAAAGGCTTAAGGGTAAGTTTAGCTTACGCTACGGGAAAGATTCATCTTCTCGAAGATATTGAAGCTAAAAAATTATCCTTAATTTTGTATTCATTGTCAACGCAGTGCAGCAGCTAGCAGACCTAGAGCAGGCCATCTCTCTTGCTCATTGGCTGCCCTGCGGGCAACTGCTGCAGCCTACCAGTGAGCCCAGCGTGACGTCCCGCCCAATGAAGGGCGCCCGCGCCTTCATAGCGTCACAGCCCCCAAGAATGGGCGTGGCTTACCGTATAAAAGTAGGGGCTGTAGGCTGACTTCCCTGGTTTTTCGTCGACTGAGGCGAAGTCGCTCGTGGCGCGAGCACGGCCGGTTACGCAATACTCGTTCCCTCTCTAGAGAGAACCGAGGTTACGTTAGTAACCGAGTATCGTTCTCTTACGAGAGGTTCTCTCGTATTGCGTAAGTTTAGCTTACGCTACGGGAACACTTTGTCAACGCCGTGCACGCCAAGCATCCACCATGAGACCCTGAACTTTCAGGGGAACCCCATAAGTGGAAAAAATAAGGTGGCCAGCAGCGCGGGCCATCACTTGTACATAAGCACACATAGGGAATACAGAGCAACGCGCCGGTCTGTATAGGCACATGGCACATACCCTACTAGTGCAGCTCAACCAGGAGAGCTGAGTCACGTGAGAGTGATCTGAGCAGGAAGATCTGGGCAGAATACACGTCTCCTTCAAACTGACAAAAGTTTAGCCTGCAAGGCAGGAACTTCTAGGTTATAAAACCTGACAAAGGTAGACGGAGACTACCTCCAGCCCGCCGCTACACATATGTCATGGATAGAAATCCCACTGGACCACCCCCACGACGAGGCCACGGCTCTCGTGGAATGAGCCCTGATGCCCAGAGGGCATTGCAGACCTTTTGACGCGTAAGCAGCTGCTATAGCGTCCACTATCCATCTGGACAGGCTCTGTTTCGAGGAGGCGAGACCCTTGGTGCGCCCACCAAACGAAACAAAAAGCTGTTCTGAACGCCTGAAGGAGGCAGAGCGCGTAATGTAAAATCTCAGCGCACTGACAGGGCAGAGGAGATTCTTCTCACTTTCGCTGTCAGATGCTGGCAGAGCTGACAGCGAAATAACTTGCGCTCTGAATGGAGTGCCCATCACTTTAGGAACATAGCCATGTCTAGCTCTGAGGATGACTTTAGAGTCATTCGGCCCGAACTCAAGACACGACGCGCTGACAGACAGCGCATGCAGGTCCCCCACACGTTTTACTGACGACAGTGCAGTCAGAAAGATGGTTTCCAGTGATAGATATTTCAACCCCACGGAGTCTAGTGGTTCAAATGGAAAGGCTTTCATGGCCTCGAGGACCAATGAAAGATCCCACATAGGAACCGATGGGGGGCGCGGCGGGTTCATCCTTCTAGCTTCTCTAAGGAAGCGGATGACCAACTCATGTCTTCCCAGTGACTGGCCGTGCGTTGATTCTGCGAACGCTGCAACGGCCGCCACGTATACTTTGAGCTTGGATGGGGACCTCCCCTTATCCAACAGCTCTTGTAGGAAGGTGAGCAGATGCGCCACCCCGCGTGTCCGTGGGTCCAGACCTCTGTCGGTGCACCATCCGGAGAACACCGACCATTTAGACGCGTAGAGCCTTCCCGTGGAAGGAGCTCTAGGCTGCGTGATCGTGTTAATCACTCCTTCTGGCAGGGCAACGAGTACCCGTTGATCAACCATGCGTGCAGAGACCAGCGCTCTGGATGGGGATGCCAGATCGCGCCGCGAGCGTGAGAGAGGAGGTCTGCCCTCACCGGAATCGGTCACGGAGCTGTAAGTGACAGCCCTGCTAGTTCCGGGAACCAAATCTGATTCTCCCAACGCGGGGCTATGAGGAGCACCGAGTGCCGCGTTTCCCTGATTCTCTTGATCACCTGTGGTAACAGAGAGACCGGAGGGAAAGCATATAGCGGGAGGCTGGGCCAAACCTGGGCCAGCGCATCCTCGTCCTTCGAGAAGAACGTCGGGCATTGAGCATTGTCTTTTGACGCAAATAGGTCGACTTCCGCTCTGCCAAATAGGCGCCACAGCTTCTGGACCGTTTGGGGGTGCAGGGACCATTCCCCTGGGGGAACATTGTCCCTGGACAGTTTGTCTGGGCCGTCGTTCAAATGGCCAGGCACATGCGCCGCCCTCATCTGAGACCAAATAAGGAGGCGTTCCGTCAGATTGCAGAGATTTCTGGATCTGACACCGCCCTGACGTTTTACATAGGATACCACGGACATGTTGTCCAAGCGGACAAAACATGTTGGTCCTGTATGAACGGGAGGAAGCGCTTCAGCGCGTTCTCGACCGCTATCATTTCCAGACAGTTTATGTGAAAACACTCCTCTTGGTCTGACCACTGGCCGAAGACCGGTCTGCCCTCGAACAGCGCGCCCCAACCGAGTTGGACGCGTCTGTCGAAATGACTTTCCATAAGAGATGGTTCCCATCATCACTCCCTGCTGGTACCAGTCGGCTACTAACCAGGGCTGCAGAGCCGCTACGCAGGTCTGAGTCACTCTGATTTTCTGGCCGCCAGAAACCCAGGCTCGGCGGGACGCGCGAGCATTCAACCAGCGTTGGAGCGGGCGCATGCGCAGTAGGCCCAGCTGTAGCACCGCTGCAGCTGATGCCATACAGCCCAACATCCTTTGAAATGTTTTCAAAGGGAGAAAGCTGCCGTGTCGATAAGCGAGCCGCCATGGTCACCGAGTCCAGTTCTGCTATTCCTAAAAAGGAAATTGACTGGCTGGGCAGTAATGAGCTCTTGGTTCAGTTGACCGTGAGACCCAAGCTTTCCAAGTGACTGAAAAGCACTGTTCTGTGAGATAGCAGTTCTGTCTCTGACTGTGCCAATATCAGCCAATCGTCCAGATAGTTCATTATTCGCAGCCCCTGACTTCTCAGGGGGGCGAGCGCCGCGTCCATGCACTTCGTAAATGTACGGGGTGCTAGGGACAGGCCGAACGGCAGGACTGTGTATTGATATACCTGACCGTCGAAGGCGAATCTCAAAAATTGCCTGTGACGGATATTATCTGAATCTGAAAATAGGCATCTTTCAGATCTAGAGAAATAAACCAGTCCCTCGAGCGAATGTGCGCGAGGATTTTCCTGGTCGTAAGCATTTTGAACGGTCTTGTCGCAGCACTTTGTTCAAATGTCTCAGATCTAGGATAGGTCTGAAGGCTCCGTCCTTCTTGGGACGAGAAAATATCGTCTGTAAAAGCCTGACTCGCTCAGAGAAGGCGGTACCTTTTCTATAGCCCCTTTGCACAGCAGCTTTGCTATTTCTGCGTGAAGTAGGTGTGCTACTTCCGCATTCACTATCGTCGCGGTCCGGGCTTGAAAGCGCGGGGGGCGGCGAATTAATTGAAGTCTATAGCCCTGCTTTATTGTGCTCAGCACCCATTATGAAATCCCTGGGATAGTTTCCCACGCAGCTATGTGAGCCGCTAGGGGGCGAATGGCCTCCGGGTTCAGATCGCCGCCATTTGCGGGCTTGTGAAACTGAACCGGAGCCGAAAGCGCGGCGCGCGCGCTCTCGGTTCTGGGCAATGGCTGCTCGCTGAAAAGCCGAAACCGGCTGATTTATATGAGATGTCCCAATCATAAGGGATGGGGAACATTCTTTTTTCACTTTTTGATGCGCGAGCAGCGCTCCGGGCGGAAAAGCTTCCTGTAAGCGTGAGCGCGTGCACGAGACTTACAAGTGTATTTGACGCCCCGATCATAATGGATGGGGAACGTCTTATTAATGCCCTGCGTTTTGTGATAACACTTAAACGCGCTGGCGGAGGTTTGTGTTAGCAAGCGTGAACGCTCTCTGGCGGGCACGAGACTTACATTCATAACCTGCTTTCTTGATCGTGTAACAGAGCGGGCAGATAGTGGGCACAGACCTGTGGACACAATTGTTACATTCAACACTCGAGCGGCTTTTCTGCGCTTTATGAGAGTGTGCTCTGTGAGTGACACGAGATTCGAAGTGCTTGTGTGTAGGGGTGAACACTGGGGCGTGAGCACTTTCACTACACTTAAAACACCTACGGCATGAGCCGGACCAAACATTATACTCTTTTTGAGATTTCTCTGGGTCGCCGTGAAAACGGCGTTTGTGTGCAGGCGAGAGGGTGAACAAACCGGCTCGTTGGCTGCTAAATGAACCACTGCAGTAGCCTGTTTGAAGGGGACTGACAGGGAAATAAACTTTGACGCCGGTCCGGCCGCAGCGGGACACGCGCGTCTTTTCGGAGGCGATGTGTCAGTTAGTAAGCGTGAGCGCTCGTGAGCGGGCATGTAACTTACATTCTTAACCTGACATGTATGAGGCTGTTCTGGCCGTGTGACAGAGCGGGCAGAAAATAGGCGTGAGCACAGAGTTGTGGGCACGTTTCCTACATCTAGCACTCGAGCGGCATTTGCCAGCTTTATGAAGGTGGGCTCAGCGGGAGACCCGGGGGGTATTGTGTTTGTGTGTAAGGGTGAACACCGAGATGTGGGCACCTTTTCTACACTCAAGACACCAACGGCGTGAGCCGGATAACCAGACATTATACTCACTTGAAATTTCTCTGGGTCCCCTTCAGGGGACTGACAGGGCGAGACATTTCGACGGCGGCGCGCAAGCCCGTCCGGGCCATGCAGAGAGCTCGAGAGGGCTCTGCATGACGCGCGAACAGGGACGCGAGGGCGGGGTAGCTCTCTTGTAACGTAAAGAGAGCTAGCCGCGTGCTCGTTGGTCGAGCAGAACTAGGAACAGTGTTTGTATGAGGGCACGCGCACAAGTAGTGGGCACGGGACCTACATCTGACACAGATGATGCCCGTCCGGGTCATGTAGAGAGCTCGAGAGGGCTCTTCATGACGCACGAACGGGGACACGAGGGCAGGGTAGCTCTCTTGTAACGTAAAGAGAGCTAGCTGCGTGCTCGTTGGTCGAGCAGAACTGTATAAAAATTTCTGCTCTTACCACGCATCCAGTACGTTGCGTATGTTGATGCCCGTCCGGGTCATGCAGAGAGCTCAAGAGGGCTCTGCATGACGCGCGAAAGGCGACGCGAGGGCGGGTAGCTCTCTTGTAACGTAAAGAGAGCTAGCCGCGTGCTCGTTGGTCGAGCAGAACTGGGAACAGTGTTTGTATGAGGGCGCGAGCACTAGTAGTGGGCACGGGACCTACATGTGACACAGATGATGCCTGTCCGGGTCATACAGAGAGCTCGAGAGGGCTCTGCATGACGCGCGAAACGGGGGTGCGAGGTCGCGCGGCGCTGTGGTTAAAGACTTCGATTCAAGCCCGCCGGGTCGACATCGGAAGTTCCTCGCAGTGCTCGCATCCTCCATCGAGAGGGCGAGGCTGCGTGTTCCTGGCCCAGGCAGAGAGCGTAGATGGGCGGTCTCCAACGCTGAGCGGCTCTGCACGAGCCATAGGAAGTGCGAGACATCTTGAAAAAGACGTCTCGATGCTCTTTTAGAGGTGTAGAACATAGAATATAGAGATAAAAGGATATGTCGCCGGATAGCGTAGCTCGCACGGATGGCTGAAGGTGGCGAAGACGGCCGGCTTCCTCAGCACTGTCCTAAGCTGGCTGTTTCGCTTGTTCAATGGCGGCGGTGGCTTCTCTCAGATCCAGCGATGCGAAGAGCTTGCTGAAGAGAAGAAAAATCAGGGAAGTCAGCCTACAGCCCCTACTTTTATACGCTAAGCCACGCCCATTCTTGCGGGCTGTGACGCTATGAAGGCGCGGGCGCCCTTCATTGGGCGTGACGTCACGCCGGGCTCACTTGTAGGCTGCAGCAGTTGCCCGCAGGGCAGCCAAAGAGCACGCGAGATGGCCTGCTCTAGGTCTGCTAGCTGCTGCACTGCGTTGACAATGAATAGAAAATTAAGGATAATTTTTTGGCTTCAATATTTTGAGAAGATGAATCTTTCCCGTAGCGTAAGCTAAACTTACGCAATACGAGAGAACCTCTCGTTACAAACTAAAGTTTAAAAACTAAAGTTTTATTTAAATTCTGGATGGAGCGCTCCGTTTATATTAAAGCTGTCACTCATCTCAGTCACGATCTCTCAAAGTTATGACTCCACAATGAATCTCGTATGTAGCCTACATAATCTCTACATTTTGTTTGTTATAATTAAGTTATAGCGAGAGGATTGGCGAGAGTGCAGAACTTAGCAATGGACAAAACTCCGGCGTATTGAACGGTAAATGGATGCTAACTTAAACATCTCTGATTGGCCATTACATTAAAGAAATCAACAGATATGTTTTTGATTGGCTACATTGCTCAACGCTGCAAAAACATGTTGTAAATAGAAACAATTGATGCACTCAAGAGAGCAAACAGCAAATCTCTTTCGCCAGTATTCTATTATTATGGAGAAAACTGATCCTAGACCAGCAGTTTGGGCAGCTTTTCCTGCTAAAAACAATCAGAAGTAGCAGCAGTCAGTGGTTTGAGCGAGAAAATTCCACACTAGTATCAAGTCCATGGCCAGGGGAAGGCTAAAGGTCATTGCACACAAATTTTTCGCAGGTTAAAAAATAAATACGACCTCACATTATGTCAATGACCCTTACACACTCCCTCCGAAACTTTCGTTCGTCATAAAAAAAAATTCGGATCGGGTTCGATTTTCTGGGTTTTTCGCATCCTCAGCCATAGATATATACACTAGATGTTGCCTTGGGATTCTAAGCATGCGTCAATATCACCGTCATCTTGGAACAGGGGTCTTGTCATAGGAAGTAGCTAACGCTGAATTCATGGATGGCGCCGGACATTTGTGCTGCGTATGGATGTTCACACGAACGAAATCTAAAAACCAGACAGCAAGGGATTACATTTCACAAGAATGTGAAATTTTGTACATTTTTTTAAATTTCTCTGCACTCAATGATAAATACATGTCTGACTGTTGAAACGAACCAAAACAACTAGAAAATCGCATTCATGACGATTTATGGTGATTTTATTTCCGTTAGACCTTTTCCTACATTGATGCTGATGCATCAAAGAGGAGGGGCTCCCCTGTTCCATGATGGCGGCTCTATTGACACATTCGTTCCAATGAACTGCCGTACCCAAGGCAACATCTGGTGTATATATCTATGATCCGTAGCAAGCCGTTTGAATGGTGTTTTGACAATTCAGAGCCACCGAATGACAAATACGAAAAAAAAAAAAACGCACACGAAAAATTCGGACTCAGTGTGCAAGGACCTTAAGCCTTGGCATCCTTACACACGCTTGACCTATGAGTTTCGAAAACATGCTTCATTTAATAATTCATAGCAAATCTTTGAACAAATAATGTTCATGGTTTTATACATTGCCGATTCTCCAACATGTATGATAATATTTTTGACCTCTTTACTTTTGTTTTGACAATATTTATTCCATCTACCATAAATATTACTTTGACATGCAAAAGAATGGTTTTAGTATAAAAAAATTGCTTAGTACTTTTCTCATGGCATCTCTCATTGCCAAATGTGTATCTATAAATAAATGGTATATAAATACATACAGATTTTATCTACATGTATCCACTCTTTTTTCCTATTTTTTTTCAAGGATGGATATGGATTCTACCACTTTATATAAAAAATGTTTGTGCCATTGCAGATGAAGAATATGTACTACAAAATGAGCATCAATACCACAACACCCACCACAGCTTCAAAATGGATATTGTAAATATGTAGACAGCCTAATCACTTGCCTGAAATGACAAGTTGGTGCATTTCAAATGTGACTGCGTAATCTCTTTGAAATATTTTAATACCAGACAACCAAAACAACAGAAACCATGGATTACACCCAGCACAAACACAAGCAATGGACCTTTGCCATGGCTTCTCGCCATTGCTGTTCTTTGTGTGCCTGAGCCACATATTATATAAACCATTTTTATGGGAATTAGAATGTAATCGGACTGTCCGTAATACTCTGTGGAGTTAAGAAGAACGTTCATTCTTTAGGTGAGTTGGAGAAAAAGCGAGAAAGACAGAAAGTAAAACATATGATCTCTCTCCTAGTGAAATAAAGAGTGAGAAAGGGAAAAGCCAACCTGTAAAGAGCTCAATGAAATGAAGCTGCCCGAGTTCAGAAAGGCTTAGATATGAACTTGGCACAGTTGTGCATATCAGCCTGTGAGGTTTATAAACACAATTTGATGCCAATGGTACTTGGATGCAAACTGAGTCAGACACTCAAGACTAAAAAAACAAACTTGATCGCTGCCTCTTCTGCGACTCTTTAAAAATGGATGCTCCGCTCTATCATCATAAAATCTTCTGAAAAAAAAAGTGGGAATGTGAGCAAAAAGCCAGATTTTCTAAGGCAGTTGGACCACACTAAAAAGTGGGGGTGATTCATTTAGCAGCCTTTCTTTCATTTTTCGGATAAACAAGAGCTGAGTTGGATGATGAGGAAGCCCTGAAGTCTGTGAGGCAAATTTAAACCCATATTGGAATTTTTCTCACTCCAAGAGAGATCTGTATCTCCCAGGCCTTTGGGGGAGAACACAGCCTCTTGTTACACTTTTTTTCCAAACATTATGCAATCCAAGTATACAGTGATTCACATGGGAGTTTCCACAAAAATTCACTCTACGTTTTCTGTGGTAAAAACACTGAGAAAAAGTCACTGATCAGAAAGTTTGGCGTTAAGAGGAGAGAGATTCTGATGGCCTTCTGTTGCTCATGGGTTGGGGGCTGAGGTCATGACTGATCTGCTTAAAACTGAATCAAAAGCACAGGGAGAAAACACTTTTTCTGAAGTGAAACATCCAGAAAGTGAAAGATCCTGTCAAATCCGGGGCTCCAGCCTCTGGGATCCACTTGCTCCAGCCTCGCAGGTCTGTCAGGCACAGACTGAGTCCCGCTGGAACTGGAATCAAAGTTATCTCCCCTAACTGTGACATTCACAGCATTTCAATTGAGCCATCAGTCTGTCAGACACAATACCTCCCCCTGCCTAGGGATTTAGGGGGTTTGGTTTTTCTTTGCCATGATCACTGTGTCAGGCTTCTGTAAAAACACAGCATGAAGAATGTATGTTTAATGCATTATGCCTCTCTATTCCCTGCAGAAAAGACTATATTGCAGGTCACAAATAAAAAAAAACATTTTTGAATGCTGCTTCACTACTTTCATCAGCTAGACTAGCATGAAAATGCATGCTGGTCTTTTCAGCAAGTCTATTTGAACAGCTCTTTATAAAAGTTCCGTTAAAATGATTCATGACGTTTTTCTCTGTCATTATCACTGACTGTATCTATTGTCCTTTACCTCACCTTTCTCTTTCTGGCTTCTTTCTACACTCCTTCCTCTTCACTTTCTCTATCTCCTGCAGACTGGGCTCCTGTAAAGAGGAGATAAAGTCCTCCAGCAGGCCAGGCCCAAAGCCTATGTCCCCATCGGACTTTCTGGACAAGCTGATGGGAAGAACCTCCGGCTATGATGCTCGCATCAGACCCAACTTCAAAGGTGTGACAGAACGTAAACAAACAAGCTTTTGTCGGGATATGCAACATAACCTACTGTGAAACTGGTAGCAGCTTGATAGCAGTGGCTCCTGGGAACTTAAATGAGGTGACAGTAGATAGAACCCGGTGACCTGACTGTGTGTTACTACTTCAAATTCGTTCGGTTCACATGATGTAACTGTAGCTTTGCACCGCCATCTTGACGACCGACGGTCTCAGTAATGCCCTATGGTAATGCCTGCAATACGCAGTTGGCTGCAACAACAGCCGAAAGAGGAACCCCGAACTGGTATTTTATTCTATACCAAAAGAAAAGGATAGAAGAAATGTCTCATATTGTTTGAATGTCTAATATTGTATCACATCTTTCTGTGCGCACACACCCAACCTGAAGCGTGCAGCCATAGAGCCCTATAACGTTACAGCGCGTGAGTAATGAATTCAGCTCTGTTTCGTGTCTGAATGGACAAATACACACAACATTATGTTTAAATGTCCGTTTTGGAGAGTATTCACGTAAAATATGTCGGTTATGTCTTAAACAGAGTTGTCATCCAGTCTCTTTGGTAGAGAGAGAGAGAGAGAGAGAGAGAGAGAGAGAGAGAGAGAGAGAGAGAGAGAGAGAGAGAGAGAGAGAGAGAGAGAGAGAGAGAGAGAGAGAGAGAGAGAGAGAGAGAGAGAGAGAGAGAGAGAGAGAGAGAGAAGAACTATCGAACGGAAAAACTATCGAGCTCATTTTTTTATCGTGCGATTAATTGATTTATTGACTATCGCGACAGGCCTAATCCAGATTAATGACAGCTAGCTGTGAGCCGTGGCTGACAGCTGGCAAGCTACTAGCTGAGCCACTTAGCTAGCTAACAACTCGCTACCTACTCAGAGCAAACTACCACCAAAATCATACATTTGAATTTCTTTTATAATACCAACATGTCCCATGATTAAATATAAATCCTTGGTGGCCAGGTGCCACTCTTTTACGTCTTTTACCCATCCAGCAACAGCATATTGATACGCGTCTGTACTCTTGAAAGCCTTCAAGCGATCCCCACTGTATGGGGAGGGGTTATGCACAAGATAAATATATATTTATATAATGACCTGTCCTTCTAAAAAAAATAGCATATTGTGATAAAGTTCATTATTTTCCATAATGTAATGATAAAATTAAACAATATCTTCACAATATCCCACAGATTCTCTATGGGGTTCAGGTCAGGAGAGTTGGCAGGCCAATTGAGCACAGTAATACCATGGTCAGTAAACCATTTACCAGTGGTTTTGGCACTGTGAGCAGGTGCCAGATCGTGCTGAAAAATGAAATCTTAATCTCCATAAAGCTTTTCAGCAGATGGAAGCATGTAATGCTCCAAAATCTCCTGATAGCTAGCTGCATTGACCCTGCCCTTGATAAAACACAGTGGACCAACACCAGCAGCTGACATGGCACCCCAGACCATCACTGACTGTGGGTACTTGACACTGGACTTCAGGCATTTTGGCATTTCCTTCTCCCCAGTCTTCCTCCAGACTCTGGCACCTTGATTTCCGAATGACATGCAAAATTTGCTTTCATCCGAAAAAAGTACTTTGGACCACTGAGCAACAGTCCAGTGCTGCTTCTCTGTAGCCCAGGTCAGGCGCTTCTGCCGCTGTTTCTGGTTCAAAAGTGGCTTGACCTGGGGAATGCGACACCTGTAGCCCATTTCCTGCACACGCCTGTGCATGGTGGCTCTGGATGTTTCTACTCCAGACTCAGTCCACTGCTTCCGCAGGTCCCCCAAGGTCTGGAATTGGTCCTTCTCCACAATCTTCCTCAGGGTCCGGTCACCTCTTCTCGTTGTGCAGCGTGTTTTCCCACACTTTTTCCTTCCCACAGACTTCCCACTGAGGTGCCTTGTTACAGCACTCTGGGAACAGCCTATTTGTTCAGGAATTTCTTTCTGTGTCTTACCCTCTTGCTTGAGCGTGTCAATGATGGCCTTCTGGACAGCAGTCAGGTCGGTAGTCTTACCCATGATTGCGGTTTTGAGTAATGAAACAGGCTGGGAGTTTTTAAAAGCCTCTTTTGAAGAATCTTTTGCAGGTGTTTAGAGTTAATTAGTTGATTCAGATGATTAGGTTAATAGCTCGTTTAGAGACCCTTTTCATGATATGCTAATTTTTTTAGATAGGAATTTTGGGTTTTCATGAGCTGTATGCCAAAATCATCAGCATTAAAACAATAAAAGTCCGGAAATATTTCAGTTGGTGTGCAATGATTCTAAAATATATGAAAGTTAAATTTTTATCATTACATTATGGAAAATAATGAACTTTATCACAATATGCAAATTTTTTTAGAAGGACCTGTATATCATAAATTGGGGCAAGTCTGGGGCAGAAAATAAAGGACAAAAGAAAACTGGAGGTAGCTAATTGTCATGATACAACCAGACACAGGTAGATCCAAACGCAGTGTGAGTTTATTAGAGGGTAGTCAGACAGGCAAGGGTCACAGACAGCAAACACAGCATAGGAGACAAGGCAATACTCAGAGTCCGATAACCAGGCGGGATGACAGAGGCAGGCAGCAGACAAGACGGAATCCAGGAAACAGGCGATGGGTCAGATACACAGACAGGACTAGACTAGGAAAAGCTTGGTGATGTCCACAACAGTAAAACAAGACTTAGCAATGAGTGATAGTTAGAGTGGAGTATAAATGAGTGCGGAGCTGCGTGAGGAACTCGATGCAGGTGTGAGAGTGATCAATGGAAACAGGTGTGTGTGAAATCAGTTCAGGGTGTGTGCATGATCAGTCCCAGGGAAGGCAGTGCAGGGGTGGAGCACCCTCTAGTGACACTCGAGGGCAATCCAGCCGAACATCGTCACACATAACCCCCCCTTTAAGGAGCGGCTTCCAGACGCTCCAAAGAATATCCAGGTGGGGGGCAGAGTGAAGACGATCCTGGGGGAGGGACGGAGGGCCAGGCCCGTGCAGGGGAACGGGACAAGGAGGTAGCCAAGGCGGGCCTGGGCCGCAGAGCGTGGGCGACCAGGGCGGAGCAGGACGTGATGGCGGCCAGGGCGGAGCAGGACGTGATGGCGGCCAGGGCGGAGCAGGACGTGATGGCGGCCAGGGCGGAGCAGGACGTGATGGCGGCCAGGGCGGAGCAGGATGAGCCAAAGGCCAGGGTGGAACGGGATGGACCAATGGCCAGGGTGGGGCCCCCTCAGACCTCCCTGGGTGTGAAGACCTCACGGGCAGCCACGGCAGAGACGACCCCTCAGGAGACCACGGTGGCACGCCCCTCATTGTCCCTTCGTGGCCTCTACTGCCCCCATCCAAAAAATACTTGGGGGAACCTACGGGGACATAGACTGGAACTGGAGGCTTCGGGGGTTCGGCTGCAGGCTTCACTAAAGGTTTCGGAGGTTCGGCTGCAGGCGGCTCTGGCAGTTCGGTAGCAGGCTCTGGTTCAGCTAGGCAGACGTGAAACTCAAGCTCGTCATGGCTGACGTGAAGCTCTGGGTCGTCGAGGCTGACGTGAAGCTCTGGCTCGTCGAGGCTGACGTGAAGCTCTGGCTCGTCGAGGCTGACGTGAAGCTCTGGCTCGTCGAAGCTGACGTGAAGCTCTGGCTCGTCGAGGCTGACGTGAAGCTCTGGCTCGTCGAGGCTGACGTGAAGCTCTGGCTCGTCGAGGCTGACGTGAAGCTCTGGCTCGTCGAGGCTGACGTGAAGCTCTGGCTCGTCGAGGCTGACGTGAAGCTCTGGCTCGTCGAGGCTGACGTGAAGCTCTGGCTCGTCGAGGCTGACGTGAAGCTCTGGCTCGTCGAGGCTGACGTGAGGATTCTCCAGCTCGTCAAGCGTGACATGACTATACCCTGGTTCGGTGAATGTCGCGGCGTCGTGGAGCTCCTTCTCCATCTTACTCACAGCGAGAGCAGAACCACTCAGTAGAAGGGCCATGTCAATATACTGCATTAAAGTACCGTGGGGATCATGAATGGGCATCAGTGACCGGAGCGGTTCAGATAACCCTCCGCGGAAAAACACCATTAAACATTCGGTACTCATTATCGTGAAACGTGCCAGTTCAACAAACTCTTTGACATACCACTCAATCGATCGATCCTCTTGACGAAGTCGCATAATCTCAGCTCCCGTATCCGTGTTCGGTATTGCTGCGAAAGCTCGACGTGGAACCTTGCTGTCGAATTTTACCGGGAGAGCTTGGCGTTGAACTGGGATTGGATCAGGGCTGACAACTGTGGAGACAGGTTGAGTCTGCGATGGTCCCGGTGTGGAAACCTGTAGACCGCGAACCATCTTGGCCAACCTCTCCAATGACGAGGTGAGTTGATCCAGCCTATCCCGGTGTACAGCGATCAGATCCGCATTGGCTGACTGGGAGGCATACAAGGCTGACATGCTGCTGGATCTGTTTATGGCTAAGTCTTCTGTCATGATACAACCAGACACAGGTAGATCCAAACGCAGCGTGAGTTTATAAGAGGGTAGTCAGACAGGCAAGGGTCACAGACAGCAAACACAGCATAGGAGACAAGGCAATACTCAGAGTCCGATAACCAGGCGGGAAGACAGAGGCAGGCAGCAGACAAGACGGAATCCTGGAAACAGGCGATGGGTCAGATACACAGACAGGACTAGACTAGGAAAAGCTTGGTGATGTCCACAACAGTAAAACAAGACTTAGCAATGAGTGATAGTTAGAGTGGAGTATAAATGAGTGCGGAGCTGCGTGAGGAACTCGATGCAGGTGTGAGAGTGATCAGTGGAAACAGGTGTGTGTGAAATCAGTTCAGGGTGTTTGCATGATCAGTCCCAGGGAAGGCAGTGCAGGGGTGGAGCACCCTCTAGTGACACTCGAGGGCAATCCAGCCGAACATCGTCACACTAATAAGGATTGGAGCCTAAAATTTAAATGTTATCCATGTATCTCTGTCTTTCTCTCTCATTCAAATGCGCAGTTTGGGCGGCCATACCGGGCGAGATCGGTCGTCAATATGGCAGCATTCTATTTCTAGTGACGTGGGTGGCATCTATGAATACACTAAAGAGTGGGAATGCTCTTTGAAATGTGTTCTGTTCTTCTTATAGTAATTATTTTGATGAATGATGACTAGGGGCTGTCTAATATATATATATATATATATATATGACATTTTCAGCTTTTGTTATGTTCTTGTTTATTTAGCTTTTTCATTCTTTTACATACATTTTTCTTGTTGTTGTAATTTTAGTACTTATTTTATTTTAGTTAGTTGCTGAGGCAACATTTCTAAATTCCATTCTAATATTCCATGTTTAAGGTAAAAATTAATTTTACGTTTAAATTTCGATCTTAATTCACACAAACCTATCATGTTTTCAGAAGACTTTGTATAGCACACAAGTCACATGCACCACTTTTATGTTGCTTTTAGTCATTTTTGGAGGTTTTGTAACCATATCCTTTCAGTATATGGGGAAAAATAAGGAAAATTTGATTGTTGTGAGAACAATTTTTGCTGGTGAACTATCTATTTTTCATTCACTCTCCAAATATTGACAAAAATATATTCAAGTCTAAACATAAGAAACTTCTCTCCTCTATTTCAACAGGACCACCAGTAAATGTCACCTGTAATATTTTCATCAACAGCTTTGGATCCATTACTGAGACAACTATGGTATGTAACAACTCTGCTTAATTTTAGTTTAAAATCAAATATTCAGGATTGAGCTTGTCTTGTCTAAAACGCAAAGCATAAAAAAGGGGGGGGGGGGGTTAGTTGCTTGCCTGACTTCTCAAGGAGCAAATCAATTAGAAGTTTAGAGTCCAGTGGGTCAGCTGATGTACTGATAATGAACTGTCCACCATGCAATTAAAATGAGAAATTGATAGAAACGACCAGGAACTTAAGGGGGGAAAAATGAAAGGGTGATACAACCATCCTCTAAAGCCTGCTTAAAGTGTCTTTGTCAGCAGAATGTTTCAGTTGACCGTTACAGATTGTCAGCGGGGTTAGATCATTGGAAATGGAGGATGTGGCGAGCAGGACGAGGCCGAGGGCCGTGAGAGAGCGGCACAAGGCCGGTGGCGTGATAACTGATGAGTGACACCTGCGCTCCTGATCGCCACATAGGACTTACTGTACAACAGAAATTAATGTCAGGGGAGAACATGTTATTTACCTGCAAGTCAAGGGCATATTTGATTTAGTCTGTGTTAGGTTTGCAATTTAAAAAAAGAACATTAGGTCTAAAAAGAACATGAATAATAGTCCAGAAATTGAACTAGATTTCAGGACCCAACACATTTATTATTATTCCTACAGGATTACAGGCTTAACGTATTTCTACGCCAGCAGTGGAACGACCCTCGACTGGCCTATAGTGAATATCCTGATGCATCTCTAGACTTGGACCCTTCTATGTTGGACTCCATATGGAAACCCGACTTGTTCTTTGCTAATGAGAAAGGTGCAAACTTCCATGAAGTCACAACAGACAACAAGCTGCTGAGGATATTTCAGAATGGGAATGTGCTTTACAGCATTAGGTAAGCAGAGAAGTCTAAAGAGATTTCAGATAACAAAGGGGAATTAACAAGAATTAGTGACGAAGGGCAATAGGGTTTTGCATTTAACGATTATTGCAAAATATATGTTATAGAAGTGAGCTGGGCCAAAATAAATAGGAATGCACAGTGATCACAATGGAATTTGAGCAATTATTAATCAGAAAATATAAAATACGTAAAATGAGAGATGTTATGTAGCCTAAAAACAAAACAAAAAGGCTTGACTGTTAATGCCAAGTACTCTTTCTATTTTTGTTTTGCTTTTAAAAAACATCTAAGAAACATCCCTAATTGTGGGTTGGGCAAATATACATCAAAAGGTATTTTAAAATAAAATACCTTAATTTTAAGTGTATTAAGTGTAGTACAAAATGCAGCTTCCGCACCATGCAAAATAAACTACTCTATTTTTGTATTTTAAAAATACAAAAAAATACTTTTACAAGGGAGCATGAAATTTCCTATGAAATTGGCCTATTTGATCTATCCCTTAACCATTACACTGGCTCAGTTGCAACGTGTAAACAATGTTTGATAGCAGCAGCTTTTCTCTGCCCGAGTCATGCAATAAGTTTGACATCTGCAACCAGTTAACAGATCAAATATTCACATATCCCTGGTTGTATATGCTAGTTTCAGCCTGACGCAGTTATCATTTCCACGTCCTACGCCACATTGTTTAAATAGTACATGCATTTGCGCCCATCTGTTTGCCCATGGGCGTGCTGGTCTGAAAACGAGGTGTGTTCAGGCACATTGTTGGCGCGTTGCTGTTTTGAGGCAACTGAAATAGACTGCGCCATTGACCAACAAAAACCTGGTCTAAAGTCAATGGCGCAGTATTTTTTGTTATTTAAAGGGGGCCCATTATTAATATGCGTCTATAGGTGGGTGCACAACGCGCGTACACTCTACTTATTACACACACAGGGACGTGCAGCAGCACACACACATGCCAAATATTTAAAAAATAAAAGGACTAAAATAGTTATAGGAACTATGAAAAGGTTCCTCCGGTGCGAAAGCCCCTATTGACAAACAAGTAATTCATAAGAAGACAACTGAAGGTACCTTTATTCATAGCAACTAGTTTCTAACTAATTAATCATTTGATTGTTTATCATAAATATAATAATATACTATGTGTCAGGCAGTCATTCATGCTTTATTATAATTATTTTCGTGCACAACTGAGGAACTTAACATGAAAGTAGCAAGCTAACGTTAACTATGGGGCGGCTGCTCAGTATAGTTTTCAAGAACATTATGTAAATTGGTAAACTATTTAGTCTAGGCTACTAAAATGAACACCAAAATGTAACATGAACTGTTCCAAAATAATACCAATTTATGCAAAAAATGTATGGAAAGCTGACAGCCTGCACGTTTCTTACCTTGACCACCTTCTTCCATATGGATAAATTTTCTGTTCTGATCTCAACAAGTCTGGGCAAACTACTGAGTAGGTACTATCAGAGGCTGCATTTTTATGATGTCATCATGTAGACTTCTAACAAAGTACTATTTTATACTATTTTATATTCTAATTGAAATACGTATTTGAAATGCATGTATCATAAAAACTGCCCTTCCCTGATTGCAATTAATTGTGCCCTGGTCCCACTTTGGAAACTCACGTTTTAAAGAGCCTAAAAAAAGGCCTCCACATCAGAGTGTGTAAGTGTGGATATTTTAGGGTTTGAATTCACGGTTATCACAGTACAAAATAAATTGGCTCCTCAAAAAAGCACTGGTGGCTTTGTCTTTCTCTGAGACATTGCATTACAGCAGGGTATTACAACCCCAAATCAGAAAAAGTTGGGACATTTTGTAAAATGCAATAAAATCAAGAATATGTGATTTGTTCATTCTATTTAACCTTTTATTAACTGACAAAAGTACAAAGAAACGTTTTCCAATGTTTTCACTGACCAACATAATTGTATTTTGTAAATATGAACACATTTTGAGTTTGATGGCTGCAAAACACCCCAAAAAAGTTGGGAAAACGTTTCTTTGTACTTTTGTCAGTTAATAAAAGGTTAAATAGAATGAGCAAATCAAAGATTCTTGATTTTATTGCATATTACAAAATGTCCCAACTTTTTCTGATATCGGGTTGTACATTGTTTCCACTATCCAAAGTCCATAATAGATCTTTATGGCTAAAACTTTAATGTAACAGCCATACGATAAACAAGAGTAAAAAAAAAGATAGTTTGCTTTTACTAAGAAGACGTGATAAAAACTTAGCAATTCACACCACATTTAGAGATTCACTTTGTAATCACAAATCAAAGGGAAAAAGTTTACAACCATTGATCTGAACTCATGTGGAGACTGTATAAACTGGGATATTGATTAATGGTGCGTTCTGAAATTATAATTCTGCCTCTACAACAAAAACAAACTTAAACTCTTGTTGTTCCAAACCTTTATGGAACACAAAAGAAGATATTTTGAAGAATGTACTGGTTGTTTTATAGATGCAATTTCAATTACTGGGGTCTAGAGCTTTCAAGGTTGAATATTATGAAGTATAATAAAAGTAGTCCATACAACTTATGCACTATATTAAAAAATATATATACATAATAATTTAATTTGAAGCTTGAAGCATCCTCCTTCACTTTAATTCTATTGCAAAAGAGTGGTCAGATATTCGCAAAAAAAAAAAAGAGACATGAGGGCCAAGAAACAAGAGTCAATAATGACAATGTTTTTTCAACTATCTTCTTTGCTTCTGCTTCTCCTCCTCAGTGTTCCTTGCAAACTATTTTTTTGGTCTCTCTCTCTCTCTCTATTCCTCACTTTCTGCTTTCCTGTTTTGCACACCGTCTCAGGCTAACACTCATCCTGTCTTGTCCCATGGACTTGAAGAATTTCCCAATGGACATTCAAACTTGTACCATGCAGCTAGAAAGCTGTGAGTACTCTATTCTACTCTTAATCTCTCCCTCCCCCATCTCTCCTCGCCTTCCCAGCTTCACACTTTGCTGCTTCCGATTCTTTTGACATTGTTTTAATGAATGCACGATAGCAATAGCCATGAAGTTGAAACACAGTGAACGCATAACTCTACATGTTTTTAAAAGCCTTCCTATGTACACTGTTGTGTATGGTGAACATATACTCTACCTTTCAAAAGTTTAGGGTCAGTCATTTTTTTTTAAAGAAAAGTCTCTTATGCTGACCAAGGCCACATTTATTTGATCAAAAATACAGTTAAAACAGTAATCTTGTGAAGTAATAAGACAATTTAAAATAACTGTTTTCAATTATATTTTATTATAAAATGTAATTTATTCCTGTGATTGCAGTGCTACATTTTCAGCTTTAACTCCAGTCTTCAGTGTCACATGATTCTTCAGAAATCAATATGCTGATTTGGTGCACAAGAAAAATTTATCATTATTATCATCATCACAGTTGAAAACCATTGCACTTCTTAATATTTTTGTGTAAATTCTTTTTTTCAGGATTCTTATAAAAATGTACTGACCCCTAACGTTTGAATGGTAGAGCATATCATGAACTGTTGCTATTTATATCCTGTTAAGCCGGCAATGACAATTAACTTTTTCTTTTTCTACTTGTGAGCCCGATAACCCTGAGCATTATGGGATTTTATAAAAAGTGTAGAAAAGAGATTACTCAAAACAGTTTTCTGTCTCACTGCACAAAAAAGAAGAAGAATCGGTAAGAGGAAGTTACATCCGATACAGCATCCTCATTTTAAAACTGTGCATAGTGTCTAGTGCCCTTCCTTGTTACCTTGATAAAAGGAAGAGGCAGGAAAAGAAATAGATAATTCACCACCCCAGTGCCCTCAGAGCAGATAGCATCTTAACTCCTAGAACCAATTTAAAGGATATCAATAATGAAACTGTAATTTTGTGTCCCCTTTATTATGTGGCCCACCTCATTTGCCCAAGAGGCATTTAATTCCACATCCCTAAGACAAAAGAACTCCCCTTTCTAACCACAAGAGGAGCCAAATGAGATATCTATGTAATACAGAAATGCACTGCAGATGCCACTTAGCTTGACATCTGGATTTGCCTTTTGGATTATTTGATTTATGTGTGGTGACCAAAGGAAGCACCTCTACATTCAGTGACTCACATGGTTTAAAAGATTTAGGGGACGCACTACACCAAGATACTGTTTTACTGTCCTTTCTGCGTCCTCTGTATGTCTACAGTATTTATTCAATGAGTGGAAAAAGCCGCCCTCTGTAGCCGCAGTTAAAATTGCCCTCTTCTAAGGAGTGGGGTCAGACAGAGTGAGACACACACAGGAAGACGGGCAGGTTTACTGTCTAACAAAAGCCGTTACTGAGGGCATAATCATTTCCGATCAGACAAGAGCACCTTTTTAGGGCTTTGAAAGGGCCTGCTGAACACCGTTTTGACGAGTGGTGAGACATTGCCGAGGGGTGGGATCCCCATGTCTGGGAAGGACACATCCAGGTAGAGAAATCTGATGCTGAGTGTTAAAGCAAAGGTGTAAGCAGAAAAACAAAGGAAGAAAATAAGTTTGGGGCACTTGGTATGCAAGTGGAAAAACACGATGACAAAGGCACAAAAAAATGAAGCAGAATTGGGAAAGAAAGTAGACAAATGGAATATTAATGTAAAGTTTATAAAGGCTTTTTTGGTATTATACACAGAGATTAACAGGTGCTTTTGTGGATTATACAGGGCACACAAATCAATGATGCTTTATGACCAAGAGTGACCATGGAACGCATAAAGAAAGTCTTTATCTGAAATTTACTGTACACCACTGTTCTAAACTTTGGGGTCAGTTTTTTTCAAAGACACTAATACTTTCATTGAGCAAGAATGCATTAAATTGATCAAAATGTGTGTGTGTGTGTGTGTGTGTGTGTGTGTGTGTGTGTGTGTGTGTGTGTGTGTGTGTGTGTGTGTGTGTGTGTGTGTGTGTGTGTGTGTGTGTGTGTGTGTGTGTGTGTGTGTGTGTGTGTGTGTGTGTGTGTGTGTGTAAAATCCTGTTTCTTTGACCTTTGCATTCAAAGAATCCCCCCCAAAAAATGCAGTTTTCACAAAAATTAAGCATCACAGCTGCTTTTAAT
This sequence comes from Siphateles boraxobius, assembly GCF_051911475.1. Taxonomy (NCBI): domain Eukaryota; kingdom Metazoa; phylum Chordata; class Actinopteri; order Cypriniformes; family Leuciscidae; genus Siphateles; species Siphateles boraxobius. The sequence goes on from NW_027508919.1 coordinate 13,164,870, forward strand.
ATAGATAATAATACATTCTAAAAAATGAGCACTAAATAAACATGTCAGAATACATTCTGAAGGATTATGACACACTTAAGAATATGCATAATACATTTTTTTATATTGACAATAGAGGCTAGAATAGGCAAAAAAAAATCTTTTCTCATACTGGAAAAACATTCATATTTTTTGTATTAGTTTGAATGCAATGTTTAGAACCACACGAAACTTTTCAAAGACAAAATTGACATTTCAAGGACTTTCAGTCTTTTTTCAGTGGTTTGTTGTTTTGAAGACGGAATGGGACGGGGAGGTTTGTGAATAATAGATGTCATTGTAAATCCCTGAAGGTCTCTGATAGACATCAATATTATTCAGATTTGTCAAGTATTCTACACTGTTATTGCATGCCTCGTGCATTTTTAATAGGCCCCTAATCTCAACATGTACTACAGAGAGAGAGACCTGTTAGAAATGATGTGGGGGATGTGAAGATTTGAGGCAAGTAGCATGGATAAGGAAAAAAATTATATAAGAAAGAAAGATTTCCAATTAATTTGCTCAAATACTTCATGTTGGTCATACGTTGGATGTAATAATCCAGAGTATATAAACATCTTCATTATTCAAAGGTCTGTACCAGATATTTAATCTATCAATCTACCCCTTTGGTTTGTCAGATGACCTTTCATGCAGCGAACAAAGTATGGGATGAGAGTGGAAGCTTGACAGGTGCAATTCACACTTTTATGCACAGATATGCATTTTTCTATTTCATTCTCTCTCCCTTTTCACAGTTGGCTACACCATGAATGATCTGATCTTCGAGTGGCTTTCTGATAGCCCAGTGCAGGTGGCGGATGATTTGACTCTTCCTCAGTTTTTACTAAAGGAGGAAAAAGATCTCGGCTACTGCACTAAGCATTACAACACAGGTACACATTCCACTACAACATTCACGCATATCAAATAATATCTATATAAAAAAATCATCATATACACTGTTGCAAACAGAATTGATTTCAAGGTCCTCTGAAGAATTTTTAAATGCATTTATAGTGTCAGGTGTAAACAACAATACATTAAAAGTTGCTATACATAATTACTTACCTATGGAACTCTTTGTGTTCTCCCAGGTAAATTCACCTGTATTGAGGTGAAGTTTCACTTAGAGAGACAGATGGGCTACTATCTCATTCAGATGTACATCCCCAGCCTGCTGATTGTCATTCTGTCTTGGGTGTCTTTCTGGATCAACATGGATGCTGCCCCTGCTCGGGTAGGCTTGGGTATCACCACTGTGCTGACAATGACTACCCAGAGCTCCGGCTCACGAGCCTCTCTACCCAAGGTAACATGACCAAAATGACTCGGTTCTGAGAGAAAAAAAAAGAGAGAAACATTTCAGAAATCAGTGCACTTATTGAATAATTAGTGAAATAATGAGACAATCAATGAAACTGAAAGATAAAAACTCATAAGCTCAATAAGCTTGCCTATCTTATAAGTGACTATTTTAATTATTAAAAGGATGTCGAAGAGCCCTTGCTTCTGTTTAAAGATTTGTTCGCTAAAAAATGAATGAATTGTGTGGTATAATTAAAAATTATAATCTTTTTTGTTTGTTTGTTTGTTTTGTTGTTCTAAATGCGATTCCTCTCAACGAATTCCAGTTACTTAAAGGGTAAGTTCGGCGTTTTACAAGTAAAGCCCTGTTTTAAGATCGTTTCTGATGAAATCGAACGGTTAAGATTAAAATTTGGACACATGCTGCTGTCCCGAGAATTTTAGGTTTTTGCGTTAGCACCCCCCCACCTATACAATGGTTTCATAGGTGCCTTGGAACAATCATTCATATAAACGCATTAAACTTTAGTTTACAAAGATGTGAAACTCACCGAGTGGTCTGGGGTGTTCACTGATATGCTCACGCAAAAATCGCTGCAAAAGAAGCTTTCCAACAGGTTTTATCGTAGTTTTTGGAAGAATGTCCGGTTGTGAGGCGTTGGAAAAACGCCTCAGTTTTACAATGAATGGTAAAACACCTGTTGGAAAGCATCTTTTGCAGCGATTTTTGCGTGAGCATATCAGTAAACACCACAGACCAATCGGTGAGTTTCACGTCTTTGTAAACTAAAGATGGCGTTTATATGAATGATTGTTCCAATGCACCTATGAAACCATTGTATAGGTGGGGGGGGTGCTAACACAAAAACCTAAAATTCTCAGGACAGCAGCATTTGTCCAAATTTTAATCTTAACAGTTCGATTTCATCAGAAACGATCTTAAAACAGGGCTTTACTTGTAACAGGGCTTTACTTGCAAAAATGCCGAACGTACCCTTTAACGGTTACATAAACGGTTATTTTAACACTTTTAATGAAGACATGTAAGGGGGAAATGCAATTTTTACTGTAACTGTCCTCAGTAATCAAATTAGAATTTAAAATTTTACATGAATCAGAAATCAGACTACTATTAGATCAGCATCGTCGCGTTGATCATAGAGACGATTGGTGGCAATGGCTCTACGATCTACTTAAGCTTACAATACTTTTGGGAATGCATTTATGTCCATTCTTTTATGCCCCTCCCTCGCCATCTTCTCTCCGCCTCGTTCACTTGCATGTACGTTATTGCTTACGTTGCACTTGTGTCCACTACTTGCGGAACCCTTGCAATGTGTTCCATGGAACGCCCTAAGCCCTTGATCACAGGAATTAGCAGGTTTTTTTCCTTATGAATTTGTTTTACGCACCATTCTATAGGCCTGTATGCTTGTGCTGAATCCGTTTCACTCTCTCTCTCTCTCTCTCTCCCGTCAACCATCGATCAAAGTCCATACTATCAGCCAGAGGTTCTTCGTATCTCTGTCACTCTCCTGCTGTTTTGTCGTGGCTTTTACTGTCTCTCCACACCAACCACTGAAACCACACACAGGTGTTTGTCATTTGCACATGACCCACTTACGCCACACTTGTCTCCCAATCTTCTCTCCTGTCACAGACTTCGCTAGACCACGCCCCCCCTTGCCACACCTATTTGTACACCTTGCCTACTTGTTTATAAATGTAAGAGATTTTAAATATTAATTCAAATGATGTCCTCTTCAGATGTAGCCCTAAGGCCCTATGTAAAGTATTCTGTTTTCTATGGAAAGGTATAGGCTAATGAAAAGGATGTGTCCAACGTCATCACAACCTCATTATTCCTAGCAATGCCCTTATTGATTATCTATTGATGTTGCTCTGACCTTGTGCATCCCAGGTGTCCTACGTGAAGGCCATTGACATCTGGATGGCCGTTTGTCTGTTGTTCGTGTTTGCTGCATTGTTGGAGTACGCAGCAGTCAACTTCGTCTCAAGGCAACACAAAGAATTCATCAGGCTGCGCAAGAAGCAGCGAAGGCAGAGAATAGTAAGTGCGATGAACACACCCGCATGCACATAGACACACACACAAACAAATAGAGGCGGTGCTGTCACCCTGTATTACACTTTGACTCGCATCTCTTTTCATTGTGCTCAGTCACATCCAAATACTGGCAACGGCCACACTACAGCTGGCTGTCACATCTCGTGTGGGGGAATTCAGATCAGCCTGTTTCCATAGTGAGCAGTCCCATGTGCTGAGCCCACCATTTGTGCCACCTTGTAAAGCCTCGCTACAGCCAATTTCCAAAGGCCAACAACCTGCTTCCTGATCCGAGATCACAGACACTGCCTGAAATGCTAAAAGTGGCTTCTAAACGAAAAGCTTAGAAAATACCCCCAGGGCTTCGGAGAGTCAAATCACTCTGAACACATGAAATGTGTTTAACAGATTTTATATGTAATTTCTATAAATACTGCAATGTAAAATTCTAGTAAATATCAAAGCCCAACAATCACATTTAAAACTGTTGGCTAAAACATCTTGGACACTTTCCGGGCTTGTACAACAGCGCTAGCTGTCCAAGCTCGCAGTGCTGGAGATTTACGAGTGTGTTCGCTGAATCTGAATCAATAATGAGAGAAAAATGAGAATAACTCCTTTTAAGAATGAGCGAGTTCTCCTCCCCTCCTGCCTTGGAGATCTTGGTGGCTATTACTCTTTGTCCTATTCTCTCCCGCCAAGAAAGTCTCTGGTCTGAATGATCAATCTGGGTGGTATCGATGCATGGGTCACTGGCTGAGAGAGCTGTTAGGCTGATGGACCAACTACTGGCCAGGATAATCAATACAACAAATCCTTGGCTTCATCCTGCCTTAATAACACTATAGACAAATTAGGCCACATTTTCCTGCTCAAGAAAACACTAACAAATGGGTGCTGAGAGGACCGTGCCTGTTTAAGGGATGAGCAAAACTACATATTTTCAAAATTAACAATTGTGAGTTGCCTGAATGACTAGTTAACCTATTGGATGTAAGATAGCCCTGTATAATTACACTGGTTTCAGATGGGATGCATTTCTTAGGGGGATTATTCCAGTGTTATTTTAGTATTATTTATACTAATATATTATTTGATATTTTGAATCGGCACTAATATTTTTATGTGCTTTTGCCATTTATATATATATATAAATAAACACACACACACACACACACACACACACACGTTCTATATCCTATTCTATCTTGGTTAAAAAAAATTAGTTTCAGTTTTAATAATTTTAGTACTCTTTTATTTCAGTTAGTTGCCAAGGCAACATTATTGATTTTCATTTTTTCATCTAATATTCTTATTTTATTTAATCTTTATTTCAATTACCGATAACAATTTTAATTGTTTTAGTTAACATTAACCACAATGAGCGTTGCTGCGTTCAAAAACATCTAGTTGGAGCACAATGAAATGGAACAGACTGGAGGTGTCTCTGCATTTTTAAAAGTTTAACTTTATTTTTAACTTGGCACATGTCCTAAAAAACATCACAAACAAACAAAAAAAGTACAAAATGTGGCACAATGGTAAAATACGTCTCTCCAACTGTGTAAGCCTGTAGCTGTACTTTAAAGGGGATGCAAACTGTTTAACAGCTAAAGCACCACCACAGTAATCTAAAAATCTAGACCAAGTTATCCCAGATCTTGGACAACTAGTCGATTAGTTAACCATTGTTACCCAGTTATAAGCTATTTGTGTCTGATGTAAACATCAGCATGAACATTATCCTCTTGTCTTAGGACTTTATCAAGTTTTGCTGTGACTGTCGGATTTAGCTTGAGTGTGTGCACTTTATTGGAGTGTCCCTCATCAACCTGCAAAGAAGTGTACACTCATAAGCAGTGTTGCCTAGCAACTTGGATGGTGCTGGAGAGCAGCGGCTTGATAGCTGTTAAATTCTTGTTGAAGTATTTACACACTTGCCAATATTAATGAAATGAGTCTGCTCAGCCTGCCTAGAAATGTTATGGTTGAAAGTGCACTGAACTGTGCAAGATACATAAGAATGACAGATTGATTGATGGATGGATGGATGTGCTCTATTGTTCCCCAGAAGTTAATTTAGGGAAAGAAAAAGACAGATGTTCCAAACTGTTATATACGAGGAACTAAGAAAAAAAACATTTCATTCTTCCTTGATGGAGGTTCGAGCCAGGCAGCCTGCAGGAAGCTTTGACTCACTGTGGAGAGTGAACACGCTCCCTGGTAACAGCAACAGCAAGCTCAACCAGTACCGCAACATCTGTGTCCCCCATCTTATTTGCCCACGGGCAAACACTTGAGTCCCGTAAACCCAGAACCCCCTCCGTCCTACTGGCCCAGTTCACAGCTGGTATGAACACACTTCACAAGTGAACCGCTTACAATTGTCGTTTATTCCTTACAGTAATGCGTCTCATGTGACCACTTGATTAGAAATGGATGTTAATGCCAGTTGTAAAACGGGACATTAGTATTCACACATTTTCCATACCCCTTAAATGTGTACAGCGATTCATATAACACCAAATTCCAACATGATCTCAAGGAAAATGTAATTGTTATGAAGTGGCGATAAGCATGAAGATCCACCACTAACCCCACCCCTAAACATACCCTTCACTGGGGTGTAAGCAGATCATAAAAAATGGACGAATTCACACGAATTAGCCATCAATTCGCCAAAGCGTAAAATATTATGAATTGCCATTGAAATTTTGTTGGAAATTCAGCATATATGTATTTATTAGCTAATAGCTATGCTAATAGCTAATAGCTAATGCACAGAGTATTGCTCAAGTGTGCTGATACGTCCACCCAGTATGATGTCTTTTCTTGTGACCATGTTGAGTAACCCCCAGTGTGTAGTGTTCACCCCTCAGTCCTCATACAAATGGAACTGACTTGTTTCATACTGAAACGTTTTTGCAGCAGAGTTCTTTTTACACGCTAGACTCAGACTCTGAGTCTGGACACAGCCTGGCCATGATTAACAAGGTAAGCACTGACCCAAACTCTGTTCATAGGTGACTTTAAACTCACTTTAAATGGTCTTTATCTTTAACCAAACACATCATTAGTCCTAGGCATGTTATTGACTGGATTGTTTTTAGGTGCAAGCTGAGGATTTAATGAAGAACTAAACGAGAACTTAATCTTCTTATCCTCTCGAGGAAAGTGGTAATTTGTCAAAGATTGACAGATAAACTGATTCAAATGACTAATTTATTTGGCATTAGAGGCAAGAACTAGGCCATAGTGCTACATAGTGCTACAAGTAGACCAAGCAGAATACTAAAGAACATAGAATTTTTATTTTTTGGTCAGGAAACCATGCAAGGAGCGCTCTTGCATCCATCATTCCTGATTTTTAAATTTTGTCAGTTAAAAATTCACGATGCTATGTCAAATTAAAAACAGTTCAACTGTAAAAAAAAAAAATATTTAAACATCTTGATCTATTCGCGTTTTGTTCCATTATGTTGACCGTATTCTGTCTTGCCGGCAGATATAGCCTCCTACTGACATTGAACAGACATTGAACAACAACATCAAAAATGGTTGGTAACATAAGTATGGATGGAGGAAAGAGAGAAAATGCAGAATCCTTTCACTTTCAAGTAATTGTTCAAAACAGTCTGTTTCATTCTAGCATCAGACAATTACTTTTTTTGGCACCGAAAAAAAAAAGAAAAAGGAAAAACTTTACACTGCAATAAGTGATTTACTTACTCAGTAATTGTTTCATGTTTCCCAATATAAATATCTAACATTTTTTAAATCAAGATTAATTTACTTGAAAAATTACAAAATATTAAGAAATGTATCAAAATTAAGTGAGTTAATGCTTAAAACAAAAACAAATCTGCTAAATGAGGTAAGAAAAATAATCTTACCCTAGTGGCATGTTTTGTTTCTTATTTTAAGCATATCTTCACTTCATTTGCATGAATGAAAGTTTCACGTGTAGCATTCATAAAAGCAAGTAAAGTACATACACTTGAAATATGACTTTTTACATATCTACAGTTCAGTATAACTACCCCCCCCCCCCCCCCCCCCTCTTTAAAAACTAAACAAGTATGTGAAATTTTGTTTGATGCCTGGCACTGAAAACACTAAGAATGCTTTTCTTCTGTTAAAGGAGGAAGAGATTGTTCGAGAAAGCCGTGGCTTTTACTTCCGTGGGTATGGACTGGGCCATTGCTTACAAGCTAAAGATGGGACAACTGTGGAGGCGTCCACCGTGTTCGCTCCACCACCCCCAGTGCAAGTGCTGTACGACGGAGAGGCCATCCGGAAGCGGTTTGTGGACCGAGCCAAGCGAATCGATACCATATCCAGAGCAGTATTTCCTCTCAGCTTCCTCATATTCAACGTCTTCTACTGGATCACCTACAAAGTGCTGCGACACGAGGACATCCACGCCAACCTGTAATCGCTCCTGGTTATGCCACTTGTTCATATTACTGCTTCTTTTCTTTTCTTTTCTTATATCTCCTAATTTTAAACAAAACCGCCTGTCATACTCACACTAGAAGTGTATTTTAAAGGCATATTCACTCCAGAAATGCCGTTAGTGCTAAAACCATGTGCTCAGGTGTGAATTCTGGAATTTAAAGTGCCCACTTAGAGCGAAAGGGGCTCAGAGATGCAAATGCTGCTGTTGGGGACTTGGCTCTCCTCTCTTTCCCATCTTCATTCGAGTGGATTGCACTAATAGCCAGTGCTATTGCCCTTATTTTGTAGGCTCCATTTAAGTTATTGGCTGAAAGGTTCTGGGTTGGATAGAAAATGTTCACTTGAATTTTACCACAAGGCCCATCCTTGAATGAATGTTTTTGAAAACCTCAAAACAAATGTGTTTTATACATCTTAAAATGCCAAACTAATGGGTTGTGAAGGGGCGGATTGGGATTTATTATTCATGGGTACAGTTACAGGGGAATGGTGTACTGTTTTACTAAATAATGACATTATAAATATATATGACTGTATAAAGTGTATATATGCAGAGTTGTTCACAGACTGCAGACGGCACAAATGTGTATTTCTTTTTGTCTTTCGAATTTGAATAAATGGATATTCTACCAGGAAGTCAGAGTTGTTTTGTACTTTGGTGCACAAAATTACACAAAAGCACAAAAATAGGTACTCTGGTTGTTATATCTGGATTTTTTCCAATTACATGTATTACAGATTGATGTATTACAAACTCTGTTCATAATCATTTTTCTGTTATTTTTCATTAACATTATTCATGCTATTTGGAAAATGTAAATATCTAAATCATTCCATCATGTGTTAAATCGTTTAAACTAATGCCTGAAAGAAATGGCTGATTTGTCACCCTGGCAGCACTAGGCTTTAATTGTCAACAAACAGAAACATGTATCATGCATCACAGCCATTCTTTATTATTGCTAGCCCCAAATGTGTCCCTCAGTCAAACATAAAACTGTCATTTATTGTCCTGTCCAGAGAGCCGTTGGAGGATGTGCAGAGATGCAGGGTGAAGGAGAAAAGCGTTTGTGCTGAAGAAGGATGGATGAGGATTTTAATGGGAATCACAAGGTGTTTTTTATCAGCTAATGAGTTTGAAAAGGACTATGCGTTCTTTGCTAATGACAATGAATTAAGGCCGTCAACCTCTGCACACAGCCCTTTGTCTGAGAAGTAACTAATCTAGTCTTCTGTAAGCTTGTCTCTCAAGGGTGAGTGAGCATATGTACAGACAAGCCTGCGGAGAAGGAAACAAAATGCTTAGTGCAGGAAATCTGGTAGATGCAGATTAATTCCATGCATTTGTTAACAGATTAACCCTGGTTTCTAACACAACCAACAGAATGATTCATCCAGACATGTTTCAAAAAAAAGAAACACAATTCCAGCAAAACGACAGACTTTTCTCTTGTGGTGTATATGTGGAACTTCTACAATCATTTTAACCACTTAACCACCCAGCTCCTTTCTTACAATCGACTGCAAGCTCATAATCTTAGATTTTCCTCCATTCTATCAACAACTGATGGATAAAACCAAGTCTACACTCTACTTTTTTTCTTTTTCGATCACACGGATGTACACTCTATGGTATGCAAAATATGGAAGAAAAGATCTGTCTCTACTAAGGCCAATTGGCCTCGAACACATAGTACCACATACCCGAATGACCTGAGTTCCCAAAAAACACACTAAAAATTCATCTTAATAAATCTGCTATTTAAAAATAAAAATCTATCAGAAACAGTTCAAGTCTGTTAAGTCACATCTAAATACACCATATTTAAATTTCCTATACTCATGCCTTAGTTGATGGACTCATTAGTTGAATTTGTGTATTATATAACTTTGTTTCAATTATGATATAACCTTCTGGAATTATTGAAGCCACGGTCACTGGTTAAGTCACAAGCATGTAAAAATTCCCTTTAGGTATTTGTTTATACAGATATAAAAATAAAACATGCCTCTCCTAAATCAACTGTCAGTAAATACAGTTGAACGGTAACATAGTGAGATCATGCATATTGTGCCGTTGACTTGACTTTACAGTTTAAATATGTGCAGAAATCCAATCTTTCTAGTCCATCCAGCTCTGCACTAACTGTGAAGATGTAAGAGTCCAATCAACCTAGAATGCGTTGCTGTCAAGATTTCAGCCTCCGCTCATTTCAAATAAGTGAGAGCGATGATGTGAATGTTTTTTTTTAAATTCGAATACAAACCAACACCCCACTCAAAAAGCAGCTGGCCTTGGACAGTTTAGGTTTTCTCAATTTGAGCAAATGCGGTGGCTTGACATATTCGCTTAAGCCCGGCACACATGCTTGACAGTTTAAGTAGATTTTTTTCTAAGAGGAAATCTGGGGGCAATTGGCAAATGTCAGAAAGATTGGCTATTGTATCTCACGATGTGCATTTTCCATGAGAGGCTTTTTGAGTGAACACAGTGGGACACTGCATTTACTGCCTCTGGGAAGGTTTGCACATACCATGAAGGATATAATAAGAAAGAAAGAAAGAAAGAAAGAAAGAAAGAGAGAGAGAGAGAGAGAGAGAGAGAGAGAGAGAGAGAGAGAGAGAGAGAGAGAGAGAGAGAGAGAGAGAGAGAGAGAATGAAAGAAAAAGTATTTTCCCCAACAAGCCTTCGATTTTCTTCATTTCCTCCGGCTGTAACTCTTCTGTTACATGGAGGTCTTTGGTTTGGTTTTAGGGGGCAAACTGTGCCTTTGTAGGATTTAAGAAGATTTTCTAAATCTGCAGCCCATGACTGACAAACACAAAATAGGACTGTGATTTATAGCATACAACAACAAACCGCCTGCCCTCCCCTCGATCAGTGTATCTCCCGCCAGTGCTGTCTGTATCACAGATACAGGAACTTCTAATGGATTTCAACCACAGAGGAAATCGCACCGACGCCACCCATGAGATTGCTCCGTGGCCCTTCCCCTCAATAAGCGCCAAGGATTCATAAGCTAACATCATTACACCCATATCCCCACAACATTTACTTTTTCAAATGTGTGTATCTGATCTGTGCATGTGTCCTGAGACATCGGATAATGAGACCTCGGAATATGTGTGTGCATGAGTGGAAATGAGAGATGGATAAAAGAGAAAGAGAGACAGAAAAACAGAGAGACATGCATTCAAGGGCATCCCTGAGAGAAATCAATAAACAATATTCCTCTACATTTATTGATTCAAAAATGTTAGGAATAAACTGAAGCCACAAATAAATTATTCGATAGTTTGTTTCTCACTCTCTCCCTGAAGAATTCCGTGTAAATCACCACAAAGCACAAGACAAACGCATTAGACCAACTGAGGTCTTAGCATTTATTGTTCATCTTCATGTAAGCACTCAATAACATGGGAAGTGGGCGGGTCTGTTGGTGTGATGAATGGGAGGCTCAGATCCTGGACCTGTCCTTGCACCAACCCAAGGGAATAATCAACATATGAGTACAATGTTAATAGAGCCTTGGGGAAAGTAATAGCCTAATGTTGGAAACACTTTCTCATTCACATGTTCAGCTAGATCAAATTCAAGGGGGGTTTAACTTTGTTATTGACACTAAATATACTTAACTATCCTTAAGAAGCTAACATGAAGTCCCTTGGACATACACTAGCGTTCAAAAGTTGTTAAGAGTCTGTATATTCTTTTTTTTTTTTTCTGAAAGAAACTAATGCTCACTAAGGCATTTATTTGATAAAGTAAAAACAGTAATATTGTGAAATGTTATTACATTTTAAAATAACTGTTATACATTTTAAAATATATTTCTATGAAGGAAACGCTGAATTTTCAGCACCAATTACGCCAGTCTTTAGTGTCACATGAAACATTTCTTATTATTATCAGTACTGAAAACAGTTCTGCTGCTTAATATTTTTGTGGAAACCGTGATTCCTTTATTTTTCAGGATTCTTTGATCAATAGAAAAGAAATGGATTTATTTGAAATAGATTTTTAAAAATCTTCACTGTCACCTTTGATAATTTTTAATGTTTCATGGCTGAATAAAGTATTAAGATCTTTTGAATGATATGTGTATTGAAAAGATACACACAAATGTAAAAAAAACTGGGATGGGGATAATATCGAGTTTAAACAGCCACTAATCAAGCAAATCTGTGACATTTGAGACATCTGATGTTAATTTAGTTCAGTTGTAACAATTCTAATTGTTATGCTGATAGTACAATTTCTAATTATATTATCTAAAATAATATAATTTCAAAAACATATAATTTCTAAAATAATCCTTGTTAAATTAAAAAAGACTTTTGGGCAATACTGTATATGTGTTCCTTTCAAATTCATTGTGTTGCTTAAAAAAAAAAACTACAGAAGGAGAAGAAATATTTGTAAGAAGCAGTTGCCCTGAAAAACACACATGCCCACACAATCTGTGTATAATCGTTCAAATTACCACATTTTAAATAAAATGAATAAAATAGACAGTTAAGGGAACATCATTGAATCTAATCAACAACAGCAGTAAATTCACAAATTGGAGAAAGGGTACAAAAGACCATTCAAAATTCGAATAGCTATTTGGTAGCTATTTGAATTTCAAATGTCGAGATGCCACAAAATCTATGCAATTGACAGCAAGTGAAGGCCATGTCAAACCACACTGGTTGAGGTCTTGCTTTAACACTACAGTAGAGATTTATTCAGGCTCATTTAGAATTCGAGAAAAGCAGATAAGAGATTATTGATAGCACACAAGCAACTGCTGTGTTCCCAAATATATATGACACAGAAAACAATTATAGCACATTTACGGTCATAAGTGAGATTGCTTTTATAACAGTTTAAAAAAAACATGAAATTAATATATTACATTTTACTCAATATGTATATATTACTCAACTGATACATTTTAGACTCATTATTGCCAATTGAGGCCTGTTCACGGCAAGAATGATAACTATAAATATAAACTGTAATGTTTATTTTAACGTTCTGTTTATTATAAGTGCACGCTGCAGTCGTGTCGTCTGTTGCTTTAAATGTTCATGTTCTCAAAGTCGGGTGGATTCTAATTGGCTGTCAATGTTTTTATAGTTCATCAGCTGGAAAAAAAAAAGTGATTCTAACAATATCGTTCCTCTATGCTGTTATTGTTATAGTTGTTTGTGGTGTGGACTTCCCTAGATTAGAATGATTAAAAACGTCATAGTGTGATTATTGTCCTTGTGAACAGGCCTTTACTCAGTCTGTTTTTGTTCTGCCAGTGAAAAGAGTTCCAAACAAAAACCACAGCAAAAAGACCATTTACACATTTCTAAACAAAACACATAAGTGGCTTTTCATTTCTGAATGAATCAGCGTTTCTGAGCGAACTGTGTGAACCATTCATTAAGATAGCAATCAAAACTCGTTAAATACAGTTACACCAGCCACGACTTCATCTAGACACATACTGGATAAGAACATCCTGAACAAATCTCCCAGATCCAAAAAAATAATAATACAAGTTCATGATGCACTGAATCCGGTAAAACTCATTTAAGGTTTGCATAGTCAAATAAAGTTATAAACCATAAAGAAATCTCAAAAATAGTCTCCCCTCCCCTTCACCATCTCCCCCACTTTTTTGTGTCACTTCTGATTTTCTCTCTGCCAGTATTAATGGTTTCAAACGGGACTGCCTGAGGTGAGCTAACTGAGAAAATTATAGGAAATCATACACCGGTTAGTGTGGTAAGAGGCTCTGGGCATTTCTGTAGAGAGAGACCCCTTTTTAAATCCATTAAGAAAGCATCTTCTGCCAATCAGCTGTGTTGTACCTAGTTTCAGGTGTGTGTAAGCTGACAGAAAACTGGAGATACTGGCAAAAAAGCAAAGCTTCAAGAAAAAGAGAGAAGACAAACCTGAAAAACCTGTTGTCATTTACTCACTGTCATGCCATTTAAAAAAGAATCTTCACATATTTTTCTTCTGAAAAACAAACAAACTAAAGTTCATTGTAACCACAAGTTATGCTCCCAAAAAATAAAATAAAATAAACTGGTAAAGACCAATAACATGAATCGTCCAATTTGAGCCATACTGGCATATTTGATTAAAGAGCTGGAGGGAAAGATTATCAGTGAATAATAACTAAAATGCTGTTTCTAATACAAACCTATCATAAGGCTTCAAAAAAAACTTACCATATGGAATAATTATATAGTGCTTTTTTATGGTGAGAAGAAACCTCATTTTGACGTGAAATAAATCATTTAATTCTCCCTTTTCCTTTGTTTTATTGTGCCTCACTACTCACCTCTTCTTATGCATTCAGGGTAAACAGGATTTCTTCTCCTTGCTCTTTCTCCCCACCCATTAGACATCTTTCACACTTTAATACCTTGGAGACAGCTGGAAAAGGACAACCTGTGTGCTATTCCTTCGCCATGTTGACACGGAATCAGTGCTGCAGGTCAGCAGTGTGAGATGAGAAATAATGACTTTCTGTGGAGAGAGGGAGGTGGATGTTCCTGATTCAGAGGCGGTCGGGTTAAAGTGCAATAGCTTTACAGTTCTTACCATTGCCGTAGTGAAGCCAGGACCTTCCCCAAACACACACAGTACTACACAAAAAGCCGACATCACTAGCCGTCTGTCACCATGACAACTGGCACACACACACAAAGGGGCTAAACACACTGCAAATCCACTTTATACCTGAAAGGACTCTAACATTTTTAGATCTATCAAACATGCACAGAAACTCTCTAAATATAGGCCTATATATAGGAGTCTATTGTGTGTCTTTTACCCAAAAAGAGTTGTGGTGAAAAGCTGGTCCCACCACGGCTGCTATCTATCAGCCATTCACTATTAATATGCAGTCACGCTACACTTCGCGCTCTATTCACTTCTGTTCTCATGCATTTGAATTCAAGTACATAGAAAGAACCACATTCTAGGGATCAAAGGCGTTTGGTGACCTGCAAATGTGTAGAGCGAAATGAAATTTGACCAATGGATCTGAACATCACATATTGACCTTGTGGCTCAATATAAAGTTACGATAGGTTGGTTGTTTTATGTCATGTGAAAGGCAACTTTCATTTCAAGAACAAATTAGTTCAATGGATCAATAAACAAATGAATAAAAATTATTTAAAAGGAAATAAGAAATAGAGAAATATAAATATTCTAGAAAAAAAATCTAGGAAGGACTTCTGTGCTGCCTCACTGGCTCCACAGAGAACAGGATAGTGATAAATAAAAAGGTCACTTTCTCCATAGCAATTAAAAAGGGGCATGTCCTTCTGCTAAATATCACATTGGAATTCTCAGAATGACACCTGCAGCATATTAATGACCATTTGTTTCTCAAGGTTAGGCCCTTTTGTTATATTCTCTCTGCTTGTTGCTTCAGTAACAGACAGACACTATTTGCTCAGATTGTTGTGGGAATCTACAGAGCTTTTCAGCACATAATCAATACCCAAGCTCTAGGTAATAAGCAGAAACCAACAACAGAGACAGTTTGGAGAATTAGACCACTGTTTGTGATATACAGTTATCAACTCAACAGAAATACATTTCAGAATCCTATTGTGGCTAGAAGCACCCAGCATTTATAAAACGGTTTTACAACATTTCACAACATTGCATTTCAGTTGCATATAACATTGAAATCAGATGTTTACAAATGGTCTACATAAAAGTCCACATAGAAGACTGATTCATTTATGGAATATATGGTTTTTAAAATAATGTAGCCTACTTTGTACATTCAATGAGGCTTTTCAGAAACAGTGAAACCACTTAAATAACTGATTGTGGAACATTATTTGTGGACTTTTTGTCCTATATGCTGTGCAAATCTGTGCAATAATGGGTTATTCAGCACATATGCCAAACATTTCTCGTGCACATTATTGTATTGCATATTATTTGTATGTAAATATAATTATATAATTTTTTTGAATGTACAATTGTCACGGTTATACACTGGTTTGGGTTCATTTTCATTGCGTTCAATTCCTGTTGTGTCTGGCTTTGTCATTTAGTTTTCCTTTGTTCTCAGTTTCCCGCCACCAGTTTATCGCCATGGTCACTCATTAATTAGAGCACACCTGTTTGTATTTGAGTTTGTTACCTTGTTTATTTAAGTTCCGCTGTTTCTCATGTTCGCTGCCTGTATTGTCTGTGTTTACGCATATGTTCCCTCTGTTTGGATTGCCTGATTTACTTCCCCTGGTTTTACACACAAGGCTTAAGTCTAGTCCTAGTATAAAATGCCTGTTTGAGCTGTTTTAACTAAAAGCAACTTGCACTGACATATCTTAAAAAATGTCAGTGCCATTTTTTGTCTCAAGATGCACACCAGCAATGTTTCTTTCTAAGGCATGTTTATAAAAGGACTTAAATCTCTTAGTTGAATTAAGGTCTAATCCTGGTTTAATCTAAGCCCAGTCTGTGAAACTGGCCCTTTGTTTAATAAACAACGCTTTTTACTTTTGTCTACAATGCCTATCTTCTTCACCCTCGGACTAAATGCTACAGAATAGAGGACCTCCAAAATGGATTATAAAACAGATGCCATTCATCCTGAGAAACAACCAACACCTATCCTTACACCAGTTCAGGATGGGCATTTTTGTCAATTTCTCATTTGGATCATTGATAGGTCTCAAAAAAACAAGTACTCAGGGGGCAGAGCATGTCCGTCATGGAGATAATGAAAATATTTTAAGACTGTTATGCTTAAAATTAATGCTGCCAAATAAAAATATGACATGAAAACAGGTCTATGAAAGCATGAACATATGACTATATTTTTACACTAAAACATTTTTACAGTGTATCTATGCAAGCTATGTGCCATCACGCCATTCAAGTGAAAATTGTCATTAATACTAAACATTCTTAAAGGGTAACTCAACCCCTGGTCAGAGCCTGACTCCACCCACTAGCACTAGGGTGTGTGTTAGTCTAATAAGGGGAAACAAGTGGTAAAGAACAGCCCTTGTTGCCATGGAAACCATTACCTACCAAGGAAGAGAAAATAATAAGTCTATGGGAGTGGCAGGGGGTGGGGGAGTGTGTTACCAAACCCAAAGGGAGGGAAATAGACGAGAGTGGGAATGTGGTGCAGAGAGAGGAAAGGAGAAGAGAAAGATGTAACTGGGGCTCAAGCGAATTGAGCTCATGGACCATTTCTCCACCTCCACCCTCAACTCCCAGTGCTGTTATTATCACTATCAACAACATTTGTCTCTGTTGGGGCCTCCCATCATAAAAATCACATCATCTCTCTTTTTTACAAGTGTGGTAGAGCAGCTCAGGCTTGCCTCATCACCCATGGAGGATGGTGTTTGCGTCCAGGGGCCAGTGACATGCTGTATCCAGAGGGAAGGAGCCCAAGGAGTTCCTACATCTTATTATTTACTGCTCGCTGCCCATAAAGCTGCACGCTGTTCAAACAGGCATTCCTGACAACTCTCTTCAATGTTTCATTTAAACCGTGGGGTTTAAAAAAAACGCTGGAGTAATGTAAATAATGTAAATAAATAAATACATGAAATGTTGAAAAAGTGACAGTTATCTGTTGAGCATTCGGTCCGGCTCCCCGTAGCAGACGCCCACTTTCCTACACAGCCATGTTTTGTCTGTAGCTGGGTTTTGTCAACAACAACCCAGAGCAAATCCCATAACTAATGGGCCCAACTTAATTAGATGGTTTCCCACCTCTTGACAGTAAACAGCTGAGGTGAGGAAAACTGTGTGAGGCATAACACATAATGAAGCAGAATCTCATAAAGCTGAAAGTTGTGTTGACATTTGCTTCCCGGAGTAGGCAATTCCCCTGACAACTCTGCACAATATTGCTGTTCATAATTATTGGCAGAAGCGAAATAAACATGAAAAACAGGTGGTCCCACATCAGCACTTAAGGGTTAAACCACGGCTCTATCCTAAACCTACAAGGCATACAACCATCATGGTTCCTATAAAACAATAATTAGAAGTTGGTCCCAGAGTAACGTCATTCAGAGGCAGAACCATACAGGTTTTATGAATTTGCACTTAAAATAATTACGGCATAAAGTCCTGCTTCATGCACTTGCCCAAAATTGATTTGTTCAAAGAGGACACAAACTAATTTTAATCCAATTTAGCCCACAGAAACTGGATCCCATGGTGATAAGTGTGCTATTCATGTGTAACAAAAAGGAAATGGATTGTGTTGGCTTCATTTAGTGTAATGGACAATCCACAATGGAGTGCACAGGAGAAAAACACCAAAATGCTGAAGCCTGGATTTGCCAATTTGATCCATCATGTCAACTGTGCCATGTGAATCTTTATGTGACAATGCGTTTAAAATTGCATTAAAAAGGTCTAGCCGAAAAGAAAAAAAAGCTTTATTTTCATTAACATAGAAAAAAACCAGATCAGACAGACAAATATTATTAAATATAGAATTACCTCCAATAAAAAGATAAACAATATTATGTATAAGTAAACTTATTACATTTATTGTTATTGAATTATTATGGAATTACCGCCAATTCATAAAAACTATCATCATTTATTCTCCATGTCATTCCAAATCTGTATGAATTTTTTCTTCTTCTGTGGAACATGAAACTATGTTCCTAACTATAATATTTCCACTTATGGACTGATATGGAATGATGACAGAATTTTCAATTTGAGTTGAACAATCCCTTTAGAGCAAAGTTAAATTATAAGTGCTCAACTTTATGTAAATGAACTGCAAAGCGATGTAGCAAATACCAATAATTGCTAGGGTTAATCATGCTCTCAGTGTGAAGTAGGCCTTAGATATTTCCATAAGTGTTTTAAACACACACACACACACACACACACACAAAATAGAACTAAGATTGTGCACAATGCACAGATTTATGAACAAACATGAAACACCTGCCATTACTGAAGCATCCAACACAAATCACAGCATAAAGAAACAGCTCCACCAAGAAACACTATCATTGAAGCCAAACTAAAAAACATGTCACAACAATTATTTTGCCGTTTTAAAATGTTCCTTAAATGCATGTGCTACAGTATAACCGCTTTTGCAACACCCATTAGATTGAAAAGCTCTTTGATTTTTGATTTTCCTCTTGGCAAGAGTGAGAAGGGAGGTAAATTCCTATATTTCTTTAGGATCACGCCACCAGTTTTGCGGGTCATCGAATTCACTCTGTCCTATTTACCTGGCAACACTGCAGAAATAAGCAGTTCTATCTAATTACTACAAGAGCAAAAGATCATTCAGTCTTTACAAAAAGTAGATTGTAAAAGGCCACACTATTATAGTACAATAATGATACCATTCAAGAAGGTCATTTCTGTTCACTCTGTGATACTTTGGAGGACTGCAAGCGAGATCGTGTATTGATCACAATATTAAAATTGATTTTCTCAAAATATACTATATAGCTTTCTCACCTCAGCCTTGTAACTCTTCAGTGAATGAGTTACAATGAGATCATTGTTAATAATGTTGGAGAGTAATAAAAAACAAACCATTATTGGAAACCATTTTCAAAGCAACTCAACAATAAGATTATAATTAAGACCATAATTTCTGAGGTTGCTCATTTGACAGGCATCTTCATAAAGAAGAGCACTGAAAAGGGGGGATGGTGTTGCAACTATCTTCCAATATCAGTTGGGTACAACAAGTTCCAAGATGAATGGCTTAGCAGGCAGTGACATATTACAAATGCACAAAGAATAGGAAGTGAAAAGGTAATTAGGCACTTTCCAGCACTTTCAACCCTCAAATAAAATGAACAAAATAAATGACATGCACACTAACACAAACATCTGAAATACTAATGCTTATCTACTTCATCCAGTAAAGTTACGTTAGGCTGTTTTATCAAAAGATCCTGATAAATCAAATCTTAAAGACATACTAAAAAACCAACAAAGCACACTGCAGAGCCTCCCACCAACCCCTTTTGTTCCCCCTGACTCCTTTCCATTTTTATCCGTTATTTCATAACATGTCAATACATAAGCCAGAGGTGACAACCTGTTCAATTAAATGGCACAGTGGCAAAGTGAAATTTGATGGATAGGCATTTGGGCCCCAAGGAGAAATGTGAGCCTCCACAATCCATCCTTTGAAAAAAATACACAGCTGAGATGGAGATAGGCAGTTCCTTCCATGCAATGGAGCAAACATCAAACATTGAAGAATCTATCTGCAAACCAGGATCCTACCACCCTACTGAAACCAGTTCTGTTGCCAGACCTACTGACTGGTCCATCCATCAAGAAGCCCAAGAAAAATTGAACAATGACATTTGGAAGCCTTGGCACAATTGCTTTGGCTTTGATAGAAATTACAGTGAGTGATAAATTGTGTTTATCATGGCTACCCTTGGTAAAATATTTAGTTTGATATTAAGGGTTACCCAAACCCTTGACATTTGGGAAAAGGACAGACTTTTTCCCCACAAATAGTCAAGTTTTTAGGCATGAACAGTGAGGAAATGCAGAATTTCATATTAAAGCAATGGCAGATTATGGACTGTGATTAATCATGCAAAAGAATCACTGCCAAGATCTTTCTTTTCCTTCACCTACTGTATAGTAAACATCTAGCTTTGAAAATAATGTGCATAAAGTGAATCAATCCAAGTAAAATGATAGTTGAGAAATAAATTAGCAAAGATCTGGAGTGTTCAGCAAACACTCCTACTGCTATTTCTGTTGTAATGATAACAGTCAATTTTGTCTTTTATAGCTGCCACCTTGTTCAGTGCACACAACGAAAGCACGGGAGGTAAGGAGGTATGAACCCGGAGGTGTAAGGACAAAAAAGATGATAGGACTGGATGAATCTGAGATTGAATAGCATTCCAATCCATACTTCCACCTAATACCTACTACGCTGTGTCCGAAACCAAATACTTCCCTACTACATAGTACGTGAAAAACAGTATAAAAAAGTTGTATGTCCGAATACATAGTATTCGAAAAACAGTAGGCGAAAAGTCCATGGATAACCTACTACTTCTTGCGAGATTCTGAAGTGCGCATTCGATGGACACTTAACTATCCCATGAGGCCACGGAAGAGGATTTATGAATGGAGGTGAAGTGATGCAACTGACGCTGGTTGGTCACATGATAGAGACAACATGGTGGATGTAGTACGTAGGAATTAGGCCTACATTCATACTATTTAGAACATACTTTTTTAACGGCCGCAAAGTAAGTTCAAATATTATACCTACTAAGACAAAACACGATTTTTGATGCAGCCGTACTACATAAATGCAACGAATAGCCTAATGTAAGAAACCGGAGTGTTGTAACATAGGGTGAATTGTAACATTCTGTCAAACTTTTTTTAGTTTGTGATCATGTTGATAGATGTTTAATGACAGTATAACGGAACCAACTGAATTGAAGGTTCTCTTGTTTAATTTGATTAATAACATAAAAAAAAAAATGAAATATCATGACTGACATGTAACACTGACCTCTTCTGGACCCACAGATGGTATAAAATTGGGTGGTAATAACTGTTTTAACAAATTATGATTTCTATAATAAAATCATACTTAAAATGTTTTCAATTAGCATCACAACTCACCCCTACACAACACACAATTGTACTTGACAGTATTTTACACAGTTTAAAGACAAGTAGTATATCTCTAAACTACTGAGATATTACATCAGCGTTTGAGACAAGTGCAACAGATGTTAGAGGAGAAGTCAAAACTTAATACGTTTAACTCCTCAGTACTCAGATAATTGCGGGTATTTTAATTTATCATAGTTTGTAAAAGACAAAACACTATCACAATCCAATAGAGCGCAAAGAAATGAAATCATACATACCTTTGTGATTTGTTTTGCTGGGAGCGTGCGTGTGACGTCATGTTTGCACCTGACCTGACTGACCCGGCGTGAACACGGAAGAACAATCTGTTGTTAGCTGGTTGTTAGATGCAGTCATTCATCAGCGCAAACCAACATGCGTGTCTCAAAATCAAATATTGTCTTTGTCGGGCTTGTGTCTTTATTAGTCCCTGCTTTGGCGCTGAATAATGGCCTGGCGTTAACTCCGACCATGGGCTGGTTACATTGGGAGAGATTTATGTGCAACATCGACTGTGATGCGGATCCTCAGAACTGCATTAGGTGAGCGCGTGACCTGATGACTGCAAATGTACATGGGTCATTCCTGGGATTGGGTAATATTTCAACTTGGACTTTTTTAATTTTTGAACTACATATGATTACATTTCTAAATACCCCACATTATTATGTACATATCAAACCTTCAAAAATCATATTTTCCCATCTCAGGCATTAAAGGCTTTTTATTATTTTCAGTTTTTTTCAGATTTGATCCTTTTATTCTCAACCCCGTAACGGACCAAATTTAATTAGTTTAAACAGGATTTTACACAAAACTTGTTATAAAACAAACATCTACCTACTGCTCATGTGTCCCTCATACCAATTCAATGACTTCAAATGTAACATTTATGACAATTTTCACATTTGTATGTGATGGAAGTTACAAATATCCAAATTGTTTGTCCGTGGTCTCTTTATATTAGTAAGAAAAAAAAATTAGATGTTTCACTAAAACCACAATTTTACTTTGTTAGCCCTTAACATGTCGGGTGGTAATCAGCAAGAAATGCTCAAATTTTTAATTGTCTTTTAAAAAAAAAATTATTTTATTTTCCAAAAATATTAATGTGACAGGGTTGAGAATACTGTGATGGGGTTGAATACTGTAACAGGGTTGAAAGGACACATTGGCCTACTTTTAATTTGTATTTGTTTAATACGAAAATCCCTCTTTGAGACTCAAACAAAACACTATTTTATTTTAGGCAACCATGTAATAAAGACATAGTCATATTTAATTTTTTCGTTTTTACTTTATATGAACTGCAGTGAGAATTTAAACAAAGAAAACTACTGCAGACAGTACGGTCGGTACAAACAGAACCTTTTATCAAATGGGCACAATAGGTAAATTCACTATAGTGTCTAAAACATTCCTCAGTGCTGGAACATAAAACAAAACTGCAGCAGATAAAAGTTCAGAATGCTCACGACCAGGAAAATCCTCGCGCAGATTTGCCAAGGGGACTATGTCAATAGATCTGAATGACGCGTATTTCCAAATACAAATAGTCACAGGCGATTTTTGAGATTCGCCTTTGAGGGGCAGGCATATCAATACACAGTCCTACCGTTCGGTCTGTCCCTAGCACCCCGTACATTTACGATGTGCATGGACACGGCTCTCGCACCCCTGAAACTACGGGGCATGCGAGTTTTGAACTACTTGGACGATTGGCTGATTCTAGCTCGTTCACAATCAGAGCTCATAGAACACAGGACCATATTACTCAAATACCTCGAGAATATAGGTCTCAAAGTCAATTGGGCGACAAGTTCGCTGTCTCCCAGTCAGAGAATTTCTTTCTGGGCACAGAACTGGACTCGCTGTCTATGACAGGGCGACTGTTGCCAGAGCGCAGACTGAACGTTCAGCGCATCACGAAATCCTTCCGCTGCGTCACTATCAGACGGTTTCAGAAAATGCTGGGTCTCATGGCCTCAGCATCATCAGTACTTCAGTTGGGTCTGCTTCGCATGCGCCCGCTGCAGCTATGGATAAAAGCGTGAGTATCACCTCGGGCATGGGCCTCCGGTCTATTTCGCCTCAAGGTCGATCAGAAATGCGTTACAGCTCTGAAACCTTGGAGAGCGAGCGACTGGTACCAGTCAGGTGTAAACCTGGGGACTTCCTCGAGTGTGAAAGTGGTGTCCACGGATGCGTCCACCTCGGGATGGGGAGCGCTGCTCGAGGGCATACCGTTCTGTGGCCAGTGGTCAGAACGAGAGAAGCTCCTACACATAAGCTCCTACACATAAACTGTCTAGAAATGATGGCAGTCGACAACGTGCTGAGGCGTTTTTGTCCCCAAATAAAAGGTCACCACATCTTGGTCCGCTCGGACAACATGTCAGTGGTGGCCTACATAAATCACCAGGGTGGCGTCAGGTCCCGAAACCTCTACAGGCTGACGGAAGGCCTTCTGGTCTGGGCTCAGCACAATCTGCGCTCACTGAGAGAAGCACATGTGACTGGTCACCTGAATTTGGGACCAGACAGACTGTCCAGAAATGTCCGGAGTTTTTCTCCAAGAGCAGGGATGCGCTGTCCCATGTCTGGCCCCGCTGACCACTCTATGCTTTTCCCCCCGTCTCACTCCTGCCTCAGGTATTGGAACAAATCAGGGAAAAAGGATGCTCGGTGCTACTTTTGGCTCCGCTCTGGAAAAACCAGGCCTGGTTTCCAGTCCTGATGCAGCTGACCAGCACTGCCCCATGGCCAGTACCGATGAGGAAAGACCTCCTCCCTCAGGCCAAGGGCTCGATTTGGCATCCTCGCCCGGAACTGTGGTCCCTGCACGCATGGGCCATCAACAGGTTCCCGCAAACCTCCCAGAGGGAGTGTTAAACACGATCACGCAGGCTAGAGCGCCATATACTAGACGGCTCTATTCCTCGAAATGGTCTGTGTTTTCTGGCTGGTACAAAGCCCGAGGCTGTTCACCCCTAGACTGCGGGATTACGGAAGTGCTCTCCTTCCTTCAAGAGCTACTGGATAAGGGCAGAATCCTCCCAGACCCCCCTCAGTCCCCATGTGGGACCTTTCCACGGTTTTGGAAGCCATGAAAGGTGCCCCGTTCGAGCCAATCCAGTCGTCAGACATGAAACATCTGTCATTCAAGACAGTGTTTCTTATGGCTCTTGCTTCAGTGAAGCGCATAGGGGATTTACAAGCGCTCTCAGTGAGCGCGACGTGTATGGAATTTGGGGCAAATGACTCGAAAGTCATACTCAAACCAAGACACGGATACGTGCCTAAATCCCTCAACACACCATTCAGGGCTCAGGTTATTTCCTTGTCTGCCCTACTGGTTTACAACGAGGAAAGGGATGCGAGCTTCCTTTGTCCAGTCAGGGCGTTAAGAGCTTATGTGTCTCGCTCGTCTGTTTTCAGACAGACTGAGCAGTTCTTCGTTTTGTTCAGCGGACGTGGTAAGGGACTAGCCGCATCGAAACAGAGTCTATTCAGATGGATAGTTGATGCCATAGCGCTGGCATACACATCTAAAGGCTTGGAGTGTCCTTTAGGTGTTAGAGCGCACTCCACAAGAGGCATGGCCTCGTCGTGGGCTTGGTCTAGCGGGATTACCTTACAGGATATCTGTATGGCGGCAGGCTGGGCCTCCCCGTCTACATTTATAAGGTTTTATAACCTAGAGGTTCCCGCCTTACAGGCTAAACTACTTTCGGTGTAAAATTAGTATTGTCTGCCTGGTTGCTCGGCTCAGAATACTACAACCGCTTGAGCACCGCTCGCTGATTAATAAAGTTACTCTATGGGCAGAATAAGACCCATACCTTTACACAGTTCAGGCCGAATTTTTCACCCTGACTGTATGGATCACTGTTGATGTGATTAGCTCCCTTAGGACGCTAACTTATTGGGAATGATGCTTCTAGCCTCTCTTCCCTGACTCTCTGTGAGTCTATGGTGATTATGAGCCCCGGGCTACTGCCCTTGGGACTTTGGTGTTGGAACCCAGCACGCACTGCGTTTTACACTGTGTTCCCCTAGCGTAAGATATTGCGCAGTACGAGAGAACCTCTCGTAAGAGAACATACTCGGTTACTAACGTAACCTCTGTTCTCTCTAGAAGAGGGAACGAGTACTGTGTATCTTTGCCGTGCCTGCAACACGCTCTGGATCGCTTCGGCGATGAAAAACCAGATTATATCAGCCCATCGAGCTATATAGGTCCAGGCCACGCCCGCTCAGGCGGAAGGTGACGTAGTGGGCGCGAGGCGCCCCCATTGGATATGGCATCACGCAGGGCCTCTCTCGATAGGCTGCTGCAGCTGCCGCAGGACAGTCAATAGGCACGCGAGCCGTCTTGCCTATGTCTGCATGCTGCCGCAACGCCGTTTTACATTCATTCAAAATTAAGGATAATTTTTGGCTTCAATATCTCGTGGAAAAGAGGTTTTCCCCGGTTTTCCCAGTTTTCCCCGCCTCTGGCGCTGTGCTCTCTCACTTAGGTCACCAATTGTTTTTTTCTTTCCTGCCTCAACATTCCTTCTCCATCTCTGCTTCTCTCTCTCAAGGTACTGTGCCCTTTTTTCTGGGTCAGCATCTCTGCGTGCACAAAACTGCCTTTGCCTCTCTGCTGTTGATGTGGGTGCCATTTCTGACTAGGATGCCTATTGAAGTTTAAGTGGAAAAATGTCATCAAATATTTTATCTATAACAAAAATATGAGTTAAAATATGAGTTGGTAACAATATATTTACTGAAATTAAACTTTTATATTGAAATCATTGATTAAATTAAGTGAATAACTCAACCCTGTCACAAAGTTTACAACCCCGAAACAATGACATATATGGCGGGGTTATTGTGATGGGGTTGAGTTTTTTTTGCTCAAAATGGCCACTGCTCTTAATGTGGTGTAGAAGAGCGAGCCACATGGCAGCCAATGAAATAAGTATATTTTAGATTTTTATGGATTAAAATAAAATTTTGTGAAGTCATCATTTTCCATCTTAATTGTATGTGATGGGGTTGAGTTGTTAAGCCTGACAGTACCCTCCCTGACTATAATACACCTCAAAAAATTAATAAAAAGTGTGATATCACCCACCTTCTTCTGCACCATGCTGTTGAAGAGAGCTGAATGATGCAACTCCCTGTGAATGGTGTCACATATGGGTGGAGTCTAAATTATTATGGGCGTAGAATGGTTGGCGTGACGGGGTTGAGTTCAGACTGACGTTCAGACTTTTTTTTTTTTTTAAAGCAAAGAAAACAAATAAATACTTGCATTATTGCTGAAAATTATAGACACTGTGCACATTTTATTTATTATTTTCAAAGTACAAATTCAGCGAAGAACCTCAGGGACATGACAAAATGCTTGCTGTAAGACAGAAATAAGATTTTTTTAATGATAAAAATTATTTAAATACAATAATTATTTGTATTCATTATAAAGGACATACCAAAGTATTGTGAAAAGCTTTTAACATTTCATTTTGGTGAACCACCACTTTCAAAGATCTAGGGGACTGAAATATTACCGAATCCCAGGAATGACCCACATAGCCTACTGAAAAGTATTTTATTTAGTATGTATTCTAATATATGGTCTCTATATGAATATGGAAATCATTCAGTACCATATGTCAGACTATGCTATGGAATTAGGCTATATCACAGTATCATGATTCTGCTACAGTAGTTTTTGGATGAGGAAGTTTAAAAAAAACAATAAAGACAAAAAAGGAGAATCACCAGGTAAATGGTTATTAGGCCCAATGTTCATAGTTGTTATAAACAAAAATTATGTGAATGTGTTAGAAAGTGCATTGTGACTGACAGGTCTGGTGACTGGTCACCTTTAAAATAAAAAATGAAATAAAGTTTTAACTACCTTTGTGCCTTTTTATTTGTTTATTTTAAATGCTCCTGTGGTGCTAAGGAATCAAGAATCCTTTAAAATAGTTATGTAATATAGTAGATTTTTTAATGCATAAAATTAGCCTTAATTTAGCCCCGCCCACAACATTTGAGGTCGGGAATTTCCATAGAGAGTAAAAGAAATGGACACAGCGACCCCCTTGATTTCAACGGAGAAACGTGAAGCCCATTAGAAGCACTCACTTCCTTATGGCTGAGCGTACTGCGCAGGCTCAAACTGAGCTTGACGACGTAGATGTGACGTAAAACCAAATTATTAAATCTTCTAGTAGCTGTGCCACATACCAAATTATTTCCACTTCCTCAAAAATGTTGTTGAAATATTTTGTCCCGTTGCTTTTATGGACTCCCTTGACTTTATGCCTCTATGTCCCCTCAATTGCCTCAGACAGTAAAAGATTGCCTGCGAGCTTCTCCTCCTGTCTATACGGTAATTTATCTACTGTGCGACAGAGAGTCGCGTGGTTATGACACAATCATTAGCCTATTTTTACCAAAATGGCTTCTATGGGGCCATAACGTAAGATATAAAGTAATGGAGCCTTTTATACATTGTCGTGTTTCTTTAGAAATAAATAATGGACAAATTAAGTCTTTGGACACCTCAGATGTAAAGTTATTCACTGTCAAAGTGACGCCAAAATGAATGGGAGTCAATGAAATGCTAACAGCAGGTGATGGTCTGCTACAATGGCGGCCCCCAGGGAGGCTTCAGTTTCCGGCTGATGGATTACCCCCTTGGGAAGTTCGGTCTGGATTTGATCCGTTGAGAAGCAAGTATGCCCGAACCAGAGCTGTTCGAACCAATCAAATTGTCAGGGTGGGCTTGATACGATGATCAACAGTACCGTAATCATCCACGTCAGCAAAGAGCGCTTGGGTTGAATTCTTTCAAAACAAAGAATGGCTTCCGCTGGAGAATTTAGATGTGTAGATTCAGTCTGTTATAGAATATGTAGACAGTGCATTCATTTTAAAAGAGAAACAGAGAACCGCGATCAAGGCATTTGTCGATCCAATTGAGTGCAGAGGCATTTTCTTGGTTCAGTTGAAACACGCCCCATAATCACAGCCCAATGGAGTAGTATCAGACTCATTCTGACTAGATTCTGAGTATGACGACGTCAGACTAGCTTAAAATGGTATTATTGAATTATAGAATTACATGGAGACTAAGAGAATGAGGAGGAAGAAAACTAGATACCTGAATACTGATGCCACATGAGTGTCAAGACAGCTAAGGCATGTGATGTAAGATCATTTTTTTATACATCTTCTCATTCTGCACTCAAGAGGGCAAAGGGCATTTATGGGTCTCATAGAGTAGTTTAGAACAGATGCTGTTTTCACACTTGCACACGCAGACAATCTGACCCATACAGTGGACAGATGTTCAACCATGTTACCCTCTTCCTAATGCCCTTGTGTGTCCTGGCAGAGAGGAGCTTTTCATGGAGATGGCAGATGTGATGGTGAAGGAAGGATGGAAGGAGGCTGGATATGAGTTTGTGTGCATTGATGATTGCTGGCCCTCGCATGAGAGGGACGCTCAGGGGCGTCTTCAGGCCGACCCAAAGAGGTTTCCCAGTGGGATCAAAAAGTTGGCTGATTATGTGGGTATATGTTGGCAATGCATCATAAAAGTCTAGAAGAGGCTGCATCTGGCTCACATGTGGCATTTTTTTCATCTACTAGCCCTTATGTCATGTAAACTCTTAATGATTTTCAGTGGAAAGTAAAATATTTCATATATTGTCCACACAAAGCATTAAATCACCTTCGAAGATGTCTTGAAGGCTCCGGTCAAAAGAAGCTTCACTGATATTCTGCTTAATTAAACTAATTTAATAAATATTAAAATTATAAATTAATAAATTTGGTGTTTGTGGCAGAAAAAAAGCTTACATGCCTACATGGTTACATATATGGCAATTTTTATGATTATGTACTTGGCAATTTTATCCCTTTAATGCCTTCATATCCACACAAAATGTCATCTCAAAGGTGAAATAACATACACTTAACTTTCCATAGGGCAATAACTATATTTAGATTTAGTTGTCATTAAGCAATATGCCATTACTTGGCTGCTCCAAATCTTTTTGTCAGTTATATATCGCCCCCTACTGTTGTCTTGCTTTTATCACAGTAAAACTCAATTCTGTCTTAATGTAATATAAATTGTAAGGTGAATGTATATTTAAAAAGCTTTATTGTGTTCTCAGGTCCATGCCAAAGGTCTGAAGCTGGGAGTATATGCAGATGTTGGCACAAACACATGTGCAGGCTACCCTGGGAGTTTAGGTTACTATAATATTGATGCTAAAACCTTTGCAGACTGGGGTGTGGATCTGTTAAAATTTGACGGATGTTTCATGCCTGACTGGCATCAGCTGGGAGAAGGTACGTGGATTTGCAACAAAAAAAAAAATTTTGTTTTACTAAGAAATTCTTTGTTGTATTACACAATTTGGATGTTTCTTAGGTTATATGAACATGTCGAGAGCTCTAAACCAGACAGGCAGAAGTATTGTATACTCCTGTGAATGGCCATTATATGAGTGGCAACACCAACAGGTGAGACACATGGAGATATTTTAATAAAAGATGAAGTAACTTTTTACTTTCACAACATTGCTCATGTCATTCATGTCATGTCAAAATCATGTCATTCAAGATTTGTACGATTTTGTTTCTTCTGTGCAACTGACTCAGAAGATATTTTGAGTAATGTTGATAACCATACAGTTTAAGATCCCATTGACCCTCATTTTATTTTTATATCCATAAAATGGAAGTCAAAGGGAACCGAAACACACGTTACGAACATTCTTTAAAATATTTTTTATTTCTGAGGAAGATAGAAAGTCATACAGGTTTGGAACGACATAAGGAGTAAATAATGAAATAAGTTTACATTTTGGTTGGACTATCCTTTTAAATAGAATAAACTAGCATGTTTGTAATTAGATTCAAATAATGCTTCATAAAGTAGAATTCATTTTCTTAAATATTGCTTAGTAGATGTCACAGTGAGGCTCTGTGACTAGAGACTCTTATTGTGTAAAAGGACTCTTATGACACTGGACTGAGAACATACTATGCATAGCCTACATACACTTTTCATACTAACATAACACATTATCTGTTTTACGCCAATTTTAGCACCAGTTAACGCAGATATGTGTCTGTGACTGATTGTGTGTTGTTTAATGTTGTTCCTGTCCTCACCATGTCCTTTTTCTTAAGTTTAACATTAATGAAGTCATTAATTTCACTATGTTGATTGTGTTAAGAACTCAAACAAGACTGGTTACCATTTTAAACGTTTATTGTTTTTAATTAACCACTTGCATAATAGAAATTGTAATACTTACATACTGGAACATTTTCCCATACCAAACAGATGAAACCTTGTCACAGTAACTGCCACCATTTTTGAATATCTCTTTCCCGCCAATAGAAGGCACAGTTAATTGTTCTTATGTGTGAGGGGGAGATTGGTGTTCTGTTTGATTCTTCGTTAAATGTTGTTAAACATTAATAATTAATTGAGTTTGTTTTGTTTCCAATGTTTATATATTGTTCCATTATTCTAACAGTTTATCTCTTTGTTACTGTTAATTATTATTATTATTTATTTTTTTGTCTTTCTAAAATTTCTGTATTACCTTTAATTACTAAATGGTTTGGTCCAAGTAGGGCCTCTCAGTGTTGTTAGGAAGCTCATAGAGTGAGTTGGTTTGTAGTTGTTGCTCTGTTTTGGGTCAATTTATTGGCATAGCCAAAAGTTTGTTTACGAATAACTTTGAACAGTTTATTTTATTTTTGTTTGTTTTGTCTTTTTGGATTTTCACTGTAAATACCATTTGCACTCTATTGGAAAACCTTAGTTTGTCACTTATTGGAATAAACACTGAACTTTTGACTTCATCATCACGGCACTTCATTTTTTTGCCTCCATCTGCCAGTATATTCAGAGCAGTGGTGCTGCTACTGTTTGAAACATCTTTGGGGCAGTTGGCACACCCCTGTCTCTGTTACAATTGAAAAGTGTTTTCTGTATCTTATATTTCAGCCTGACTATGAAGCAATTCG
The DNA here is from genome assembly GCF_051911475.1 of Siphateles boraxobius. NCBI lineage: Eukaryota > Metazoa > Chordata > Actinopteri > Cypriniformes > Leuciscidae > Siphateles > Siphateles boraxobius. Next base: position 13,196,441 of record NW_027508919.1, read on the forward strand.
CAAGACCTGTAACCACTGGCGTAACTATGGAGATGTGTATGACCAGTGGACAAGTGTGACAGGCATCCTGGACTGGACGGCTGATCATCAGAAGATCCTGGTCCCAGTGGCAGGACCAGGTGGATGGAATGACCCTGACATGGTATGAAGCATGTCATCTGATCATTTTACTGTTAAATCACAATCACAAGTTTACAATGGTCATTTAAAATAAACTCAGTGTGAACAACTTTAAATCATATCATATTTCTGGTTATGATGCCTCAAGCTGATCATAGGGAACTTCGGCCTGAGCCACGATCAGCAGCAGACTCAGATGTCCTTGTGGGCTATCATGGCTGCCCCGCTTCTGATGTCCAACGACCTGCGAAACATCTGTCCCAAAGCCAAAGAACTACTGCAGAACAAATACATCATTGCCATTAACCAGGACCCTCTGGGCAAGCAGGGCTATCGTACATTAAAGGTAAAACATCTTAGCCCACTTTAGTACCAAATTACGGTCTTAACCTACCATTTGTTTCATTACGGTATCTGTCTGTAAGCTTAGCTGGAATGCATTTTATTCCCTGTTCACAGGCTGATAGTTTTGAGGTGTGGGAACGGCCCTTGTCTGGCAACAGGCTGGCCGTGGCAGTGATGAATAGACAGGAGATTGGTGGTCCACGCCGATTTACCATTTCTGTGGCGACGCTGCCTAGTTTGCAGCTCTGCAATCCGAAGTGCAACGTAACGCAGATCCTGCCCATGTACCAGGAAATGGGTGTTCATAATCTCTTGTCAAATGTGATGGTCCAAGTCAATCCTACAGGCACGACACTTCTCACTGTCAACGCTATCAAAAGCTATACATGAAGAGATGATTTGCAAAGCAGAACAGTTTTGAAACGTAGAAAATTTACTATTGCACTAGTTTGATCGAGTTAAACTTCCTGATATTTTTTATTTAGAATTTTTTCCTTTTGAATACAGCTATAGAATCCATGTTTTATTTTATTTTTTAAGTGCACATTAAGGAATTGAAATAAAAAATATATAGTTATATAATTTGCTGTACTTTAAAACAAACAATGCACAATGCTCTAACACCCGCAGAGTTTATACTTTACACACCTGTATTGGTATCTATGGTTTCGGTTCACTAGAAATGGAACTGTACTGCAGAAACATTGTCTCGTTCACCCATGATCTGTTCTACATCATATTGAAGACTTACAATGTGTTTATGGGTTGCACTGTCAATTTAACATGCAAAAAGAACCTCAGGGATTTTAACAAATCATTTGGCAGCTTAGGGCTTGTTCTGAAATGCATGCAATTGCTGTGAATCAAATAAAGCATCTGTGCAAATATCAGTGGTACTTTTGCATTACTATTATCTGATAAGCACACTACACTTAATATAATAATCAGTAGGTTTCTGAAGCTGTACTTCAGTTTATATATATATATCCTAATCTGATTCGCATGTTCTTACAAACACTGGTCAGACTGGCATAAAACACAAGTTGGCCAGTAACAAGATTTTCTGTACCAACAAATGTCAAATGATCATAAATGATGTGTTGTGTTTGAAAACTTTCTGTGGCGGAAATTACATTTTAAGCATCGTTGGAACAAAATGGGTCAATACTTTTGACTCACTGAGGCTAATTTCATCATAAACACAATTATGTTCACATTTTGTTGAAAATCTCAATTGATTCTTCATAAATGCACACAATATCTTACTGACATTTATACAACAAAATGTATTTAAACAAAAAATAGGTTAAAACACCAAAATGTTCAATTTATTTTAAAAATAGCTCAATGTCTTTCCAATTACTAATGAATTTGTGTTTTAATAACAAAGATAAATAACGTTTACCAAATCACAAATATAACAAATTTCATTTGCTATAGTTCATGAATACATTATGTTATAGCACCACCATGTGTTTTGGAGTCACATGACTTGTTTGACAAGTGGGTCATGAGGTTCATTCCTGTCCACCACACCTGCATAAATTGGTATTGTGGCATATGACCAAAAATCACCTAAATGTTTTTTGGAATTATGGATTTTGTTTATGAATGGTTGACATGTGAGTGCAAAACTAAGGTGTCCACTAAAATGAAGCCATTATGTACATTAACTTATTTTATTGGTAAAAACAATTTATATAACAATTTAAAAAAATATAACATTCAAACCATCCCAATTTCATGTACTTTCTTTGTGAATATTTGGTGCTATAACAATTTAGAAACCATCTGTAATTCTCTTATTCTTCTAAAGAGTCTAGCAGGCTTTGTATCAATCTGATTCAGCCTTCTCAAAGTGATTATCAGAGTTGTGAACAGATCAGTTATGCAGCATACTCGAGTATAAACAGACTGCGTGAAAGTGTTAACAGCAGCCCTGCATGAGCGACAGTATGAAAATGAGCAGGAAGCAAAAGGGGAACTGAGTAGCAAGAGTCCTGTGGTTGGGTGGAGTTTTGTCCAATGTTGATCATATTCACAGTCCAGTTTAATATCCTGCACTCAGTCTGACTGGTTTCATCCTGGTGCCAGATCACAGTGGATAAAACACAACTTAGGTAAGATATCTAAGGTTTCTTTATTAGCCGAAAACTGTTCCTCTGTCAAAGAGTAAGATTGTGTAATTTGCCATTAATTGTGACTGGTCAGGTGTTGAGTAATGTTGTTGCTTGAAAAGATAGAAAGAGACTTTTCAAAGCAACCAAAGCAAACAAATGAATGCCCAGTTTCACAGATAGAGTAAAATGCAAGTTGTAACTGTTTTAACTGAAAGTAATTAAAATATGTCAGTGCCATTGTTTTGTCTCAAGATGTAATGCTGTAGTAACCAGTAATGCTTTTATCTAAGGCATGTTTATAAAAGCTACTTAAATATCCTAATTGAACTTAGTCCTAATCTTGGCTTAACCTAACCCTAAGTTATTAAATAAAAAGGAACTTGAGATTTTAAGTACAATGTAATGGAGGAGGGACACTCCATGATGGTGTCTTAAATTGGCTTAACTAATCTATTTTAGCTCCTCTTCCTTTTCTGTGCAATGCTGTTTGCACCTTAAATAATTATTATTGTTTAACTTTACTGATCTATGCAAGTAAATCAACGTTCTTTAACAATAATAATGGTAATACTTTACAATATGGTCTCATTTGTTAACATTAGTTAATGTATTAACCAATATGAACTAACAATGAGCAATATATTTGTTATAGTATTTATTAATCTTTGTTAACATTAGTTAAAAAAGTGCAACTATTCATTGTTTGTTCATGTTAGTTCAGTGTATTATCTAATGTTAACAAATACAACTTTTTATTTTAATAATGTATCAGTAAATCAGCTGTAGAAGTATTGTTCATTCTTGTTAATTGATGTACTTAACTAATGTTAATAAATGAAACCTTATTCTAAAGTGTTACCATCATAATAATATTATGATTACATTTTTAAAAAATACATCTACAAAAAAAATCATGCTTGAGTAAAAAAAAAAGATTATAACTTAACAAGAATATTACAGTTATCAGTACAGTATATGTTGTTGTTGTTTATAAAACAATAAAAAAATATAAATAATTTCACATCAGGAATTTGTTCACAGTCATCAATATTTAAAATTCCACATAATATTTGTTGATAATTTTTATAAAGGGGTTTAAGCAACATTCCTAATTAAATGGATCCTGCTTACAAATCTTGCACAAGGGCGAAATAAGGGACTTGTTTTGAGAATCAATAGTGCATTTACCTCACAATAAAAGATGATATGCATTAATATAAAAAGAGTTGATAGTGAAACTAATCACACATTAAATTGGTATATATACCACAGCATATACCACAGTGATTTAAAGACATTTAAAGGGTTGATAACATTATTAATGAGGGTTATTTATAGGATGCAGCTTTTATGCATTTATATTTCTTCATAGCAGATGCTTTTATTCAGAGTGAAATCCAAAACAAGTGACCAAATACGAACAGAAAAAGAATCAGGCTAGTGTTTTTATTTTGGAGACATGCGCTGTCACCTCTTTCCGACAGAATGTTCCAGTTTTAGCAAGAATGTAGCCAAACATGGAAAATATGGGGGGACTAATTTGTGACGGACCAAATTTGTAATTAAAAACTCATATTTATCAATAATTATTCTAATAATTTGAGGGAATCCTCTTCATTGTTTGTAGTGGATATAATCCTGTTTTTAACACTGTAATATTCATAACTAACATTTAAACAAATGACCATTCTTCGCCTTTGTGGGAAATGCAGTCAGAAAATATCTAACATCTATATGCTTTGCACAGATGCAAATTCAAATTCCATCGAATTACATTTACAGTCATATTCTAATGTCATTCATCATCATTTTGGACATTTAGTAGGCTATGTTTTATATTTAATTTCAAATTATTGTTAAGTTTTTCATTTGTTAAACCTAAATGCTTTGATTTGACAATTGGATAAGAACAAAACTTGAACTGCATTGAGATGGATTCAATTCAATTTACATCTAATTGTATAGCGATTTCCACAAAACATATAATTTCAAAGCAGCTTTACAGAAAATGCATGTCTACATTACAGTTTAGATATCAGAGGTGACTGTGTCCAAGTAATGGTTTTCAGAAATGTACATATACAAATCACGCAGTTAGCTAACATTGTATTAATTTAGACAATGTATTAGACAAGTTTTATATAGCACATTTCTTTTACTTTTAAGGCAGATACAATGAACTCATTGAAATAATGAATACATGTTGTTAATAAAATGATTAGGATATATAGAAAATTGGATGAAGACCCCTGTTTTCTTCAGAGCTGAACTGAATTGAATTAACACTGAACTGACTCAAAGTGAATAACGACACTACTGTCTTATGTAGCTGCTTATGGTTGATATTAAGTTTTCCAGTAATTGAACTGAACTGAATCAACACTGAAGTGACTTCAGCTGAATAATCACACTATTTGAATTGAATTCTGTCCTCATCATTGATCATTATTTTCCTGTAAAGCTGCTTCATAACAATCTGTATTGTAAAAAAGCTATACAAATTAATTGGAAAAAAATAAGCATAACATTGCTTAAAATAACTAAATGTTGCATTTGAGTTTAAATAAGCCAAGTGAATAAACAAAATATGAACCATTGGATCCACAGAGGTGTAGATACATTGTGGTCTAATGTGGCAGACTATCTTTTGCCCTGTTCCTTCCCACAAACAACATGAGCCTTGCTTGCATTTTTATCATTCAGGAACCTTACAGTCGCAGGACACTCTAGAAGGTTCCTGTTGCTCAACATCACTTTCAATGAAAAGTATTTTATTTTTTATTTTATATGGTATTTTTAAGCAGTATAGGTTAAATCAACAATAGTTACACTTGTGCAACATCTGCCTGGAAAAAAAACCCTGATGTGAAACAGAGACAAGCTTAACAGTAATTATCTGACTCGTACTGCTTACTGATGCCGATACGAACTGTTTCCCCTTCCTCTGTATCACAGATCAACATTGATGCAACTTCCCTGTGTGAAGTCTTATAAGTCATTGCCCTTTGAAAAAGTTGTCAAGTTTTCATGGTAAACAAGGCTGCTATATAAAATACAAAACTGGTGTGCACATTCCAAACACCCAGATTGGGCTCAGGTGCAGGACAACTAAGTAACATAAAGGAAAAAAGAAGCGTGAAGTCCGCACACTGAAAATAGCTGCTTCAAATTAATGTATTAATAGCAAAACGTTTCGACCCTCAGGTCTTCATAAGGCACAATGATGTGGCTAAACAAGGCTGCTATAACCAATACTTGTGCACTGCAGTCCTGACATACTAAGCCGACACCAAACCCACACCATTATCACCCAGCTGTAGAGTGTGTTTAATACAGCAGCAGATGCTTGTGCTATTTTAATAGTGCATTATTAAGATAGAGTATTGACTCAAATATAAAGTTATAAAGTGCCAGTGATGTTCGTATTTGTCACATACTATACATTTTTTTGATCATAAACCTTTTATGACAAGCTTTTGAAGGTGTCAAAAGGCGGTGTTGGTGGCAGAAGAAGAAACCAGGAAATGCTTGCATGGTGTTTAAAAAAAGGCAGTTTAGTTTCTCTACCACAGAGCACAGACGACTCAGCATTTAACAGCTATGTGAGAAAAGCTTATTGCAGAGGCACTGAAAGTGATGAACAGAACTAACTGAGATGTTTTAAAGGACACAGAGATACAGGTAACTTTACCAAATGCTTCTCTGGAGTAAAATGTGTTATTTATGGCACATTTAATCAGAATACAAGATATAAGGATATTAAAAAGGTTTTAAGCAAAAACCAGGCAACCTTGTAGAGGCTAATCTTTATTGATTCATGTAAATGTGTGAAGTTACATTAGGTTAGTGATTGTAGTGCAAACTTAAAAGCTGTATTCAGTTAAAAAGTTCATCAACAAGGTCATTCAATGATTAACAAATGCTTTTTTCCCTTAACACATTCTTTCTCATCCATTTACTGGATTCAATGGGGCCCTTATGATGTTGTCTATGTTATGGATGAATGTCAAAAAGTAGTGCGATGTATTTGTTTTGTACTACCTATATAAATATTTCAAACTTCAATACTGAATAAGAATATTGTTCCCAAGACCTCTTGCTATTCCATTAAGCTATGACGCAGGCCTTTGGGAGAGAAGGATGTGAATGTTTAGTTTTAGTTTGTAGAAAAGTACATGATGCATGTGGTTGTAGGTTCACAGCTTAGATCAGAGCAGGAAGAAGCAGTCATCATCTACAGGAGGAAATATTGGCAACAAAGGATGTCATTGACACTGACAGGAGGGCTCATGCAAACCAGTTCTAATTAGATCCACCTTTAGCTTTAGACAAGCAAAATCATTGTACAGATCTGTTGGAAAACTGGATGTAGCATAAGTGCTACAATTAGATATTAAAAGTTGGATATTAACATGTGAAAGCAGAGTGGTTTGACTGCAGGGGACATAAAAATAAATTAATGTGGTGAGCATGATGAGGCAGAGGGCTGTGAGCGAGCGGTGTGAGGCCGGTGGCCTGATTACGGATGAGCGACACCTGCGCGACGCACCGGTCCCATACCTCTCACGGAGGAGCGGAAGCATAAAAGGAGGAGCGACGACAGTGAAGAGCGAGAGAGGACAGGCATGGACTTGTGTCTTATTTTGTTATATATGACAGCAGTTGTCCGTGAGGGGCTGCTGTCTTTTACTTTCGTTTTGTGTTTATTGAAATGTTGGTCCACTCCTCTTCAATGGCTGTGGGAAGTTGCTGGATATTGGCAGGACCTGGAACACGCTGTCGTATACGCCGATCCAGAGCATCCCAAACATGCTCAATGGGTGATATGTCCAGGAAGTATGCTGGCCATGCAAGAACTGGGATGTTTTCAGCTTCCAGGAATTGTGTCAAGTCCTTGCAACATGGGGCCGTGCATTATCATGCTGCAACATGAAGTGATGGTCGTGGATGAATGGCACAACAATGGGCCTCAGGATCTCGTCACGGCATCTCTGTACATTCAAAATGCCATCAATAAAATGTGTTCATTGTCCATAACATACGCCTGCCCATACCATAACCCCCCCCCCCCCCCCCCACCATGGGCTACTTGATCCACAACGTTGACATCAGCAAACCACTCACCCACAGGACGCCATACATGCTGTCTGCCATCTGCACTGTACAGTGAAAACCGGGATTCATCCGTGAAGAGAACACCTCTCCAAAGTGCCAGATGCCATCGAATGTGAGCATTTCCCTACTCAAGTCAGTTACGATGACGAACTGCAGTCGAGACCCCGATGAGGATGACAAGCATGCATATGAGCTTCCCTGAGACGGTTTCTGACAGTTTGTGCAGAAATTCTTTGGTTATGCAAACCGATTGTTGCAGCAGCTGTCCAGCTGGCTGGTCTCAGACTATCTTGGAGGTGAAGATGCTGGATGTGTAGGTCCTGGGCTGGTGTGGTTACACGTGGTCTGCGGTTGTGAGGCCGGTTGGGTGTACTGCCAAATTCTCTGAAACGCCTTTGGAGACGGCTTATGGTAGAGAAATGAACATTCAATTCACGGGCAACAACTCTGGTGGACATTCCTGCAGTCAGCATGCCAATTGCACACTCCCTCAAAACTTGCAACATCTGTGGCATTGTGCTGTGTGATAAAACTGCACATTTTAGAGTGGCCTTTTATTGTGGCCAGCCTAAGGCACACCTGTGCAATAATCATGCTGTCTAATCAGCATCTTGAAATGCCACACCTGTGAGGTGGATGGATTATCTCAGCAAAGGAGAAGTGCTCACTAACACAGATTTAGACAGATTTGTGAACAATATTTGAGAGAAATAGGCCTTTTGTGTACATAGAAAAAGTCATAGAAAAATGGGGGCAAAAACAAAAGTGTGGCATTTATAATTTTGTTCAATGTATGTTCAACATAACAGTTTGTTTTTTCCCCCTAAATTCACACAGATTAAAAAAATTAACATGCCAGACAGCATTCTGGAGGAGATTTTCATAAAACGGTCCCAGCAGAAGAAGAAGACCTCACCTTTAAACTTCAAAGAAAGGCTGTTTGTACTCACTCAGGACAAAATATCCTACTACGACTATGACGTCGAAAAAGGGGTATTTATGCATTTGACATTTTCTTACCATAACAGTAGATGTTAGGAAAATAACTCTTTATTTTGACATGAATTGGAAATTCACTCTATCTATTTCCAAAATGCATCTTATTAATCTTATTTTCAATAATCCATTTCACTTGGATGTACGTCACAATATGGAAGAAACGATCTGACGCTACTTCCGCTACATTGTGACTTTAATATATATATATATATTAATTATTTGTTGCGATTTTTATCTTTTTAATATCATAATCCTACTGACTGTTTAGAAGAGGAAAAGCCTGAAGGGTTATGTGGACATTGAAAAGATCAAATGTGTGGAGATTGTTTTACCAGAAGACAGCGCACCTCCTGACCGACTCTTCCCATTTCAGGTGGGTCAAAAATACTAAGACATTTAAAACCATTCAAGACTACACATTATTGTTCACCAACTTCAATGGGAACTCTACTTTGGTCATGTGAAAAGTTCTTCCACTTCCCTCATTAATATATTTAATATAATCTTGTCTTCCTTTTTAATTTGAAATTGCTGTATCTGTACTAAAAGTTTCAGCATTAACTGTGTAGTAAATATATGCGCTAACAACATCTAAACAGTACTGAGCTGATAGAGTGCAAGAAGAACCACTGCTCAGGATTTCAACCATGATAAGAGGCTAAGAGTAATGGAGCAGAAGAGAAACCTTTTCTCTTCAAAGTCTGAAATCAGAGGAACAACATATTTCAACAGGTGCTGACTGTAAAACTGATAGGTAGACAAAAGGCTAGCTAGCTTCAGCAACTTAAGCACAAAAAGTACGTTTTCCATCTTAAGACCACCGACAAACAGAAAGGGCACCAGGAAATGAATGTCAGGCAACAACATTTTGTGGTTTTCAGTTTTCAGATTAACTCTTAAAATTATGAGCTATATGTATTTATATCTTTATATAAAGTTACTTTTGATAAACACCTGTATGTCTACTTTGCTACCTTTAAAAAATAGCACTAAAAATAAACTAGGTGCAATAAACAACTGTACAGTAAATTAAAGGGATAGTTTACCCAAAATGAACATTCTGTCATCATTTACTCACCCTTAGATTGTTGTTCAAAGCCTGTATAAAGTTCTTTCTTCTGCTGAACACAAGAGAAGATATTTTGAAAGTATATAACCAAACAGTTGTGGGGCACCATTGACTTCCATAGTATTTTCCCCCCCATGCTATGGAAGTCAACGGGGCCCATCAACGGTTTGATTACCGATATTCTTCAAAATATCTTCCTTTGTCTTCAGCAGAAGAAAGAAATTCTTACAGGTACAACTTGAAACAACTTGAGGGTGAGTAAATGATAACGGAATTTTCATTTTAGGGGTGAATTATACCTTTAAGCTACAAAAGAAAGGAAATATTTGGCAATAGTACATTAAGTTGAAATGCAACAGTTCACCTATAGGCCAAAGTCATAGCCTATATGACTGTATTGTGATGTATTTTTCTTTTCTCTCACAGATAATCTATGATGAAGGCCCCCTTTATATATTTGCAAAGTCAGATCAAATTCGCAAACACTGGATACATGAACTAAAAAGTGGTCAGTAGCCTATTTATTTTAAGTCATTATCACAAAGTCCATTCAAATTAGTGAGCCAACTTTATGTGGACTACATTATAGAAAAGATAAAGAGAAAAGTATGAATGTTTCCCATAACACAACATTCAAGTCATATGCAAAACTGTGTTTATTTAATGTAAATGGTTTCCAATGTACCTGTCTTAAAGTGGTGCGGTTCAACAAGGACCTGATCCAAAAGTACCACCCGTGCTTCTGGGAAGATGGCATGTGGAAGTGTTGCCAGCAGGAGGTGAAGCAGGCCATGGGCTGCAGGGTGCTGGAGACCAAAAATGGAGGTCTGTAAAACTAAAGTGTGAAAATAAATTAGAACACTGCTGCCACACTTCAACAATAAAGTTCAGAACGTTCGGGTCCGTAAACAGTTACATCAGAAACTACTGAATCTACAGCGCAAAACTGCTCAGCATGACCAGTGTAGTCCGATCCCCAGTGAATGACTCTTACAAGCCAGTTATTCTAAATGAATCAAAAACATAGCACAACCAGTCTGGGGTGTGTTTCTCAAAAGTGTCGTAGGCCTAGATCGTAGAACCAATGCCACCAATGGTCTCTGCTCACGATGCTTTTGAGCTCAGCTCAGAGTAAAACGTCACGTGTTGTCATCTCGTAATTACAGTAATTCTATTGTATGGACAAAAATGAAAAACACAATGATATTACTCAAAATATATTTTGTGCTACACAGAAGAAAGAAAGTCATGCAGGTTTGGAATGACATGAGAGTAAGTAAATGATGACAGAATTTTCATTTTCTGGGTGAACTATCCCTGTAAGGCCAATTATTGTTTTGCATTTACACCACCTCTAAATTAGCTCATCATTTGGCAATGTAATGGTCTTTCTTCCAAACATTTATTTCCTAAAAGTAGGCTACTCAGAGAGTTTACCTGAACAACATATCATAGTGACACAATAAAGATTCTTTTCGATTTCCAATCGCAAATAGTTAATTAATAGTTAATGCTAATTTAACTGAATTTATATTTATTCAATGCATGTCAATATTTCTTTCCCTTCTTCTAAGGGGTTTTCAAAAGAGGTTCCAAGAATCGTGATTCCAGAAAGCCTCTTCCACCAACACCTGAGGAGGTCAGTTACCAGTCTATCCAGTCAGTGATAATATATGAATAATGTACCATCAGATTTATCCTTTAGAAATGATCTGTGTTACTGTCCTGCTTTAGGAAAAGCCACCCAGGCCTCTGCCCCCCCAACCACCCATGCTCCCCCCAGGCTTCAGTGTGGGCATGACTGTTATAGCTGAATATGAGTATACACCAGTGACTCCCCATGACCTAGAGCTGAGAAAAGATGAGGAGTACACACTCTTAGAAATCAACGATCCCAATTGGTTTAAAGCCAGAGATAGATATGGGTAAGAGACTGCAAAATGAATTAGTATATGACTACCATAGTGAAAAATCCCTTTACCAAAATGTATTTAAAATACATTTTTTTCATACTAACTATACTACAAATCCATTAACATATTTACTCACATATTGCTTGAGACTAACTGATATAAATATTATTAATTAATTAAACTTTATTTGGAGTACTTTTTTTATTGCACAATGCACATTTCTTAATATTAAGCCTAAAATGTTTAATATCACTATTAGTAAGGATAGTATGATCTCTGTAAAATATCAGTCATTAAACAAAATATTTCAATATTTCATTATAATGATACAATAAAATATTTAAAGTGTACCAAAGTATACTTGGAATAGTATGTATAAGTATATCTTTAGTACTATTTCTGGATAACTGAAGTGCATTAAGTTCAAAATTAGTTGTTCCAATTTAGCAGACTTTAAGTATATCAATTTAGCATGCCAAAAGTAAAATTGCAGGGTATTTATATTAAATACATACATATGTAAATGTATTTGTAGTATACTTAGTATAAAATAAATGTATTTCAAATACATTTTAGTATATTTGTTTTTGGTTGTAATGCATGATATGTCTGTTGTAGACATCAAGATTGTCTAAATGTGCTAATGGAGAATGTATTTGATAAACACATGAACTGCTGTCGAATTATTTGCATATCTGGGGAAACTTTTACAGGCTGTGGGCGATAGGTAGTCAGGTGGAACTAGCTGTGCAATCAGGACTGTGTTCTCTTAGATACGAAAAGCATTACTGATCTCCTACAATGTTTACAGAAATGAAGGCTACATCCCAAGTAACTACATCGCTCAGGCCTTGAATGGACTGGAGAAATATGAGTAAGTATACATTAAACAAAACATGTAGGACAACTACAGCTTTCTACACTAGTTAGAAAAGGTGAACAATTTAGAACCTTATAAACACAGTTCAACCACATTTTAACAGATTATTTCCTATCTATCTTGTAGTTGGTACTGCAAGAACATCAACCGCAGCCAGGCAGAGAATTTACTGAAAACAGAAGTAAGGAATGGTGGCAATCAAAAACATAATTGATTTAGCATCATCAAAAAGAAAAAAAAACTGTATGATTGTAATAAAAAGCTATGTTTCTTACATATATTTTGTTGGTTGAATTCGGATTAAATGTAGCCTACCACTTGTTGTTGTTGTTTTTTTTACATTGAAATGATTATAAACATTGGCACACTGACTTGAATTCAGTATATAGCCTATATTTGTTTAATGTACAGTACGTGTTCTGAAATATTATCTTTCATTAAAAAAAAACAGAATAAAGATGGCGGTTTCTTGGTGAGAGACTCTGGCAAATTCACTGGAAAGTACACTGTCTCTGTGTTCTCCAAGGCTGGTGGGTGAGTTCGATCAAGCTACACGTTTGTTTCACAGGTTAACTTATCAAAATGAAAGTGGAACACTGACCCTACGGAAGAGAGATGTAAATCTATCCATGCAAAACTAGGATAAGTCCTTTCGCAGTTCAAGTTTCACACTGTATTAATTGTCACGGTACTGCATTGTTGCTCACTCAAATTCTTTGTGAAACAGATTTTAAGGTTTGACTTGAATCCCAAGTGATTGAACTTCATTTCTGGTCTTTCTCCAGGGAGACTGTTGGCAGTTGCAGACACTACAACATATGCGTCACTGCAGAAGGCCAGTTCTATCTAGCAGAGAAACACAACTTTTGCAATATCCCAGAACTTATTAATTACCACCAGCACAACGCAGCAGGTAAATCTACTCGCATGTGAATACACAATGACAAATGATGGCTCTAAATGTATTTAATCGAAGCAAATATGTCTGTTTTAGGACTAGTGAGCAGACTAAAATACATTGTGTCAAATCGGGCTCAGAACGCTCCCTGCACTGCTGGTCTGGGTTATGGTGAGTTTATATTTGTTAGAGCATGGCACTAACATGGCACTAAACAAGGTCATACATTTGATTCCTAGGGAATGCATGAACTGATAAAAATGCATACCTTGAATATAATGCTTTGGATAAATGCATCTGCTGAGTATACAAATGTAAACTTATAAGTGTAAATATTTGGCTGTATAGTTTCAAGAGTTCTTAATGGTGTTGATTAAAACAACTTGCTAAAATTACCCTCTACTTTTCATTCCAGGAGGTTGGGAGATTGACCCCCGTCAACTTACATTTATCAGAGAACTTGGCAATGGTCAGTTTGGAGTGGTCAAGTATGGGAAATGGCAAGGCCGTCATGACGTGGCCATTAAAATGGTCAAAGAGGGCTCAATGTCAGAGGATGACTTCATAGAGGAGGCCAAGGTCATGATGTAAGTAGAAACTACTGTTCAAAAGTTTGGGGTCAATACATTTTTTTATTTTTTTTTATTTTTTTATTGATTATTATCATTCAGCAAGGATTTTACATGAAGGACGTTCTTTTCAACTTTCTATTCATTAAAGAATCCTGGGAAAATATTGAGCAGCACAACTGTTTTTAACATTGATTATAATAAGAAATGTTTCTTGAGCACTGAATCAACATGTTATAATGATTTCTGAAGAATCATGTGACACATGATGCTGAAAATTCAGATTTGCCATCACAGGAATAAATGTTTTAAAATATTACAATTTTAAAATATATTCACACAGTATTAAATTGTAATAATATTCCACAATATTACTCTTTTTACTGTATTTTTGATTAAATAAATTCAGCCTTGGTAAGTGTAAGAGATTCTTTCAAAAACTTTAATTTTGAACAGTACTGTTTGTCCATCTGTGATTGTGATTAAAGTTGTTAATACACTTGATTATTCATTATCAGTGTTTATTTCCTGTTTTTTATTCATGTTTATTTCTCTATAATAATTTTCTGCTTTATAACACTAGGAAACTCTGTCACGAAAACCTGGTCCAGCTCTATGGCGTCTCCACAAAACAACGACCCATTTATATAGTCACAGAATATCTTGCCAATGGATGTCTGCTGAATTACTTACGAGATGACCTGCAGCACCCCTCCAGTATTCTTCTCCTTGAGATGTGTAAAGATGTCAGCGAGGGCATGGCCTACTTAGAGGCCAATCAGTACATCCACAGAGACCTGGTTCGTGTAACACAAAAATATTCCTCAACTGGAAGAGATATTTTACCATTAAAATTTCCAAAATGTTTTTTTTTTTCTCATAGGCTGCTCGGAACTGTTTAGTAGACTCAAATGGAACCATTAAAGTGACTGATTTTGGATTGTCAAGGTAATTGAATGCATGGCGGACAACACTATTTAAGCACAATTTGCCATACTTTCTCTCTGCATAGTAATCATTGCTGTTCATACAGGTATGTTCTGGATGATGAATACACCAGCTCTGCTGGTTCAAAGTTCCCTGTGCGCTGGTCGCCTCCTGAAGTCCTCCTTTACTGCAAGTTCAGCAGCAAGTCAGATATTTGGGCATTTGGTGCGTCACTTACCACTGCATTTCCAGGATAACTTTACCTTTTGTCAAACCAACTGTTTCATTTTCTCTTTTGTGATTTGTCTGACAGGTGTTTTGATGTGGGAGGTTTACACTCTGGGCAGAATGCCTTATGATCGGTGGAACAACACAGAGATAGTAGAGAAGGTTTCTGCTGGTCACCGGCTTTATCGCCCACAAATGGCCAATGACAAAGTTTTTTCCATTATGAACAGCTGCTGGCATGAGGTACACAGCTTTATACTAATAGTCAAAACATTTTGTGAATTAAAACTGTTATCTATTAATGCAAATTTAAACATGAAAAAGGTAATTTGTTAAAGTTTAAACCCTCTCTTTTTTGTAGAGACCAGATGAGCGCCCCACGTTCGTAGATCTTGTCGTGACCATCAAGGATTTGCTTTTCAATATGTGATCGACATAACTACTGTGCACCCTTGAACATTAAGGATACAGTCCACCATATGCAATTGAAAGAATCATTATGTAACTTGTCTTGAATAACCTCCTTAATTAATTACTTTCAACTAAGAACCCAATAATGTGAATGCTGTATTACACATGTCTTTGATCATTTTGTTTGAGTTTAAAATGTTGCAAGAAAAAAAAAGGAGATCGGAATGTGATTTCTCATTTAACATTGCAGTCTTACAAGCTATGTTGTATTTAGTCTATAAACCTCCCCTCAGTTTCATATATAAATCAAAAGCTATCTTTAATATTATTCCAATTATTTATAATAACCAGCATAAACAACAATAAATATGTAGGACTGTATTGTACATAATGACTGTGGCTATGTATTGATATACAAAAATATAGAAGTAGCTAAACTTTAGTAAAACAATCTCTAGAAATCTTCCAGGTTTGTAGTGTAAATATTTTTTTATTCAAATCACATTATCTCCGGTGGTTGAAATCTGATGAATATTTAATTGAAGACTAAACTTTTTCTCTTTTTCATCTGTGTACTGAATAAAACGAGAGCAGTTTCCAGTATTCCTCTGGCTCCACTGATTTTAGTCATACTCTTTTATTCCTATTCAAATTACATCTATTTGTCACCATTAATGGCAGTAAACACTTAATTAAGAGTGACGATTATTTTACATTCAAACTAAATTTTAATGAAAAGTTTTCTACATTAAATTAGTATAAATGGTCTTATCTCTCCCCGTCTGGTCCAAACTAACCTCCAACATTAATTTCCACAGTAACACTTTACAATAAGGTTTCATTAGTTACTACATTAGTTAACATAAACTAAGAACAATACTTCTACAGCATTTATTAATCAGTTCATTTCAATATAACTAATTCATTATTCAAATCAAAAGTTGTATCTGTTAACATTAGTTAATGTGAACTAACATGAACAAACAATGAATGACTGTATTTTTATTAACTAACATGAGCAAATATTAAGAAACACTGTAACAAATGTATTGCTCGTTGTTAGTTCATGTTAGGTAGGAAGCCTAGGTAGACGAATTAGAAACCTTATTGTAAAGTGTTACCAATGTATTTATTTTAATTTTATCATCTATAACTGTTGT
This sequence comes from Siphateles boraxobius, assembly GCF_051911475.1. NCBI lineage: Eukaryota > Metazoa > Chordata > Actinopteri > Cypriniformes > Leuciscidae > Siphateles > Siphateles boraxobius. The sequence goes on from NW_027508919.1 coordinate 13,213,195, forward strand.
TTAAAATAGAAACCGCTGATTTTAAACTGTGGAAAAGGATCAAAATGAAATCAACGTTTACACACTTGAGGAGTTTCAAAAGCAGACATTTGACATAATACTTTCACCAAATTCAGTTTAAAACCATAGAAAGTACCATCTGTCTCAGAATGGTTTCGTTTAAAGAAAAGATAAATTCCCCAAAATGTGCAGACAGACAGGGCAGGGGACTGGCAATGTTTGACAATAGGGGAAGTTAATAATATCTGGCAACCAGGGTTACAGTAACTTCACCAGGAAGTTTATTCACACGAGACGTAACTGCCACCGATGGACGATACGAATACAAGGTTAGTCAATTTAAATTAAATCTTAATATGAACCGTAACATGAAACAACAATGCCTCCTAGTGTAAAATACAATAAAGCTTAGTGCGCTAACCAAAATCTACTTACATCATTCTAAAAAGTAGCTTTCTCTATTTGAAAATGCTGTGATCATGCATTTCCTGTCGTTATAAATGTTTAGAGCAGATGAACAAATAGTCTACAATGAAATGTCATGTTGTATTGCTTTGAAGTACTGGCGATGTGAAGAAAAGCAGGAGTCACATGAGTCACATGATTTGCTTCCTATTCTATAATGTGGCTGTTTTAACTAGTGTGTTGCCTACCTAGACGGAAAGCTGTGTTTTACTATGCCAAAAATAATATCTAGCTAGGCAGCTCACTAGGTTTTTTAGACAGACCCCCCGATGTAACTAAAATAACTAATGCCCAAATGTAATATCTAGTCCTTCTATTAAAACTGCGTTCAGATGGATGCTGCAAACCGCAATGACTTCTACATTGGTTTGGCACTTGCTGTAAGTTCCACTATCTTCATCGGTGGCAGTTTCATATTGAAAAAGAAAGGGCTCTTACGATTGGCAAAAAGGGGCTCTACCAGAGCAGGTAGGTGATTTAAATTAGAGTACCATTGCACAATACTTCATACAGTATTTGAATTGCAGATTTTTTTATGCTTTTGTTTTGACATTATGATTGATTATTTCCTTTTTCTTGTGCTGTCTAATCAGGTCTGTTCTCTCCACTATTCAGGTCAAGGTGGATATGCATACCTGAAAGAATGGTTGTGGTGGGCAGGGCTCATATTAAGTATGGCATTATCATTTTATGTATTTATTTGTCATAAGTAAAGCTGAATTATAACCAAAATATGGACCTTAATCAGACCTGCATGTAAATATTATAATTGTATGTGGATTTTTAGATCTTAGGAATGAGAGATTGCTATTTACACAGTACACATTAATATGTCATTATGAACTCCCTAATCACAATCTTTTGTCTTGTCATGTATTTCATTTTAAGTGGGAATAGGTGAGGTAGCAAATTTTGCAGCTTACGCATTTGCACCTGCTACGTTAGTAACACCCCTGGGAGCACTGAGCGTTTTGGTCAGGTAAATGTACCTAGTAGTGTACACCACCTTTTAAAAATTATAACTTTAATTGCAGTCACAGATAAAGATACACTGTTCAAAAGTAGTAATTATTACTCCAGTCTACGGTTGGTGCCTAGGAGATATTGCTTATTATAATTTATTTTTAATTTTTCTGATTAATATTTTTGTCTAATGATACGTTTTTTCAGGATTTGATGAGTAGAAAGTTCAAAACAACAGTATTTATTTGAAATCGCATTTGTTTTGTAATGATATAAAAGTCTTTATTAGTACTATTAGATTAATGTAATACATCCTTGCTGAATAAATTCATTTTTTTAATTCATTTCTTTAAAAAAATCTTTTGGGTTTGTACAGGTGTGTACAGTCTCAACGGAACATTAATTATTCGCCTAAAATAAGTTTTTACTGAATGTACAAACTTTTTTTTTTCATCAGTGCTGTGCTCTCATCATACTTCCTGAGTGAGCGTCTGAATATCCATGGGAAAATTGGCTGTTTGCTTTGCATCTTCGGTTCCACTGTAATGGTGCTCCATGCTCCTCAAGAGGAAGAGGTTGCTTCTTTGACAGCAATGGCAGAGAAACTCAAAGATCCAGGTAAATTTTCAAATACACTTTGGATACCAAAGATACCCTAATTTACAAGTACACCATGGCCCCCTGTGAGCTCTGTACTGTTTTTATAACGGTCGTCTTTCTTGCATGTATCACAGGATTCATCGCATTTGCTGTCTGCATTGTTGTGAGTAGTCTGGCCCTGATCTTGTTTGTCGCACCTCGCTATGGTCAGAAAAATGTGCTGGTGTACATCCTCATCTGCTCTGTGATTGGTTCATTATCTGTGTCCTGTGTGAAAGGCCTTGGCATTGGGATCAAAGAGCTGTTCGCTGGTACAGCTGTTCTGAAAGAGCCACTGTTTTGGGCTCTGCTCATATGTCTTGTGATCTGCATCAGTATCCAGATAAGCTACCTTAATAAAGCCCTCGACATTTTTAACACATCTATAGTTACACCTATTTATTATGTCTTCTTTACTGTATCCGTCATGGCTTGTTCGGCCATCTTGTTTAAGGAGTGGCTTCGAATGTCCACCGATGGGGCTGCTGGGACTGTTAGTGGCTTTCTTACAATCATCATTGGCATTTTTCTTCTCCATGCGTTCAAGGACATTAACTTTAACTTGGATTCTCTACCTTTATATCTGCACCGTGGACCTCAAGTCAACACGTGTAGCCAACCGTACTTGGCTTTGCCAACCGACGTGATGATTACGGTGGACGAAAGCAATCTGACTAAGGAAAGAAGCGCAAAGGGCTTTTTTCCAGAGAGTTTAGACAAGAGGAGCAATGGTACATTTTTTATCTAGAATAATACTAGCAAAAATACTGATTTACTACATGCTACTGTACAAGCATACTTTGCAAACCATTAATACTGTGAGAGTACTTAATTTGCATTTTATGTGTGCGCGTGTTTTAGTATACAAGATACTTCTTACATATTTTCCATCTATAATATTTCTTTTTAGTTTCACACTGTTGATATTTCCAGAGTAACGATGATGTGCCCTGTCACTTGTTTTGAATACAAAATCCTGAAGTTGGAGCATAATGTTTAAAAATCTGCTATACAATCTTGTTAAATGTAACATTATTTATTCTATGACTAAACCAGCATTGTTTAGGATATGCATATGATTACATTCATATCAAGCACTTTACGTTTATCAGCTTAATATTCAGTGCCTCATCTGTTACATAAATACACAATATTATTTATTACAATGTGCTTGACATCTTATGAACTATCATTCAAAAGTTTGGGGTCGGTAAGATATTTTTGATTGTTCTGAAATATAAGGCTGCAGTTATATGATCAAAAATAATGCAAACAGTAATATTGTGAAATATTCTTACAATTTAAAAGTACTGTTTAAAGGTACATCTGTGATGGCATAGTCAAAACAGTTCAGTTCAGGATAGAAAGTTCTGCAACATTATAAATGTCTTTACTGTCACATTTGATCAATTTCATGCATCCTTGCTGATTAAAGTAATAATTTCTTTATACTAATTTTTATAAAAATGTACTGACCCCAAACTGTCAGGAACATATCTGTATTTTTGAAAAATGTTTTCTTAAGCAACAACTGAACTGAAGAGGTGGTGCATTGTTTTCTATATATATATATATATATATATATATTATATGTACATAGTGCCTGCTAAGCTATTTTAATAAATAGTACACCGAAACCTCTAAGAAGTCTCATTAGTGTTTATTTAAGGAGCTAGAGCATTTCTAACTTGAACTCTGCTTTCTCCTGTGACATTTTTACACATCATATGAATAAATTGCAGAGAGTATGTTGTCTTTTTATTTCAAGTTCACATTTCAACAGACACTGTATAAGCCACAGATCTTGAAACAATCCCAGTAAGACTTGGTCTTTGTATACTTGGTAATGTACTTTGACGAAAGTGAAATGCAGAGCCTCCTTCTCAATTCCAGATCAGATCTGTACAATGGGATCCACAGTATGTACTTGTTTTCATACCAAAATCTTAGAACTGGGAAATGTCAATTATATCGATGGTAATGATAAGTAGGGCTTTCTATGGGACTGTACATGCATCCATTTGATTTCGAATACATGGCCTTCAAAATAATAGCAAAAAGAGGCACTTTTGTCTTTGAGAAATTAACTAAATCCTGTATATAGCGGTTGCCTCATAGTTTTTGTTGGCATGACGAATCCTCAATAAGTGGCTGAAGTTCTACTAGTCAGTCATTGTCTCTGAGAATGTTCCTCTACTCCTCTGAGTTTGCTCTAGTCTGTTGAGGATGAATTGACTTGTATCGATGAATCGTTCCACGCAGTTTACAAAACACACCTCTGTCCTGGAGTCGAGCTTTGGACCAGGCTTATCCATGCACTTCTCCTGCAAAGACAAACACACAATGAGCTCCAAAAACCCCCACAACTGATGACTGCTAAATTTGTATGTGTATATATAGCATGAACAAGATACTCAGCTCTTAATTAGTAATCAATATAAAAATAAATATAGGCTACTACTTTCCAAAAGTTAAGTAAAATATATAGAAATTAATACATTTATACATTCAGCAATGATGCATTAAGACACCAAATACCTTTATATTGTTACAAAATATTTATATTTAAAATAAATGATGTTCTTTTGAAAAATATATTCATCTAAGAATTGAAAAAAAAATAATGAGCACAACTGTTTTTAACTGAAGGATCATGTGACACTAAAGACCGGAGAAACGATGCTGAAAATTCAGCTTTGACATCACTTGAATAAATTACATTTTTAAATATAAAAAAACCCCGGCTACTTTAAATAATAATCATTTGTCATTACAGTTTTATTGTATTGTATTTATTGTATATGTGTTCAAATGAATTCAGCTTTGGTGAGCTGGGATGGGAATCGCACCGAGAAGAACCCCGAAGGGTCACAAGCTCCGCGACTAAAGAGGGCAGCACCTTAAATTAATTGCTTGAACTACATAATGAAACATCTTCCAAATCCACAGATCATACATGCTAGGACAGAATATACTGTGCAGTCAGTCAGTCTCTCTGTATATGTGCAGCCTCATAAAGAGGATGCATTACGCAGCCCAATAGGACAGAAACACACTTACCCAGCACACTTCTGTCATCTGATGAACAAGCTGCTGAAACCTCTGCTTTTGCGACTCGATCTCGATAAACTGCTGCAGTTGAGGGTCTGCCGTGACTCCTTGATTATCCATTGGGGAGAAGAATAGCAAACGCTACACAAAATAACTTAATGGTTATATCTGACCACTGTATACAATGTCCCAGCACTACGCTGACCTTCACGTGTCTCGATAGCCAGGAACCAGTAGAGTGGAGCACCAATAAGAAAGCGTGAAATCAAGCGGAAGCGGATATGACTTGCGGTTGCAGGCGGAAGTTGTAGATCCATACCAGGACAAGGGTGTTAAGGAACAGTAAGGTTGGTGAGCAGAAATATTTTCTTGCCTTACATTTTTACTATAGTGAGTTAAACAATTACGACATTATCTTAATTAAGCGATGTAATGTAGGTTTGGGTGTATAAATGTATGTGTAAACAGAGACCGTGCGATTGAGTTGAATGTCAAGCAAGGTCTTACAGAAAGCTGCTAGCCTAGCGACGTAACGCTTATAAATGTGACTAAAATGTTCTGTGCGTTTTCTCTGCACTCCCCGTCAATTAATGGTAATAAACTACCCATTTAATTTATACGATTTTAAGTAACTATATTCATTCTTATCTGTCAGCTTTGCCACGTGATGTGCAAGTTACGCTTGAGTCTTGTTTATCAGTGTAATATTGAATTTATCAATCCGATAACGTTACTAAATGAGGAAATTATCCTGACTCAAATAACGTCTTTTCGTACAATATCCAATTCCATCTCAACCCCATAAATTGTATATGCTACATTATGTAGCATTTATACATTTTTCAATTTTATATTCTAAGCCTGATTTTGTACAAATACAGCTGTTTTATTTTTTTTACATTACGAGAGATTCTTATAAACGTGTTATAATTAATTAATTAATTGAATTAGCAATATTATATTTTAAATGCATGTATATAATTTTAAGGTACATAAAACAACATACCATCAGTTAATTTAAATTAGCTGTTTTCTTTTGTAATATATTTAAAAATGTAAATTATTCTTATATATGTATGTGTATATATATATATATATATATATATATATATATATATATATATATACACACACAACAATTAAAATGTATTAAAATTGAGTCAATTATTGACAGTCAAATGTGGTCCTTCCGAGATACTGTATGCTAATTTTATTTTAAATGTACTAAATTTGAACCTTGATTTCATTTCCTAGATCAGCTTTCTTGGCACAATGGGTCGTCACTTCGGAGATTTGGCCAAGATAAGGCATGTGATCACCTACAGTATTTCCCCCTTTGAGCAGAGAGCTTTCCCAAACTACTTTTCCAAGGGAATCCCAAATGTGTGGAGGCGATTCAAATCATCTGTATTCAAGGTTGCACCACGTAAGTCATTTTGGGCCAAAAATAAGCAATGCACAGGTGTTAAAAATGTATAGTTATATAGTTAGTATTTTCATCCAAAAAAATTGGTTTTAAGCCAGTTATTTGTATATTTTGCTGGAGTGTGTCTGTAGGAAATGTCAGTTTACATTTCCAAACATTCCTTTTGCAATTAATTGTAATAATCCAGTGAGATTTTTGTGTGCACACAATGAGTCTGACACTAGCTGGTACGATCCACACAGAGATTTTTGCTAAGGAATTGAGAGAAGTCTTCAGCTAAGAGAAGGGATGGGGTTGACCTCGTTTACTAACTATGCACACAGTGATTGGATGATGGGGGAGGGGTCTCTGTCAGTGATTTAATCAATTAATATTGTAGAAACATTTTTAAATAAATAATTTGTCATATTCAAATAAAGATTTTAAAATAAAAATGTTGCCATATTCAAATAAAGGTTTTAAAATGTAGGCTAAGTGTCACTAATTAAACTAGTATATGTTCAGCTTATTGTAAGCCTCTTGCATGTCTGCATCGCGAGACATTGCAGAATTCAAGAGATAAATTATGTTTTATAAACAACGTTCAGGAGGAGCGAATTCAAACAGTATCTAATCAGCTCGAGAGGAGGTATATATACATAGCCGAGAGCCGACTCGCCTAGTACCTTGACAGTTTTCTGCATCCCTCCGCCACCTCGGCTGGGATACGGGGAGTATTCTGGGTTTGGGTTAAATTCTGAGCTCGGGGCGTCCCCTCAGACAGCACGCCAAATACAACTGACACAGGTAATCAGACCTTATTTATTTATAAAATATTTATTTTTGGTGTTTTATAGTAGATTAAAATCTATAAATCAAAATATGTATTGCATTTATGAAGAAACGGTTCAGCACTCAAGACTAATGCCTCAATGGTGTACAGTGTCTTTGGGAGGATTGCCAGCTACAGCCATTAGAATTCTTTGTCATTCAGTCTTAGTGACTTAGGAGTTCTCTTGACTATTCCTAACATTTCACAGATTTAGGAGCTAGTTTTAGCGCTAAAATGCTGTAAAAGTGTGGATGCTTTCACAAAATAATGTCATAAATAGATTTTATTGATCAATTAACTTCTATTAACTAAATCAAATCAATATTTGGTGTGACCACCACTTGCGTTTAAAACACCTGTCCTCGGTACACTTGCACAGGTACACTTTTTAGGTAGCTCTGCAGGAAGGTTTCTTCAAGCGTCTTGGAGACATTGCAACGGTTCTTCTGGATTAAGTCTGTCAGTTTTTTTCTATTTCTTCATGTAACCCCAGATGGACTTGATGGTGAGATCAGATCTCCGTGTGGAGCACCGACTGTTGTCAGACTAATTTGTGCATACAAAAATCTCACTGTATTGTTACAATTAATGGCAAAAGGAATCTTTGGAAATGTAAATGATATTTCCTAATGACACGCATAGGGATGTAACGGTATGAAAATTTCATATCACGATTATAGTGACCAAAATTATCATGGTTTTGTTAAAATAAGATGAAAATTTTCAAAAAGAACTGATACGCACACTAAAAACATTTCAACAAGTTTTATATTTGGAAATCAACAAACAACAAATAAAATTAGCAGCTCAAGGAACTTTAAAAAAAAACATACACATTAAATTATATGACTGTTGTCAATAGCAACGCATTATAACACAGCGCACACCTCTTCTATCACTGCGGCGCACTCTCTCATTTATTTAAAATTGTATTATAAACGAGGTTAGTGGATAATTGAGCAGCAAGTGTTATTATAGTGAGAAAAAAAAACTTTTTCTACAAATAAAGTATAATAATGGGAACATTGATCTTGGAGTGAGTTTCCTCGTTACTGACGTAACCAAACACGACGCACTGGAGAATGACTGAGGACACAGAGGAGAGATACATTTCCATTAACTTTAACGACTTAATATTAATTTGTACCTCACATTAAGCTATCGAATGGCTTCAGAAGTCTTGGAATATAGTGCATGAAAATTTTATGGTGGTTTACAATATTTTTTGTATCTTTAGTGGGGTTAACAATAACAGAGAATTAACCATCAGGACATTTTATCGTAGTTTATCGTGAAACCGGTAATCGTTCAATCCCTACACTACAGCTAGATATAAGATATAATAATATAGAAGATATAAATGACTGGCTTAACCATTTTTCTGGGTGAAAATACTAACGTGCCTAAGACTTTTGCAAGGTACTATATATATATATATATATATTATATCAGTCTATACTATTTCTAGCTATGGATTAAACATTGTGTGTGACTAAACTTCTCTACAAACCTGCATCTCTATTTACAGCCATGATTCTGATGTACCTGACCTACACATGGGGCAATCATGTACATGAACAGGGCAAAAGAAAGAACCTCGCAGACTATGAGAATGGCCAGTGAAATTGCCCCGCTGAAGACGTGTCCTTGTGTAACTTTTTGTTTCTGAAAAATTCATCAATAAAGAAAATATTTATGGGAAAAATGGATTTCTGACTTGTTGCCAGAACTTAATCAACATGATTCAATTTAGTAGCTTGTTTAATAAAGTACCCTGATGTGGTGCATCACTTGAGATTCTCTCATTTGTAACGGTCATCAGAAATATTTGAATGACAAGGGAGTCTACTGCCAAGTTTTTTTTTTTTTACTCCAACTGGATACCAAGGCAAAAAAAAATTTTATGTGAAGGCACAAATGAGCAAGTTTTGATGCATTCTATAGAGAATTTTTGTTTTTTAGAATTTACTTTTTGTTTTGGTATACTAATGATTTTTTTATACATAAATTAAATGTTAATTTTCTATTACGATATGTTTGTCTGTTGTCTGCCATGTAAAGATTTCTGCAGTTTAACAAATTTCGTTAAAATATCTGGGGTGGACAATACTTTTTCAATGTGAATTGTCAATGCAGAAATCTGAAAAATTTACCATTTTACTCAATGTGCTGTACACTGCTGTCAAAGTCCCTTTGCTACCATTCAAAAGTTTGGGGTTGAGAAGATTTTTTAAAAATGTTGAATTTTAAAAAAAGAGCTGAATTTTCAGCATCATTACTCTAGTCTTCAGTGTCACATGATCCTTCAGAAATCATTCTGATAGAGTGCCGAAGTTATGACGTCACTTTGTAGGCCAAAACGCGGAAATGAGTTCCCTCCGGTTCCCTCGCCCTAAAAGTCTATGGGTTTTTTAATGGGTTTTGCTAAATGGCCTGAAATAAGGTAAATATTTTGATTTTGATAATGTTTTTATCTATGACATAAAACACCAGTTATAACCTGCTTGTGTTTTTTTTTTTAAACTTTATACATTTTGCATTAACTTGTAAAGATTATCTTGATAGACAAAACGTGTAAGGTTCACAACTCTTTGTTGAACACAGATCTTATTTTTTGCGATTTTCCTAAAGTCTATGGGGAAAATGGATAGCTTTTCGATCTAGGGAACCCATGCGCCGCTGACTTCCGAGTTGTCCTACAAAGTGACGTCATAACTTTGGTGCTCAAGAAACATTTCTTATTATTTTTGGAAACAAATTTTTAAAGGATTCTTTAATTCAAAAGACTACTTTTTAACGTGTTGTGTAATTCATTATTGTCACCTTAGATACATTTAATGCGTCTTTGCTAAATAAAAGTATATTGACCCCAAACTTTTGAACGATATCACCGCAAACCATATTAATTTCCATTCCTTCTAGTGTAATAATATAACGCCGTTGTTGTCGTGCTTCTGCACACTGGCGCTGCCTGTTGAAACGCGCATGCTCAGCTTAGTTCGGCGTCATTCTGACTTCACATTTACATCGACGCATTCCGTTAAAACCATATAAATACGAAGATGGGCAGCAAATATACACCTAAAGAGTTTATAACTCAAAACATCTAAGCAACGGCACTTTGTTAAATATAATGTTTACAATGTAGCCTACACCAAAAGGGTTTCCGCTACAAGTAGGCTACATATGTAACGGCTGCACTTCATCGGTGAGTTTGTTTAGTGGGCTGAATTCTCATGTCATTTTGATTTTACGAAATATTTCCCTTTTTCAAATAAACCAGACTGTTATCTGTCGTATTTAAAATTAAGTTCAAAGTAAGTGGAGCACACGGGATTGGCAATGAAGGACAGTAATAAACATGGGTGATTATGACTATTGTCCAGACTTGCTTCTGGGATTTACACACTATTGTGTCGATTCACAATGACTAAGCATTGGCTTTTACGTCCCTCCCATTAGTTCAAATACTGCATTGGCTGGGGTGTTGGCTTCCTGCTTATGGAGATATTAAGCCCGTTGGCTCGACTGCGAGCATCTTTTCTTACTCTTGGACGATCGCTGTCGTCTCGTAGACTCATCCGTCGCAGCATGGCCTCTGAATCCGTCACGCGCTTCGATTTTCTGGTGATTGGCGGAGGGTCCGGAGGGCTGGCCGGTGCGCGGCGGGCGGCTGAACTCGGTGCCACCGCAGCCGTTATCGAAAGTCACAAACTCGGAGGTACCTGCGTGAGTAAAGACCATCCTGCTCCTGCAACACCACATTTCCCTTAGAGTCATATGTGTTCTTTAGACGAGTTATTTACAGCAATTGGTTGCTGGATTCGTCACATGAACAGAGGTGTTTGGGAAGAATCCAGATCCAGCTCTTTTTTGTGTAATGGTTTAGTCCAGCACCTATGCATTTTTTTTTGTCTGCTGATATTATTGACGTTGGCAATTAAACTTCTCTTCTGCTGCAGGTGAATGTTGGTTGTGTTCCTAAAAAGGTATATATTTTGACTTTTATCATTACACTTCATTTGCCTGATGCAAGCACAACTGTTAATTGTGTCCTTTTGCTTGCTTCCAGGTTATGTGGAATACATCCACTCATGCAGAGTATCTACATGATCATGAAGACTATGGGTTTGAGGGCGCAAAAGCACATTTCAGCTGGCAGTAAGTTAGATACTTTCTTGGGGGTTTCCTTCTGGGTTGTTTGGTTTTTGTAGATAGGATGTTTAGTATATAGGATTATGGCAAGTCATTCTTTTAAAATATGAAAAAACATTTTTTTGTTTTGTTATTTCTGTATTTAATATATCTTTTTTTGTAAACTGTACTGCATACCTAGTGAAATTACATTTGCTGCTGTCAGTCCATACAAATTTTGTGTGCACAGAAAACAACATGCGGTGACTGTTTTGAGTTCTCTTTCACGTCTTGCGCTTGAACGAAAAAATACACAACGAAAGTGTCAAAATGCCCGCCTTGCCGAGTATTCACGTAAACACTGTCGGTTACCTGAACGTAAACAGATGAGAAAGAAAATACATGTGGAACAGTATATTGGATCCGTGTATTCGTTCTTAAAGTGACAGCAGCCTAATATTCCTGCTGCCATCTGGGTCATTAATGTTAATCAAACAAAAATAATTTGTATCTTTGTTATGTTGTATTTTTTTTTGAGCTGTTGCTTGTAATTTGTTTATTTGTTCTTATTTTATAACTGAAGACTCACTTGTCTTCAATAATGCTTACTGTAGGCCTAATAGTTAGGCTGTTTTTACTGTGGTATCGAAATTGGAATCAATCGAGAATTGTGAAAATGACAAATATTTGGGTGGCTTATTTATTATAACTAAATTTTACATGGGTCGAAACAACAACAACAAACCCTGTTCATAACATAATAGTAGTTATTCACAATCACAAAAGTAACAAGTAAGTAATATTGTTTCTGGTAACAATTTGCCATTAAATTATATGGGAATCTGTAGATATCTTCTGACTAGTTTGTATTTAAACTGTTGGTGTACTTAATCTAGTTTTACTTGTAATTAGTTATATTTGTTAAGAGTAATTAAAAAAAAGTACCTATTGCACTCTAGGAAATAAAAAAGAATTACTAGTAACATCAGTGAAGACACTAGTTTTAAGGGATACATGTAATAATGGCTTGCCGTAGAGGATATTCCTTCGGTAAGAAGTAGGCTAATTCTTGTCACAAAAAGGATTTTTTACTCTTGCGATAGTCAAGTTCCTGCTCGCTCTGATTCGTTACAGCTTTCAGTATTTGTTTTGCTTCCCTTTTGTGGTAATGTTCACTACAGCTTTGGGTGATCTTATCAGACAAAAGTATGAGGTGGAGTAAGTTGTTTGACTAGAGGTGAGTTATGCTGTAGAGAGTTCAGGTATCAGGACTTCTAGTGATATGAAAGATAATAAATTAATATTTTAAATGAATAAATGTCACTTCTTTGGGTGTGTGTATTTTCAGACTCATTAAACGCAAAAGGGATGCTTACGTTAGTCGCCTGAATCAGATTTACCTGAGCAACCTTCACAAGGTAGGCTGCGTTATGTTACTTTTCAGTCAGCAAATTGAATGTAAAGTGATTTGTGGAAGATAAAAAACAAAACCTGTATTTATTTATTTTTTGTCAAATTTAACATGGTTAAATGTTCAAATTTTCTTGTTCTTTATAGTACTTGTACTATGAAAGCTTTACATAGAATTCTTAAAGGCATGACAGCAAAATAGTCCCGTTTAAGCTTCAGAGACAGGGTGAAAGTTTTTTTTCATGCAAATGCTGTACTAAGCAGACCTCGGGGTAAAAAATGAAATGGCGTTATGAAAATGCATGATATAGCCTCTTTGAACAATTGGTATTGACGTGACTGAGATGTTGTTTGTGAATTTTTTTTTAGGCCAAAATTGAGTCCATTCATGGCTATGCAAGGTTCACAGATGACCCTGAACCTACTGTTGAAGTCAATGGAAAGAAATACACAGCCACCCATATCTTAATCTCCACTGGTGGTCACCCGTCCACTATCAGTGACGATGATGTGCCAGGTGGGGTTATGTTTGTTCATTATGAAAAATATACTTCCTTCTGCTTTACTTATCAATGCCATCCTTATTTGCACTTGCCATTAAAGGGATAGTTCAGCCTGTCATCACTTGCTCAACCTAATGTTGTTCTATACATGTACGTATGTATGAGTTTCTTTCTTCTGTTGAACACATGAAGATATTTTAAAGAAAGGTAGTAACCAGACAGTTGACTTCCATATTATTGTTTGCGTACTATGGAAGTAAATGTTTAATGTCAACTGTTTGGTTCCCAACATTCTACAAAATATCTTCTCTTTTGTATTCAGCAGAAAAAAGAAATTCATACAGGTTTTGAAAACCTGGTGAGGGTGAGTAGGTGATGACGAAAGTTTTATTTTTGGGTGAACTATCCTTTAAAGTGATTTAACTTATTTTTGTCACTTTTTTTTAAATCTGCATTTTGTAAATTTCAATGTTATTGCAGGAGCCAGTTTAGGCATTACCAGTGATGGATTCTTTGAACTTGAATCTTGCCCTAAGTAAGTGATTGATTGCCAATTTCTACTTATATTCGTTTTCTTAGCTTATCATAAAATAACCGATCACTGTATCCACCTAGACGTAGTGTCATAGTTGGTGCAGGATATATTGCTGTGGAGATGGCTGGTATCCTTTCCACTCTAGGGTCCAAAACGTCCATCATCATCCGACAAGGAGGGGTAAGAGCCCTATTTATTGTCACCTGGATAAATTCTACTATCATGTATATTCCAAACTAAGCAATGACAGTGTTCTTTTGTTTGAAGGTGCTGAGGAACTTCGATGCCTTGATAAGCTCAAATTGCACAAAAGAATTGCAAAATCATGGTATTGACTTACGGAAAAATACTCAGGTAACTAATACTGAGTAGTATTAGGTAAGGTAATATGTAGCTGGCTTTCCAGACTGATGTATCAGTTTGTTTGCTAGATTTTTAGTTATGATTTCCCCCCAAACTATATCTTATGTCAATATATCAAAATATTCTGACATTGTTTACAGGTGAAATCAGTGCAGAAGACTGACAAGGGCCTCACTGTTACGCTTGTGACAAAAGACCCTGATGTCAAGGATGCACAGGAGAAGTTGGACACCATCCATGAGGTGGACTGTCTGCTCTGGGCTATTGGCCGGGAACCCAAAACCGCTGGCCTCAACCTCAGTCAAATAGTAAAAATTTAATTCAATTTGGTTGATATTATTATTATTATTTTTTTTTTTGTATAAGTATACATGTAATTGATTGGTAAAATATTATTAGTTAAAATAATAATAAATCCTGATAATCTAAACTTTTAGAATACATATTATTTTGAAATTATAGTCACAAAACTTAAAGTTGATATGAAATGGAAATTCACCTTATCTATTTTCTAAATGCATTTTATTGATCTTATTGTAATCAATTTGATTCCTTCATGCATTTTTTTTTTTTTTTTTTTTTTTACCTCATAATTGTTCATCAAAATGTTATGACTCAATCTTCCTGGTGAAACGACAGACTTGTCTCTTCAGATCAGCCTTTGTCTAATCAATGACAGATGGATAGAAATCCCACCCTAATTGTAGTGTGAATTTAAACATAATACACGTTAGCATGAGACTAGTGTGATAACATTCTGCTCACAGGAATTAAGTTAGTAATGCATAACATTATTACCCCTTTTCAACAGAAAAAAATAATTATGCTTAAAGGGTTAGTTCACCCAAAAATGAAAATGATGTCATTAATCACTCACCCTCATGTCGTTCCAAGCCCGTAAGACCTCCGTTCATCTTCAGAACACAGTTTAAGATATTTTAGATTCAGTCTGAGAGCTTTTTGTCCCTCCATTAAAAATCTATGTACGGTATACTGTCCTTGTCCAGAAAGGTAATAAAGACATCATCAAAGTAGTCCACGTGACCTCAGGGGGTTAGTTAGCATTTTTTGAAGCATCGAAAGTACATTTTGTTCCAAAAATAACAAAAACGACGACTTTATTCAGCATTGTATTCTCTTCCGGTTCTGTTGTCAATCCGCGTTCATGAGTCCGCTGACGTAAGACGAGCTGACGTGTGTCTGGTGCGCCCGAGCTTCGTTTACAGTCTGAGGGAGACGCACGCTGGTAACAAAACAATCTTTGCAAACATGTCTAAGGATTTCGACACGGGGAAGACTTGCATTTTTTTTTAACCAGACATATTTATTTGAACCCGAATACACGGACGCACCAGATACACGTCAGCAGCGTCTTACGTCATCAGCGTCACTGGCCTCGTGAACGCGGATTGACAACAGAACCGGAAGACAATACAATGCTCAATAAAGTCATCGTTTTTGTTATTTTTGGAACAAAATGTATTTTCGATGCTTCAAAAAACTCTAACTAACCCCCTGAGGTCACGTGGACTACTTTGATGATGTCTTTATTTCCTTTCTGGACAAGGACAGTATACCGTACATAGATTTTCAATGGAGAGACAGAAAGCTCTCGGACTAAATCTAAAATATCTTAAACTGTGTTCCGAAGATGAAAGGAGGTCTTACGGGCTTGGAACGACATGAGGGTGAGTCATTAATGACATCATTTTCATTTTTGGGTGAACTAACCCTTTGAACAAAAATACAAGCTGTACATTTCTCCTTTTAAACCCTCTGGAATGCATTGCCATATAGTGTACACCATTCTAACTTTTTAAAATCTGAAAGATCAATGAAACATGTCAGAGATGCTGTCGATAAAGTTCAAATGAACCCAGAGGATTCCTTTAAACTGCTGTAGCCACACTAGATAGATGGTATTATAGGCTTTATCTTCGCACTGCATAACTTGATAATGTATGAATAACAGAGGGTGTATTGTTATTCAGGGTGTGAAGCTTGATGAAAGGGGACATATCATTGTGGATGAGTTCCAGAACACCACTCGTCCAGGCATCTATGCAGTTGGGGATGTTTGTGGGAGAGCTCTTCTTACACCTGGTACGGTTTCAGGATCACATCTTTAAATAGAATTTCCTCCTACATGCATTAACATCTTCCAGGTGTTTTGTGGTTTTGTATGTTGGGGGTTACATTGCAGGGCCCCCCAACTGTAATTCTTTAGCATCTGTTTAATGGGAATGTACATTCAGTTTATACTAATAAGCTGCTTTTGTTTATGTTTCTCTTTTTTGTGTGGATAGTTGCTATTGCTGCTGGCAGAAAGCTTGCTCACCGACTATTTGAGGGCAAAGCAGACTCCAAAATCGATTATAATAATATCCCTACTGTTGTGTTCAGCCACCCACCAATCGGCACAGTAGGACTAACTGAAGGTGAGCTGATGTACAAATAATGCTTTCTCATAGTATCTTGAGATTTTAATCAGACTTTGCATGTAGCTAGTTTTGTTTTAGTATTATTTATAAACCATTATAAAACATATTATTTTGAATTATCTTTTGTTTGTATATATATTCAGTTTTAATTTCTTAGTAATTTAATTTGCTTTTGCCATCCTATGGTTCCTCTTGGCTTCTTTGACCCAAACACTTTGACTTTCACTTTCAAACTAGAGATGCGCGGATGGGCTATTATTTTATCCGCAACCACGTCACAAGACTCATCATCCGCCTGCCATCCATCTGCACCGACGTTTTTTGATCAATTTTCAAAGCCGCACCCGCCCGCCGCAGATTGTTTTAAAGTAACACTATGTAGTTTTTCAACCTTCATAATATATTTCCAAGATCCTTGTGATGGTACATCGACTTACAATAGGTTGAATGACACGTCTGCCATAGCCTGACGAGGTCTGTACTGCTTTTACTGGCACTATGTAACTTCGGGTTTCCGGTAGTAACCAGAGCACAAAAAGAACTACAAAATTAGACTGCTTTACAGCACACATAGTTTTTCTTCGTTTGTGATGTCTTTCATAAAATCATGCATCATATACTCTACCTTGTCTGTGGCCATTGTTGATTCCAAAGCCGGTGCTGGAAAAACAGCGAGCGTGCACGTGCGACAGTAGGCTGCGGTAGGCTAAATTATTTACGACAGCGGTAATGGACAATTCCGCTTCCAAACTGTAGGGCGACCGCAGAGGAAAAGTTCCTTGGTGTTGCTTTAAAGCAGCGGTTTTCAATAGGTGAGGCGCGCCTCCCCTGGGGGGCGCCAAAGAGCCACAGGGGAGGCGCGACAGGCAAAGAAAAAATAACTCTGTATGCAGCTCTATTAATATCGCAGGGCTTAAAGTATTCCGGCAACGATTGCGATACATTTTTGTATATGATCACGGTCTTATTCACGCAAATGATTTTAAACCATTAATTTGCGACAAGACAAAAGAGAACACGCTGTCAGTGAATGTCCTCCTGACACACACACACACACACACGCATGACGCACAGAAAGACGCGCGCCAGTATGGAGTTCTCTTTCGCGCCTGAACGAACAATAACCCACACATGTATGCCAAAATTACTGTTTTGTCGAGTATCCTCTCAAGAACAGTCTTAAATGAGTTAAATAAAATCTTAAATAGTAGGCTAGTAAAGACTAAAGAGTAGGAAGAGAATGAGATGCGGCAGATCTTAAAATGACAGCAGCCACTCATTCTCTCTGTCCGTAAAGTTAACCAAAGAACAAAGGGAACAGAGAAAATTAATCACTTCTCTTGACTAAAGAACGCGTGTAGCTTTAATAAGGATTAATCTATATTTCATTTATAATGTATGCAGTGCGGACTGTTTTATAACCTTATTCAATTTCTGTATATTTCATACCTGTTAGACAGGAAAGGTACAGGTAAATAAAACTATCCTCACTTAAACCCATAATAAATGTCATAAGTTCACTTAAATTAAAAGTATTTTTATTTTTTTTAAGCCTAATAAACGTTTAAAATTTTTGGGGAAATCATTTTCATGGAGACATCAGTAGCTATATTAATATCAGTGATACTGGCCTTCATTCATGAAAAGATGGCATAAAAAAATTCAGACTCAGGACTTTAGCTCCTGATATTGGTAATTGTGTATTAGCTTTAAAATGCATCGTTTTCTTGTCCCAAGTCAACAAAAGTCAGCATTAAGGGAGGAGACAGGACCCATAAAAAAAACGTAGGAAATATGATCCTGAGTACTTAAAGTTATGTTACACCTGGTCGGGGTCTGAGGCTGCACCTCTGCCGCAGTGTGTGATCTGCAAGGAGGTGCTAGCAAATGATAGCATGAGACCATGCAAACTTCGGCGTCACATTGAAACTAAGCACACAAATTTAGTGAACAAGCCAGTTGAGTTTTTTGAGAGGAAGCGTGATGATATGCAGTCACAAAAAAGCATAATACAGTTGTTTGGCATTATTAACATGAAGGCGACAGAAGCATCTTATCGTGTCACGTAGCGAAGGCAGGCAAACCCCATAACATCGGCGAAACATTGCTACTCATTGCATTACACATGTTAAGCATGTTTTGTTGACTTGTGGTTAGGCTTACTGATGTTCAGTGATTGTCTTCAAATACAATATTAAAAAAATATTTACATTTTATCAGTTTTTATTGAAACTCGTCATTGCCTGGAACACACAAAATATGGCATATACTGCAGTGGCGTGTGTGGGTAAGGGCAGGTGGGTGGGATTTTGGGGAAGGGGGGGCTCGGCTGTCCTAACCCACTGTAAGGGGAGGCTCACATTCACCCAATTTGAAAACCCCTGCTTTAAAGGATTAGTTCACTTTTTTTTAAAAAATTTGCTGATAATTTACTCACCCCCATGTCATCGAAGAGTCTTTCTTTCTTCAGTCGAAAAGAAATTAAGGTTTTTGATGAAAACATTCTAGGATTTCAAAAATAATTTCAAAATTAAATAAAAAACTTTTTTTGCTCTGTTCTGTGATGCACGTTCGTGACTCTCCTGTTCAAACTCGTTCATCAAAACGAATGAATCTTTTTTCGAGTCATTTCGTTCATTCAACGAACAAAATTAACGAAATGACTCGAAAAAAGATTTGTTCATTTTGATGAACGAGTTCGAACAGGATCACGAACGTGCATCACAGAACAGAGCAAGGCGAGCATTTGTGCTTATAAAACTTAAACTTTTTTATTTATTTTGAAATGACTGATCGTTTTGCAAGATAAGACCCTTATGCATCGTCTGGTATCGTTTAAAGCCATTTGAAGCTGCACTGAAACTGTCATTTGGACCTTGGACTTTTTGGTAACCAATGAAGTCCACTATATGGAGAAAAATCCTAGAATGTTTTCATCAAAAACCTTAATTTCTTTTCGACTGAAGAAAGAAAGACATGGACATCTTGGATGACAGTAAATTATCAGCAAAAGTGAACTAATCCTTTAAGGTCTATGGGCGATGCAAGGCGCTGCTGACGCGAACCGCGAGGCTAGAAAGCTCTTTCCTGTTCTAGAAAGGATACGGATGTACTTTTCGGATGTAGGTAACAATATTTAACAATGTATATATTTCTTTCATTTGATTGGTTCAATCGCCACCCCCCCTAATTTAATTAAAATATTATTTTTCGTCACGTCATCCGCCCGATCCGCGGTCCACAGCTGTAACCGCCAACCGGGCATCTCTACTTCTACAACTACACTGTAGTTGTAGCTGAGGCTTGGAAGAGATTGGTTTCTTGTTGTGGCCATGTCGAGAAGACGCTGTTTTCAGCACTGCAAAATCCACTTTGCATGCACTTCAAAAGGATCATGACTCACACTGGAATTGATATGGAAAAACCAACGAAATCATTACTGTTCATATCACTGTGTATACAAGCGCTAAGAAAGCCTCCGGACGTGAAATACAGATTTAGTAATTGACGTTTCGTTTCCAACATGCGGTGTGAGCGGTAGACCAATCACAACAGACTCGGCCGTTTGACCAATCAGAGCAGAGTTGGCTCTCGGAAATGTGGGGTTTAGAGAGACTGAATCTTCGAATTAACCGTTTTCAGACTTCTTGAGAAATTAGGTGATGTGTAATAATGTATATTATGAGAAAAATAAAGTGTTTTTTTTTACCTTTAATATAAATACATATACATCTACATTATTATAGGAGACCTCCCAAACAAAATTAGGAACCTTTAAAATAGCATAATAGGGGTACTTTAATAATACAGTATTTAAATCAGAAGCTGTATCTGTTAATATTATTTAATGGATTATTCAAGAATGTCATGTTTTGTAGATGAAGCAATCAAGACCTGGGGAAAGGACAATGTGAAGGTTTATACCACTTCTTTCACCCCCATGTATTATGCCATCACCACTCGAAAGAGTCAGTGCATCATGAAGTTGGTGTGTGCTGGCAAAGACGAAAAGGTGAGGGTGTGATCAGTCCATCGATCATAAATGAGTATGAAATATCAAGAAGGATTATTTTTGTTTTTGTAATTGAATAGTATTTTGCTGTTACAAAAGTTATTTTCGTTAAGTCACTTCTGAGCCTTTTTACTTTTTTAGGTGGTTGGTCTCCATATGCAGGGTTTTGGCTGTGATGAGATGCTTCAGGGTTTTGCTGTGGCCATTAACATGGGGGCTACTAAAGCAGACTTTGACAGAACCATTGCCATCCACCCAACGTCCTCAGAGGAGCTAGTAACATTGCGCTAATCAAGTGTTCATATCCCAACGTGTCACTTCAGAAGATTATGTTCCTATCCAAACAATAAAAAAACGCTAATTTTTTTTTTTTACTATTCTCCTAACATCTACATATCTAGCATTTTGTAACAAGAAGCGTATACTTGGTTTGTTGTATCACTGGGATCATTAGTCACTAGTGATTAAGACAATACAGCAACATTCATCAGGCTATGTCTTGAACTTAACATTGTTGTACCCCATTTTCACAGGTATTATTGTTTGATTGGAACAAGGTCAGATGAAGGCTTGATGATTTATAATGGCTAGAAGTCTAATTAAATCTGTTTATAGTAAAACACTGTTGCTTTGATCTTACATTTCTAGAAAGTTTAATTCAGAGAGTTTCTTTCAATAGTAGTTGGTAGTGCTTTCTCAATATTTGTAAAATAAAATTTGATATGCAGTTTGCTCACACGAGCATAGACCTTGAATACATTTAAAATATAAATTTGCGTATTTGTGTGGTTAATAATTTCTTTATATATGCATTGACATTGTCACTATACTTAATAAACCTGTCACTTTTCATAAAAACATATTTTGAGATTATCAAAAGCTTGAAGTGAACAACTCTTTTGATTCATACATATTCTAAGATATATGACTGGCATTTGACCACTTACTGTGAAGACAAACTTTTAGTGTTAGTGGTACCTTATAATTGCTGCAGAAATTCTGTTCTTCCCTACTTGGCATTACTCAACCGCTTCATTGATTAAGAATATTGGCATAACAAATTGTATCTCCAAAATTATACATCAATCCTCATTAGCGTCCTTCATCTAAGACAGGGATGGGCAACTTCGATAGTGATTAGAGCCAACATTTTTTCTCCTTCATACCATGGTTAATACTAATCCACACCTTTTATACCATCTTACTCGGTTTACTTTTTATTAAGGGAAATCAATGTATAATTCAAGTATTTTTTTTTTTTTAAAGATTTTGTTAACTATAAAACTTGTGCAATTATGCTAGTACGAATGGGGAACTTTCGTGTCGGCTGACAATATTAGTTTACCCCAAGAAGCAAATGTAAACCATCTCAATTGCATTGTCTGTAAATTTGCAACAAATGTACAGCTGTCCTATTTTTGGGGTTCTAATTCTCAACCTTTAGAGAACAGTTAAAAACTGCTTATTCAAAAAATAATTCTTCAAAACGGTATTACCATAATCCACATACCATGAATAAAAATGCTATTTAAAAAAAAGTGCCAGTTATAGTCCCCGCCAGTTATCCATCCCTGATCTATGGGGGATTAAATTAAGATCGCTGCAGTATCTCAATGCTTGGTTGTCAGCCAACCTTGATCTCTAAAACCAGCATGTAATGAGATGTTGATTCAGATGTATTATGATATTTGACTATTTTAAGAGTACTGTTAAAAAAAAAAGTTCTAATTTCAAAAAAAACTTTAGGTGGTAGAAACCCTGAATTTCCAGCATCCATTACACATTCAATATCACATGATCCTAAAGAAATTTTATTACGCTGACTTGGTGCTCAATTTATCAATGTTGAGATGTCCAATATTTGTGCAAACTGTAATACACTTTTTCAAGATTCTATGAGAATCTGAAATGAATTGTCTATTTTGGTCAATCGCTGAATAAAAGTATTATATAAAAATGTTGCAGGCCCCAAACGTCAAAACCGTAGCAATTACTTAAAATGATTAATGTTTTTGAATCCAATGCGTTCAGACTAGATATCTAATTAAATTAAGTCTTAAGAGATGGTAGCCAAAAATATTTGAAGGAATGTTTGCCCAGCAGCTTATAAAGACAACAAAAAGTACTACAGATAGGTCACATCTAAAACAATGGTTTGCATCAAGAATGGGAGACAAGACCAAACAAAGTTTATGAAAAAGATTTTTAATGGTTAAAAGGCTTATATGGCCATTGTTGGATCAAATTAAATATACTTAAAAAAAAAAAAGGTTGTACAATAGGAACGGTGTAATGACGTTAAAACAACTAAATTACACTTAAAAACCAAAAGGAAAGAGGTCATGTAAATAAAAGTGAGCTGCTTAAATTTCATTACCCCTGAGTTTCATCTTTACCGATGGACAGGCAATAAACCTAGAACAGATCATACAGAAGCCTACATGGTGTTTTACAGGCTTAACTTGGGTAAACAGGACCACTTTAATCTAAACAAAGGAAAACAACGCGTCTGCTGGTACTGGTAATGGCACAGAGCAATTCTCTAATTTAAACCCAATACCAAACAAATAGTTTTGAAAGTCCAGTGTCCACACAGTTTACGTTAAAAAAAAAAAAAAAAAAGACGTACAGCTTAGAGTCACATTAGTGCTTCTAATATCCACCATAGCCACCTCTTCCATATCCACCACCGCCTCCTCCACCACCGCGTGGGTACGGCCCACTGCTCCTGCCGGAAAAGTAGCCTGCTTTCATGGCACCGTAACCAGAAGCCTGCTGTCCATAACCCTCGCCGAAGTCACTGTAGCCATTCCCGTTGCCGTATCCGCTGCTCATCTGGTCACTGTAGCCTCCTCCGTAAGCACTTTGGCTTTCGTAGCTGGTGTCGGTACCGTATCCGCCGTTCTGATAGCCGTAGTCGCCATAGTAACCACCTCTTCCGCCGCCATAGCCGCTTCCCCGGCCCATTCCTCGGCCTCCCCTTCCGCCGCGACCGCCGGTAGCTTGCATCTCCTGCTTGGTGAGCGCCTTCTTCACCTCCACCTTGTGTCCGATGATACTGTGGAATTTCATCACGACGGCTTTATCGGCAGAATCGTTGTCTTCAAAGTAAACAAAGCCGAAGCCTCGCTTTTTCCCAGTGTCTTTGTCGGTGATGACCTGAGCTTTCTCGATGGCACCGAACTGGGAGAAATAATCTTGGAGGTGTTCATCCTCGATGTCGTCTTTCAATCCCCCGACAAATATTTTCTTGACCTTGGCTAGCGCTTCTGGTCTACCAGCGTCTTCGCGGGCCACCGCGCGCTTCAGATCCACGTTGTTGCCGTCCACGACATGAGGCCTAGCAGCCATGGCGGCGTCTGCTTCCTCAACGCTCGAGTACGTTACGAAGCCGAAGCACCGGGAGCGCTGCAGTGGCTGGTTCATCACCACCACGCAGTCGGTCAGCTGTCCATATTGTTCAAAATGTGCCCGCAAGCCTTCGTCGGTTGTTTGGACGTTTAGGCCGCCAACAAATAGTTTGCAAAGCTGGTTAGTCATTTTCTTTCAATGGACGTACAACTGACGGAGATCACATGCAACGGAAGAAAGAAGTCAATGCTTTTGAAATGCGTTGTGGAGGCGTTTCCTTTTGTGCGCGTCAACACATGCGTAGTTGTTTCTGATTGGCTACAAAGTAAATCACTTAAACCAACCCCGTCTTATCAATTAACATGTTGCATTATGAGCTGAAATTAAAAGGATCAGTGCCAATTTGTGAATACATTAGTTTTGAGTTTAGAAACCTTACTGAATTTGGAAAGATTAAGTTGATACGTGTAAACAAAATTGTAATTCTGTTCCGAATCCAGGATTCACATGGTCCTGGAAATTTCAAAAGTGTGATTTTTCAGGCAAACGACATTTCTATGGAGTGTAATGTAATTATGTATATTTATATATATACACTTTTTTTTAAATTAATTTAAATCCATATAGTCATCACAAATGAGTAGAAAAGGCAAATAATTGTAGTATGAATTTCCATACACTATGAAATCAGGCAAAACCAAGTATACAATATAACTATAAACTTTAAATCCCCCTTTTTACTATATATATATATATATATATATATATACATACATTTACACACACAAATTATTGTTCAAATCCTTTACTTTTTAAAATCCCATCTTAGTTCAGCCTGTTTTTAAACACTGGAATAATTTTTCAGGCTTGTGGCCAAGGTATCTTATTGTGATGGCAGTTCATATTCATCTTGATGAACAAAACTTCTGTACCAATAACATTTCACAAGTGAGTTTCCACAATTCTAATCTAGGGAGTAGTCAAAAAAAAAATCACAAGTCTCAGTCTAAGCAACTAACTAAGCAAGCACAGTATATACAAAGCAGGGAGATCAGACATCAGATACACAACACATGATGGGTACTGCTATTGCTTGTAAACTGCATTTGTGCATGTTCAGCTCTGACAAACATTATCAAATTAATAAAGTACTAAGATTTGAGTATTATTGCTTTGTTTCACCATGTATGAGTGTGTGACAGAATACACTTGTTTTACTCGCAGTGCAAAAAGTCAAAAAAAAATTACCTTTTGTTGCAACATGTGTGAATAATTCTAAACTGCAGTCAGTGCATGCATTAACATTACAATGCACAAGCACTCAACACTATTTGCAGCTGTAAAAAGAGCTGTTTGCATATTTTACACATCCCGATGCTTCAACTTCTCCTGGCTACTCTATTGGACCATCTGTTTGTAAGGCACATATGCACAAATCCATCTCTAATGATCCTCAATCTTCTCCATATCCCTACAGATTCACCCATAAGAATTAAACTCATTCCAAACCACATCATAATACACACAAAAGAACGGCATGTGATCATTTCAAAGTTTTTTATTAAAAAGTATACACAAATACTTATAAATTATAACAGATTTCAAAAAAAGATTCCAGGTTTCACCAGTCCTTCATTATTAAAATAAAACCGAGTGGATCATGATCAGATAACCAAACTCCATGGCCACAGTTGAAGTCCAGCATCCGAGGTCATCTGGGGAGGAAGAAAAGAGAACACATTAGAAATGTAACAAAACAAAGATTTGGAAAGTTATAAAAGAGGGAAAAAAAAGTCAAGGCCCTAATAAGCCGCGGTGTTACACAGACCCAAATTCCATCGCACCAGTTCTTGTAAAGTCCACTTGACTTATGGATGGAGACTAAACAACTTATGGAATAAATAGTCCATTTATGAAAAATTGAAATACTTGACCAACACGTAGTGAAGACAGGTTGATTACATACCTAGATCGCAGGATGATATCCTAATGAGATATTTCAGTCCTATCACAATCGAACCCAGGTACTGAACAGGTTCCCTGTGCAAACAAACTGCTATACAGCTATTTTGAAGTACTGGAATAACTGAAAGAACACCTATATGTGGGAATCAAGAGTAAATAAACCATAAACACTATATATATATATAAATACTTGTATATCACTGAATGTGGGGCAGTCTTAAGTTTTGTCAAGTAGAAGTAATGCATATATGCTTTAATGATTATCTCAGGTGTGGTGGAAACCCATTAAAGTCTATCATCCAAAACGCCGTCTGAAAAGGATAATTAAGCTGTGAAACTTTTATTTAAAAAGTAACATACATTTGCATATCAATGTTTAACAATACTGGATTGATCTGAAGACATAATATACAATACACAAGAGAATGTTGGAAGTAATTATGCTCATACAGCGTTGAACTGAACTACATGAGTGAGTTTCTGATTTAGTTTACAAAATAAAAGAAATAACGTAGTCTACTCTATCCCATCATGATCAACTAGATTGGAAAAACTCGTGGTGGGTTTTACAAAGACGAACACAAACTCAAAACTGCATGCGTTAATCCCCCATGACACTGCTAAGCAACAATTTATATAGAAAACAAGTCTACTGAGAATGCATTGACAACATATCGCCAGTGTTGAAAAAAAAGAATTTAAAAACGAATGGGTTACGAACAAATCGCATTTGTTAAAAAAAAGGAAAAAAAGAAAACCAGGGCCAACTTGCTGCATGTCCTAAAACGTGGGAAATAAATGATATATAGATATATACGATAGAACATGTCCTACAACTAAAGCTGGTCGAGCAAGTCAGGTTTCTGGGAAGAGATCTTCTTCCTACCTGTTAAGAACTGAGGTCTTTAAGGTATGCTTTCACAGTGTCCGCCATCTCTTGCATGGCCGGGTGAATGAGCCCAATGTGGAAACCGAGAGAACCTAGGGGGACAGCTTTCCGAGTCTTTTCCCAAACTGCTTTAGTAGCCACCGTAGCCACCCCTGCCGTAACCAGGAGCACCGCCGCCGCCACGGGGGTAAGGGGCTCCGCTCCTTCCGGCGTACGTGCTTCCAGTCTTCATGGGCCCGTAGCCGGAGGACTGTTGGCCGTACCCGCTGCCAAAGTCACTGTAGCCGTTACCACCACCACCATAGCCTCCCATCTGATCGCTGTAGCCTCCTCCATATCCAGCCCCGTAACCTCCTCCGTAGGCTCCGCTTCCATAGCCACCGCCGTAGCCGCCATCACTGCTGCCGTAGCCTCCGCCATAGCCACCACCGTAGCTGCCGTATCCTCCTCTCCCGCCACCGAAGCCATTTTGATTCCGCCCCATTCCTCTTCCTCCTCCTCTCCCCCTGCCGCCCCGCGCTCCACCGGCGGCCTGGATCTCTTGCTTCGTGAGCGCCTTCTTTACCTCCACTTTGTTTCCGTTGATCATGTGAAACTTGAGCACGACGGCCTTGTCGGCCGAGTCGTTATCTTCGAAGTGAACAAAGCCGAACCCGCGCTTCTTGCCGGTGTCTTTGTCAGTGATGACTTCGGCTTTCTCGATCATGCCGAACTGCGAGAAATAATCGGTGAGGTCGTTCTCTTCGATGTTCTCTTTTAGGCCCCCGACGAATATTTTCTTGACTTTTGCGAGAGCTTCGGGCTTCCCCGCGTCTTCCCGAGCCACGGCTCTCTTCAGCTCCACGTTTTTACCGTCTACAACATGTGGCCTAGCGGCCATTGCAGCATCGGCCTCCTCTGCTGAGGAGTAAGTTACGAAGCCGAAACAACGGGACCGCTGAAGTTGATCGTTTTGGACCACCACGCAGTCCGTAAGTGCCCCGTACTGTTCAAAATGAGCGCGGAGGCCATCATTTGTTGTTTGGACGTTCAGACCGCCAACGAAAAGTTTGCAAAGCTGCTCCATTCCTGACATATCTCGCCGTTAGACCGCCGTGTCGACTCAACTGTTCAGAAAGGAAAGGGCCTTTTTTAAAACGACTGTCGTCATGACGCAATGTTCTCTCCCGCAGTAAGACACGCCTCTTCGCTGGAAAAAAGGCGGGCTTTGTGGAATGGTGAATTGTAAATAGCATCAGAGAATTTCGGCTCTGATAGCATGTTCTTCTAACCATATAAAAGTTAAATAATACAAAATAAACTAGCCTGTCAGGTTTTTTAGCTCAGTTTTTGTTTTTCAAATATGCACACTTACGTTAAAATATTTTTTGATGGAACCCATGTCTAAAAAACGAATTCTCTTAGAACAACAAAATGAACAGCTCTGTTAGCTCTACATTCAACAATATTCACCTATGAGAAAGCAAATAAGGCACTATCTGACAGCCAATGCACTAACAAATCAATGCAATAAAATTATTACAATTGTGAAACACGTAGGCTAGCAGGTAAAAGACAGAGAGAATCACTATGAATTCACGTTTGACCATTAGGGCATTTGTGTTACTCTTGGTAGCATTTTTGCCCATGGACTGGTTAATTTCTACTATCGACTATGACCCACATCATCTGAATAATTAGTCAATGATTGCAACTTTATTTGTAAGACAATGATTTATGAATTGTTTTATTGAACGGTCACATTAAATAGTTAGACAAACCAATATTCAATGTATTTCTTTACATTATTCATATTCTCTAGCCTACTAGCTTAAAGCTGCAATAGGCATGCACACATATGCATACACACACACACACACACACACACACACACACACACACACACACACACACACACACACACACACACACAAACAAAAGAAAAGATAATTTAATTTCTAGGCAATAAGGCAAAGGTGACATAACTGGAAAACTTCCATTCAAATTTTCCTCTTTTAAATGTTTTATTGAGAAGTGTAAGATAAATATTATTTGTGTATGCAATCAATATCACTACTTATACATGATTACATTTGTAAACTTACACAAGTTACTTTTAATCATGAAATATATATTTTTTCCTTTACGTGTGTGTGTGTGTGTGTGTGTGTGTGTGTGTGTGTGTGTGTGTGTGTGTGTGTGTGTGTGTGTGTGTGTGTGTGTGTGTGTGTGTGTGTGTGTGTGTGTGAAACAGAATTTTTATTTTATGTATGTGTTTCTAACAGAAGGATTAGGAAGGAGGACAAAGTATAAAAAAAATACTGTTAACTAGGCCTATGTGTTTTCCAATTAAAAAATATGTATATCAGGAAGGACATATTATGGGATGTTGAGGAAGACCAATGTGTATGAACATAAACCAAATGATAATGATATGATAATAATTTTTTCTCCAATCAATGAATATGTGTGATTTTACTGAATAAATACTCTGTTTTGCTTAGCTCATTTTGTTGCTCTCTGAGATGTTGTTAGAGAGACTACCCAGTTTCAGACAAACATATTTTTTTTTACCATTGAGTGTTCTGACTTTAATTTTATTGGTGAATTTCCACCACAGGGGACAGATGGCCGGGTGACCTATCACTCAGCATGAGCAATAGGAACTGATGGTCATGATCTGCATAACAGATGAAGTGTCTGGAGCCAGCACTTTACAGATATTTGGTGACACTTAATGCTCATGGGTGGAGATAATGCATGAGAGTGTTCTCACCTTTTAATATGCAAAACTCACCCATCGTCTAAGTGTGAGATACAGTTTCAAGCAGTTTTGGCTGCATATTTTGAATTGACCTTAAGAACTTATTTGTGATATGATTGTGTTTAGAGTTTCATTGTTGAGCATGTCCGCACCTTTAGGAGTGCAATGAGTTAAAGACTGTCGGGGGCAGGGAGGGCAGACATCTTTTCAGTATTGGGCTAGGATATTTTCCCTCAAACAGTGATACTGTAAGGACATTGCATAGGCAGAAATTAGTACATGTGTTTAATTTTTTTACGCGTGTCCAATAACACAAGAAGTAGCTGACGATGGATGATGATGTGACTCATGAGTCCAGTTTAGACCAGATATAAATTAAAACACAAATTAATACACAAATCGGTTCAAATTAATTTAATAATTTACATTCGTCTTGGATAATCTGCTCGACACTTGTTTTCAAGTTACCCAAGATCCAAGATGTATTGCAGGGTGTAAAAATGGCCATGTTTGTCTGCCATCTCACAGAACCTGAAAGGAATCTGAAACTGTTGACAAGCTCATGAATGTTGATTGTGTATCTCCATCCACCTCAAAACAATATTCTACTCTTTTTGAATGGGATATATATTTTTGTCATGGTTAGCTTGATTACCTAACTTATATGCTAGGCCTATTAAGCAGCAAAACTGTTTTCAAAATTGATAATAATAAGAAATTTTACTGGAACACCAAATCAGCATATTAGAATGATTTTTTGAAGGATTAAGTGAAAATGAAGACTGGAGTAATGATGCTGAAAACTCAACTTTGCCTTCAAATGATTAAGAAAATATATATTTTTTAATATCAAAGAGAAGTGTTATTTGAAATTATAACAGGTTTACTGTATTTTCTATCAAATAAATGAAGGCTCGGAGCGTAAGAGGCTTCTTTCAAAAGATTTCTTTCATAAAAAAATGTTACTTACCTCACATATTTGAATAAGAGTGCCTATTTTGTTGTTTATTATCCAATCATTATTTAAAAACCAGCATAACAGTTTTGTGTTTTATACTCTTTATTGAAGCTTTGCTTAAAAAGAGCATTCTTCATTTTCTGTGGATTTTCCATATGCTCACAGCAATCAGTTAAACTCACCTATAGGCTACTATTGACACAGAACTCAAATAGCCTACTCACTAAGTTACATTTCCAAGGTCAAAAATCTCAAGAGGGGGCCAAAAATAGGGGAAAATCCATCCAATTGAGGCATTTTTTGGTGTTTTTATTAATTGTTTGTTTTTATTTTTTGCATTGAAATGTTGAGAATATGTTGTTATTGTTTTCATTATTGTTATTATTTTTTAATATACATAATATAGTGTTAAATAATGCAACATTTGCATTTCGGTTACAGTACATTCAAAAATAAAGGTCGATTTTTGGCCCTTTGTAGTAAAAAGTTTGGGGCCCTCTGATCTAAATCAAAACCAGTATGCCCATTGCCCACTGAGTGACACTAGAGAGGACGACGCATTGTTCAGCATTGGAAACCTCGCGTTTTCTCGCGATATGTGATTGACGACTGCTGCAGAATTCAAACAAACCTGCCGTTTGAAAGTTCCCGAGCAGGAAAGCAGCTGGTGCTGTTCATTCTTCAGATACAATATTGGCATCATCACCAACTACCCTTTGAATCTAAAGGTAAAGAAATTTAGACATCTATGTTGTTCTGTAGCTGTAAATTATATGGGGCACAAAGAAAACAGACTTTTTATGAATACCACGCGATGTTTGTAAATGGGCGTTTGCATACTAGTCTTCCCGACGTAAGTTAACGAACTAAGTCAATGCAGTTAACGTAACGTTAATTGACCCGAAACATCAGAGTCTGCCTCTGTCATTTACTCACCCTCATGCTTTTTCTAGGAACTTTATTACGTGGAGAATGACGGCCTTAACCTACGTTATGGGGAAAACATTTCGAAATCTTTGACTTTGTGTGGGCATTTTTTTGGTTCAGTGAGGAAAACAGCTTATCAATCATACTAAGTGATGTTTTTGAAAGTTTTCTGTGATGGGTTGGTTAGGGGATCGAATATACAGTTTGTAACTTACAATATAAAATCATTGTCTATAGAAAGTCCCGATAAAAATGGAAACCCAACGTGTGTGTGTGTAAAAGATAAATGTCAACACAATCTTCCACATACACTTATTTCAGATGTCAGACCTAGAGGATGAGATTAAAATGTTGCAGCAGAAGTTGCAGGAAAGAGAAGAGGCTCTTCAGAAGGCTGGACAGTATGGACTTCAACTTTTGTATGAAAAAATGGATATGCACAACAAATTGGAGGAACAGCAAATCGAGATGTCCAGTGTCATTGAGGTACTAACTCAACATTGATTGACCATTTGATTTTCACAATATGATGATGATTGATAATTGATCAGTAAATGTTTTCTTAAATGTGATAAAATGTTATTTTCACGGTATTCTGTAATTGCAGGCCCTGGAACAAGAGAAATACACTTTGCAAAGGGAAGTCGAGTTAAAGGCCCGGATGTTGGAGAGTTTGCGATCAGAATTTGATTTAGTCAAAAACCAACAGAAACATCAAATAGAGCAGCAGCAAACTCTGCTGGAGAGGAACCATGCACTTGAGCTCAGTGACTTAAAGAATAAGGTCAGATTATATGCCTTTCCTGTTCAAAAGTGGTAGGTTTCCCGTCATATTTATGTTCAAATGTTTTTTGACAATTGGAAGATGGATGAAGTGTTCAAGAAACCAAAAAAGTAACATTTTTGCATTTGGTGATGCAACTAGAAGCAAAGAAATTAAAGAAATTACACACTAGGTAATTTGTTTGCTGTATCAGAAATTTTAAGAAAATTGCCTTATTTTTCCACCACATAAGAGGTGAGCAACAATGCTAAAAATTAAAATTTCAACCAACCATAGGCCTATTTCATGCTTTTAAAAGAGGGATAAAATACCCCCCTTTTTAAAACTTTATTTTAACATAAAGCCTTTTGCAGAAAGAGGAAAGCATGCCTGAGAAATATATATACTCATTTTGTAATAACAGCACTGCCTGTTGAATTTATAAGGGCTAAAATTAAGAGGTCACGACGCTTCAGTGCTCTGTCAAGTCCGTGACATTTTAAAGATTAAGTTTATATAATATAAAATGTATAAATAAAAATAACTTGAAACTTTATATGCAAAGCTAAATTATGTTTATGCTTTTTAGCGTCGAAATTTCATCCCACTACTCTGCTCTGAACAACCATGATAATGCGTTACGGACGTTTCATATCAAATCATGAATATGACTATTGCTGTGATCGGTTTCAGGCTTACCGTATATCAGTGCATATCCAATAAAGGCAATAATATTTGTGCTTTGTTAGTTTTAATATGAAAAAAAAAAACGGTTTTCGAACAATCATCGAATATTATTTTTGCTTGAAATGCCAATCCTTAATATTTGAAGTTTTAAATGCCTGTTTGAAGTCTCTGAAAGTTTTAAAGCAGTCTTTTAGTGCCACTTTCAGAGTGGTCATGTCTGTAACGGAGAACTGTCACGTCCGTAACATTGTTTTTTCCTCATAAATGGTAACACGGAAAATTATATAAAATGATTATGTAAATGTTCTGTGGAGAGCCAACCCTTTTTCATCCGGTGGGTAGTATTACTTTTGTTTTGCGCTGTGTAAATCACAGAATTACTAAAAAACATTTTGCCACCTAAAAGTTTTTGTCACGTCCGTAACGCATGTGTATTTCCCTCATATTAAATATAAAACACATGTGTAGACTGATCTTTTTCTAATGTCTGGACTCCTTTATTAAGGGAGTATGGATATATATATATACAGACATTTCAATATATTGGTATTAAATGCATTTTCTTAGAATTTATATTTCAAGTTTTGACTGCAAATGTCATGTCCATAACGCTGGAATTGCTCAGGTGGAGAAAATGAAGACAGATTTAGAGGAGGCTCAACTTGCTGAGAAGCAGATGAGACACAAGCTGGATCAACAGTCTGAAGCACTAAGCAGCAAAACCGAAGAACTACGCGTCCTTACAGAACATGCACATGAAACAATGTCCTCAGAGATACTTGAGCTGCAAGTGCAGAAGATGGATATGGAATCAGCAATGGTAGAGTACTTTCCAATCTTTATTTTTAATGGAAGAATATTCATAGAATGTTTCCTAGAAATAAGCAATGTCAGTGTGCCTTTGGTGTTGAAGTGTGATCTTGTCTTGCAGGCGTCTTTGGAGCAGGAGCTTCAGGAGGCACGGTACAAAGAAGAGCAGCTACATTTGGCTAACACTACCCTCCAGAGGCAACTGGAGAGACTCACAGAAGAGAAGGAAGAGAGAGAGAAAGAGGCGGTGTCCTGCTATAATGCTTTGGAGGCATGTCAATTAACATTTTCAAGTAAAAATAAAACATGTATTTACACTACCTTTCAAAAGTTTGGGATTTAAAAAAAAAGAAGTATATTATGTATGGCTCACCAAAGCAGCATTTATTTGATCCGAAATACAGTAAAAGCAGTAATATTGAAAAATATTATTACAATTTAAAATAGTTTTTTACTATTTAGATATACTTTGAAATTTAATTTATTCCTGTGATGGCTAGCTGAATTTTCATTAGCCATTACTCCAGTCTTCAGCGTCACATGGTCCTTCAGAAATAATTCTAAAATGCTGATTTGATGCGCAAGAAACATTTCTTAAAATTTGCTCAGTTGAAAAAAGTTGTGCTGCTTGATATTTTTGTTAAAACCGTGATAGATTTTTTCAGGATTCTTTGCTGAATTTAACATTCAAAAGAACAGCGTTTATTTGAAATCTTTTGTAACAATGTTCAAGACTTTACTGTCACTTTTTATACATTTAATGCGCCCTTGCTAAATTAAAGTATGCATTTCCACAAACATTTAAACAGTACAGTATATTGGTAAAGATCTAGTACTGCAGGTAATATTTCTTATAGTGATAAGTATATCCACATGAAATTCTGATGCACATTTTATGCACTGATTGAGGGGAAAAATACAGAAAAATATTCAGCACAAAATTTTTTTTCTACTCGATGTAGAAAGCTCGTGTAGCCAACCAAGACCTTCAGATCCAGATGGAACAGGTGTTGCAGCAGGCGCAAGATCCAAACAGCAAAGGCAATTCCTTGTTTTCTGAGGTACAGTATTGAGAATTACTACTTTCTTCATAACTTTAATTATGTCTAAGGCTTAATGTATTTTGATGTATTTTGCAACACCATTTAAAAAATAAGGTAGTACACCTAATACATTTAGTATAAACAGTTAAAATGGGGCATTGCTTCATAATAATGAGATAGTTATGATAGTTTCATTTAATTTTTTTTGTACTATGACAAAACATTTGGATTTGCACAGGTAGAGGACAAGAGAGCAGAGATGGAGCGGCAGCTGAACAGTATGAAAAGACAGCATGAGTCTCTTCAAAAGCAGCATGCTCTCATCAAACAACACATGCACCGCATGAAGGTAAATAGTGTTTTTTGATAAATGCTTTACATTTTATTTATAGTTTTCCTCATTGTTGTTTTCCTTGTGTCTGCTGTTTTAGATGCAGATAGCTACTCTTATGCAACTCCAGAGCAACAGGGCCGACCCAGCCCAGCTTGAACGATTGCAGTTCATGTTATCTGACAAGAACAATGAGATTGAAAGCCTGATGATGAAAGTAAGAGAACTGGAGAAAGAGAAGGTAAGGTTAGCATATTAGATCCAGCATTGAAATGAAACATTACAGTTTGAGTAATGTCTAACTCTGTCATCAACAGACGACTGCAACAGACCAACATCCACCTGCCCCGTCTAAAGAAGGCGAGTTTATGGATGAAACTTATTATACAGACCTATTAAAAATGCAAATTTCAAATTCAAAGTAAGTGTTCTCTCATTAATTATTTGTACTGGTGGTGGTGATACTTTAGTACTTTTTTAATGCAATTATGACATTTATGTGTATAGGAAGGATGCAGAGAAACTAAAAGACGAGTTATCCATGGCAAGAATGAAAGCTCTCTCTGAAAGTCAGAGAGTTATGGAACTGGAGAGGAAACTGTATGGGACAGAGCAAGCGCTGAAACAAAGACACAGTGACAATATGAGGCTCCAATTCAAGCTTGAAGAACTAAAGATGAAATACACACCTAATGGTAATTTTTTTCATCTCTGAGCCCTAGTTTTCTACATGAACCAGCTTAGTGCAACAGTTGGGTTCCAAAAGTAAAAATCTCTTTAATTTTTTTATACCCATAGGGGAATTTAGACTTTATTTGTCCCCATAGGGCAATTGGTGTTGCAGCAAGATAAACACAGGACAGTCACAGATGCACAAATACAAGACAAAAACAGGCCCTGGATATAAAACAGAGTATTGAGAAAAATAAATGTGACCAATAAAACGTCCCCAACAAAAACAGCATAGGGTCAATAAATGTCTTCTCTCTCTCTCAGGTCTTCTCTATTTCATTCAAGAAATAAATAAATTAAAACAAACGGTGAACAAAACATAAACCTTAAACCTGTGCCTCGCTGCTGGTCGCTGCATGAGCATGCGTCCTTCCAATCAATCAAATTCCATTGAATTTAACAATAACATTAAAACTTTAAAGACTGACCTACTGTGAGCTACAAGGTTGTTAATCAATGACATACAGGATTGGGATGGGCATTTCAAGCAAAAATAATAATCAATGATCCCTTGGAATTATTCTATTATTATTCGAAAATCGCACCCCTCCCCACATGCAATATTCCGCTCTATGCCAGCGCGCTCCACTCATGATCAGCTCACGCTAATCGGTAAAACGTTTGCACAAACCGCTCCGACATGAAATTTCTCTGTACTGTAGGCTACTATACTTTTTGTAGCCATTAAAGAAAACGTATTTAGTTTCATATTTGTTTAAATAATATAATATTATTTTTTTATTTCATCTATGTTGATTATGTGAAAAGTGAACAGCGTGAATAAGATAGAATCATAAAATGCTCAATATATTGGGAGACTATGGAGTCAGACATCATTTTGACCACTTAATTAAGTTTTGTTTTGTTGAAAGCCTTTTCTTTAAAATGAATTTAGTTTTGTATAAATTGTATCTTAATCAATGTTTCATCAACCAATTGCCTGGATTTAATAAATAAGAAGCAAATATAGCAGACAATATAATCAGGACACGGAGGCGCCGGCGCGTCAACTGGAGCTTGTCTCATAAATTAACCAAAACTCAGCGTATAAGCTACTTTCCTCACAGACCTGAGAAATATATCTATAGAAAGCTTGAAATGTTTACTTTTAAACAAAACAATTCAAAACGAAAAGAAACGGACTACTCTCTGCTTATGGAATCTGTATGAAATGTGCATTTCTCTCCGGCGCGTTCACTCCTGCAAAGATGGCGAGTCAGCATCGTCAACTTCATATTTGCAGCTGACACTGACGCAGAAAACATTAATTTATTAATAAACAATTAAAATCTCTTTGCTATATTTGACACATTCATAATCATTACTTTTGCCGGTTCTTTGTGGCAAGCTTTATGCATTTGCTGTTATTGGCAGTGCCGCCCTCTGGTTATATGAACGCATCACCACTGCATCAGCACCAAAAACACGGGGATTTTTTTTAGATGATAATCGCACAACCTATTCGATATTCTATAATTTAATCAACTAATCATATTTTCGAAAATCATGACTCATCCCTAATATAGTATGTCATCAGCCTGCAGTATTTCAACTTGTTTTTTTAAATAATTGTGTTTAACAGGGGAATTCATGGTAAAAAACGTTAAAAGTTAAAGGAAATTAACTCTTGCGCGCCCACTCCCACGAAGCACTGCGAATGGCACGATGGAGTCAGTCTCCCTGCTCCCACAAAAACAGCTTAAATTATTGTGCGTTTATATACTGTATATATATATGTGTATAAAATCAAAGTTTATATGTGAATAAAAGCCTAAATTTATTCTGTCCATCATATAAAACGATCATGTCTCTTCAGAAGACTTGGATTAAGAATCAAAATCAGAAAGCTTTATTGCCAGGTATGTTTGCACATACGAGGAATTTGTTTTGGTGACAGATGCTTCCACAGTACAAACAGAAGGACTGTGACAGGATACAGATAACAAAAAGAATAAGTAAATAGGAAATAAAAATATATATATATATATAAATAAATAAATAAAAATAGACAATAGACATTATGTAGGCATGTATGTATGTACAAATGCAAGGAAATGTAAATAAGATTAAGAACTTCGGTGTGTTAAATAAATAAATGTATAAATATTGTTGTGTATTTCACGTTTATTGCTAAGTAGGGGCATTAACAGTTTATGAGGTGGATTACCTCATTAAAAAATCCCAATGGGAAAAATACTTTCCCTGAAAAAGTGGTTGGGCATTTTAGTTGGTAACTGCTGTAATAATTAATCTTTGTGCTGCTGTTATATACTGGTCATAAATGTAACATTGTTTTGTATTCAGAGGTGAACAAAGCCCAAGTACAGAAACGGCGGAGAGAGAAATTTCCAGTTCCAGAGGAAAAGTCAGCACCTAGCAACGAGAATGGTGCAACCATGGATATTGAGCCGAGCAAGGGCTTGAGTGAACATACAGAGGAAAAAACCCTGAGTCATCCCATTGAGAAACCAGTTGTGATCCTGTTGCAGTCTGCACAACCCACAGAACCCAACCCTGTCATGCCCCGTGAGAGCAGGTCTGTCCGAATCTGTGAGGATCCCCCAGTCTGCATTTCTGATGCGCCCAGGTCAGTGCCAACCTCTGCATGCCAACCCTTCTCCCTTCTGCTGCGCTGTGTCAACTTTTCAGTCTTTGTCATCTTCCTCTTCCTGGGTCTTATGAGAACATTCATGCCTCGACCACTTCCTGCTCTACCACTGCCTCTCAGGAATCCTGTTGCTGGAAGGAACTTATTTTAACATTTAATCCCATAAGATCTTGTTTAATGACTAGACTTTAAGATTAAATTGTTAAGGACTGTTAAATCAATATGAAATGTAGAGTAATACAAGAGTTTTACAAACTTATAATACAACCTTTTTTTGCTCTTCAACTGTTTTTTAACTGTAGCTACGTTTCTATCACCGTTTTTGTGCAATTTGAAGTATCGCATCAGAAACGACAAACGAGTGATGGAAACATAAAAAAAAAGTTGAATCCCTTAATCCGCAAAAAAGTTTTTATGCTCGCTTGAGGTGGTTTTTGACTTGAGCGAAAAAGAGTTAATGTGAATAATTAGAGATGGAAACACATTTGCCGAATAAATTCGGACATAGCAAACATTAAAGGGGAACTTGGCAATTATTTCAACTTAATAAAACCGTTTAGAAATCATTTGGATGGTTTAATAACCTGTTCCGGTGAAAATGGTGACTTTCCCTGCTCCCCCCAACGTTCCCAGGGGGAAAAAAACCTTGCAACATGGGGACTAACGTCCCGGTAAGTTGGAAATAGTCTTGTGGGAAGCGAGAACGAGCGAGAAACACAAACTGCTTTACGGCAATTCGACATAAACACACACGCCACCCTCAATGTGTATGATGTATTACCCAACTCGGTAGACATAGCTCCACACGATAAAGTCGGCCGGCTCCGATAATAACAAATGCACATGAGCAGGGGTAGAAAAGGGGAGGAGGGTGCCGCAAGTGAGTTTTTTTACGACATTGTTGTGTGAAATACGCCTCACAGTTGTAGGGGGAGCTCGCTGAGAAAACATGCGACAACAAAAGTGAAAATCAGCGAAGAAATACCTAGAGTTGCCAAGTTCCCCTTTAAACCCACGTGACTAATTGAACGTTTCTCCTGATAGTGTTTTATTTACTGTTGGTTACTAGGTTACCAATACCACCGTCATCTACTCAAACAACTTGATGAAAACTTACCTAATTCGCTTTTTTTTTTTTTTTTTGCCAACTTTGAAATGATTTGCTTGACATTTGGATGGAAACCCAGGTACTGAGATTAAAATTTTTAGTTTTAAAGAATTACTCCTGTGGCCGTAGTAAATAGTAAAAATGTTAACTTAAAAATGTTGTTCTATAAAATTGAATTTTAGCACTTAAGATCTACCATGAACCACCACAAACTGAATAATTTGCCTGTAGGTCTCCTGTAAGTGACTCCAATAGCAAAAAAGAGGATCAAACTCATCATAGCAGTGAAGAGGAGGAGAACTGGAGAACTGAAAGGAAGAAGAAAAAGTACCAACAACCCACTCATGTTAACTCAGAGAAAACCATGGCAAACGAATGTGCTCAACAGTAGTTTGGCTAATACAAAATGTGAATCATTTGTCATAGTAAAAAAAAAAACATATCGAGTAAGTATTTTGGCAGGTTTATAATGTGCATCATTAATTAATTGATTTGTGACTTGTCCTGCCTATGCACATTTGTAGCACATTTTTTCATTTTTTTTCATATTTATGAATACCTCTGTAATATTAACTATTTGAGACAGTTTGAATAAAGAAAAAAAAGAATGAATGCAGTCTTAATGCATTCTTTCTTACTGTATATGCTGTAATAAACTTCCTGTGTACCATTATTTTTATGTTCTATAATGGTTTATAAACATTTAGATTAGATGTTTACAATTAGAACTAGTTTTTGTTTTTCTCTTTGAGACATAATTGATGAATAGTAATAAGCCATTGTGTTATTGTATAACGAGTACAGTTACTTGGTATTTGACGTTCTCTCATCATACGTTCTGCTGTAGTTGTACTTTGTGTAAAATGGTATTTCATTATTTTATCCTTATTGCTTAATTTGTGTTCTTGGAAAAAAAGTTTGTATATATTTTTATTATGTTTAGTAAATATATACATAATTAACAGGTAGTTTACATTTCTAGCCTTGTGTACTATTTTAAAATTGTAATATAAAAATATTTTAAACTATATATATATATATATATATATATATATATATATATATTAACGTATATATAATGTATTAGTGCAAGAAAAGAAAAAGCAGTGCATTGAATACATTAACATAAAATTAAAAGGAAAGAAAAAAACGATGAAGCCTCAATCAGTAAGAAAAATATGATAATTCTTTAGAAACGTATTCTTCTTACTCTTATTATCAATATGTTTATGTGATTTTACAGTAAGGGAGATCTCAGCAATGAAGACAAATCTATTTTTTGTGAATAAAAAATGTACAATGCAACACAAAGAAATGAACAAGATCCATACCATAGTCACTCCTAGGGAAAAAAATAAATATATCTTTAAACAAAAAGTTTAAATCACATTTTATAACGTCATGAAAATGCGCATCTTCTTGTAGCCAATCACCGCGACCAGAAAGAATGACGTTCTCCGAAACGTACACTTGCTTTTATCTGATTGGTTCACGTATATCGTTCAGATGGACTGCGGAAATCCACATGGTTTTTAACATAGACAGGTTTCTAATTGTTTCTTGCTGGACGATACAACCGCAAAACTCAGCACGTTAACAGATTAATTAAAATATATTTATATGTTTTACGGTATAACGGGCAAATCCAGAATGAGTTAATCGAGTAATAGTTTGGGAATGGGTTTTAGGTTCGGCTGGTCTCCTGGCAATGGGTGACGGATGATTGTATATCAGGTTATTTTTATGTAACTGCACACATATTGCGTTTTCTTCATCCAAGATGACCACATTTAAAATGCAAAACAAGTGGAGTATCAAACTTGGAGTGGCAATCACGTTTTGGCTTTTCAGTCTTCATCTCATATCTGCCCACAATGTGAAGGTGAGAACTGCTGTTTCATATCTTAGTATTTATTTTATTAAAATACTTTAACAACAGTATCATTTTTGGCTCTACAGTCCCCAACAGCCCTGTCTGTCAAAGAAGGTTCAGGTGATCATAGCAAGGGAGAAGTAAAACAGTTAGAGAATGAGGATCCTGAAGATCTGGAGGTGTTTACACCTACAGACAAGTGGCAAACTCTCAAACCAGGTGGCTATATTCCCATGCTGACAGTTGTGTCTGTACATAAAAATATGATTAAGAGATCGATTCCATATTTATCTGTTATTCAATTTAGGTCATGCAGTACCAGCAGGCTCTCATGTCAGACTGAATCTTCAGACTGGCCACAGAGAGGTCAAGATGGGAGAGGAGGCAGGTCTCAAATACGGGAGTGATGGAAATGGGTATAGTAATAGAGGAAAAAAGTATTCTACAATAAATACTGTATCATATAGTTATGTGTTTTTTTTCCCTCTGTGGTGCAGGCAAGGCATGATGAACATGCACGGCCCTTCATACACAGCTGAGGAGTTGAAAGAGGCTCTGAAAAAAATTAAAGAAGGAATGAATGATCCTGTAGACACAAAACAAGTATATTCATTTCAGTTGTTCTCTAAGCATTTTCCTTCGTTGCTTGAGTTTTTTAACCAAGATGTTCGCATATAGGAGGAAGATGCGGTGAAGGCCCAATTTCGCCCCATCGAAGAGCTGAAAAAAGATATGGAGGCACTCGACATGCTTGTAGAGACAGATGTTCAAGTTATGAGAAAACTTTTAAACCAATTCAATAATACTAACAGCACAACAGATGAAAAAGTCACAGCTCTTCTTGACCTGGAATACCTTGTGCACCAGGTAATGCTTTAAGTACAATTATGGAAGTTTGCGTCCAAAGTTTTTCAAAGTCTTTGAATCTCATTGTTGTTTCATATAGGTAGATAATGCCCGAAATTTGGTGTCCATGGGAGGAATGCAATTGGTTATAAATGCTTTAAACGGTACAGACATTAGACTCCAGGAGAGTGCTGCGTTTGTGCTTGGATCTGCTGTTTCAAGGTAATTGGCATTCTCTCGAGCAAAATTGCTGCCTACACATGATTTAATGTGGAGTCACATTTAACGTTGTTCAGTGAACTTTCGCTGTTGAAATCCAGTCATTTTAATAAGAATCCACGCATTCAATTTTACATAAGGGTGAAAGATTTCCCCCCACATCTTTCGCAGCAGGTTCAAGTTGGTCACGTTGATCA
This sequence comes from Siphateles boraxobius, assembly GCF_051911475.1. Taxonomy (NCBI): domain Eukaryota; kingdom Metazoa; phylum Chordata; class Actinopteri; order Cypriniformes; family Leuciscidae; genus Siphateles; species Siphateles boraxobius. The sequence continues at coordinate 13,255,998 of NW_027508919.1, forward strand.
ACAGAAAATGCTCGGTTTGAAAGAGACTTCTGTGTGAGCTGTGCTACAATAGACAGTGGAACTTTTTTACCCACATAATGTTATGTAACGTGACCCTACCTTTACACTAATGCAATCCATCAACATTACCTTTTTCTAGTAATCCATCAGTGCAGGTTGAGGCAGTAGAAGGTGGTGCGTTACAGAAACTGCTGACATTGCTTGCCACTCAGCGACCAATTGCCGTTAAGAAAAAGGTAAAACCAACAAGAAAACATGGGTATTATGCTGTTAATAAAAGTAGTAAATTCATTTGTCTTTATCATAGTTAAATGTGTATGAATTCATCACATACTTTTGACATTCTGCTTTAATACAGGTGTTATTTGCTGTGGCCTCACTACTGCGTCACTTCCCGTTTGCTCAAAGTCACTTTCTGAAGCTTGGTGGTGTGCAGATGCTTAGCGAACTGTTTCAAACACCAGGGGCCGAAGCCCTCCGTGTGAGAATCATCACGGTTCTCTACGATATGATCATTGAGAAGGTCCATATGTTTACAAGTTTCAACTTTGCTACACTAGTACCATGCAAAATTTGGGGTCAACAAGTTTTTTTTAATAGAAATTAATACTTTTAATCAGCAAAGACAATTGCCAATTGATTTATAATGTCATTTATAACGTTTCAGAATATTTCCATTTCTTTTGAACTTTCTATTCATCAAAAACTCCTGAAACAAATAACAAACAATGTTAAGCAGCTGTCAACTGTTTTCAACATAATGATGAGAAATGTTTCTCCAGCATCAAATCAGCATATTAGGATGATTTCTGAAGAATCATGTGACACTGAAGACTGAAAAATCAGTTTTGCCATCACAGCAATAAATTGCATGTTAAAATAAGTTATTTAAAATCATAATAATATTTCTCAATATTACTGTTTACTGTATTTTTGATCAAATAAATGTAGCCTTGGTGAGCAAGAGACAAAAACATTAACAACTATTACCATCCCCAAACTTTTGAATGGTAGTTATTTAGATATGGATTACATTGCGAACTGAAAATGTAATTTCCATATGTATCAAGCTTATTCTTAGAATTTACTTCTACTTTGTTTTGCAGGAGCTGATATCACAGGTGGGAATGGACCTTATCCCAGATTCCTCTCACCAGGAACGTTTGCGTCAATATGGTGAAGTCTCCCTCCTGCCCGTGTTGGCGGAGCAGGGGTGGTGCAGGCTGGTGCCTGAGCTTTTAGCATCACCTGAGCACGACTGGAGAGAGAAGGCTCTGCGCACTCTGCTTGCCATGATGGCTCAATGTCACACTCAGTATAAACAGAATCCCTCATTGACAGCCTCTCTTAGTGAACTGCAAAAACAATACCAAGAACTGGTGCTCACAGAGCAGGATTTAGGGGAGCAGGACGGTTACTTTGGGGAGATCCTGGCACTTGTGGACTCTATGGTGGTTAAAATGCAACAGGTGTAAAATGGGACTGCTGTTGTCTTAGAACATTAAGAACTAATAAAATAATCGAATGCTGAATGGTGGATTTGTCTGGCTGTCTGGCAAGTAGTTCAGTTGATGCACCGTGCATAATGTTTGCAAAATTAGATGGGTCAAGTAGTTTAAAATAAATGTTGTCAAATTAGGACAAGGAAAACTACATTTTTAGTATACTCTATCTGTGATACTTGGATACAAATTTTTTTAATTTATTTTTTATTATATATATGGTGTAACCAAAGTAAAATCCATTTTCACACACACACACTGTATTTATCAGGTTTTATTTTCTTTTAAATGGGCTTTTTTCATCATTATAATTATAATACAATCTAAGGACAGTTGTATCACCCTATTATGTTTTACTTGTGTTTTATTCATTTCAGAAAATAAAAACAATCAAAGAAAATATGTACTCAATTCATTGTATGAATTAAAATTTCAATATTTTTTTTTTTAATAAATTAATTGGTCCAAACATGTCATTGACCCAGTTAGCTGGCACAGAAAAAAAATAAAATGTGCTACACACAAAGTCTGTTGTTGTGATTTCAAGGATAGCAACAAAAAAATCACGTTTTCAAGGAAAAAAGAAATAATTTGAATGTGGTTTATTCGAAACCATACTTTTTAATCATATTGAAATAAAATAGAGCTCTTAAATGCTTCACTGTTTTATTGTATGACATTACATGTTAACAAATCAATGTCTGATAATGTTCCAAATTATAGCATATGACCTCATATGATAATGGGTAGTATTTGACAGAAAATCATTCTGGTTGTTGCTGTATTATCTAAATGGAAAGCCATTGTGGATACCAGCTGTAACACCAGTCAAATCAGGAGGTTTCACATTTTCCTTCGTGCTTTAAATTGACGACCTGGTTACGTAACCTAAACAGACAAGATATGTGTTAGAAGAGGCACAAATACTGATAGAATGGGTGTCAAGAATGTTTACTGTTTTGAAAGAAGACGAGTCTCTTGCTTTTTTTGTCATAGATATTTTGTCCTCAAAATCAAAAAAAAAAATGGCTGTTTACTAAACCTTGGCAGGTTTGTAAGTGATTCAAAGCTGATATCTGGGCCTAGCTTGAGATTTCTCACATCTGCTGTCTCAGCCTTATCAAAATGTTGAATTTAGATTGCATAAATGTTCAGCTGACGTACTTGCTTTCCCAGCGTAGCATGCACTCATTGGAGTATGTGATACCATCGTCTCCACACACTGGCATGTACTCACGAGTACATCCAAAATCAGGAGTATCGCTTTCCTATTATGGAGATAATAGAGAGATTCAAAACCACATTCATAACACTTTACCACCACTGTACTTGATTATACACTACTGTTCAAAAGTTTGGTGTCAATAAGATATATTTTTTAAAGAAATCAATACTTTAATTCAGCAAGGATGCATTTAAATTGATCGAAAGTGACAGTAAAGATTTCAAATAAATGCTGTTTAAAAACAACAACAAAAAATGTATCACGGTTTCCACAAAAATATTAAGAAGCACAACTTTCAAAATTGATAATAATACTGAAGACTGAAGTAATTGCAGCTTTACCATCACAGGAATTAGATATACAGAGGTGGATAAAGTACACAACTTCCTTACTTGAGTGAAAGTATAGATAGTACTGGTCAAATATTACTCCGTTACAAGTAAAAGTTGTAAAGACTGATTTTTACTTAAGTAAAAGTACAGAAGTACTTGTTTTTAAAATAACTTAATTATCAAAATAATAAGTAAATGTCAACGCATTTTTTTAAATTATTGTTGTATGTAATACTTACTGTACTTTATGCCTCTGAATCTATGTCTGCTACCCTCATATCAATATCAAAACTATTTGTAGAACACAGTTCCAGTAGTGGAATTGAATGTGAGATTTAATAAATACACTCAATAACGTCCACAATGGTTTCACACACCCAAATGGCTGTTCCCTCAAAAAATGCCCAATTTAAAGTTTTTTGGCTTTTAGTATGAATATGTTAGCCTATTATCTATAAGCTATAGTGTGCTCCAAAACAATGACAAAATTCGCATTTAGAAGACCCTACTCAACGTTGAAAATGAAAATCAGGTTGATGTCAGAATCCAACGCCAGATTGAATTTAATCTCCAACGCTGTACAGACGTTGTATTGTTGTTGAAAATGAAAATCGGGTGGACGTCAGAAACCAACAGAAGGAATGGATGTTTGATGTTGGTGTCAATCTGACGTCGGGTTCTGATGTCACCCCGACTTTATTTTCCAACCAAAATCCAACGTCTCTCCGACGTCGGGTTCTGATGTCATTCCGACTTTCATTTCCAACCAAAATGGAACCCCTGCAACCAAAATCATCCCCTGACTGACGTTACTTTCTACTTAAGGACCTTGACAGAATTGTAGAGGAGTAAAAAGTACAATATCTGTCTTTCAAAAGTAGGCAAGTTAAAGTAAAAAGTTTCCAGAAAAAAAATAATATTCAAGTAAAGTACAGATACTCAAAAAGTGTACATAATTACAAAACTCAAGTAGGCTAAATGTACTTTGTTACTGTCCACCTCTGAAAATATATCAAACTAGAAAACTGTTATTTTAAAATGTAATAATATTTCACAATTTTGCTCTTTTTACTGTATTTTTGATCAAATAAATGCAGCCTTGGTGAGCCATAAGAGACTTCTTTCAATATATATATATATATATATATATATATATATATATATATATATATATATATACATATATATATATTTACTCTGGTAACATTTGGTAACTTTAAAATTTTACCATAACTTACCTCTCTTGGTTGTGGTTCTGCCGCTGTAAAAACAGTATTAAAAGATTACGATTATGAGAAATGAAAAAGGAAAGACACTCGTTGAAATTCCGTACAAGGCTTAGAATAATAAAAAAAAGCTGCTAAGCAAGTTTTGCTCTTTCTTTGTAACCATTTTGCTTGAATGCTTCTAGATACTTTATGTATGTGGTCATCTCTTTTTTGCCATCAGTTATGATCTTTATCATTTCAACAAACAATAATCAACATTTCAATTATTTCAACATCCTTCTGTGTTTTTGAGTGTATCTGCATGGATTGAATTCAGCAATACTTCAGATTAGATTCAGGTCACAGAATCAGATAATCTAAATTTATAACAACAACTTAACCTATATATTCTTTATCCCCCCCACCACCACCACCCCCCTGAAGGCAGCAGTATCTTAGTTCTCATCAGTCTTGTGACAGAAACCATGGATCTCTACAACATGGATGGACCTATTCCAAAGTATCACAAAATGGATCTGTCTGGGTCAGTGAATAATCAAGACGAATGGCTTTAAAGAACAAAATTTAATCTTGTTAACTGTAACCATATCATATCTGGATTTTCAGGAAAGCAAACAACAATGTAAAAGACATCCACCGCATGTTAACCAAAACATTGTGGGTATCTCAAACATGGTTATTATGACACGTCAGTGTACAATGATGTATATTAAACAATAACATTAGCCTGAGGGATTTGTTTTTTAAAGATAATTACTACAACATACAGTATTCACAGTTCAGTGTTTTTAATGTACATTAACAAATGGCAATTTTGATACTTACCAGAGAGGCAAATTAGAACAGAAACGCAGATCAGGATAGCCAACTTCATGGTGACTGTTGTTGAGAAAGTTGAGTGTGGGAAACTCAGCAGGTGTATCTTTGTAGCCGGGGCTCTGTAGTTATAGCTTTCGAAATTAACCAACACTCCTCCCTCCCTCCCTCCCTCCCTCCCTCCCATTGTTTCTGCCTACTCAGAAAGAACCTGACTGGTGACATTCATGTAATGGGTCCACAAACAATGACTAAGGGCATTTGGGACTAAGGTCATTTATTTGTGGTTTTGTAATATTAGAGAAGCCTTGTCAACAATATGGATCCTAAAGTGAAAATGATTATTTTCGTGGAAACTGTGATACATGTAGGCCTATTTTGATACACATTTCTTTAATGAACAGAACGTTCAAAAGAACAGCATTGCCAAATGTATAAGACCATCGGCAAAATAAAGCATGACTACATATATGAAGCTCATGCAGATTTGGAAAACAAGACTTGTACTGAATATGTACTGTTTCTTGAGAAGCACATCAGCCAATTAGAATGATTTCTGAAAGATCATGTGACACTGTAGACTGGCCTGGAGTAATGATGCTAAAAATTCAGCTTTGCCATTAATACATTTTAAAATATATTAAAAGAAAACAGTTATTTTAAATTGTAATAATAGTTCACAATGTCTGTATTTCATTGTACTGTCCTGTTTTCAAAATCTGCATGGGATTCACAAATCCAGTCATAACTCATTTGCTTTTTTGTTGTTGTTAATGGCCTCCTATCAATTTAGAGAAGCTTTTGTTTACTGAATGTGCTTTTTATAGTGTTATGATAAGTAAATCTTATGTTGTCCAACTTGTCTTGAAACCTTCAATCAGGAGATTAGCTAATAATTAATCAGTTTGATGAGTAGTCAAACAGAACTAAAACTATAATTAAGAGGGATGTGTGCAGTAACTTCATTGAGAGAAACCTTTAAATGAGTAGGCTAGTTCATCTAAAATCATACTCCCTCTCATGTTGTTCCAAACCTTTATGACTTTAAGGGATGTTTAGCAGAATTTTAAGAATGGTTAGTCAAAGAAACCATAATTTTAATGTCATCTCTTTTTTTCATAACAAAAAACGAATGGTGACCGAGTCGCTCTGCTTTAAAATCTCTTTTTGTTTCCCGGAAGAAAGAACGTCATACAGGGTTGAAAAATCATGAGGGTGAGCACATGACGATTAAACTTACTTTTGTGATGAAATATGCCTATGACTATACCTTATTGGCATTTCTCATTAAATCTCACTAGGTGGCATCAGTGAACTATGAAGCGCAGGTCATCAACGCGCTTTAGTGCACAGTCATCGCGAGACGTGTAAATATTGAACATGTGTGAACGTGTGAACCATTTTCTTGGTGCCAACGCCACAAATATAAAAGAAATACCCAACAAATGCTTCTAATAAGATGCTTAAATAGACATAAATATATTCATATTTAAATATAAATATTTCATATTACATTATTATGTATAGCCTATTATCAGACCAAAATTTGTAATAATTTCTGTGTCATAATTCTTGATTATATATATAAAGCAGCTCCCTTCATTTAAAAGAACATAAGCAGAGCACTGACTTAACAATAAACATCCCTAAATTCTCCTGCGCGCCCTCGTGTTTCTCACCGCGCATTCCCGCGTGAACCCCTCCCCTGCCGGCGGCGGCGCGCTTTAGCGCGGTCTCGCTCCTCTCCTCAGATCAGCAGAATCTGTTCATCCCGATACGGACAAGATGGCGAAGTGAGTGGGTTGCGCTTTGAAAAGAAAGCAGCGACTCACATAATTTCTTCAACATTAAAACGTCGGTTGCCTTGATGTACGTTTGAATAAGCGGGAAAGCGCTTCTTTAAGAAGAAAAATCGCCCCTCACAGCGAGGTGATTCGAAGAGAGCGTCGAGGACATCGACTCCTTCGTGTCGTTTCAGGCTAAGCTGCTAGTCAGCTATTCGGGGAATTGCTCAAGAGAAAAAACATCCTCAACCTCAGGGGAAAAAGCCTTGTTTTTTACTTAAATGTCGAGGCAACAAAACTCCTATTGAAACCAATGTCCGTTATTTCTTTTTCGGCGTTGTGAGTTAAGGACACAGCTAAGTTAGTGAGACCCGTTTTAGGCGAGCTAGCATTGTTTCTACTGGATTGAAGAAGACAGAAATCCTCACCCGTTCACACAGTTTCAGAGTAACTCGGATTTTAGGACATGGCCAGCAGCAGTGGCTCTAAAGCCGAGTTTATAGTCGGTGGAAAATACAAGCTCGTTCGTAAAATTGGATCCGGATCATTCGGTGACATTTATTTGGCAATCAACATCACAAATGGCGAGGTAAAGATGAAATGGATGTTTGACTTAATTCATGTGCTGAATGACTGAGATAAGAAGATTGAGGGGTTTTTATATACGTGTATGTGTGTCCAGCTCATCACATCTGCTTACCTGGACACACTTCATATGACCACCAAAAAATATAGTATTGAAAGATTATATTTATATGACTTGGAGGTTTTACTATTTGTGGGAAGTCAATCAACGAGGTATCATTGCGGTTGTCCAGAACAAGTGATAAAAGATAATTTGCCCTCAAATACTGAACCAAATTAGTGCTTTGTAAATCATGTAACGTTATATGTAGATAAATATAACTATTAGCAGACAAATAATATAACTTAATTTTAAATATTTTCAGGAGGTAGCTGTGAAATTGGAATCACAGAAAGCCAGACACCCTCAACTCCTATATGAAAGCAAGTTGTACAAAATTCTCCAGGGAGGAGTCGGGATCCCACACATCAGGTGAGCACAGATGTCTTATACGTGAAATTATTAAGTTATCAGTTTTAATTAGATGGGGCAAGTTAAATTAGCTCGACTAGTTTTATCTGGTTTAAAGACTTGCATTAGATCGAAAGTAACGGGTCGAGTACAAAGTAACTTTCACGTCCATCTACGTATAATATCTATCTCTACGCATAATACTTTAATATTAGATCATTTAATTCTGTATGTATACTTTTCTTTATCGTGTTTTACTTACAATAGAGTCGACATGCTAACTAGCCCGGTCATTAGCACTAGCGTTTCTTTGAAAACTGTGGTGGAATGTGCCTTTATAAACATTGAGTTCTGTATAATGTATAATATTAAAGTGTAATGAATGAGATTTGATCGCGAAATGTGTGTTTGTGCGTTGCTGAGTAATGAGTAATGAGCGAGTGGGAAATGGCCGCTGCTCTTTTGTTGTGTTTGTTCAACATGTCCTCCCTCTCGATCAGAAAATGGCGGATGAGGGAAAACAAGTTTCAGGGCCTAGTGCGACTGCTACTCTCTTCTCAAGGTGACTGAGCCAAACGAGCGCTGATGTTAGTTTTTAGAACACATTTATAATTGTATAAAAGAGCTCATCTTTGATAGGAGGCTTTCAATAACTGATTATAGATGTATATTTGAATAAAGCTTAGTGATTGTTTTGGTTTCACACAAAATGGGTAGAGGTTGTCACGTATTCTTCTGACACGTTTTCTGATTTGGATGTTATCATTGAAGGTAAATGACGTCATTTCACATTCTGAGTGCAGAATTCCCCTACAGGTTAAAGTTTCTTGGTGGTTGAGTTTGTGTAATGATTTTCCGTAGCTGTTTCCTTGTGCAATTATGTTGGGCTTTTATAATCTCTTGGTATTGTCATATATTAACTAATGTTAACCCTTATCCTGGGTATCCTACATTTGAGAGGCTGAGGGATTAGTGGGCCTAATCTTTCATAAATCTACTCTGATCTAATAACTTAATAAAAACGTAGGCTAAATCATTTTTGTCTAAGAGTAGCATGCTAGTATGCTGTAAGAAGGTTACCAACCCTGAGGTAGATGTTGAGATATGTTACATGGCATTTTCATGGAAGATGGGCTACAGTTTATTTTAAAATTTAAAATACAAGCAATGTGTCAGTTATTTTCATGTTAATTACCCAGGCACCCAGACAGATATGTCTTAAGCCCTATTCGGATAGCACTAGTTTAACATGGAGAGGTGGGGTAAAGTGATTATCAACAGAGCTTCTTAAGTGATTTTAGTCCTTTCCGAATGTGCCATCTAAGTAATCATTATGGACAATGTCAGTAAAGATTACAGCGACTTTTACCTTCTGGAAAAATTATTTCAGGTAATACTAATCCTGTGCGAATGGATCCGCTGTAAATCTGTACGGAAATATTCCGTCATTTCCTTTTTTAAAAGTAGTTTTCCATGGTTTTTCCAAGTATGGAGGCGCTTGAAAAAGCATTCAGTTCCGTTCTTGGCGGTGGGACGTCAAGTCTGTAGCAGAACTCAAGTGTGTCCCACATAGGCTACCATTCAGATCAAAAAGATCGAAAGCATGAAACATTCTTTTAACGTTAGGTAAGTGCCTGTTTCCAACATAATCCAATCTGAAGTTAATTAATACATAGTTTGACTGGACATAACTGTTTATATATATATATATATATATAAAAATTAGGTTATATGTTTGCGCAAGTGATCTCAGGAAGCAACGCAATACACACATGACGACAGGAGGGTGACGGCGGTGCGCAAATCGAGTTACCCCTCCCACTTCTGCTGGTTTATCTGAGATATCTTCTCCCTTCTCCTGTGCGAATTGGCCATTATTATTACAGACGTCCTGCGGTAAAATTACATTATTCCATCTACCCTTGTAAAAGTAATCCTGTGCGAATAGGGTTATAATCTCCTGAACCTTCCCCTCTTGGCTCTCTCAAGCTGAATTACTGTGGTATTTCTGCATTAAAATTTAACTTTATTGCAGTCATAGTCTATGGAAAAGGCTGGCATTACCTGGAGGCACCAATGTGTGACCTTATCACAATATTGATTTATTGAATATTTCAATAAAATTGTAATTTCTGTAAATATATTTCTATTAAAATATATAATTATCATGGTTAATCTTTCTATCATGAAGTAGGGCTGGGACGTATGGATTTTGCTAAACGTGGTTGAAAAGCAATAAATTCACGTGGTATAGCTGTAAACCCGCTTTAAATAACCCACCCCGACAGACTTTAGCACCCACACCAGAGGTCTTTTTTGCTTGGCAGACTTTAAATATTGTAACCTACATCCGAAGAAAAAAACAAGCACACTTTGAAAATCTAATTTTCATCTGGCAGTAATTTGGCATGGACCAATCACTGAATAGATTTCCTTATTTAAGAATATTCTCAGATACATTAGCATTGAATGTGAAAACACATTTGACAATACATAATTTTCAGGAGAATAAATTATGATGTTCACATTGGAAATGAAAGATAAACACCTTTTCCAACATTTCTTAATTACAAAAGTTATATTCCATATTTATGTTTATATAATATAATGTTATTTTTTAATTTAATCTATGTTGATTATATGAAAGTGAACAGCATGAGTGAGATAGGATCATAACATGGGTCAGACTTGATTTTGACCACTTTAAGTTTTGTTTTGTAGAAAGCCTTTCTTTAAATTGAATTTTGTTTTGTATAAATTATCTTAATTTTAATCACGGTTTCTTCAACCAGTTGCCTGGAATTAATATGAAGGAAATATATCAGACATTTAATCAGGACGTGGAGGCGCCGGTGCGATCTCTTGCATTGAACGTGAACTGGAGCTCATCTCATAAATGAACCGAAACTCAGTGTATAGGTTACTTGCCTCACAGACATGAAAAATAAATAGAAAGCTTGAAATGTCTACTTTTAAACAAAATTCAAAACGAAATGATAAAATTGTACAGTAGCCTAGTCAGGTAAGGTCAAGTTTGCCGATGTGCATTTTATTTAGGCTATTTATTTATTTTTGTCCCTTTGTGCCGATCGGAATTCTGGGGATACAACATAGCCAATAGGCTGTACTAGGGACTTTAGCCTTTAAATATTTTTGCTGCATTGGATCAGTTTCCCTTCTAGAACAGCCACGAGTTTTCTAGCCTCGCGGCAGCAGCGCCTTGCATCGCCCATAGACCTTAAAACAATCAGTGGATGTCGAGCGGGTGCGGTTTTGAAAATTGGTCAAAAAAGTTGGTGCAGATGGATGGCGGACTGATGAGTTTTGTGATGCATTTGCGGATGAAAAAATTGCCCATCCGCGCATCTCTAATACGAATGGAATGCTATTATGTGTCATGGAACATTGCGCTCCTGAACTCGCAAAAGGTCGAATTTGCTCCATCTTTGTTTTTTGCTCCAAGTTTTGTTTAGAAAACCTTGAATCCATGTAAGACACAATTATGTCATAAGACATAATCCATGTCATTAGAATCCATGTATCCATGTCATTGGATACATGGATTCTTGCACTTATTTCCTAATTGCTTTAAAGGGTTAGGTCACCCAAAAATATAAATAAAAACTATATAAAGCGATTGTCTCCTCAGAAAATTTACTTAATGACTCTTTTCATATGGATTTGTTTTATGATCTCTTTATTAACTTTTTGAAGTGTCAAAAGTGGTAGTTGCAAAGCTGTCAATGGAGGGACAGAAATGGCTCAGATTTGTATAAAAAATATCTTAATTTGTGTTCTGGAGATGAATGAAATTCTTATGGGTTTGGAACAACATGAGGGTGAGGAAATGACAGAATTTTCATTTTTGGGTGAACTCACCCTTTAATTCCTATTAAAATTACAATTTTGCCTATGAAAATTTACTGAACAACGGTAAATGTAATGGCACCTTAATTTCTTGCAACATTTCGTACCAAATTGCTTGTGGTTAACTGCGGTTTCTTTTCTTAAATTCTAAATGCTTCACCAGTCATAGTTTTTGTTGAGCATTAGTTTCTTATTTCACTGTAGACCGTAATATGTCATTTAGTAAACTAATCCAGCCGGCAGAAGGTTTCACTAGGTAATAGTAGTATAAATACGAATGCCCTGCCTTTGCCATCAATGAACTGCCATTACAGATTGCATTTAGGTGTCCATTTCTATGGCATCTCATGCTGACAGCAGCTTGGCTGATTGGAAATTGGAACTCTTACTTATTACTCTAGCTTATTTAACCCTGTGCAGTTAAGAGTTAGGTAACCCCTGTAATGGTTGGATGCATTTATCAAACACTTTAAGGACAAGACCATAGAGGCAGTCATTAGTTAGAGGGGAGAATAATATGCTATGCTTTTTAGTTATAACTAAAAAGCATAGCATATTAATCTCCCCTCTGTTTACTCTATTGCTTTCAGTTTACATGTAATTTAAGGTTGTTTATAATTACTGGAGTGAATGGGGAAGATGCTGGTTGTAGGTTTCTCATCTTTATTTTTGTGCTATTTTGTCGTAAACTAGTTTTTAATGAACAAATTAATTAAAGTTTCCAGCTGAAAGGATGTGTAAGTACTGGTTACTAGAGCTGGGAAAACCTGGGAAAACCTGCCATACAAGAACTCCCTCCCCCACACTCCCTAAAACCACTCACTGCCTTTGCTAATGAAAGAAAAGAGCTTTGTGTGCTCTTCAAAGTCTTTTATGCAAGCTCGATCTCAAGAAAGTGTCTCTGCACTTTATTTGAACATATACTTTTACACCAACACCTCTGTTTGTTTGAATTTAAAATATTCAGGCAAACTACAATGTTTTAAGTCTCCCCTTAGTTTTGCTTTGAAAAGAGGAAATGAGTGTCCCACAGAGAGGCCTGTAGTTTCTGTAAGCAAGATATTACTGTTGCTATGAACTTCTGTAACCACTGTGAATAACAGTATAGCCTACTTGTTAAAAATGAGGTTTAAAAAAGTTATGCTTGTAGTATACATTATAGTATTTTTTCTTTCCTAATCTTCACTAATTCTGTTTTTGCTTTTGTATTCTAGGTGTCGTTAAGAATACATAGACTTTTGTAAATTATTCTAAAAAATGCCTAAAACTGAATATTAGCAAAACTGTGTTCACTGATTTTATGAGCGGTTAGCATGGATGCGATTGCATCCTACGGCCTGTTTACACCTGGTCACTTCATGCGTTTTCTCTGATTGGATAGCTACCTGATTGTGAAAGGACGAGGTGTAAGCGCCCTCCGAAATGCGTTCGAGACGTATTTAAATCTGATCACTCAAGGCACTTCAGGAGATGCATCTGAGACGCATTCCAGACGAATCTGGACAAGTGTAAATGCATCTGGTTGTTGAAACCACATATGTAAGTTTTACTCCTCCCGAAATGTTAAAAAACAAACGTGAGCGTGATATAGGCTTTATGACATGCTATAGCCAGATATGACAGCACTACTGCAGAACGCATTGCCGCAAATGAGTAGCCAATGCATCAAGCAATGTGCAAACTGCTGCCACTAATGAAACTGAAAGTCGTAGATGTTTAAAACAGTCATATTCTTTAAAGGTCCCCTGACATGAAATTTGCAGTTTTTTTAACATTAGTATTAGTTCCCCTAGCCTGTATTTGGTCCCCTCGTGTCTAGAAATTTCAGTCGGTGTAAACCGAGTTTTGGCTATCTTTCTCTGCCTGTGAGAAAATGAGATCTCAGACGGGCTGGTCTTGAATCTCCCCTATATGACGTCATATAGGGGAAAAGTTACCTCCCCCCTCTCTGCTTTGCCCGACCAGAGAATTTGACCCGCCCATGAGAAAACGAGCTAAGAAGTACGAACGCGCGCACACGATCTTAGTTTATCCTCGAGAGATCATGGCGTGTGACCGAGCGAAGCACAAAAGTTGAATAGAGAGATATAATGGCTTGCAAAACAAGCGAAGCATGGCAGTTGATCAGTGTTCGGATGTACAAATGAACACAAAAGTATTTTTTAGTTCCTTCATCCGAGCCTCTGAAGAAACAATGGGTTCATTTTATTTTCTCTGAAAATAGCAAAGGTATTCGAGAGAATTTCACATGTAGCTATTTCATATGCACGCATGTAGCCAATCACAGCAGTGGCCGCGTTTACACTGAATCCCACAGCAGACACGCCCCTTCAAACAGAGTGTTCAAATCAGAGGCTAAAATCAGTCTAGGAAAAATGCCTTTTATTTCTAAATTATGACTATTTTTGATCTAAAAAACATACTAACATTATAAGGGCAACCCAGAAAACATTATAAAATAATAAAATAACCCCATGTCAGGGGACCTTTAAAAGTAGTGAGACTAAATGATCTTACCAGTGCTGATGCTGCTTTCTTCCACATTGCAGTCTTTGATCTTGAAATTAAATGACGATAAATAAAATACAGCTCATCTCTCTTGCTTTCGTTGGCGTGAACACCGTTAAATTTGCATATAGCGCGGTAATTGAAGATCATATTTATATTTGTTCTGGTGAGACACATATTTATGTGGCTAAGTTAAGAAATCAGATTCGATCAGTAAATGCATGAAGTGACCAGGTGTAAGCAGGTCCCTACATATAAGCATTGCAAGGATTAGAAACCACTTTGTGGTTCAAAGTACATTTTGTATTGTCTTGTGAAATGGTAGATGTTGGTTTGCTGGCATAGTAGGCTGAATGGACACTAGTCTGCTCTGCACCTTGTGTCTCCACAATACCTCTTTGTTTAGGAGACCCTCTAGCATGATGGTTGCTTGGCGACTGCTGTAGCAATGTTCACTAAATGTGCATCTCTTTTGAACCTCCACCTGCTGAGCTGTGTATCAGAGTCCATGTTGTCGAAGTTCCACTAATATTTTGAAGAGGCACTTGGTTGATTCTATGCAAGCTTTGCCATAAACTATTTAAGCATTGTCCTAATACTCTACTTTTTTGACCTGAGGGGCCCATCCATGCTAGAAGTGTCTAAAGTGGTTGGTTAAAGACTAGTGTAACGTGTTATATAGTTGTAACTGTGGATGCTACACAGTCATGTAACCAAGCTGGATATATTAGATGCCATTGTCCACAGGGTGTGCCGCATAACTCTGGCACTTCCTTAACTGATAAGATTCATGCTTTATTGTCTGAATATAACTTTGTCAGCTTTGTTCAATTTTAACTGTTTTAATTTAAAATGCAATTTTCTTGTTTAAATGTCATCTTGTAAACTTGAGCAAAGTTTCATGCATCACTGAATGGATTTGAAGGATCAGCTCTTTTTGAGAAAAGCACAGCTTTTCATAATTTATTGCTTTTGTAATGATTGTCATGCAATCTTGAGTGTCATCTGCTGGGGTTTATTAATATGTGATGCTGTTTTTCAGGTGGTATGGCCAAGAAAAGGACTATAATGTCCTAGTGATGGACCTGCTGGGGCCAAGTCTGGAGGATCTCTTTAACTTCTGTTCCCGCAGATTCACAATGAAAACTGTCCTAATGCTTGCAGATCAGGTAATGATTGGTTAACTGGCTACCTGGCATACATCTCATTTATACTGCACACGTCTGCGGCGCGTTACGAATCCGACAAGATTTTGTTCCGTCCTCCACGCGGTGCCAGCTCACACCAGGAGTATTTCATAAGCGAAGTGGATTCACGAGACGATGAGATTTGCCTGTCTAACGTTGTTTTTCATGATTTTTGTTGTACCATGGGTTAGTTGGCGAATTGGTTTGAATTTATTGTTTAATATTATGCCCTACTTTGTTGTGCTGTGGTCTACCGACAAATTTAATACACTTAAAAATCCAGTTATAAACACCAAGGATTAGGGCTGGGCGATAAATCGATTAACTCGAATGTGTAGTTTACGCCGATTTTTTTGAATGAAAATCGTTTTTTTCTTTAACAACCGCCGACGCTCCACTCTGGGCTCCCGTAGTTCCGACCGGGCTCAGCGCTTGCCATGATAGAGATACACAAACAACATGGCAAATGAGCAAGACCGCGGCAGCAGAAGCACACCCGCCGAAAACATTTACAAGCTGAATCTGCAGGGCTCCCAACTCTCACGAGTTCACTGTGAGAAACGCAATTCTGTCACTTTTTAAACGCTCTCACGCCACACATCCATTTTCTCGCGCAGAGAAAAATCGCGAAGCAAAGAGAACACTGACACCGACAGAGAAGACAGAGCAGGTTACTATCGATATGAAACAGATTCTCAGCTCTCAGATTCTGTCAGTTTTATTACAAAATTCAAACAATAAACACCGTTTTGGCGCTTGTAAATGTGACGTGAAAGAACGCTGACAGATCTCAGTTCAAGTGGCACGTGAACCAAACATCTGTTACTCTTTACTACAAACTTACCGAGATGTAATAAAATCGATCGATCAGTGTTTTTCAACCGCGGAAAGATGTCCATAAAACAGCTGGAGAACAACATATGCCACGTAACGTTATATTTACCTCAGGATGGCTTTTAATGACCCATAGCACGCATGTTAGTTAGACGCATTATAAAATAAAAAACGCATTATATCTAATTTGAGTTAGTTTTCACCTTTAAAAATACCAGCTGACCGGGCTCTCTGTATGTTTACAGCATTAGGTGATTTTTTTTTTTTGGGAGAACAATTAACACATTAACGTATCTACTTTTAGATAGTAGTATATACGATAGTTCTTAGGTAGTAGTACGTAGCTACTACGTACCTATTTATCCAAAGGAATTTATATTGAATCAAGATCAGAATCAAATCACAAGAATTGAATTGAAATTGTGAAATTTGTGTTAAGCAATAATAAAAACAGTAGCAAACCAGTAAACTTAATAAAATTATGTTTAGTTACCAAATCATTTGACTATCACAATACACTTATTGTGATGCAAATTTTTTGTTTTTTTTTACACATCCCCCCCAATCCAGCCATTTTATTTTATGTTACATTTTCATTGTTTTCAAAGACAGGGCCTGTCCTCTTGTCTTTTTGGCTTGTTGTTTCTGGTTGCACTTTAATGGAGATCAAATCCCAGAAAGGAATATTAAAACAAAATAAAGTTAAAACTTGTTTTGAACAATTTCTTTGTCATCTGCAGATTGATTTTAAGTACGTAGAGAAAAAAATCTATTTAAATCGTAAATCGGATTTTTTGTGAAAAAATCGGGGATTTTTTTTTTAGGCCATATCGCCCAGCCCTACCAAGGATAAAAGATTTGTAGCTGTGTTTTAGTTGTTTAAAATATGTCCTCAAATATATTGTATCTATATTTCACAAACAGTGCTTGTGCAGATTGGATGCAACGTCCGTCAAAAATAGACTTCTAGGACGTGCTGCGGTGCGGCTGGTATTAAGAAGCATTTATTAGAGTGGCTGCTATCAGCTCCGGTGGCCGTGTCGGAGCCGTAATGCGCCGCAGACGTGTGCAGTGTAAATAAGGGGTCATAATAGCAAACATTGAATGGTCCTGTGGCATTATCTTAACCTGATTGTTTTGCTTTCACAGATGATCAGCAGAATCGAATATGTGCACACGAAAAATTTCATCCACAGAGATATCAAGCCAGACAACTTTTTAATGGGTATTGGCCGTCACTGTAATAAGGTAAACTTTCAACATTTCGTTATTTAGAGAAAGACAGTCTGATTTAAAAGTGACATGGAGGATTGACTGCAAATAAAACTGCAGCTCACTAAGGTTTCCTGTTACATTGAGACTTTCTCATGGACGAACACTGGCTTGAGAGCCTGTGATCGTTACGTTTGATGTCGCTCTGCTGATTCGGGATGGCTGGGTTGTACAAAGAATATTTAGTGGGAAATTCTTAGGATCAGATTAATAAAACCGCAGTGAGTCCTTAGACACAATGTTTACAGCTTAACTTATTGATGGTTTGAGAATCACTTGACTGTTGGGCTGTGGACATTTGTGGACATGGATTGTATGTCTTTCACTCCTCAAATGGAACTTGTGCATGATATGTGACTTGTTGTGGTTGTTTTATTTTTAGAGCCTTTGAAGTGCTTTGCACAGTTTTATTTTTCTCTATTCAAATGTACAGAAGTTGCCTGATTTGTATTTTGTTTCAGATAACTCGTAATTTTTGAGCCCTTGCAGACAGGCAACATTTGGCAAAGTTAAAGCATCATCTGCAAAATAAAACAATGACCTTCCAGCTCTGATGGTCGTCTAACAGTTCAGATCAGTTTCCACTACAAAATCTGGTACATTTTGGTACTTCAGTGAAGCCTGTATTACCATTTTTGGCAGTGCTGTCTGGAATAAATGTTTACCATTGTGTGTCTGTGTGAATGCCAGCCTCAAGCTTTTATTTTTATACATACACATGAAATCGTCACCTTTTTCACTAAAACTGGATGCACACGCTCTGCTTTTTGATGTGTAGCTGTCGACATCCACCCTGGAAAAAAATCATAGTTAAGTGCAGTGTACTCAGCCGACGTGAAGATCTGATTTAGCTATTGCTTTGCAAACCCCCACTGTCCTTTGGTGAGGAATCAAAAGGCCTATCAGACAGCTAGCATTATTCACTGCTCTCTGCTTACATCCCTCATACGATCAATACCACTCTTGATCCAGCCTCCAGTTAAACTTTTTTCAAGAATAACAGTGTTAACTTGGGAACACTGGGGAAAGAGTAAAGCATTTGGACATGTCTTGACCAAGAATTGTGCAGGTCAACATGTGATATCAGTTCAACACAAGAGTAAGTCAAAACATGGAAGTTTTCAAGAGAATTGTTAATGTTTCGTGCAGTGAAAATTTCATAGATTTACTTAAAAGGTTCAGATTCAAATGTTCCCGCATTTAAAAGCACTATGCTTTGCAGAAAGTTTGAAATGGTCTCCTCACACACTCCCCCACTCTCCTGTCACATTGTGGATAACCGCACTCAGCTTGGCACCATTGTAAACTAATGGCTTGTTTTGTTGCTTTACCTTGGGCTGCTCTATTGAACTCTTCAATGTCACTTCCACCGAAGCTGTCCCATCTTGTCTTTTGTAACTAAACTAAAACATTTTTTTTTTTTGCATTAACATGCAGGTTAAGTCATGCACCTCTTAAACTGCATGCATTTTTTTGATGATCCCTGCCTGATTTGGCCTTTCCACATGCCAAAGTATTCTAGCCTCTTCCTTACTGTAGGTGGTCCAATGATCTGTTAAACACAGAATGCAATATTTATCATTCACAGGAGTTTAAAGGGGTGGGGCGGTTTTGGTTGGTTGCATTTGTTCTCAAAGCTTCTCATGCCTAATTTTAAAACAACTGCCCATTGTAGTGAATGGCCTTTAGAGTTTGTCCTTATTAACCCTAGTTGTGCCATTTGTCTTGTTCGCCTCATGCTAAGGTGGGCTTAGCTGTTAAGTACTGTATGGCACAGCTAGCGTTAAATGCTGCCGAATGTTTATGGATAAAGCCTTGGCAAAGTCAAAAAAGAGAATCAGGCTTGGGGACAATTGGTATAGATGACATGAAGAACACTGGATTGGGCGGCCAGAGGTGCCATGTACAGTTTGCCTCTGTGGCTCAAGAACCGACGAGGCAAGCCGGCCCTGCGTTATATGGTCTGAAATAAAAACATCTATCTGTATTATCTGAGCCTGGGCTTATGGGAAGACGTCTGCCATTAGCAGAGCCTCCTGAGTTTGAGCTAGGAAGCTTGCTGGTGGTTGAAGGGTTGCCTTAGGCTTTCTCTTCCCCTCCCTCCGCTCTTTGCGTTCTTTTTCTGAGCCTTGGTGTTGCCTGTCTGCGCTGGCCGTGTGCGGTTGTCAGCAATACTGTTTGATGCACTGCACCCTCTATTGTCTGTTCAGTGTTTAGAATCTCCAGTGGGGAAGAGGAAAAGAAGCTTGGCTGTTAGTTCTTCTCAGGATCCATCTTTCTCAGGATTAAACCAGGTCTGAAACCACAACCACCTAATCGCCCAAAATTGTTTTGATTTTCTTTTTTTTTCTTTTGGAGTTTTCTATCCCATTTATTTTTGATTTTCAACAATAACCATTAACGTTTGTTGGCATTATACCAGACACACATGCTAAACGGAACTAGAGATTAAACTCCTAATCCAGATCTCTGTACGGGCAGGTGAAGGACTTGTCACTTCGTGCGAAAATAGGATGATTGTTCTCATTCCCAGTCAGATATAAAATTCTGTCATAACATAATATTCCCTTACTTTACTTTATGTATTTGGTGTAGGAGAATTGACTTTTTTACTTTTTAAAGTAGTTGGAGGTAGACGATGCCCAGTGCTCTTATTGTGATTTGTAATCAAAGTCTTTGTGACAGAATAATTTGATTGTCTTAGTTTCACTGCATTGGGTGCTTGTTCTTGTTGCAGAACACATCTTTCAGTTTATTAGCAGTACTTTTGTTTCCTGATCCAGCCATCTAACATTGGACTATGCTGTCAGAATGTTGCCTAGCTTGCAACCATTTGCACAACAAGCCACATGACAACGGTCTTGGAATTGACAGTTGACCTTTTAAACACTTGCTTTTTAAACTTTTGCTTAAATTGTTGCATGTGTTCATGTCCTAAGATGTGCTGATGCTTATTTAAATGTTGAATTCAGATAAATAAAATAGAATATAACATTAGTTCTCAGCCTGAAGTCATAGATTGTCTTTGGGCATAACAGCTATTTGTAGTCCTCTATGGAGCACTGACAGGCAGTTAAAATAGCAAAATATTAAATGTTTGCGTGGGTTTTCACAGTAATAGCCAAGTACTTGTACTTTGGGTTTTACATAATTTGAATGTTTAAATAATTTTGGCCAAAAAACGCTTTTTTAATGCTTCCTCTTTGTTAAGCATCATGGGTTGTTGATACATTAAGTCTAATTTGTTTTCCATTGCTGGGGGTGCTCTTTATGTGTCTGCTACACTTGTTTTCGGGGTATTTTTTTTACACATTTAAAAAAGAAAAGTTGAACAAGTTTTTATTTTATTTTTTTATCTATAGTAAGTCTTGGTTGTATGTACCTCTTTTCTCCTGACTTGACCTAATAGAAAGGTCTAAGTGGAATTGCATGGTTGGTGTAACTAATTGCCTTGACAAGAGGAAATACTTTTCAAATCCCTAGTTGTGCCAAGCAAACAGTGGCACTGCTGAGTGGATACTTTAGTATATGGCTCCTACCTCAGTGAAAAACCAGTTGGGTGAGGCACTCTTGCAGGGACTGCGGCCTGTAGGTGTGTTGGGGATACTGGTTCTGACTGGCTTTCCACTAATGAGAATGATATTTTAGTCAATGACCGGCTCTAGGAGCTGACTTTTACATCGCTGCTTGGACATAGGGTGTTTCTCCTTTCCCAGTAAGCTTAATTTCCGTTGTAGACTGTGACCCCATTGCTTCATTGACTACATCCACTGGATGTCATGTTTTTGTTCTGAGCTCCAGGTAATAGGGCAGACAGCACACAGAAGGAAGATGGAAGAAAATCTTAAGATTTTGCCGAATCAAGTGATTTTTCTCTTGTTTACAGTCAGTGCTAAAAATTAAATGTCAGTGTTTGTGCTTCTTTTTTTACTTTATTTATATAGTTGTTCCTCATCGACTTTGGTCTGGCCAAAAAATACCGAGACAACAGGACACGACAGCACATACCCTACAGAGAAGACAAAAATCTCACAGGCACAGCTCGCTATGCCAGCATCAACGCACACTTGGGCATCGAGCAGAGGTGAGCGCTTCTGCCTAAACGTCACTACACAGGTTTCATGCTCAAACCAAAGGCACGCTCCACTGATCTATAAAAATTGCACGCACAAACTTGTAGCGACTCACAAGCTGTTTGAGAGGCAGCTTTAAATACCACAATTAATGGCTTACTGTACTTAAACGGTCAAATACACAAATGTCAAAATGCCCGTATTGGCGAGTATTCAGTTAAACACAGTCAGTTGTGGAACTCAAGTAGTTGAGAAAGATAACGCATGTTGTGTAACAGTATATTAGATTCGTGCGTAAACTCTTAAAGTAACAGCAGCCTAAAATTCCTGCTGCTGTCTGTCGTGTTTATACAAGAAAAAAAAACTGCTCTTGACTTAATAACTTTTGTAACTTTAATTGTAAGCATTCATCTATCTCTATTTGATTTACAATGAAGAGTATCCAGTGTTAACATTTGATTATTTTAATTTCTGTATTTCTTACCTGAACACCCAACCTTCTGTTAGACCCACCTGAAAAACTTAAAGCTGTGTTTTTCATACCTCTTTATTCTATAGCATTTATTTGTGCTGTTGTGTGCAATTACTGAATTTATACTATTTTTATTTATATAAAAATAAAATTTTGCATTGAAGAAAAGTAGATATTTGTTTGTATATCCTGTCAATTATAGTTATTAGAAAGGCGATCAGATTTGGTAAAAATCAGTAGGCTATCTGCAGGTCACATTTACAAAAAAATCTGAATCGGCCAAGAAAATTGCAATCGGTGCATCTCCATTTACATGACCTTCAATTGTCTATTTATTAATTATGCTCATTGTGCTTGAATTTATTTGTCAAATTATTTATTAGTAATGGATAAAATCTATTAAATTAGACAATTGAAATCTTCCAAACTCTTGAACCATGTGCACACCAAGGCTGCATTTATCAAATACAACAAACTGTAATATTAAGAATATTCTAACAATTTTATTGAATTTTCTATTTTAATGCATTGTGTAATTTATTATTTATTCTTTTGATGGCAAAGCTGAACTTTCAGCAGTCATTATTACTCCAGTCTTCAGTCTCACATGATCTTTCAGAAATCATTCTAATGTGATGATTTTGTGATCAAGAAACATTTCTTAATGTTGAACACTGTTCTGATGCGTAGTTACGCTTGTTTTAATGCATATAACATTTAAAAGAACAGCATTTATATTTGCATACTTGCTGAATAAGTGTTAATTTCTTTGAAAAAAGCTTACTAAGCCTTCAACTCTAAAGTCTTACAAAAAGTCGCAGCAACTTTATTAATCGTGACATTTTGCACATTCTTAAGTGATTGACAGGCTTTGCTTGCTTGTCCTTTACTGGATGTGTGGCATGTCAGTGGTCAGCAAGTTCATTTAGAGGGTGCTTTACTCAATCACCCCCTGCTTATATTCTATGCACTAATTTTGCATTTTAAACCTTAAGTTTTTTTTTTTATTATAATAATTTTTTTTATAAATGATCTGCACTCAGACATGCTTAAAAGCCCTTTGGCTTGACTTAATCTTATTTCGGCTTAACAGTCGTCGAGATGACATGGAGTCACTAGGATACGTGCTGATGTACTTCAACAGAACCAGCCTGCCATGGCAGGGACTGAAGGTAAGCAGGACCAAATGCACACAGCATGTCTTATATGGATTTCTTTTTGAAAAGGATGTTAGTGACCTTTCTGCTGTTTATAGTTTGAATGTAGGTCATGTTAAGTATGAACCTTTAGAAATACTGCCTATATGAAATTGGAGCACTTGAATTGTCCTTAATGTGACTGAATATTGCTATTTCATAATTTTTACTGTGCAGGGAAAAGCCTTGAACTAATTATTGCTAGACAGTATGAAACAGGCCAACAGGTGGTGCTTAAAAAAGTGTTGTAAATCTTACAGCTGGGTTATTTATGGCCCCCAGCACTGGGATTGCACACTGATGAACAGTCAATACTGGATCATAGTGTGCAATGGTTTAATTTTTTTACCCACAGGCTGCCACAAAGAAACAGAAGTATGAGAAGATTAGTGAGAAAAAGATGTCGACCCCTGTTGAGGTGTTGTGTAAGGTATGTGAAATTCTACATCCACACAGCAAGGCTCTTCAAAGGTCTACTCTCATACCGTGCTCGCTGGATATGTGCTACAAACATCTGCTCAGTTGCAAGGTGGTGATACAATTCAGAAATCCATACGTATGCAAATTCGATGCATCCAGAACATTGAATACCGATAACGAGTATGATGCTTGGTCACCATTTTGGATAGCTTTTAATGGATAGGCCTAGTTAAAAAATAAAAATAATTGTATATAAATAAATGTTTAATTTATGTCAGACTAAAAACTAAGTATATTAACGTTTGGATTAAATTTTCAAATCAAACATCTAGTTGCTTATATGAAGCTCTGCTCATTATTCCCCAGGCTTGGCTGTTCTGTTCTACATGATTGTAAACTCAGACAGCTCGTATCCTGTTAACAGTGCCAGCTATTTATTATAATACTAGGATATAAAAAGTCACTTTCATTTTTAATTTCCCAATCCTAAAAAGGAGCAGGTTAGGTTGACACGACATTTATGGTCTTTTGCTAGTTTTGTAATTTTGTGCTATTCTAACATGAAGTTGGCTCTTTCTCCAGGGGTTCCCAGCAGAATTCGCCATGTACCTGAACTACTGTCGTGGGTTGCGGTTTGAAGAGGCGCCTGACTACATGTACCTGCGTCAGCTTTTCCGCATTCTTTTCAGGTGCTTGACAATTTCTTGCATTACCTCAACACTCCCAACTGGGCCAGAAACACCAAGACACATCCTAGTCACAACTTGTTTTCCACATCTTTTTTGTAACTAAGGAAGTTAAGTGAATGTTTGTACTCACTCCAGCTTGAATTTCTTCCAGGACTCTGAACCACCAGTATGACTACACATTTGACTGGACCATGCTGAAGCAGAAAGCAGCACAGCAAGCGGCCTCCTCAGGGGGACAGGGGCAACAGGCACAAACCCCCACAGGCAAGCAAACTGACAAACCCAAGAGTAACATGAAAGGTTAGTAGCAAACAGCCAAGCGACGTTTTAAGTGCAAAAACAGAGACACCAATTGCTTACATTTGTGTAAAAAAAAAAAAGAAAAAGAAAAAAAAAAGTGGATTTGGAACATTCGCTCCCCCAAAAGATTCATGAAACACGAAATGCCAAGAAACGGTGTTAGTTCAAGGATGCACCCAACTCGAGAGGAAAAAAAATTCAATTGGTATGTTTTGCAAAAGCAAAGACGTCCTTGGGAAATTTGACTACTAACTTTGTACCAAAAATGTCTATTCTTCTCTGGGACGAAGGGTTGGCTTCATAATCTTTTCTGTGAATGTCAGATAACCATCCCTTGAATTAACCCCTTTCCAAATGGGATGCTCTATTTGACACATTTCTCCCAATCATTGTTCCTGGATCTAACACTTGTTAGTCTTGATTTATAATTGTCTCTTCAGTACAAATATATATATGTGGGAGTGATTTCTAACCACAGACTAACCAAGACCATATTTCCACATCTCTTCATCGATTCTTACTGTACTATTCTATATGTTTGGTGTTAAGCGAACTGTAATAGTGTGCTGTTAAATGTTCTTGTGATGAATCGACTGTTTTTGTGGTTCTAGTTGTGGATCTACTTTCCACCAAAATACATAGCCTTTTCTAGGCATATGTACCTGGAGGACATTCATAATTTTATGTTTCCTAATGCAGAACTGTTGATGAGGTTTGTTAATGAGCATGTAGAGTACGTTTTGCACTCCATTAATAAGTAGTCCTGGTCAGATGGTGTAGGCTTTAATGTAGTCTAAATCTGTTGTGCATCTAATGCAGAGTAGGCTTGACACTTAGAAGGGCACAGTTAAGTGGAAAAGCTGCTTTCACTCCTCTTTCACTGCGGTGTCCTTTAGTGCCCTGTTAAAGTCGGACTACAGCGGTATTCGGTCTGGGCTGCATAGTGCGTTAAGGGGTTTCTTAATGGTACACCTCAGTGGTTTTAAACATCTACATCATTCTACCTAGGAGTTTCCTTAGGTGATTAAAATGGCAAATAGTTCTACAGTTTAGGGATTTGCCGAAATGAACATTTTGGCTGATATGATGATTCTTTACATTTGAAAGCCGATATATATATTTATTTATACACACACATATATATATATATATATATATATATATATATATATATATATATATATATATATATATATATATATATGACCAGTATATATATATATATATATATATATATATATGACCAGTATTTGTACAAAAACATACTATTACAACTTTTATCTGCGCAAAACTTAAGCTAAATTACGTGCTAGCCAGAATGTGTAACTCCTGTTCTGGATGTGCTCTAACAACATGCTGAAACACTGCAACCAAACACAAAAAAATCACAATGTTTTATTACAATAGTGTTCTCTCATTGAAGCTGTTCTACATAAAATGTGCAGCACACAGATAAACATCGGGATTATAATGTTCAGGAACAGTGTTTAAAATAAATTGTACCCATTCTAAGTTCTTCAGCCTTAGGAAGGTCAAACAAATGAATTGTGGAAAAAACAGCGTCTCATTGAAATCAGCAGCTCATCCATGCCTCGATTATTTAAATGAGGAACATTATTTCATAAAGCCTGGAAAAATTGCGTTGTAGTCCAAATGAGCCGTACGTTGTAGTTCTTGAAAGTGTATTCTGTTAAATAAAATATCTCCCTTTGGAGTGGACTTTGTAACCTTGCAATTTTTTTTTGTTGCTCAAACAGCAATATTAAACACTTAATTAAAGTTCAAAAAGTGAAAGCATAATTAGACTTTAATATATCCGCCAAATTTTCTTATCGGGCCAATAACAATGAACATATATCGGTCGATGCCAATATGGTGGCGGATATATCTTGCATGCCTACTAAATTTCACATCTGCAGACCTGATTAAACTACTTTGTGATGTCTGCTATATTTATAATGTAACCTTGCAAATGTTTGTAGGTTGTGGCAATATATTCCAAAATGCATCAGAATTGTTCTGTCTGGCAGTTGTGATATTTAAAGCCTGATTGTGTAATCATCTATACAATAGTGTATGGGATGTAATATTTTCTTTTCCCTTCAGGCCTAAACGGACACAGAGGAAAGTGGGTTTAATATAGCAACTGTGTGCAGTCAACCCATGCAGGCAGCTTTTCCCAGTTGAGCTTTGTGATCTATTTCCTCTGACGTTATACATGGCTTTTAGAGTCTTTTTCTTTTCAATCCAATGTTTCACGTCATGTTCTTTGCTCATAAATGCACATTGAAAGGCAGGAAGACCGTTTTACACTCAAGGTTCATCCTGAATTAAGACCGAGAACAACTGCTGTTAAAAATGGCTTGTCTAAGAATAGCATTTGCTGATGAGGTGGCATTGGCCTAATCCTTTGTGCATGCTGTTTTAGTTTGATTGGGAACCATCCCCCCATTTCAAAATCCAGAATGTACACTGGTTAGAAATAAGATTGTGGCATTTGGATTGCGATAACTCTCTCCATTCAAAGATTTACACTTCTTAGAGGCTCAGAAGAGTGCTTAGAGTATACGGTCCCTTTAGATCCATTCACTGAATAGCCACAGCCAAGAATTTAAGTGGTGGTGCTCCGGAGTGTTTGTGCTTGAAAGAACTTTATTTGCAGGGGATTGTTGGTTTCTTGGTTACCGCCGCAACTTTGTTAGTTCTGCAACAATGGATACTCGGACCTTGCACTGCTATGTTATTACGCAATTTGTCCTGAGAGTGCTCTGTCAGCGTACTTCCTCGCTGTTGATGAATGCAAACTCGTCAAGCATTTCATTTTCTTTTCTGTCTTCTACTTGCCTTTTTTTCCACTGTCCATAGAAATGGCAAGGCTGTGGTAGCTAAATGTAACCATACTCAGCAAGTAGTAGCAGCTCAAACTTAACAGTCAGGTTACTTGGCAACTGGTTTGGATAATTTTTCCATTGTGGATTAGTTATAAATGACAAGCATTGACCTAAATAGGTGATGACTGCTTTTGAATCTTACTACTCATATTTTTTTTTTTAAACAAAGGAAACTAGTATTGTATAAATTTATAATGCTTGTAAAATATAATGTTGTAGTGTTAAAATTACTATTTAGGTTTTAGTCCCTGTCTATATTATCCGGTTAGATTTTGTGCTCTGTTTGCTTGAGGCAAAAGCACATTGATTTTTAGAAGCAAACCACAGTTGAGAGTGCTGTGCTGGAAACATTTCAGTATACGTCAAAGGTCTGTTTTTTGTTTGGTGTTGGAGATATAGCTACATAATTTGAAACTCCTTGTGAGGTTAGCATTTGCACTTTCAAATCAAAGCCTATTTTCTCAGGCAGTTAAATGCACTTTAACTTAAAGGGATAGTTCACCCTAAATTGAAAATGATTTACTTGTGTAGTTCAAAACCTGTATGACTTTCTTCTGTTAAACATAAAGTGGGACATTTTTCTAAATATCTATAAATTACGATATATTAAAAAAACATAACTAAATATTACTTGTATAGATATTAGAGCTGCACGATTAAATGTTAAAAGATTGCAATCTCGATTCAAACACCTGTGCTATGCTGTCTTATTCCGAAATGACAGCGACTCCGCTATGTCTATTATGCCTGTTTCACATTGCAAGTGTCAGCAGATTTTGTCGCTGCTCATGGTAATGAATGAGAGGGTCGGCCATCACACTTCCGATGTGAGCGGTTTCATTTATTGATCTGCGCAGTGACAAAACACGTGCTACTCGCGCTCTGCTGATGCTTGCGATATGAAACTGTTTAAACCAAAGACTTAAGGTACTTAAGTTAACCTTTCAAAATACGATGCAACATTCAAATCTGCATTCGTGCTGCCGCTGATCCAGAGAGAGCAGCTGCCATGTAAATGTACAGTATTGTACGCCATGATACAGCTTCACACACAAAGTCTTTTCAATCACATGCAAATTATTGTTTATGCGTTATTAACTAATGAAATTAATCTAATGAAATGTTTTTCACCTGCAACAGTATGTTGTGCAAAAATACAGAATAAAAATGTTTGCCATCTTAACTTTTTGGTATCGATAAGAATCCGAATAGCTGATATAAGTGTTACCCAACCCTGCTTCAATGTTTTTCGTTGCCAACATTTTCAAAATATTTCGTTTTGCAGAAGAAAATCATACAGGTTTGGAAGCACATAAATTAAATGAATATTTGGATGGACTATCCCTTTAAATGGTATCCCTCTTTTTGCACTGCTTAAGGCTTCTAGCATGTTTTTAGGAATATTGTCATGCCTCCTTACATTTAGCTCTTGACATGAAGGATTCTTGAAAGGACTGCTGCTTTGCTCTGAGCTGGTTTTATTTAACTGTGGGGGTAGCTGATCGGTGGAACAGCTGACATGGTTGAGTCGTCAGTCTGCTGTAGTAGCATATGAATGTGTAACAACCAGATCATTAATAAAAGTCCTAACTGCCCCACCAATTACCCTCAGCACTAGGGGTGTAATGTAGCCTGGTTAAAACCAGACCCTTCTCAGTCATAACTGAGTTAAGGTCTGGGGAAGGTTCATTGACGGCTCATTTCCAAAGGGGTGTAACCAACGGACGTCGCTCAAATGCCTCAAGGGTGCAATTGGATAGACCTAAAACCAATCAGATCGATGGTCATCTTGTAAAGCCCGCCTCAATGTTTGTGATTGGTTCCTCGATTTGGAAAGATTGGAAATCAGCTTGAATGGGCTCTTCGCCAGACTAACTTGCATAGCAAATCTAAATTTGCCGGAAGTTCGTGTGGGTTTTCCCAGGCTAGGTGTAATGGTTCTCGTTAAAAAAAAATAAGGCCGCATTGTTCTCCACCCACGGTTCAGCACGCACTTATGCATGTTTCTGTCAATGGATACACATTCTGGCTTCCCAATATGTTACAACAGCGCTGATCAAAAAAGTGTGGACAAGACGGTCACTCTTTGTAAACTGTTCATTGCTAGTGCCGTATTCCCTAATATGACAAGTCATTTACGTCGTCATCTCCCGGCTGTTGATAGCGCATGAGCACTGGTAAGACCTGAACAGCACACGTTGCAATATGTGTTTAAAGCATACTCCTTTGCGTGTGTTTTTAAGCCTTGCCAAAAATTCAAGAGCAAGAAGTGAGAAATGAGAACTTGCGCGCAAATATTAAGTTCTCTTTAAAGTCTTTTGCTTGAACGGACAAAATTGTCAACATGCCCGTCTTGGTGAGTATCCTAGCAAGCATAGTCGTTTATGTCTTAAGTGAACGGTCAAGAGACAGCGCATGTGTACAGTATCAGTCAATTGGGTCAGTGCATTGTCTTAAAGTGACAGCAGCCTACTATACTATATTTAACGCAATTATCGCAGCATCCGTTAATTTTTTTCATCATTTGGCTAGCTTTGATCCAATATGAGCCCACTCTTATTCATGCAGATGCTTTTAAACCTTTCAAGCGTGACGAGACAAAAGATACCGTGCTGCCCAACACACACACGACGCACATATGCACGACAGAATACAGCTCTTTTGCGCTTAAACGAACAATAACACACACAATTATGCCAAAAAGTCTGCTTTGTCCAGTATCCCCATAACATAAGAGCAGTCTTGAGTTATATAAAGTCTTAAATGAATGTGAAGAGTTGTGAGAATTAGACGTGCGAGATCCGCTTCTGTCAACAGCGCCTGGTCTTAAAGTGACAGTAGCCACTAATTCTTTCATTAATGTTAATCAAAGAACAAAGGGAACAAAAATCACTAACTGCTCTTAACTAAAGAACTTTTGTAGCTTTAATAAGGATTAGTCTATATTTAATATATAGTTTATGCCATGCAGACTATTTGATAACTTTATTAAATTTCTGTATATTAGACAGAAACGACACAGGTATATATGACATTTATTATGGGTTTATGTGAGGATTTTTTGAAGTTCACTTAAATTTAAAGTTGTTATATTTTTTGAAGCATAATAAATGTTAAAAAAAGATAGCTTTCAGTTACACTGTAATCTTTGAATGGCTATATGGTTAAATTTGCGAGGATTTTTTTTAAGCCAGGCATCAATAGTTGTATTAGGATCAGTAATACTGACATTCATTCATAAAAAAGATGCCATTAAACAGGTATTTGAAATATTCTGTCTTTATGTTGTATCTACATTAATTTGGAGATGAACTGTGAAATTATTACATTATAAAATGTATGAACTAGATATAAACCTACACCTATATAGTGTTTTTAATTGCGATTAATCACAAAGAACATTTGATTAATAGTAAAAAAAAATTAATCGATTGACAGCACAAATATATAATATCTGTGGTTAGTCATAGATCATGTATGGCATTAGAAATGTAAAAAAAAACATTAAAAGGCATTCAATTTGAAGATACCTGCAGAGACCCTGAGCCTAATATTCCTGCCGTCTGTTTTTAATGTTGGTCAAACAACAAACGACAAGGAAATCACTCACTGTTCTTAACTTGAATGGCTTTTATAACTTTAATGATTATTCTTTAATTTACATTTGATCGCTTTATTCAATTGTTAGACCTACCTGGAAAGCACTGTTTATTTGATTTGTATTTTGCATAGTGAACCGTATCAAAACCGTGATACAAACTGAACTGTGAGTAATTTGAATCATTAGACCCTTACCCGACTACTCTTATGCAGTCCTTCAGACTTAACGCGGAGTAAATAGTAAGTCCTGGACTGTTGTAATGAAATAATTTATCCTCTTTGAGCCCCTGTGAGTTTGATGACATGAATGTTTTTCTGAGATGCTCTGCAGCAAGTCTCGACTTTACTGCAGAGAAGGACTGATGACTTTGCACTTTCTCTCTTCCAGTACTGAATAATGCTTTGACTGGTTTGGCCGCATTGATTACAATAGCTCAACCCCATTGAGCTCTGATCCGCTAAATCTTAACCCTCTCCTCTATATCTATCTGTCTCCCTGTCTTGCAGGTTTCTAAGCATTAAGACAATGTAATGAAGCGGAGCAGAGCGGTCGTAGCAGGATTTGCCTTCCAATCACACCCCGGCATCTAGGATCAAATTCACCAGAACCTGCCAGGCACTGTGGGCAACCTTTTTCCTGTTAAAGAACTTTTGTTCCATATACTATATATGTAATCGGTATATATAGATAAGATGCTCCGCATATATCTATATATTGGTATGTATATACTATATCCACACAGAGCAGGCTTGGAGTTGGAAGCTGTAGCCTTTTCTATTGTCCTGTCCCTTAAGACTTTTCGCCCCCTCCTTCTTTGAAACGGAAAACTGTAGAAAATGGGGATATCATTGTGCACATGCCAATATTTTCCCGAGTTTTCTCCTTCAGGAAAGCTGTTTGGGGGTCCTTCCTGAATTCTTGGTTGCCCATCAGAGCAGTTTTGGCCCCCTTTCCTTTCTCATCGTCCTCTTGTCACCAGAGTGTGGCACGAACCCAGACACTTCTGTCAGAATGGAGACATCGAGACATTTTCGTCCTTCAAATTTTTTTTCTCCCTTCCTCAAGCAAACTGAAACTTCTGAGATTAAACCTTTTTTTTTGTTTTTTTTGTTTCAAATGTATCCAAATAATTAAAAAGGCAAACATTGGGTTTTGTGTTTCTTTTCTAAAAAGGTAATTACGATTCTGCCTGCTGATATGTGCTAGAGAGCTTCTAATGTGAAGATTAAAAAACATTCTAGTGACTACTAGGTTTCTCTTAGAGCACTGCATTAACTATATTGTACTTGGTATTCTGAAGTCTAAAAAAATAAAAGGATAAACTCCACAGAATCATATTCATTACAAATTAGGCATCACTCTGAACTAAACCTGTATGTTAATTGCTTAGATGAAAATTGTATGCATCGATGATCTGGGGTTTTTTTCTCTTTGGAAAATGTTAATGTTAATTGAGAAAGTGACCATTCGTACAATTAATTGCTATGGTAGGCTCAATGTTCTGTTTTTGAGAGAAAAATGTGCTCACTCCACCCTTCCATTACCATTTTTATATGCATTTATCTTTTTTTTTTAATCAGAAAAAATATGCTTTTTCAGTTTTATAGTTGTCTTTCCCTGTTTTGAATTGGTCATTTTGGGGAAAGGGTTTTTTTTTTTTTTTGCTTCCCGTGGTGAAGCAAATCCTCTTGTAAAATATCTCTGGGACTTTCTCTCTGCAACACTTTTTCGCTGCTGTTTGGTAGCTGTCTTTTGCTTATTTTCTTTCTTTTTTTTTAATTGCGAAGAAAATGTTGGGTTTCTTTTCTATATAATTTTGGGTCTTGTGAGGCAAGAGCAGTTTGATTTTTCATTTTGTTTTCCTCAGCCTTTAGCCACGACAAATGCACACCAGTAACTTGGCTTTTTCTTTTTGTTTTCCTTACCTCCAAACTGTCCCTCAGAACCAGCTTTAAGAACTTTACTGCTGGACATTCTATAAAAGTGTAATTTATTCCCTTTTAGCATGTCAGAATAAATTAAAATGACTTCTCAGAACTGCTGTCCCAGTCTCTGTACTTTTACTAGAATGCACATAACTCGGATTACTGATCGATTTTCCCCATTCCATTTGTTCAGGTATCTGTCTCGAAGTCTGCACAATTATTGTTGAAGTACCACAAACGGGCATCAAACTTTTTTTTTCTTTTTGTTTCTGAAAGTGAAAATTAAAATGAGATTGTTTAAAATTGATGAGGCCACAATGCTTTGTTCTCAAAAATGTAAAGCGTTGAATGATTTTGTCTCAAGTATTGAAAGAGACACCTGTATGGAAATGATCTCAAGGTGTTGCTGTATTCCAGGAAAGCAGTTCTGGGGTGACGGGTAGTTCTAGGTGCCCGTGGTGTTTTAAATAACCAGGATTTATATCTGTAAATATTAAAATGGCTTCAAATGGCAGGTGTGGAAATTGGTTAATGTGCTTCTCAACAAACCACAGAAACAACTGTTTCAGTTAATTTTTTTTTCTGAATCGCATGCCAGCAGTTTTATTATTCAGCACTGGATTAATCTTTAATGTGGTACTAATTATAGAGAGGTTTTTATTTTTTATTTTATCTCAGCAGGGCAGCAGCATTGCCTGACTTGTTTCTTAGTCATCTCTAGGTGTTTCAAATCAAACCGTAGTCATAACTTGCCTGTTATTAAATTAAGTGGTTTAAAATGTGCTGAGAATAAGTCTAGACTCGAACGGGGCACCTGAGGAAAAAGAGTGGGGGAGGGAAGGGGTTCAGATCAACACATGCACCAAACAGCTGCTGCTCACAGGGAGACAGGAGGAAGGCCCTTCGAACAAACCTATTTAACAAAAAGCATGTTTTATTTTTTACTTAAATGTTACTGCCTTATATGATCAAGCATTAACTTTTCCTCTGCAAACAATTTCTTTGTTTAGTCTTTAGTGTATTATTTAAAGATGGACTTGCCTTCAATCATAAAGTATGAATGACTTGCCCACTAAAGGCTCTGCCCGGGTCCTCTCTTCCGTTTATGAAGGTGGAGTCCTGACAGAGTCACGTGACCGCAAACCGTTCTGCTGGATCTGTGTAATGTAATCCATGCTAACGCTCTACCACTTAATCTCCATGCTAATTCCTTTATATTACATAAAATATACCTAAAACATTTAGAAAATCAACTTTTGTGTGATGGGCGAAATTGTGCATTAAATACAATAAATTAGACCATTTGTCCATCCATTTTGCGGTGAGGTTGTCAATGATAAAATGTTTAAAAACTATAGAACAATGCATATTGAAATTGAACACTTTTATTGCACTAAACAGATATAACACGTCATTTAACGATTTTCTAAATATATGACATATTGCAACGGGGTACATGACAGCTATTAAAATAGCCGTTCGAAATTAGTTTGGCCAAGAAAATCTTTTATTGGTTTATTTCACGCCATTTCTCTTTATCAACCATTTTATTGATGCCTTAATGCTTGTAGCCTATTCTGTATTTAGCCGCAGGACAACGCAAAATTCCCTGCTACATTCGTATCAGCTCATTCATCTGTTTGAGATACAAGATTCGAAGAAGAAATTTAAATATAATTTCTGAATATAGATGAATTGCATAAGACTTAATCTCATCCAAGCAGCAGATTATCTCTGAGGCTACTGGATAAATCGGGAGTGATCAGTCATACAGAGAAGAACACACCCTAATAATAAACAACCCGGATCGAGGTTGATGACTTTAATGTCTGTTCTCTTCCATTAACGACACAAGCTAAATCAATAAAACATTCATTTTATTTATCCTGGATTGCTGATTTAATAAAAAAAAAGTCTCTCTCATTGTTTACACATGTTCATGAGGGACAAATGACAGCATAACATTTAAATACATTTTTCACACTAAATGAATAATTTGGGCTCATACAAACACCGTATTGCGACAGTTCAGAAAACTTTTTTAATGTGCTTATCCCATAAATGCTTCAGGCACCGGCATGACACATGACTCTAGTTCCTCCCTTGTCAAACACAAGCGCCTCCTTGTGGAATTAACAAGACACTGCATCGGTTTCGATGATCCTTTGTGACACAGAAACATATCACATTTCTTTCTGTTGTTTGAGCGGCTGGGTTCAGTAATTGTATTCTTACTGTGATGAGTGAATGGAAGCCAATTCATTTGAAATATCAATGTCTTGTAACAAAGAGCTATCCAAATGATGGGATTGCATTGCAGGAATTTCACTGTATAGGCTATGTAATAAGTAGAAAGACTCTGCTGTGGTAAAAGAAAGAATTCAGAATACCGGAGCAAATAGTGTAATGTCCTTCTTTTAGCTACTTCAGGCTATACAGTTGTTTAGTTAATTCCTCGCACACAAATTAATCAAGAAACTGTTATAAAATTAGCATTTTGTATGCCAAAACAGCAAAGTAAGCTAAGGAATAAAGTGTCCAAATGTTTAATTAGCTTCTCATGAAACTGAAAAGTACAAGGCACCTTGGCTTTACACATTCCGACACACCCAGCTCTGGAAATGCCCCCAGCATGTGGTGTCATTCACCGGTTCACACATTTCCGACACACCCTAAAACTGGCATTTGCTTTGACGTTTCGCAATGCAAACTTAACAGGAGCAGTTGCATTAATTCCATCAGAGCACAATGCTGAGTGATCGACTGAGTTAGTGTGAATTATTCATGCTAAATGATTAGCCACTCCTCATTCATAGAATGAAAGGCCCATATAGTCTATATGGCTTGCTTAATGGCCTTAACTATTAAGTTTGTACATTTTTTGTTCATTTTGAATGACCATAAGTCGTTAATCAGTGTAATTTTCACATAACCACAGACAATTTGAATCCCAGAATATCTGCAAAGTGACTATAGCGTGAGTATGACTGAGATGTAAAAATAACTGAAACCAGTTAAACAACAGCTTGTAGCACTGATGAAAAAACTAAGGCAATTATGGCATGGAGTTTAGAACTTTATTTGTATTTGGAATGTTACAGATAGGCTAGATGTTCATAGAGTGTTTGTTCATGAAAATTCAGTTGAAAGAAAGTTTCAGCAACTATACTAGCCTTTAAATAATGTTTCATTAACATAATGGAAACATTTTACATTCAACGCTGGGTATTGGACAGAACACATGCTGGGTTATTTTAACCCAGCTTGTTGGGTTTTACATTAACACATTTGCTGGGTAATTTGTTACATAGTGCTGGGTCAGTCAACCTGTTGAAGGTTTTTCAAAATAAATAACAAAAATGCACTTTAAAAGTTACATTTATCCTACCAAGCTAATGTAAAAGTTGCGGCAGCATGCGAGTTATGCTTAACTAAAATAATAATATAACTCGATTTCAGCCGAATTCTTAGTCTGACAATGTCATTCGTTTTTATCCAAGGCAAGTGTTTATACACTCTAGATAATGCTGGTTTGTTTTAACCGAACTTTGGGTCAAATATGGACAAACCCAGCCGTTGGGTTAAATTTTTACAATCCATATTTGACCCAAAATTGGGTTAAAACAACCCAGCATTTTTTAGAGTGTGGCTTGGGGAAATACATCTAGTGAAATGAAATCTTCAAGTCCCCGTGAACCGGAAATTGCAAACGACTTTTCTCCAGTGTTGTGACGTATTTCTGAGAGAAACGGAATACTAAATGAGGCAAAACAGTGGGCCTGGCTTTTTTCCAACTAGCACCTGATTGGATCTAGAAAAGTAGGTGTTTCATTCAAACACACAGGCAGCCGGTCTACTGTCAGTTGGAGGGGCGTGGTTACGGATGTTAAGCAGACACCAAAACCGTCAAACCTACGTCATCAGGGAAGGTCCTCCAATGCAGAGGGGAGGGGGAATTTCAGATTTTGATTAAAGATTACAAAGCCAAAAACTTTTTTTGTGTGGATTGACTTGCATGGATGAATTGTTCACCACAAAACGATGAATTTAGGCAAACAAAGTAAGTATGGTCAATTTTGAATTCATGGGGACTTTAAGTCCATGTCCAACTCAGAAATCAATGAATATTATTCATGTATTAATTAACATGAACTAACCATGAGCAACACATTTGTTACTGTATTTCTTAATTAATAATAATACACCTGTTAATTGTTTGTTCATGTTATTTCACAGTGAGTGCATTAACTAATGTTAACAAATAAAACGTTTGATTTTAATAATGTTTTAGTAAATGCTGAAATTAATATTAACTAGAACTAATAATGAACTGCACTTTTACAGCATGTATTAATCTATGTTAACAAAATTAACTAATGAAACCTTATTGTAAAGTGGTACTGATTTCATGATAGCTAACATTATGCACACATACATAAAATTAAACTATACATGAATTCCTCATAATTGCCTTCTTGATTCTCACTGTTTTGTTTGGTAAAGTACAGATAAAAAATAAAATGACCGTTGACAAATGTATCCAGATTTAACCGGTTTGGCACAGCTACACTACATTGGGCTACATTGACCCAGCGAGGGGGTTATTTTTTAACCCAAATGCTTGGTTTAGACTGTTGGGCGATTTGATTGGGTTATTGGGTATATATATATATATAAACATATTTTAAACTGCATTTTTATTATTTAAAATGAAAACCTTCAATAAGTTGACTGACCCAGCACTGTCAAAAAACAACCCAGCAATGGGTAAAAAAACAATAACATGTGTTCTTCAGTCCAATATTTACCCAGTGTTGGGTTGCCAAATAGCCCAGAAATGTTATTTTTTTTAAATCCAGCATTTTTTTTAGAGTTCTATTAACCTTATGGAAACTGGAAATGTTACGTTGATACAAATGATACAAATCAACATTCCTAGAAGATGGAGTAGTTAATCAAATTGAGCAAAAGAGAGGTAGCTATTTAAAGTTTAGCTCATTGTTCGTCTATTACCAACATGGAAAATGTACATTTAAATGTTCTTGGAATGTTGATTCCAAGGGAAACAATGTTGCAGGAACATTATGAAACCAGTGTTCCACTGACATTAAGAAAACAGGACATGTTTTTTCAAGTTTCTACAACCAAAATAAAATGTTTGGAAAACGTTTGATCAAATATTTGTTCACTGGGCCATTGGCTGTATATGCATTGCCCCTTAACCTAATGGTGGTTTTCCAGTAATGTGTCACTAGATACACACAAGAAACACTCAATACTGCTCGTCTTACCAAACACACGCGGACAGTGTGGTAGATCACGGGAATTCTCACAAATGGAGTGGCAGTGTGTGGTCCTGGTTTAACAGATGGCTAAAGACGTTTGGCCTTGGGAATGTTGGCAATTGAATGAGAAAAATGGAGGGAAGAGGAAGAACACACCTTGGCATGCCAGGTGCGCCTTGATCAGATGAATCAGTTAGTGTGCGTCACATTTGCACACCATTACCCTCCATACAAGTCTCCACCCTGTAGAGCTGTTCCTCTGCGTCATATGTGCATGTTTGAGCCAGAACAGAGAGGTTTGTGTAACATGTAGTAGGTCAGAGTTTGTACTAGCATTTTCAGCCAACTTTATTTAATCACAATTATATGTTTTATACAACAACAGGCCATTTAGAAGTAATCAAACTCATTCATTTGATTAAACATTTGATTAAATTCTAAAGTCTAGATCCTGTCCTAAACATCCGGTTTACTCTATACTTGCTGATCACAATAATCATTCCTGAAACAGAATTGTATTATTCCTCTAACGCTCTAGACACATGTACTATTATAGCCTTTTACACTGTTCATGTTGTTTGAGCAGAAAGT
Organism: Siphateles boraxobius; assembly: GCF_051911475.1. Lineage (NCBI taxonomy): Eukaryota > Metazoa > Chordata > Actinopteri > Cypriniformes > Leuciscidae > Siphateles > Siphateles boraxobius. Next base: position 13,295,033 of record NW_027508919.1, read on the forward strand.
CATGACTCACAGACTTTTTATTGCTAAACTACAATCTGCAAACAAAGGTATGAAAAATCTCGGAAGTTACTCTTACCATTTAACATTTCCTTTAACCACAGCACAAACAGGCAGTGACTAGTATGTGAAAAATAAGAACTGATTACTTTCCTTCTCAAACTTATCATGAATATGCTCCATTAAAGGGATAGTTTAACCAAAAATTAAAATTCTGTCATCATTCTGTCATCAAACTGTACGCATTTCTTTCTTCTGCTCAACACAATGGAAGATATTTTGAAGAATGTTGGTAACAAAACAATTGTGGGGCACCATTGACTTCCATAATATGAATAAAATAATACTATGGAAGTCAATGGTGCCCCACAACTATTTGGCTACACAAACATTCTTCAAAATATTTTTTTTTTATGTTCCACATAACCGAGAAATGTAGACAGGTTTGGAAGAACTTGAGGGTGAGTAAATGATGACAGAATAGAGTGGCGCAGGTATGACGTCACTTGGTAGGCCAATCGGCAGTTAACATCACGCTGGATCTCTCGACAAAAACCTAATATAGGATTTTTCCACAGGCTTTTGTATAATCGCAAAAAACAAGCTCTGTGATCAACAAAAGTTTATGACACTTACACGTTTAGTCCATCAAGATAATTTTCAAAGATGAACCCAACTTTTATAAAATGTGAAGCCTAAATGCAGTCACCAGATGGGTCATTCTACAGAAACATCCACTTTTGGTATGGCAAGATGTCTTGAAATGTATTTATTTTTCTAACATTTAAACTTACACCACATTATTAGATTACCCTTTGACTTTATGAATATGCATAAATGGCAGCTTAATGATTTTTTATATTTTTTGTGCATTTATTTAAAGATCGCATGCACCATTTTTTGTCACTGGTGTTACCTTACTTATTTGGCAATATTGAATGTTTTTATGAAATATTATTTCAATTTTTTTTCAGCACATGTAGTCTTTGTTACCAAAAAATTATAATAATGCAACAAATAAGGAGATAATGTTTTATTTATTTTAATCAGTTTTGTTAAAAGTGTGCTTGAATGAGGTTAGTTCGTTTGCGCAACCTTTTATTTGCTATAACAATGAAAATATTTGAAAACCAGTTAAAATCAAGTAATGATGCAATCCTTTAAATCTTAACTTTTGAGTGTAGCAGAATTAAATGGATGTGAAATTATTATCATGTCACATATGGCATTGTATTTAATGTGACAGAAAAAAAGACAGTAACACCAGTGACACAATGAATCACCAATGACATGCACAAGACCAAATATCATTATACTTCAACTATAATTAAGTAGATGAGACTAAATTGTTACATTTGGCATATAATCTAAATTAATAGCTTTGAATAAAGTTTATCTATAAATTGGAGTCACTGGTGTTACCCATAAGAAAGGTGACACCAGTGACAGTAACTCCAGTGACAATTTTCATGAAAAATTAATTTTACAAAATGGCTTCTGCAAGGTATCAAACCACATGTTGTCAATCATGGTATACTAACTAAATTAAGTAGTTTAATCCATTTGTATTCTCATTTTTTTTTTTTTTTACAATTATCTAACAATAAATTAGGTCATACCAGTGACTTCAACTAAAAGCTTCATATGAAATCATGAGATAAATGAGAATATTTCTGATAAACTGAAAAGAGACAGAGGATTTATTATGGGCTTTCCTTCATAGAAATTCGGGAAATTGGAAGAAGGAAGTCAAGGGTGAAGTCAGTGTGATTTTTATTTCAAAATAAGAGATTTTTGTTTAACGGTAACACCAGTGACACAACTCCAGGGGACAACTACTTTCATTATAAATTTTAGAATATTTATTCTGCATTTAGTTTTTTATGTCATTTACATAATATATTAGATAGTTATGTATACATTATTGTATTTTAAATGATGTAAAAACCTGTTATTGACCTAAAAATAAAGCATTCTCCATCTGTAGGCTACATGACTGGGGACGAGCACTTCTGTGGTGTTTGGAATTCTATAATAAAAAATCAAATATTGCCACTTGATGGCTCAAGAAGGTGGTGTACTTGTTCAAATAACATATTGTTTTATTTTAAAATGTAAAGAACTTGTAATTCTAAAGTTTTTTTTAAGTGTAATATTTCTGTAAAGGCTATAGGGACAGAAAAATTGACATTTCCGTAGAATGACCCAGAAGTAAAAAGCTAAAGTTAGGCTTTAAAGAACAACGCCACTGTCCCAAGACTTCAATATCATCATCACTAAACTTCCCAGTTCCGACAATCTAAAAACAATTTCCCAGAACATTTGAGTAATAATAGTTTATAAAAGCAGACTGAGCTTTAACGTTACGCCGTGATGATGTTTAATGTCCCCGACAGCTCCTGTAGTCACACTAATCACTTGTTAGCAACTGCCTTTTTAAAGACACGTAACAGCTCAAACAACACGAGTGGGGTAATATCGATGTGTTTTATATCGTAAAATAAAATGCAAAAGATCTTATGCATGTGTTTACCAGAGAGCCTATTTCAGCCATTTAACCCAAATCCCATAAAAGAAACCCATTAACTTTGGGACGTTGGAACTGTAAGTGATAATACTAACTCGTTTCCCCGTTTTGGCCTACAAAGTGATTTCATATCTGCTGCAGCACTGACCACTCTATTTTCATTTTTGGGTGAACTATCCTTTTAAGAGACCCGAGCAGCATGTTTAAAAGTTATTTTAAATTTTTATACAGTTGTAGGCCTACTTTTGTAACAAAACATATTCAATATGTTCAATATTCATATTGTATTTTTAAACACACACACGCCACGAAGACAAGTCCGTTACGACCAAAAATATGCAGTTTGATTCCGCCTGGAAGGTGTGTTTAGGCTGTCACTTATTTACCGTCTTGTCTTCCGAAGCTGTATTTGTGTCAGCGTCTCTGCCAATGTGGATTCAGGGGCTCAGAATCAACAGAGCTGGATTCCACCAGGCGGCTGCTGAGCAGAACGTGACGGTGCGATCCTCATCCTCGAGCCTTGCCCTCCCCCCCTCTCGTCAGCAAACCATCGACATTTATGCAACTGATGTCTCTGTGGAGATCTTGATAGGATCCATAGGAGTGAAAGTTGTTTTGAATGACAGTACGTTACAGTTTCTTGTTTACTATTTTACATATTATAAAACTATATATATATACATATATTTATTTATAATTGCCTTCGATCTTTGTCAGAGGGGCAAATGTGTGGATCTTTTTCTCCCACACAGTCTCCCACTTTCAGTGGCAGCATTGATGAACAGTGAATCTCACATGTATGAGCATCTACCGCCCACTTAATCCTCAATGACTCACTGCAGATACATAGGTGTTGGAGCATCTGTATTCAAGCGCTCGCTGAGATCTGTGTGTGCAGCAGATAATTGGTATTAAACCAATGTGCCATAAAAAAATAATAATTTCTTAATGAATGGTCTCTTCACGTTTAAACACAGATAGAGGGATGTGGTGCCCCCACGTACATTGTCTTATCATAGGTCTGTTATTAAAACTGTATCCCACAGAATAAAAAAAGTAAATGGCTCCAGTCACACTTCTGTAAAGTTCATGTAATCCGAGCCACCACGTGTAGCTGCGCCCCTTTGTGGACATTATAGTTTGATGTTCTGCAGGCTATATTTCAACATATGTTTTCAACTAATAGGTGGCGCCGTTTCTTCATATCATATGTTAAATTAAAGTAAATACTGTATAAAGACTTGCAAAGCAGTTTAAACACAATTGTTTAAGCAGAACTAGGCCTATATAAAAAGATTCAGTATCAACACAGTTAGATGAATAAACAATAGCTTTATCGAAACAGCTTGGGCTATGTAAAATAAGTCAACATTAGAACATGTATGACTATCCATAAATCTGTTATGTATTAAAAAATAATACATCATATATTTATCTTTACATTACCTTACATTTGAAATATACACATTCGTTTGCGGTCACTAATATATATTTTTTAAAGAAATGTATTCCTTTGTGGTCAATACAATATATATATATATATATATATATATAAATGTGACACTAAATACTGGAGTAATGTCTGCTGTGTTCAGCTTTTCCTTCACAGTAGTAAATTGAAAATATATTCCAATATAAAGCCTACAATCTTTTAAATTGTAATAATATTTCACAATAGCTTTTACTGTGGTTTTTGTCGCATAAGAAACTTTTACACACACACACACACACACACACACACACACACACACACACACACACACACACACACACACACACACACACACACACACACACACACACACACACACACACACACACACACACACACACACACACACACACAAAAACGACCACACTTTTTTTGAACGATAATGTTTATATTTATATATTTACTAGATGTGGCAATACATGTTAAGTTAGTGATAGTATAACTGATAAAAGTAATACACGACAATATAAAAGAGGTACAGCTAATATATCATTTGATATATTCAGTTGTCTAGCCCCACCCCCAAGAACAGTATTTCCAGGAATCCCCCTTGTGATTGCCCAAGGGATTCCTGGGAAAACTGGACCCCGGGGATGGGGAAATGATGGAACACATTGTGACGAAAGACTGGCAAAAATAGAAGCACATTTAATCTTAGAACTACCAACACCTGGCCTACCAAATCAACGTAATGTTAAACAATAATGGTTAGGAAACTACTAATTATAAATGAGCTTTTTATTCAATAGAAATCTTATGTTCATTGTATTAGCAGATAGTGTCCTTCCTCCCGAGCTACAGTGCTTCATCTCAGACTCCCAGTTGACCAGAGATGCAGCACTGCACCTTGGGCCTGAAGACTGTATAGCGGGAATTAATCATGCAGGACTCCTTTTGTGCTTGCCATCTTACCGTCTTTGATCAGTGCCCTCCTACGTCCTGTTGTTTACATGGGAGTCTTATACTCATGACTCATGATTCTCATATAAAGAACCAGAGGTTTGATGAATTCCTCAGCCAGCCGGTCTGACCTGCAGCCATGAAACCTAAAGATCAGGAGCAGAAGATGAATTTCTCAATTACACATGGATAGATGTTATTTATTTAGTATTTTATCCCCTTTTAGATAAAAAATATTGCTAATAAATAATAAAGTTTCTTTGTAATTGTTGGTGAAATTTAGCAGCAATTTCTGAGTGAAACACAAAATTTTTAATGTTGTATGAGTGTATAATGGATGCATTTGTTTTTAAAATTAATGTGTGTGGGGAAAGTGTTGCGGGTGTACAGGAAATGGCTTTGACCTACATGCCCTGATCTCCCTACAAACATCTCAGCTCCTTTTTCTTCCTAGTTCTCTCACACTTCTATTCCAGTCTTGATCCGCTCACTATGCTTCGGAATGCCACCCAGGATAAAGGAAAGCCTTTACGTAGTGATTCCGACACAAGCTTGCCAGCCTGACAGCAGGATATTTAGCATGAGCTCTTGCCTCTGAAAGTGGCCGTCGCCCAAGAAAAACCTTGTAGCTGCAGGACTCCAATCCGCTGAATAAACAACTACACGCTCGCTCCAACTTCCAGCGCTGCTCTGCCCCCAGCGGCATGGCACAGATCGGTGGTTACAGAACAGGATGTTTATTCCTGCAGTGGACATCTGTACTCGTGTTCAAAAGGCAACATCAATGCATTCGTCTGCCGTAATGCCCCTGAGTCACTGGGATCAGTGTACCGCAGAATGCCCCTTTATACACAACCACTTCCTCTGTCTCAATCAGACCACCGCAGGGAAACCGGGTTCAAGGGGACGTCCTTTCTCATCTAATAAAATCCCACCCGAATAGACATGAGAAGCTTACTGGGGTGGTTAAACAGGCTGATTTGACACATACTTCAACTTTGTGAAAAAAGGCATGAAGTCTGAAATGGTTCATAAACCTGTCAGAATCCGGCCCACGTGGGTTTTATCTTCCCAACGAAGCAGACGACATGTTTCGAATATATTCAAAAGAGTCTGAACCCTTCAAAGTCATTGGATAACACCACACTGGCAGCAGCATCGCAGAAAAATATTTGCTTCAGTGCCGTTAGCTTTCTGAATATACTGTGGTGTGTGGAAACCACAAAATGCTACTGTATAGCACCCAGAGCTGAGCTCACTCTTACAGACAGGCAACTCTATATATTTTGTGGACCTATTTTCACTTCTCCAACCAGGAAGCGGGTACGATTATGCAGGATCATTCGCTCACTCCGACACAGCTCTCTAATGGCTTTTCCATCAGTGCTGTGGTTAATGGAAAGAGATGAGGGGAGCAGGCATTAACAGACAGATATGCAGCCTATCCACAAGGTACCGTTCACAGTTTACAGTACAATCCTTTGGAGAATGACTCAAGGGCTCTGTTGACAAGCACATCTGGCTCCAATTTGTTGCTGTTTATAGACTGAAATGAAGCACGGTGACCTAATTCTGGGTACAACAAAGGAAAAACTTCCACTTAGTACTCCTTTCAAGTATATTCTAAGGAAGCCTGTGTCCGCCTCAGAGTCCAGGTTAATTGTGAGGTGAAGTTAAAGAATATAAGAAATATTCACCTTGTGATATTTAAAGTAACAACTGTGATACATTCACAAGTACAAAATTCAAAAGTCATACTGTAAGATATCAACTCACAAATGTGAGATATAAAGATGTCATTGTGAGATTTTGAGATTACATTCGTAGATAGTCACAACTGAAAGATTTAAAGTAAAATTGGTTACACTTTATTTTACGGTGTCATTGTTACAGTGTAATTATATATAGTGAAGTACTGAGCTACATGTACAATATTTAAATACATGTACTTACCAGGTTAGGGTTTGTTTGAGGGTTAGTTGCATTATGCATAATTTACTGTTTTTACTAAGTGCATGTAACATATTATGTAACAAGGTCACCGTAAAATAGTGTTACTGTAAAATTATGAGATATGAAGCCCCAAATGTGAGATAGTTACAATTATGAGATACACAATTTACATTCTGAGATATATATCCACAATTGTGAGATTTAAAGTCAAATTGTGAGAAATGTTAGATATTGTCTCGTTTACAAGATATAAAATTTACTTTTCAAGATGTAGTCACACTGGGAAATAAAGTCACATCATGAGATAGAAAGTTGCAATTACCTTTATCATTATAACTGTTATAATAATAATAATAATAATAATAATAATAATAATAATAATAATAATAATAATCATTATTATTTTACTCTGAGTTGGAAATAACATAAAAAAAATCTCAAGGGTATACTTGCAGCATCTTGTGTGTAAATTGTCCATGTTGAGTCCATGCTGAGTTTCCCCCCTGTAGACTCTGTAATGAGAGATTAAGATGGGCTTTCAAAAACAGCAATTCAAGCGCATGTCAGCAGGGGCGCAACTGCACATTAGCTGAGGGGTATGCAAGATCAGTATTTTATTCCGGGATGATTTTTGGGGTTTAAATATAATTTATTCTGAAGACATATTCTCATCAGTGTTCCATCAGCTTTTACATAGCCTACTTACATCTGCATATAGGTCTATGTGATACTTTCTACCCCAGGGCGTTATTTACCTTTATAAAGGGTGATTTTTATTTTTACCTTATTAAATGTATGCATCATCTTTTATGTCAAATTCTTACATTTGATCAATACATTCAGTTATAATAATAAAACGGGGCTGCTACCAATCAAATTAAATAATTTACACTGCAAAATTGCAACTGCAATAAATAGCCTAATGATGTGAGATTAATGTTTTAAATAAATATTTGAATATACATGAAAAAAATGCAAAGATACTTTTAAACCTGAAAGTAAACCGCCAATAGGTGGCGGCAAGTGGCCATCTTAATAAGTGAGTCATTGAGTCATTAATTCAAACGATTCATTCAAAACGCTGAATCATACTAATCATTCAGTAACAAAACACCGCGCTGATTGGTGTTTTCCTTTGGAACAATTTTTTCTCGGTGAAATATAACTAAAAAAGTCAATAATGTGTCTAAAATGTAAATAACTTAATTTTAAATAGGCTAATTATGATAATACACATTATAACTAATTTTCTCACAAAGAGACAGGCAACGTGAACCTCAACAATGCCACCATTATCAATCGCTCTTTACTCTGAATGTAGCTAATAAAATCAGAATCATTCTCGCGTTACTATGCTCCCCTTGTTATTTTTAAGCTAAGTGCTTGTCTGGCCGGGCAAGTAAAAATTTCTTTCACTTGCCCCTTAAAAAAAATAAAAAAAATAAACACTTTTCCCGAACAAGCAACACCTGAAATGCAAAGTTGAATCAAAGTTAACCGCTGTTAAACGGTTAATGTTGATCAATTTAAGTCTTACAGTGGTAAAATAGAAATAAATAATAGGTTAAGCTTATCATTTTACCCTTTTCTGCTCTGCTCCCCAGAACGCTTCCCACATCTATCCATTTTTGGTCATGGGACAGACTTAAAGTAGTCGGAGTTGGAGGGTGAGCGGTTGATATTGATAAAGTTAAAATGCTAAACAAAAGTTAAATAAAAACATTTCCTTTAATATTGTATTGATTATTTATAAAGTTTAATTAAAGGAGATTTTCAAATAATTATTTTGCAATAATGGCGCCCCCGTCCCGTCCGCACTGCATAGGCTACCCCATTTTTGCGCCACTACAAGTCAGGCTGCTAAGTCCATCATTCCAGTGTCATGTGCAGCAACTCTGAAGAATAGCTTGGCCATGAGGTACAAATATCAGTGATTTTCCACACATTCTCAGTTGACTATGTGTGAAAATACTTTATGAACAATTTTCCTTGTAGGGTTTCAGAATGCCCCAGGCAGTGTTGATAAGGAGAATTAGAATCTCAACAAATCCCACTTAATTTAATTTGTACAGTATTAAATTACAAAGCAAGAAGGCTGCTCCAAAAATGGGGGGGAAAAAGGAGAAACAACATGAAAATTCCTAAGGCCTTTTTTTTCAGTCTTTTCCAACAAGTGAGAGCTTTAGGTTGTCTCATATCCCCCTTCTGGAATCTCCCTCAGCCCATATAAGGAATTCTGAAGGGATTTTATTTTGGGAGAATGGAAAATGTAGCTGTGCTTTCGATAAACATTCACTCTTTCAGCCTCTTACGGCCCGTGATTGTGGAAGCAGATAGTTAGATAGTTTGTAACTGCTCCACGTGCCCTCCCCTCCCCCCGTCGCTCTCCGCCGCGCTGCCTGCATACATTCCCTTTTCTAGTCACAGTCGGCGGGAGCCTGACATAAAAGGCAAAGAGTGCTGAAGGTGAAGAAGAAACCAGGAAACTTAGTGACAACCAGCACTTTTGAAAAATCTGCCCAAGTATGTATAGCAGAGGCCTTGGTCCTAAGTTTTGACATGCCGGCTGACAGAGATGTGAATATTCTTTCTGTGAGGTATAGAGCCGGATGTATCAGTTATTATTCCATGTGAGGAAAACTCAACAAACACATCCAGGCTCTACACTTACAGAGAAACTGATACTGAACTACTGCCTAATAAGTGAGCCCCAATAATAAACATCACATCCTGTTGGCTAAACCCTAGTTCCCAGGCTTTGTCCTACTTGGAAGGCAAGAGTTAAATTTGTCTCACAATGAGAATAGACTGCATATGTGAATCAATAGTTATCTCTATACATGTCCTATTTTTTGCAAAGATAATTTCTCAAAATCTGGAAAAAAGTATGTTGGTTATTTCAAGCATGACATACAAAGAATGTCTCAGATTTCTTGGCATGCTGTGTTGTATGAATAGTGTTAATATTCATTGTATGAATAGTGTGCACACACACTGGGTTTCCATGTTTTATGGGGTCATTCCATAAACAAAATGATTGTTATACGGAACAAACTGTATATTCTATCCCTTAAACCTAAACCTACCTCTCACAGAAAGATTAAAAAAAACATAATTTAATATGATTTATGAGCTGTTTTTCTCATGAGGACCGAAAAATTTCCCCATGAGGACAAGGATTTCCGATATTGCCATCTTTTTGAGGACATTTTATCCTCATAACATAGGGTTTAGGACCACACACACACACACACACACACACACACACACACACACACACACACGCACGCACGCACGCACGCACGCACACAGTCTGGCCATTAAAGAGGAAGTCTACAGTCCTGATCTGAAGATTGTCTAAATATTACCAGCTTTTCACGCTTTGCAGCATGCCAGCTGTTTTTTGTGGTTCAAGAAACAGACCATTTTAGAGACAATCAAAAGCAAACAGGAAATGTGGAAAGACTATGATTTTAGTCAACTTTGAATTTTCACATTTTATTATAGCTTAAAAAAAGAAAACTAAACCCCTGGTTTCACAGACAAGGCTTAAGCCTAGCCCAAGACTAAAATGTGTGTTTGAGCTGTTTTAACTAAAAGCAACTTGAACTGACATACCAAAATTAGAAGCTGAAATGTAATATAACAAAAATAAATTAAAAGCTAGACTATATTCTTTGTTCTCTCCTCATGAAATGATACACATGTCAGGGTAACTACACTGTGAAACCATCAGTGAGAACAGAGTGAATCATATGGCTGGTGGAAATGGCATTTGATCTAGTGTAAACGTGTGTATGTGATCAGGAGAGAGAGGGAGGGATACGGTGAAGGAGCGAAAGAGAGAGTTATTACAGTGACATGCCAGACTGGTGCCAAAGCGCTCACCTCCACAGAAGAGGCAGATGCTGTGTTTACACAGACACAGACTGTGGCTTGATAATGGAGAGCGCGAGCATGCCTAAACATTGCCTTTTAAGGTTCCCTCTCATTTCTCCCCATCTCCTTAAATCATCACGACAGGAAACGTGAAGGAGGGGGAGGGAGGAGGAGGGCACCCGCCTGTTACCTCTCTCTTCTCAGTCTAGCTCTAGAAGCTAATCTCCCTTCTGAAGCTCAGGCTTATGCATGAACTACAAATGCAAACATTCATCTATTCCAATAGAGTTTCAACTTAATAGCTGTTATCTACATTTAGATTCTTTGGGGAAATTGTAATTCGTGAGGACGCATTGTTAGCGCACCCCTTGTAGCGTTTTACTGAGGAGGTTTAGTATAATTGGAACAATACTGTGGGGCTCGTTTTCTTGTGATCTTCTGCTTGACACTTGTACTATAATTCTGTCCATAAGAGGATTTTAGTAAACATACACTGCGAAAAAGTCCTGTTAAGTTTATGGTGAAAACTTGCAGCTATTCCCAGAAATTCACTGTAAAAAAAATAGATTACCACTCAAATTATGATTTTAAGGACTATTTCACCACCTGAAGGGTAACTTACACAACATTAAAATAATGTAATGAATACACTGTAAAAAATAATATGATCAATAAGTTATGACAACATATGTTTTTACGTTGCTTTACCTCATCAAAATAAGGTAAGCAACCTTTTTTTTACAAGATTCAGCTCATTTTTAAAGTCAATTTAATGTAAGTTAAGTTGAAATGACTTAAACATCCAAGTAGATTGTACTTAAAAATTTAAGGCAGCAACTTTTTTCTATATATTTTTTTTACAGTGTATTAAACAGCGTAAAATGTGACAATCAAATAATCTACATGAATGATCAAATAAATAAGGAGAAACATAAATATTTAAACAAGATCCAATGTGATGCGTAATATAGGGACTTTTGGGGACATCTGTAATTCTTCACTGTAAATAATAAAGTGACTACTGATCATGAACATGAAAATTGTATATTATTTTACATGTTAAATCTAATATGTGTATGATAAGGTATTTCACTTAACCTATAACCAATTAAAATGACAGATTTGCATTCTTTTTTCTGTTTAAATAACAAACACGTAAGCCATTTTCAAAACCGGTTCTATGTGGAAGAAGAAAGCTAGAGAGGGTGATTTATGTTTTGTGTTTGTGACGATAAAACTGCTCGAACAAGCATGTTACTTTTCGGTCAGTGTTATGCCTGATGCCTTCAAGGACAAACTATCTTTTGCTAAGATATAACATTCTCATATTCCACATATTTCTTCAACAGATTTGACAAGGCTAAAATGAAGAGAAAACATGTATTTAACAAGAGATATGAGATCATTAACATTTCTCAGGTACATCTAAACATCATAATAACTAACATCCCCCTTTTACAAGGCAAAGGCCCAGCAGGAGCGCTTTACAGCCCCAAAAGGAACTGACAAACCCCTAAAGCATTCCTTAAACACAAGTAATTGGAATGTGGAGTGTTGATGATGTGGAGAAAAACACGCCCAGACAGACAGGACAACGCTCTCTGTCAGCACCTTAGAGCCTAACCGGGGGTGAGCCCTCATGTTAGTTTTTAGGGGGCCTGAAGCTGTGTGGACCCTTATGAGTGGGTGGACACAGGCTTTGGGCAGTCCCTGGTGAGCAGCTAACCCCCCTTATTTCCCTTCCCACTGTTCATGTGAAAGTGACCCTGAGAACTGGGGTCCCAGGGGGCTTTGGGAGGGGAGCAAGTGATGCGGGGGACAGGCCAAAGCACCAAGGCCACCACAGGGTCATGTGAAAGCACTCTGCTCCAATGGATGTCAGACGTTTGACTCCTCAGAAAATAAATAATGCACTTCCTTTCCCTCCCTCACTGTCTCCAACTCAATAACCCCTCCATCCTGTCTAATCTGTCCATCAACACACATATATTCATCCATCATCCAGCATAAGACTTACAGTATAATGATAGATCAGCGAATTAGACTTTACAAGATTTTGAGACTCTGGATTCTTGTAACAATTAGGCGAATAAATGTGCATACAAAGAAAATTCTTCAAAGCTAACGAGGGATTGTTGGTGCTCATTCGGACTATATATATATATATATATATATATATATATATATATATATATATATATATATATATATATATATATATATATATATATATAGATTTTGCATTGTAGGGCTAGTGTGTGTATATATATATATATACATATATAAATTGATAGATACGGTATATATGTTTGTGTGTTGTTTCATATTGCCATAGCTGAATTATGTGTATATAATACTTTTATCATAAAAAAAATAAACAACATAATACGCTATAAAGTACTGCATATGTCAATATTAAAGAATTCACCTTTGGCAATATGAAACATCACACAAACATTTTTGGTCAAAAGGGTCGTCTTGCTAATAGATGGCTAATAGATTAAATGGTTTGAAATCACACAACAATTGTAAACATTGTAGCAAATGTAAGTGTTGATTGAGTCTGTCAAAGTCATCTAAAAGTATAAAAGTTATATCAGGATGCATATGTGCCATAATTGTTCTTTGGACTGTCTTGATGCAAACTTTTAGTCTATCTGCGATGTTCAAGCGGTGGGTTAACATGTCTTTTACTTTATATGGGCATGCTAAGATTCAACTCGAATATGTTGGAATGTGTATGTGCGTGTGAAAGACAGTGTGTGTTTCAGTAGGTCACTAGAGTGGCATCCCTGGACTAAAAAAGTTAAACGCTGATCTGAGCCTACCAACAGCTGGCCACATCTGTTGGCTCCCCTCCTCCTCCTCCTTCGCTCCCTCCCGCATCTGATAATTGCAAAAAGGTCTTTCCAGAAACAAAGAACGGGAAGAATGGAAGAGAGAATGTGGGGGATGGAGGTCTGCACCTCATTTATTTTGCTCTAACAATTTTATTAGACACTGCTGCTGCGATATTTAGTTAACTTCCTAGTGTGCTTATTGACAAGAGGTACTGCATATGGTGGAAATTCGGTGTAGTCTAATAGCTTAGTCAGGTATTGTCTTCAAAAAGCAGTACATTTAAGTAGGTTTTCTGAAAATGTATGCAATAATTGCTTAATGCTTATGAAAATTAGTAAAAATTATGGTGATATAATATCAAATGAGAGACTTTTTGATAACAGTTTCCCATTTACATCAATTTATCGTTTGGTTTCGCAGAATTCAAGTTCAAAGTCAAGTTCAAAGGCCAGTTACACAGCAGCCGGATCACATTCCCCGCTGACGCTTTTCGGGACTGTGCTCTGTGAGGTCATTTCACATTTCTCCCCACTATCCCCAGGTGAACTCTCCTGTTACTCTCTCTAGCACACACTCAACCTGCAGCACGCAAGCACAAAGCCAGTCGTCTGCAATTCATCAGTACTGTTTGAAAACATAAAACCGGGTTCTCATAAGTAATTCCACCCTGTCTTAATGAGAGGACTCTGATTGAGCTTTGATTCTTAAGCGCACTCTTACAGGAAAGCCACATTTTGCAATTGTTTCCTGGCACCCTATCACTCTCAATACCTGAGTGGGATGCGCTCACTGTATCAGTGGAGTGTTTTTAACCAGCTGGATCAGCTCAGTGTCACACTGCTCTCAATGACAACTTGACATGCCTAGTATGTCTCAGTATCTCAGAACCAAAATGAGCAATGACTAGTCAACAAATTAAGTTATAGTTACCTACACAAATCCAGTTGGATGTTTGGAATAAGTTGAGATAGACTTACTGCAGTCTGCGTCTTGAAGAAGAAGGATAGTTTGCACTGGTCCTGGCCACTTTGGTTGGTTGGGAGGGTGCTGGGTATTTGGTGTCGGGATAGGTAGAGATGCAGAGAGGGGGTCCCTGCTCTGTTCCTATGGACGCCATGCACTCCACCGTCTGAAGGGTGTTCCGTGGTCGAGGCTCCTTTTTGAAGCATGGCCGGCTTAGGGAGCAAAGACTTTTCTTTTACCTTATATGAGGCAAGGGGCTGGTCCACCATCAGAGCAGCAAATCAGGGAATGCCTCTCAAGCTGCCTGATTGGCTGGTGTAAGAGCCCCCGTGACCCGAGCTGTGACCCGCGATGTGTGAGGATGAGAAGGGCTGGGGAGGGCTCAGGCTAGGGGGCCGGGCCCGCCGTCTCAGCCTAAGGAAGGCACGTTTGACAATTTTCATATTTCTTCTAAATTTGGAGATTTCTGCCCGTGCTGTAGTCTTGGCCTGCCTCTCTGAGAGTCCATGTGGAAACCATTAACAACAGAGGGCTCCTTGCCATTCTTGCCTGGGAACACACGGGCTCTGCGCAGACACAGTTATTTCAAATAATTAACTTCCTCTCAAAAGCACTGCGCTTCCCCATATGGGAAAGCATTTGCTTACAGAATGCTGGGAATCATATACAAGTCACAAGGAGAAAAGAGGTAGAGAGGGGGCAAGAAAAAAGGGAGAGAGAGGTTTGTTTATTTTCTTGACAGTTGGGTTAAAAAACTGGATCTCCACATGAAGACGCTCCCTGTTGGTGGCTGTTTTATACGGTCTAACCACATAACATGTCACAAGAGATTTGGATGAATCAGAATGTCAAGCCAACCCCCCCCCCCCAAAAAAAAATAATTAAACATATTATATCACTATGTACAAGAGAATGAGGTTGCCACAGCTGTTACTCTACAGATTATTAATTTTCATAGCGAATTTCTGTGGCACATATTTAGCACATATCCCAAAGTACAAAAACGGTTATTGTGCAGGAAAAAGAAATATAGTAAATTTATTTTTTGATGCCCCAAAAGCATGACATGTAATATACCACTGGAGTTTTATTATTTTCAATTTTTAACAAATAACTATTACAAAAAAAATATTTTGATATTGTAATATTAGTTTGGAGGACAATATTCACAATTTTTTTTATCATAAATATCCTAGTTTTGAAATAGATGGTTTGAAACCAATATACAAAACACCACATATTGGACTTTTAACTTTTGACACAAAACCTAATGGGATGTAAGATTTGTGACAGCTTTCTTGTGTGACAACTATACATCTGAAAAAATATTTAAATGAAGCCAGAGTATGTTTGCTTTCATGACAAAGATTAATGGGAGTGAAATGGTCATCTTCATGATGATGGACATTGAGTGTGTAACAGTCCTAGAGAAATCGGTTATCTAATAACATAATTTGGCTCTGGAGATCATCATTACACTGACCACTGGCAACACAAACAGTTCCTAATGAAATCACCCCCCCCACATGGATAAACTGGAATCTACGTCTTTATGATTAATCTATTAGCCAAGTAGTGTTTTTATGTGGAGGTCTTCAGATTGCCAGATTTGATATTTTTCAAGTGTGTTTTTATATTTATTTAATTGTAATGCAATACTCAACGTGTTGTCTTACATACGCTGACCCCTTTCTAATTGTGAGCATGTAGGTATATAAGGAGCAGACCTTCACAAATCAGAAATTCATTCACAACACGTTTCGGCATAAATGGACCAAGACATCTGCTGAGAGGAGAGATAAGAGCGATTATAAAGAAAAGCAAGACAAAGCCTTGACCTTGTGCCGTGCTTTCCGCCAGATGAATTTTCCTCCAGGACACATCGAGCCATGGAGGTCAAAGAGGCAGATTGGATATGGCTAAAGAGAGAGCAAGGGGGTGGTGAGATCTGTCTGTGAAATGTCCATCAGGGTTAGATCCCCTTCTCGCCCTCATCCATAAAGGAGTCTGCAGAGGCTAATGTTTAGAGCGGCTGTCTCCTCCAGACCCATGCTCTGGAAAGACTAAATTTAGACAAGAGTGGGGGGACTGAAGTGGAGAAGCATGACAACGCGGTGTCGGTGTAAGGCATTGTTCGCAGAGCCCTTCATTAGCTTCAGCGAGTGGCAAAATTGGTCGCCCCCTAGCTCTTGCTGAGAAGTCTTAAAAAGGCAATGTTTGGGGAAGATTCTCTGTTTACATCTGGAGAAACGGGGGCTTAAAAACAGCAGCCAACCAGTGCGTCGTGGCTTGGCAGCCTTGAGCTCTAATGGCCCGGCTGATGAGTTCTTTTTCTCCAAATAGAGAGTGTCATACAAGTGGAGTGTAACAGTGTAATTTCCCTCCTTGCTAGATTTCTTTATTTTATGATATTTGAATAATGACTCTGGGATTGCAAAAGCAAAGTTGTTTTTTATTGCAAAAACTGCATATGTTAAACAGAAGAAATCGTAAAAACTTTTTTTTGGCAGCAATTACTGTTTTTCCCAATAGCTGTTTTAAAATGTTACTATTTATGCCCAAAAATACAAAAGTACATTTTAAAATATAAAATCTTGCATTTGTATCTTTAAATAAATTAAATTTGTTGCAGAGAAAAAGAGATCATTATGTTGTTTTTGTGCAATCAAATAGTTTTTTGGACTATTTCTTTTTTGTATATGCATCATTTACTCTATACCTCTGTCTATAAACGTTAGAAAGTTTGATATAGGTTTTGAAGCTGTTTTCTGACACAGACCTTGACCCCGAACAGAACAGAACAGAACAACATGTTTAGTTCTAGTGATGGATGACTCGTTGAGACTCGTACACAGCTCAAATATACAAAGATGAATACAATCTGCCAGACTGTTTAAGTTAATATGTATTTTTTATACATCAAAGTGCTCTTGCTTAGGTTGAACTGTAATGGACTGATTTTGAACTTTTCAGAATAAACGATACAGGTAACATCTTGAAATGGTTGCAAATTCTGAGACTAATTTTACAGTCCATTTCCATGAAAAAATATATTCTGGTGGTAATTAGTGAAAAATATTTTTGAATTAGTGAATTAAATATTCAACAATTTTTTTTTAAAGGAATTCTCCCTCAAGTTGTTTCAAACCTTTATGAATTTCTTTCTTCTGCTGAACACAAAGGAAGATATTTTGAAGAATGTGAGTAACCAGACAGTTGATGTTCCCCATTGACTTCCATAGTAGGAAAATATATATATATATATAGAAGTCAATGGGGAACATCAACTGTTTGGTTACAACATTTTTCAAAATATCTTCTTTTGTGTTCAGCAGAAAAAAGAAATTCATACAGGTTTGAAAAACTTTAGGGTGAGTAAATGATGACAGAATTTTCATTCTGAAGTGAACTAATCCTTTAATACCTTTATTCAGCAAGGATGCATTACGTTGATCAAAAGTGAAGTGACAGTAAAGACATTTATAATGTCACAAAAGATTGTTTATTTATTTCAAATAAACACTGTTCTTTAGAATTTTCTATTCATCAAAGACTCCTGAAAATAATCAGCACGGTCTCCACAAAAATACTGAGCAGCACACCTGTTTTCAACATTGATAATAAGAAATGTTTCTTGAGCAGGAAATCAGCATATTAGAATGATTTCTGAAGGATCATGTGACTCTAAAGACTGAAGTAACTGCTGCTAAAAATTTAGCGTTGTCATTATAGGAATAAATTACTTTTAAAAATGTCATAGAGATACAGGATCTTCTGAGTTGGGCCAATAAGCAACCACTTAGCAACACTTTAGCAACCGAATAACAATGTGTTGTTATAACCGTAGCACAGGCTAATAGACAAATTTCTGTGGCAAGCGACTCAATTTAATTTATTCTGATAATAGGATGCTTTTTAAGAAACACGATTAAGTTAATTCAATAGCACATTTAAAAACATCAGAAGTTGACAAAGTGCTTTACAGATATAGAATTTTTTTTAAAATAATATATATATATATATATATATATATATATATATATACACACACACACAATAAAAAATAAATTACATATAATACAATAAATTAAAACATTTAAATGCAACATATTTTATCCGGTTCAAAACCTATTCTGTAATCTATTCAAAAGCCACAGAAAAAATATGTTTTTAAGGAAGAAAAAGGACACAGAAAAGGCTCTGTCACACTTAGATCTATAATGGCAATGTGGAGCCATCAGTAGCAGTTGGTCAGATGACCTGAGCGCTCTGGTTGGAAAGTAAGGGTGTTAAAAGGTCACTAATATATTGGGATGCAAGACCAAATAATGAATTTTAAAACAAACCCTGCATTTCACCAGGAGCCAGTGTAGAGATGCTAAAATTGGAGAAATCCTTCACATTAACCGCCTGGCTGCTGTGTTTTGGACAAGCTCTAGACGGGATAACGCAGTTTGAGGCAGACCAATGTAAAATGAGTCACAATAGTCTAACCTTGATGAAATAAGTTAGTGGATCACAATTTCCAAGTCAATATGTGAAAGAAAATGTTTTACTTTAGCGATCCATCTCAGACGGTAAAAACTACTCTTGACAACAGCACTTATCTGCTTATTGAAAAGTAAAGATGATTAAAGAGATGGTAAAGAGTCCACTGCAAACATACACATTTCAGCTGGGTCAGATGAACCCCTCTACAGAGGATACAGCAGGTCATTGGCTCAAAATAGATAAAGAGGACAAGTCTCGATATCATAATATGTAAGTTTATTTTTGTATCCTCTGATGCTTCTATGGTGAAAGCTAGTGCCTAAGCAGTGACCCAGAAATGACAAAAAGGCATTGAACATCACAGGCAAATGAGATTTCAAATCTAGGCCTACACTTCCTTATGGACATTTATACCATTAAACTTCCTTTAGTCAAGCTAAATGTTATAAACATGTTTATTAATCAGAGTCATATCCCCGACGCTGTCCTCTGAATGACCTCTCTGTACTGCAGGAATAACTTGCGGTAGATCACTGTTCCTCCGCCATACTCTGAGGACAGACATTGGATTATCTCTACACACTCAAGATTCATTTGCTTTACCTTTACATGCCCTGAAGGAAGAGAGCCAGCCAAGGTGTCTAATTTAACTGGCCTGTCACATCTGGTTGTACTTATGTCCACCAGAGCAGGTTCAGAACATCCTTTAGCACGTAGCCAGGGAGGTAAATGACAAAAGCCATGCGCACACACATGGCAGGATGTATCAGCAAAGGGAGAACAATTGATTCCCAGTGTCTGACAGCTGGAGCTGTGCTGTATGTTTGATGGAGACCAGTGGGGTGTTCTCATTCTTTACATGTACACGTCCTGCAGCACTGTTTACACTACTTCTGATACCACTGCTTCTTACGGGTTTCTAAGAACAGTGGATTCAAAGGACTAAGACCACTTGTTAAAATACCTTTATTTGCACTGAAGCAGAAGATTAAGTAATCTTACCTGCAGTTAAATGGGTTTACGTAGTCATTCTCATAACTTTTTTTTTAACATTTAATAAAAATGTAAGAATATAATGGAAATAAAATTTAGTTTGAAATGAACCACTGTTTTTCAATTATATTATTTTGATGCAACTGAAACGGTTCTCTACTTTTGTGACTCAGAAGAAACCCTTTGGCTTCAACACTTTTCCCAGTTGTTCATGATTAATTGGATCAGGATTATTATTATAATTTTTTAAGTCACTATTTCTACCCCCACCCCCCCATAAAAGTGTATCCATTAGAAAAATTCCTATGGAGCTTGTGGATTTTATTAATTTACATTTCTTTTCCAGGTCTAGAAATCACACATTTAAAACGAGGCCACTATCCAGGGTTTTCAAGACCATGGGAACCCCTGTTGAGGAGCTGAATAATAATCAGAAGAAATAAATAAAATTGTTCTACTGTGTGTATACCAGTCAGAGAATGGTAGTATGTGAAAATGTATTGCATCATATTTTATAGCTTTTAAAGTTCACAAAGACACCAAACATCAATTTTCTTGGGAGAAGTTTAAATCATATTATCAAGGTGATATTCTTATTCAGTTCCCAGGGATTAAACTTCAAACCATGTTTTCACCATACTTCAGTGTGTGTGTGTGTGTGTGTGTGTTGAGCTATTGGAAAGATCTTGGGTCTCTCAGGCCCCAAACACAACATGGGTTAAGTGTTTCTTCATTTTACATCATTACTTTTATTTTAAATGATTACAAATTCTAAAACGTTTTGTGCATTTCCTGATTTGAAGAAAAATGACAGAATTTTAATGTGGTCTGACTTCATTCCCACTGTACATTAATTAACAGTCTTTGTTTACAGAAGTACTAGCTTAGCTATACTTCCCTTTTCTATCTGCGTGCGCTCTGAAGATGATAAAGCTTTCAGCTTGGAGGCGTTTTTTTCTTTATAAGGCTTTGACTCTTAACATTTCACCATGGTGCATTAACCCCTAAGATGTTTGTCCTCTCGTTGAGAATGCATTACGTCACCAACCACTTGTATCTTTTGCCCTTAACCGAGGAAGGAGGAGGAATGTGAGGGGTTGGAAAACAAATAAAGCTAAAAAAAGATCTCTGTGGAGTTTAATTAGCTGAAATAGGACTTAGGAGGAAAAACTCCAGCAGAAAATGATACTCAGGGAGACCAGCTGCAACCTGACTACTGATTTATGCAATCAATCCATGCAAATATAATCAATGACTCTTGTCTGAAGTAGCCTATTTTGAGAGGATTATTTTCCTTACAAGATATAATAGTGTATGGTAGAGTAAGTGGCTCTGGAGTGCCTCAAAGAGAGGAAATGATCTTTAAATTAACTGTGTACATCAACAGTAACAACTCGAAAAGGCAAGCTGACAAAAGAAAATGTGTGAGTCCAGATAGAAGATTAAGATCATGTAACACACACACACACATGCTGTATATCAAAACAATTAATCACATCTAACATAAAAGTTTTTGTTTATAAAATAAACATGCACACACACACACACACACACATATATATATATATATATATATATATATATATATATATATATATATATATATGTATACACACACAAAAGTGTTATTTGGAACAATTTGCTGGTCAAGATTCTCTGATTGGTGGACATTTCTTTGCGGTATAATGGGAAATGTTTTGCTGAATTTGGCTGTTTAACAATATTATTTTATTATAAAAATGTAGGTTGTGGAAAATATGCAGGCCGATGGCTTGAACAAAAGTATATGCCATCGATTAATAACCACAAAGATTTATAAGTTATTGTTAAATATCATTACCCCTATGAAAAAATGAATGAGATTTTTACTTCTGGAACCCTGCTTTATCAAAAACAGAAACTTAAGATGAATTAACCAAAACTGACTAAGACTTTAAGACAAAACATCAACACCAACTTTTTGTGTTTGTGTTTGTGTTTACTTCCTCGCATGCATGTTTTGCTCATGACAGCCGGAACTGATTAACATGTGTCCTGCAAGAAAAAGTCTTTCACCACTGAGATTGATTTCTCTTGGTGAAACTGGCTGGATTTTATTTGGAAAGGTTTGGCCAGCCCTTTCAGACAGGAACTGAGTACAGGAGGGGTTCTGCTCAACCACAAATCTCTCCTCTTCCTGCTTATACAGTGTTAAGGGACAAATGACCTGAAACATTAAACACCTTCATGGTGTCAGTGACACATTGTAAACAATGTGACAAGACTAAATCCAGAATGGGTCATATACAACAGCAAAGAGTGTAGACAAACTCTCCTCTCTTGCCTTGTGGGTTATTGAACGTAGCCCAGTGTCTATGGAAATTGATTTTACACGCACACGTCTGCTGTACTGTTGGCATGTAGGACTGTTACACAATAATTGAAGACTAATTAAGAAACTGCAATTTTGCTTGTGTAATTAGCAGGGTTGCCAACTCTCACGCATCTGGCGTGACACTCACGCATTCAGCCTCAATCTCACGGTCTCACGCTCAACAAAGAAATCTCACGCTAAATTAGACATTCTTCTGTGCTGTATTTTTATTTTTTTTTCACTCATGTGCACTAATTTCCGAATTACTATAAGCAAGTTCAGGCTCTTAACTACTGATTGGACCACTGCATTTTCTCACGCAGAGAAAAATCGCGGACAAAGAGGACACTGACAGGGTCTCCAACACGTCGCTCGCGAGCTACCAGTAGCTCGTGGCCTGATTGGAGGTAGCTCGCCAAGGGGCCGTTCACATATCGCGTCTTGTGCGCGCTCAATTTCGTTGTTTCAAATGTAGGAAGCTCATAATTGAAGCGACGCGCTCATTTTTTCCAGGCGCAGTGAGATGAAAAAATGCATTAGCTACTAGAACTTCTTTGTCATTGTGGAGAGCGCAGTGCATGGTTGCATAGTAACGACAGACGCCACGGGAAATTCGGACCGAATTTTACTATTAATAATAAAAGATACGCTAATGTGCATTGTAAACGTCAGTAATTTATCTTTTTTGACTCATTCTTTTTATAAAAATAATTAAAAGGCTGAAATATGCAAGGTTTCTTTTTATGAATCTTTTTTGTCAAAACTTTATTTGAACTTGTACGCTACATACTAGTAGATAACATGTCCAGTACTCCTTTAAAATATGGCCATCATTTTTAATGTTGTTATTTTAATGTTTATGTAAACAAAAAGTGCATATTAATGCTAATTATATTTGTTATTTGCTGGTTTTCGACATAAAACTTGGTGAATTGATTTTATTGTGTAGTATTAGTACTTTTTGAACAGGATTCGGTGACAACCGTGATCATTTTGGTCACTATAATCATGAAATGAAATTTCCATTCCATTTCATCTCTATTTAAGATGCACTATAAAATCAACTATAATTATGTTTTGTTTTTACAGTATAATATGCAAAGTACAATTTTCTTTAAAAAAATGTATCTCTGATTCTGTTCTTATCTCTGACATTTAAGGGTGACATATATGGGCCTACAAAAACTCTTTTAGGTCTAAAACAGTTTAGATAGTTGTTAATATGAGAGTTATGAGACATTATCTAAGAGATTAAAGTATTGTATTACATGAGTAGCTCTCGGCCACTATCTTTTTGTAAAAGTAGCTCTCAAATGAAAAAAGGTTGGAGACCCCTGAAGGTTACTTTTGATTAAAATTAAAATTATTAAAACTTTATAATAGTTGTCCTTGGTGTAAACTCACAGAGTGAGTCTTTCTGGAACACGCAAACAGTCAAGCGATACAAGTGTTAACTAATTATTCATACCTACAGCTTATTAGATTATGGAAAAACCTGTAAATATCAAACACATTTTAAATAAGAACAATGATGTCATGTCGTAAGTGATTTGGATGGTCTCAAATTGGTCTAAATTATTAATTAACGAATTGATCAGATTTGGAATAATTTTTAAGCAAATAAAATATGCATCTAATACGGTTATATCATTATACATAAGATATAAACAATACGAGATAAGATAAATCAAAAATATTAATGACAGAACGTCTTGGTGAAATATTTATTCTTTAATATAAACATATAAAACAAATCTTGGAAGATCATTTAAATACAGAATATTTGTACACGAACTTTGTACACAAGTTTCTGCAGTGCTCAGTATGTGTGCAGATTCAATCCATGGAATTTCTTGGCTCTTGAAACATGGCAGAGTGGGTCACCCATAAAAGCACAAAGTAGAGCAGCGAGATGGGGTTTTGTGCATCAATAGCTCCTGGACTTGCAACTTTCTCTTAAGTAGACTAGTTTCCCAAACTACTCTTTACGAACACGAGTTGGTGAAATCTATCCTGCACCAAGCAGACATACACATTGTGGATTTTATTTTATTTCCATTTGTCGATTTTAAATGTTTAAACAAAAGGACTAGGCGAGAAAGGGGAAAGAAACAATCCAGAAGCCCATAATGCTGACTATTATCTCTGGGGTAGATTATAATGCAGGTTAATGGCACAGGGCCAATTTTGAAGATGGTTCACCATATGAAGAGAGCGTGTTTGTGAGGAGAAGGAAATGTGGGTCAAGTCATCTGAAGATGAATAAGTGATATGCCTGGCAACTTTATCCACTGTGCTTCTGATTTAAAACTATTCTACTGGAGTTCCATAAAAATAGTCAGAATAAAGGGAAAAAACAAAAATCACGTGGGCTTAAAATACTCTCAACTTGTCTTTGTTACACAATTTGTTTTTAGCTCTACGAAGACCACTGGAAAGTAAAACGTGGTACATTTATTCACCGATTCTGCCACGTTCCTCTCATGGGCCAAGAAACATTTAATCTCTTCACCAGGTTCTGGATTAAACTGACACCAACACTGTTAATAGTGAAGAACACACAAGCCAACCTCTAGGGGTAAGGTAAGAGGAAAACACAAATAATATGAAATTCTAAAAAAAGAAAAAGAAAAAAAAAAAGTCTCTGAAAAGGTATGAGGAGCAAAAAAATTAAAACAAATCTAGAATGATGTTATTGCCTGTAACAGTGCAGATACACACCGGGATATTATGCCAAGTGGCCAAAACACCCTGCCTGGGTTTGAAAAAAATAAATAAATAAAAATCCTACCAAATCTTTCTGTCTTCACCAAACAAGTGATTTTATATGCCACCTTTTGTGACTCTGCAAATCTTTTCCCATGCGCACAACCTTAGCAACAAAGCAACTGCTGACACCATCACCCCTCTTTGCTGCAAGTGTGCTGCCGCTCCATGGAAGGCTTGCAATTCATCCTTCATGTAATGAACACAAGCAAACCAGCCTTGTGACACCATTACTCTACAGTTCATTAGTCTAGAATGAACTCACAAAAAAGACAATGGCCGATTGAAAGCAATTACTCTGTTTCAAGTCAACTCAGAGATAAAGGCAACTGGAAATGCCTTGGTATTCACCACTGAGGCTTTCTGTTCTCACACAGAGGCTGGCAGAGGGCTGAAGAGCTCTCCACCATCTCTCCAGCATCTCCAGGCCCTCCAGCTGAGCAGGGATCATTCTAGATGTAGTCGTCATCCACCGGTTCCCCTCGAACATCACAGTAGTGTATGAAGACGACCACCACACGTTGGAAGACGCCCCTACGTGTCTGTCGTCGCTCTGAGATCTCCTCACCGATCGTCTCCATGCAGATGTCGGCCGAGAGCTGCCCCTTACGCCGCGGCGCATAGATAGTAGCTGACGGAAAGGAACATTTCAGAGTGGAGAGTGAGTTAGACTGGGATTTTTTTTTTTTTAATGAGGGACTACTTTTAACACTGAGGGACATATTAGAAGGAAAAGTGGGAAAATTGGAATAAATATATACACCACTGTTCAAAATTTTGCATCAGTATTTAATAGAAAAAAGATGCATTAAATAGATCAAAAGTGACATTTAATGACAAAATATTTCAAATAAATGTTTTTTTTTTTACTTTCAATTCATCGAAGAATTCTGAGAAAATGTATTAAATAAAAGATTTAATATTAAAAAGAAATATTAAGCAGTGTTTTCAAAATTTATAATCAGAAATGTTTCTTGAGCAGCAAATTAGCATATTAGAATGAGTCTTAAGGATCATGTGACACTAAAGACTGGAGTAGTAATGCTGAAAATTCAGCTTTGCCATCACATGTATAAATTACATTTTAAAATATATTAAAACAGAAAATATCTATTTTAGTTTTTGATCCAATAAATGCAGCCTTGGTGAGCATAAGAAATATACGGAAGAGGATTAGGGCCAAGCAATAATAAAAAAATAAAACTATCTCGAGATTAAAGTCATTATAATGCGAAATTAAACTCGTTAAATTTCAATAAATTAACTCGAAATACAATCTTGAGAAGAAACTCATTACATTTCGAGAAAAAAGTCGTTGTGTTTCGAGTAAAAAAGTCGTTAAATTTCGAGAAAAAAGTTGAAATAATCGTGAGAATAAACTCAGTAAATTTCGAGAAAACGCATTCGATCAGTGTTCATTGCATCGCCTATACTGATGGAGGACATGGCAGAGTCGGATCACTTAGTCAAGCTATATTTTAGAGTTTCTTTCAGTAACAAAGAAATACTATCAACTTTAGCTAATTATGACAGAGTAATTATTAGCATACTCGTTTTTGTCCAACATGAAATGACAACCAGTGGACAAATGCAAGGTTATCGCTGGCTTCACCAACGCACGATTCATCAGGGTTTTCTGGTTTCCCAGGATACCATAAGATGCATTATCCATAAGATCTTGTTGATCCTCAAGGTGTGGAATTTCGACGAAGGAGACGCTTGAGAAGACGCCAGTACACATGCGCTGGCCCAAATGCACTCTGGCGTATGGGCAGCTATGATAAATTAAAACCGTACGGCATTGCCATTAATGGATGTATGGATGGTTACAGTCGTTACATTCTGTGGATGGAGGCGTACACAACTAACAACGATCCAAAGTAATAGCCAGTTACTTCATACAAACAGTTAATAGAGGGTGTCCAGTTATTACACTGGTGTCCAGCGACAGTTATTATTCTGTGATAATTAGCTAAAGTTGATAGTATTTCTTACTGAAAGAAAGTCTAAAATATAGCTTGACTAACTGATCCAACTTTGCCATGTCCTCTATCAGTATAAACACTGATCGAATGCGCTATTCTCTACATTTCATTTCGACTTTTTTTCTAGAAATTTACTGAGTTTATTCTCACGATTATTTCGACTTTTTTCTAGAAATGTAACGAGTTTTTTTTCTCGAAACACAACAAATTTATTCGCGAAATGTAATGAGTTTATTCTCAAGATTGTATTTCGACTTTTTTCTCGAAATTTAACGAGTTTTTTCTCGAAACACAACGACTTTATTCTCGATATTTAATGAGTTTATTCTCAAGATTGTATTTCGAGTTAATTTCTCTAAATTTAACGAGTTTAATTTTGCATTATAATGACTTTAATCTCGAGATGTTTTTTTTTTTTATTATTGCTTGGCCCTAATCCTCTTCCGTAGAAATATTCTAAACAATAATAAAAATAATAAAATAAATAAAATAATAAAAAAAAAAAAAAAACAACAAAAAAAAAAGGGAAACCGTATGGTTGAACAAAGATCACAGCTAAACAGCTGTGCCATAGCTAGGATTCATCAGCATTCGAATCATTGTTTTGTGATGAATAATAACACCTGAACTTCAATATTTTATCATGGACAGTGTGTTACTTACTGCTTTCATCATCCTCAAAGTCGTATCGAGCATAACTGTTGGGCTCTGCTGTGCGTAAAGAGCGAAGCCACGGGAAATCTGTGATCATTGAGTACGGCGCCCCATCTACTACTCCTAAAGCACAGGGAGTGTGGGAAAGATTGAATTCCTTTAAAACTGAAAGGCATCTTGTAAACATTTATGGGCCGATTCAACATTATGGGAGCCAACTAATTTTCTCATCTATTAAGATAATTAATAGCTTTATGTAAGTGCAATTGTAAATATCTCTCACAAACACACACCACTATAACTGTGTTTCCAGAGGAAGCGAGGGGAACTTGGAGCTAGTCTCAAAGGACTCTGATCTGTTTCCTCTCACCCTCTAATGTGTAGATGTCTCGGCCCCAGGGATAGCTGGGATACTTCTTTACATCCTCTTCCGTCCGTGTGGCCTCCGGAAAGAATTCATACTTGATGAGTTCTCTTGTAAAGGACAAAAACACAGATTGGTGAGCTTTTGGGTATACCATGATAAGTAAATATTGCCATCTGGTGGACAAAGCCGGGGCCTGTTGATAAACTGCTAAGACTAGTCTTACAAGTTAGTCATCACGTTTTTTTCTTGAAGACTGTTCACAACTGTTTTAAGTCAGTTACATAAAAACGGAGATTGGTCTAATTTGATGCTAAAAACCTAAGACTGATTTCCCCTCGACTACCTAGTTGGGTGTACTAGTACTTAAGTCACAGTCTTAACATAATGGCTATGTTTATGCAACTGGCCCCCGGGGAATCAAATTAACCATTTGGAAAGTCAGCTTAATTTTTGAAGAATCAAATTGTAATGAAACAAGTCACAAAAAATGAAACATTATTATTACTTTTAAATTACAGAGTTATAAAGATTCACAAAAAACAAAGATTTTATTCTTAGTATTGGTCTTCGTTTTACCAGTACTGTATGGATAATGTAGTCCACTCACTGGCTAATGTTGGCAATGGTGTCCATCCAGCTACGTACGCGCACCTTGTTCCTAACATTGGGTGGGTTGCTGAACTCATGGATAATAGCAATATGATATGGGTACGGACCGCTGAAGAGCTTTTTCTCCAGAGCCAGAGAATCAATCTGGAGATGAATGTTGAAAAGTACATAAGAGTAACATATTGTGCTTTAAAGGGATAGTTTACCTGAAAATTATAACTACTCCATGATTTACCCTCAAGCCATCCTAGGTATATATTAATTACTTTTTTCAGACGAATACAATCGGAGATATATATAAAAAAAATGTCCTGGCTCTTCCAAGCTTTATAATGGCAATGAATGGAGGACAAAATTTTGAAGCCCAAAAAAAGTGCATCCATCCTAAATGTACTCCACATGGCCCCGGGTGGTTAATAAAGACCTTCTGAAGTGAAGCCCAGCGTTTGTGTAAAGAAAATATCCATATTTAAAACGTTATAAACTAAAATTGCCCATTATAAACCTTGGAAGAGCCCGGACATTTTTTTTTATATATCTCCGATTGTATTCGCCTGAAAAAAGTAATTAATATATACCTAGGATGGCTTGAGGGTAAATCATGGAGTCATATATACCTAGGATGGCTTGAGGGTGAGTAAATCATGAGGTAATTTTCATTTTTGGGTGAATATCCTCTCTAAAATACCTCAAATACCCTTTAAAGGGCGTAAAAAAAGATGTAATGTGACACTATATAGTAATCCAAATCACAAGTTTGCCTGAAAATTGTTACATACAGTGCAAAACATTAACATTTTTCATTACAGTAAAAACACTAAAACTGAAAAATTAGAACAATTTAAAATATGCTGAATTTTCAGCATCATTAATCCAGTCTTCAGTGTAACATGATCCTTCAGAAATCATTCTAAAATGCTGATTTGCTGTCCAAGAAACAATTTTTTAAAGGATTCTTTGCCAAATACAGTTCAAAACAACAGCATTTATAGAAATATAAATAGAAAAATTGTAACAGTCTAACTTTTTTACTGTCACTTTTAATCAATTGAATGCATCCTTGCTTTCTTTACTGTCATGGCAACCTAAGAATAGCACTGACCTGCTGCATAGGCCTCATGTAGATGATGCGGTTTCTCTCCGCGGGCATCCGTAAGATCTGGTCAAGCACCTGCTCCATATCCAACTTCTTACATTGTGCGTAGTCAAAGCGGTTCACTATGGGGGCACTTTCCACCATCAAGTGTTTTAGCACCCTACAGCGTGTCGCTTGGGAAGAAGGAATCAAATTACGCATGAGGATCTGATACAGTTTGACATGTATGTCGATGTCAACGTGTTTTGTTATAAACTCACCATGGACAAACATCATTTTGGGGCACTCCTTAAGGACCAGGTCTGTGATGCCACAGTTTGTAAGTGTGATTCCCACCAGGTTTTTGGATTTAAGGCTGAGCACCTGTATGATGTGTAAAATAATTGTGTTTTGCACATACAGAGTGGCCCCAAATATATATGAAGAGACTCTTTGACACTTGTGCTTTGCATTAAGGAAACGTATAGTTGAGTGAACCAGACTATGAACATACCTGCACATGGTCGTCTTCAGTTACAGGGTCACTGGTGCTGGTGGACTTGTCTGCCATACGTTTTCTCTTTACCGCAGCCCGAGGCTTTGCTTTGGGCAGTTCTGGACAAACGAACAAGTGATGAGGAATAGTAGAATTTTTTCCATTGCTCAATAGAATCTCTGATGTCTTACCTGACTCACAAACCAAGGGCACAGAGGAAAGTCTGCTTCGGGCACGAGTGACGGGTCTCCTGGGGAACTCGTCTGTAGGGCTTCTGTGCGACGAGCCTTGCTGGTGGCTTGCAGTCCTCTCGCTATGCCCTTCAGATGAGTTGTGTGTCCTAGGTGGAGCGTTGGAGTGCCTGTTCTCCGACTCATCTTCCCCTGCTCTCTGCTCTGGGCTGTGACGTTCTGGTGTGTGGTTCCCGTCCCCCACCGGCAGGCAGTGGCCACTACGAGTCCTGTTTTCAGAGTCGGGACGAGACCTGCTGCATGTGCAGCGAGTCCTTACCATGTCATCGTCCCCTCTACCTGCCTCACCCTGGTCGTCCTGATTGGCCGAGTCCTCCCTCCAGCGGATGGAGCAAACACAGCTTCCGGCAGCGTAGCCTGAAGCAGGCCCAGTTCCATTGTTTCTGTCTCTGGGCCCACGCTCAGCCGTCTCAGTGGCCGCCTTCATGTCAGCCTTGATCTGCTCGCTGGTTACCTGGCAGCCTTTCTCACAGCTGAACTCTTGAGGGTGCGGTCCACGTCTACGCAGCGGAGTTTTCCCTTTACCTGCCAGAGTACAGCAGAACAATCATTTCAGCATAATTAGAGATTTGTTCAGTGCAGACCTTTTCTTGTTTCTTAGGATGTTTTTACACTAGAGCTTTTGCTAGTTTATTTGTTTACGCTTGGTATTAAAATGTGTTTTGATCGATCGAAAACAAGTAGATGAGGGAGACACATACCAGTTTGCACCTCGTACTTTAATCCATCTCTTTTGTCCACTTTCAACCAATTCTGTCCTAATTTCATCGAGGGGAGGGTAATAAATGTATGTTTTTAATGGACAAAATAAGATTGCGCAATTTACATATATTTACACGGCCGGAGACGACGGAAAAACATACAGAGGGCATCAGCTTTAGTTTCTCCGATAGCTGCAAGAAATCAGGAATGGTGAGAAAACATTGTGCTTGGTCGTTTTTCGTCTTCAAACCAAACTTGGGATTCCAGCCAACAAAGTTTAAATCCCATCTGGCTAACACGCTCCCCATAATGTTTACGCATTAGGTCAGTAGCCGGAGAGCAGGCGCTTGTCTTTTGTGGCTGTTAATGAACGCTTTTGACCCCATGAGTGTCAACACTATAAAAGCAAGTGGTCAAAAGTGGACAAACTTTACAACGTTTAGACCCCATTTACACCTGTATTTAGCATCCACTTGTGATCCGATTGATCAAAACACATCTTAATACCAAGTGTAAACAGGGCCTCAGTATCCTTCAGACAGTCTGTTCATTAAAAAGGTCAATTCAGGAGGACAGCACTTAGTCAAACTGGAATCGCAGTTGAGAACTAACTGCTGTTTATTGTTAATTCTTCCAATTTTTTTATTTTATTTAGGTCATATCACATTTATTTTTAAAGCGCTTTATACAGTACAGGTGGTTTCTGAGCAGCTTCACAGAAATAAACAGGAAAATAACATTATTGTAAATTACGCAATTATGAAATGATTACAATTACAGCTGTAATGATTTCCATTACACGAGAGTAGATGTTAAAACTTCATGCTGATTTGTACTCGGCTTTCGCCAGGATAAGCACCATCTAAGACATAGCTTTACAGTAACATATGCTTCTCCATCCATTAAACGCTTCTTTCCATATGGTGATGTACATCTCCTTCTGTCTAGTGTTAACACGCGTCAGCACACACAACGGCTGCAACCACAGTGCGGTCCCCCCATGACAACCGTCTGGATTGAGCTGAGTAGGGAACATCTCTAGGGTCTTCAAGTGGGCACCTTCCGTCCTCAGTGTTTCGTCGACTAGCCCACGACACCTCAAGAGGGCTCGACAGTGACTCTGGCGTCCCAGAGTCACCCCCCTCCGTCCCCCACTCAACTCAGCCCAGCTTACTGACCTCTACATCCCTCCTGCTGCTGAGACCTAACCACAATCTCACAATCTCTCCGCAACCCAATCATACGCGCCAACCCGTTTGACTAAGGCTTTCGAGCCCCACTGGTGCGTTAATATGCAGTTTCAGTGGCGACGGTTCCGTATGGCAAACCACCTACCGCAAAACACAATATCTGCCCAACCACCCGTCATTCACGCAATATACACAGGAACGTAATGACTGTAAATACTATACAACTTATACAAATAAACCAACAGACTCTTCAAGTTTTCAAGAATTCTATGAAACCGTAGCGTGGCGGCCTGTACACAGCCAGCTAGAATCTTTCCGTCTCAACCACAGCCAGTTGCTGCTCCTTTCTGCTGCTTCAGATAAGTTCTTTACTGTGCGACGCAACTCTTGGCCACTGAATCCGACGTCTCTGGGGAACCGGGTTGTAGATTGTGCCACCAAAAAAGCAACTCTACAGAATACAACGGTCATTATTCAGCTCAATTTAACGTTGATTCAATTCAGTTCAATACTGTCAATGTTGCAAAGTTCATAAATTATGAAATTACTTCAAAGGCAGCCCTACACAACAAAAGTGTCATTAACCTGCTCAACTCAGTTCATTTTGTTGTTCAAAAGTATTTAAACAACCTTTCACACTCCACATGTTGGAATAATATGTGTTTGAAATGATTTTGTACTATAAACCGATGTAGTGGCTATGAGGACTTTAAATGTTAACTACCATGTGGAGTCCCAGCTGTGCTGTTCTTCCCCTGGGCTTCTGTCTCAGTGTACTGGCCTTGAGAGCGGGCGGCAGCTGGCGTCCTGATTGGACTGTACTCGTCCTCACTGTCTGAGTCAGACACCACCACTGACTGCTTCTTAACTGCGGTTTGAACTCCGCTAGGGCCTAAATTAAATCATAAAAGAGAAAGCAAAAAAAAAAGGTTAATTATTAAACGTAACCTATATGTTAAAATGATTTACAGTGTTTCTTTAGACCTGCTTGTTCCTCATCCTGTTCAAGGGAAGGATTAGTAGTCTGGCCGGAACCCTGGGTCTCTTCCTCTTGATTGACGGCCACAAGAACCGGCTCAGGCTCCATGTTGTCTGCCACCATGCCCTCCACATTGGGAATCTCTGATTAAAGTCAAAAAAGTCAATTCAAACCTTTCAACAAGCAAAAAACACTAAAGGTTCAAAAGTTTGCAGTCAATAAGATCTTTATAATATTTTTGAAAGAAGTCTCGTATACTCAATAATAATACTATTGGCTGCATCAATAAGGCTGCATTAATTTGATCAAGAATACAGTAAAAATTGTGATATTTTAAAATGTTCAAATAGAACATTTTTTTTTAAAATATTTACATTTGTAAATTTATTTCTGTGATGGCAAAGCTACATTTTCAGCATCATTACTCCAGTCTTAAGTCACATGATCCTTCAGAAATCATTCTAATATGCTGATTTGGTGCTGTAACATTTCTTCTTATTTTATGAATGTTAAAAACAGTTGGCTGCTTAATATTTTTGTGGAAACCATTATACATTTTGTCAGGATTCTTTGATGAATAGAAAGTTAAGAAGAACCACATTTATTTTGAGTTAGTTCTTTGTAACATTATAAATTAGTTCTTTGTAACATTATAAATGTCTTTACTGTCAATTATGATAAACGTAATGCATCCCTGCTGAATGAAAGTATTAATATCTGTAAAAAAAAACAAAATAACTTTCAGACCCCCAATTTTTTGAACAGTATACGCACCCTCTGGGCCACGGTGGTTTTGCTGAGGCACATCTTCAACCTGATTGTTGTTGTTATTTGGTGGAATGTTTGCATCATTATTGTTCTGGTGATTGTTGTTGTTATTGTTGTCATTATCATTGTTGGAATTCTGATTGCTGACCAGGGCAGATGATACCCCAATACCCGTGCCCGCACTGAGCCCCACACGGGCACAGCCCTGCAGTAAACCAATGAAATGAATATGACTTACAACATTTCAACTCCTATAGCATAGTCGATATTATAATAGCTATTTGCATTCACATTGCAACTTCTTTACCATTCAAAAGTACACATATTGTGATCAGCTGAGGTTCATATCAGTGGAGAGACTGAACTGTTTACCACAAATGATGATGATATCCAACCAAATGATAGTATATCAAAGCATATCACAGTCAACTCGGTTTTCATGGGCTCCCATGCTCACCTTGGGAGGTTCACGAAACATCTGATCCAGAGAGATGAATTCCAGGCTGGGAAGCATTTCAATGAACTGACTGAACGACTCCAGCTTGATAGCATGACAGCGCACCAGAGTGAGGTCCACCAACCGACTCCAGCGCGAATGGTCTTTAACAAATTGCGGCTTATCAGTCAGACTAAAAAATGAATACTGAAATATGCTTAAAATCAAATTTGAGGAATTTCTAGATATCGTTGATAGAAATGGTACATTTTAAATAAAATAGTTTGAGTTCCATCATTAGCTCAGGAAATACATTACCTGTGATCCAGTTGTGTGGGTTGTGAAGATGTGGACAGTTATAAATGACCAAATACTTGATGGAGGTGAACACTTCATTAACAGCCTTCATTCCAATGTCTGTGATGATTCCTGGATTTTCGATCACATCAGCAAGACCGTATTTGACTAACTCAGCATGGCTCATGTTACCTGTGTGAAACATGTTTTATTGCAGGTAACTGAAGGGTTAGTTCCTACAAAAAGGAAAAATCTGGTATCATTTACTTTGTCGTTCCAAATCCATTAGACTTTCATCAATTTTTGAAACACAAATGAAAATATTTTTAATGAAACCTTACACATTTCTCTCCCTCTGTTGAAAGACTATAAACTTTTTGAAACATCAATGTTTTGGTGAAATTAAGAAATCATAAAATTAATCCATATGAATCAAGCAGTTTAATCCAATTCTTCTGAAGAGACATGATCAGTTTACATGATAAACAGATTTTGATGCTTGCTTGCAAATTTTATGATGTCTTTATGAACTTTTTGATGCTTGAAGGTTTTGGTCAAATGGACTTTCAATGGAGGAACATACAGAACATCTCTCAGGTTTCCTTAAAAAAACCTTTATTTGTGTTTTGAAGGTGAATGAAAGTCTTGCGAGTTTGGAACGACATGAGGGAGTGATGACAGAATGCACATTTTGGGCTGAAATACCCCTTTAAAGATGGCAACAGATAACTTCAAAGTAATATAATCCAATAATTATACTTATAAACAGGGCCGTAGGAAGGGTTTTATAATCACTAAGGTCCAGAATTTGATCTAGTTAGGGGGGTTAGTTCTACATATTTCAAAACGTTTAAAGGCCAAAAAATTGGATTACAATAGCTTTAAAACCATGCCAGTGGGCAGCAATTTATTAGTCAATACCTGATCTCTCCTAATCGCCATCACTCTTTTATTTCTTTCAAGTCTCCTTATCTTGCCCTGTCTCTTCCCCTCCTAAAGCTGAGCTTTGACTGATAGTCTTTTCATTTTAGTCTGTGTCAGTGAAGAAAGTAAACATAGGGTTAACTGATATCTATGTTTTAGGAATCCTTTTCTTAGAAAAGTTATTTTACTGAAGGCTACCAGGAAAGCTAGGTAACTAAGATTATTAAATTCATTCACAATATGTACACATTCATTATTACTATTATGCCTAAATATGATGAAAACGGCTTTGTTAATGTTTCTTGTCCACTCACATTGACAGTTGCACATTTTTTACATTAAATTACTCTTAGGCTTATTTTCAATTAAATTTTTTTTTTAAATTAGACAAAAGTTTATTAGTTTGCCTTGGTGAACTCATAGCTGGCTACGGCCATGCTTATAAAGACATAAGCTAAAAGCAACACTTTGACAATTGTACATCCAAACTGTTTACAGTAACATCTGCATCCATGATGCTCCTGACAGCAAGATGTGATCATTCACATTATATAACAATGACTTACATTGCAACAGAAATTCATCAACATATCCAAGGTGCAGAGTCTCAAACTGAGGGAACTCCAGTTCTGCCATCTTCAGTGCGGAGAACACCCCATCTTTGGTTAAAGAAGGCTGGATTCGAACTTCATGCAACCTGTACAACCAAAGTCGATTCTGTCAATGTCTCTAATGCTATCTAAAAGTCAGTATAAGTTTATAATGTTTTTTAAACATTATAGATTTACCTGCGAGCAGCAGTAATGATGAGGTAGCCCAGATCCACTTCAAGTGCATTTTTACAGGCACCAAAAACAATTGTGTGCAAATTACGAAACCCTCCTAGAAGAGATGTACATTAGACCATATGGCACAGACATTGAATGTTCTTTTAGTAGTGGAAACTGCATACTCATTTCTTGCTCAAAATATGTAGAGAAAACAATATTGGAATTTCATACATGTGGACTAGGGATGGGTATCGTTAAGGTTTTAACAGTATTACTACTCTTACCGATACTGCTTATCGATCCGGTACTTTAACGGTATTCTTATCAGTTCTTTTTTTTTTTTTTTTACATTCGGGTAATAATTAAAATTTGCTTTATATTTTGAAATGTAAAATACCTATAGCAAAAGAAAAAGCAATGCTTTAACAAAACTAATAAAATACCTATTTGTTATGCAGCAGTGTGCAGGCTTTTTTGTTTTATATATATATGCAATAGGTAAATGCAATAAAACCTATATATGCAATAGGTAAAAACAAGTAAAAACACATGGTCAAAAAGAGAACACAATTAAACAAAGATACAAATTATATACACAGTGCTTTAATTTCAGGAAGGTCTACTAACATTACTTTTCAGGTAAGTGTTTTTGTCTGAAAATAAATCTAATTTAGTAATCAAATGTAAAATAGCACTGCATAGTTTATCATAGATAGATTAATGCTTTATTAAAGTTTAAGTTATTCATTCAAGAGCTGTGAGTGATTTTCTCTGCCTTTTGTTGTTTGATTCACATTAATGGCTCAATCGTCAGCAGGTTTATTAGAAGCTGCCCCTTTAAGACCGAGTGCACATCTAATAGGTGACTGATGCACCATCATTTGAATGTTTAGAAGGTTAACCACGTTTGAATGATTAGTTCTGTCCTCATTGTCACTCATTAAGCAGGGCTGTGGTGTTGTGCCCGCTGTGGCGCGTGAGAGATCGCGCTCTCTCTCTCTCTCTTCTGGACTGCAAATAGCAAAATTGCATCACAGACAAATGGTTTAATATTATTGTATATAGAAATGGCTGGCGAGATAAACACGTTCAAGATTACGTCTTTATAGCAATAATAAATAGTAGGCCTACGTGTATTTTCTTAATTTCTTCAGTACCGACAGCAGAACCGATAACGTCCGAGCTTATCGATACTGCGGTTTTTCAAAATTCAGCCCCGGGGCCCGTTTAATACCGGGTTTCAGTACCCATCCCTAATGTGGACAGTGAGAAATATTTTACAATATAACAAAATATTATTCAGTAATTTTAATATGCCTCCTATTTATAAGGAGCTGACAAAATTTTGTGGTTACCTGACCTCCAGCTATCCTCCACCACATGCTGAATCAGTCCCCCTAAGAAGGGCACCCTCACCAGCTCCAGCTGCTCCAAGTTGCGGGCGGAGGCCAGACCAGTGACAAGAGGCACATACTTAAGAGAATTGGTGGGACCGGCGCAGTTCCTCATGACGAACGTACGCAAGTTCACACAGAGAAAGTCTTTGAAGGGCTGAGGCTTAGTGAGGCGCACCCACTTCAGGTACAGATGTCTGAGCATGGACAGACAGGGGATCTCTGGCACATTGACACCTATAGGAAAGTTCAAACAGAAAGGTTTGAGACAAAATATGAAAAAGGTTTGCACAATGGAGGCAATCTGAAACTCACCAACAAGATGGAGGGTCTGGATTTTAGCAGCAGCTGGAATGGTAAGTTTGTTCTCTGAAGGAATAGGAAAGGCCCCGTTTCGGTTCCTAAACTTCCCTAAAATGTGAACCTGAGGCATGTAGTTCCATACGGCCTCCACCAGCTCTAAATGGGATGTCTCAACTCCCTATAAGCGCAGATATTGTTATAATTTTCTACTAGTAGAAAACAGACACTTACATTTCCATAAACTGAAATGACAATTATCTCTAACATGAACTCACTATAAGGTTGGGACAGGCCTGTAGAGCCTCCAAAACACCAGGAATACTGAAGGCCTCATAACCTCTGACCCTCCTTCTCTCTAGGTAACGTGGATGAAGACCATACAGCTGCTCCAAGTCAGGCATCTTCTTCATCAGCATGAGGAAACTGGAGTCTGTGAAACCTAAGTTACAGACACATGACAGTTGAAACAATAGCAATTAGGAATGACAATGAAATGACAATAAGTGTTACATTTCATGGCTTTAGGACTAGTAAACTTCTTTAGGACTTCTTGGATTCACAGACTTGCGCTGCGTCCGAAATCATGTACTAATCGGAGTAGGTACTACATTTGATTTTGAATTTACTTCACTACCGTTAAAAAAGTACACTCTGTATAGTATGAATATGGGGTAGTATGAATGACATTCGGATGTACTACATCTACCATGTTGTTACCCTCACATGACCAACCACCGTCAGTTGAGTCGCTTCACAGTCATTCATAAATCTTCATGGGACAGTAGTGTGAGACTTCAGAATCTCAGCGGTAGTAGTAGGTCATCCTGGGACTTTTCGCCTACTTTTTCAAATACTTTGTATTCGGACATAATAATCTTTTGCCGTACTGTTTTTCCGCATACTATAGAGTAGGGAAGTATTTGATTTCGGGCGCAGCGTTGGACTACCACTCAAAACAAAGGAAGCTTTAAATAATACATATAGCAAAAGACCAATATATCTGACAGGTCTATTAATTGGCCAACCTGAACTCATGTCTGGCATTGGCTGATAATCAATCTGACTAACATAAGTTTCTCATTTCAATTCCAAAAATCAATATTTACTCAATTTTAGTGAATTGAATAAAATTATTTATTTTATACATCTAATTGTTTATAATTAAATTAATGTTATACTGGTAATACACACAACCATTCAAATGTTTGGGGTCAGATTTTTTTTTTAATGAAATTAATTATTTTATTCAGCAATGGACATTCAATTTTATTAAAATAATTTCAGTAAATACATTTAAAATGTTTCAAAATATTTATAATTATATGCTGAAATATTTATATGCTGCTCTGTAGAAATTTATATTCACCAAAGAATGATGAAAAAATAAATAATAATCGTGGTTTCCGGAAACATTAAGGGGCACAACTGTTTTCAACATTGGTAATAATAAGAAACCAAAATCAGCATATTGGAATGATTTCTGAAGGATCATGTGACAATGAAGACTGCAGTAGTATTCACCTATGCAATCACAGGAATAAATTACATTATTAATTATTTTAAAATAGATAGCAGTTATTTTAAATTGTAATAATAGTTCCACAATATCACTGTTTTACTGTATATGATCAACAATGCAGCCTTAGTGAGCATAAAATTCTTCTTACGGAGCACAAACCTTTGAACAATAGTGTTTTTTTATTATTTTGGTATTACATCAGCCACTTACCATCTAGCGCTCTAGATATCAACATTAACGATTATCAACCACTAAATTTAAGAAAGTTATGGTAAATCATGTTTAACTGAGCTGGGAGTAGTACACTAAAAGCTTAATACAAACTTTTAATACATAAACATACAGGGTAGATGAATGTGAAATCTTTCAAATCTACCAGAAACCTTCTGAGTGGATCAGTGTTTCTAAATGAGTGAATGAGTATGATACTTAATTATGGACTACACGTTTATTCCAGGTTTAGTTATAACCAGATCTCACTAGTGAAATGTGAGACAGAGCAGGAGCATCAAGAGTGCCATCTACCTGAGGGCATGTACTCCCACCACCGGCTGGCACAAAGGTCCACCACCTTCACCACCCGCAAGTACAGAGTCACCGCCTCCCGCAGTTTCCGTGAAAGACACTCCATACACATTATGTCCTGCATGGGTAAGTATCTGAGGGGAGATAAACGTATGCATCATAATTAGCAGTTAGAGAAACAGATGGATGGATGGTAAAAGCATTGCTAATACGGTAGAGGTAACTCCTGACTAACTAGTGGTGGGGTGTTGGGGTGCTGTACTGACCGGAATATGTGGCATAGCACCTCATGTGAGAGCTCGTTGATGTAGTCTTTGGGTTCCTCATGCCCAAGAGAGCTAAAAGTTCCTCCCCCCAAACTATGAGTCCTGGTGACCTTTCGCCGTGGGCCCATCATGTCCAGGACAGTGAGATATCCACCAAGGGAAGGTAATAAGCTCACTCCCTCTGTCCTGATCCTCTTGTTTGAGGCATCAACACACAATCATCACTCTACTTCTGTGTAAAGAATAAATACAGCAGTAAACATCTATGAGACAAAGAACAAGGGTGTCACTTTCACATTACATGTAAATCCATATAACCTATCATAATACAAAAATACTCCTCTTCATGGCTGTCAAAACAAAACAACAGCTCAAGGAGGTAAAAACAGAAGAAAAGCTCCATGAACACATCAAACAATGGACATTCTACAACATACTGGCTGTAACACTCACAGGAGACTAGCAGGAGCTATCTTAAGATCTTAACCGCGGTTGTTGAGAGCCATCATGGCCCAAATGGAGAAGAGTTGAGCCGTTCAGTGATCAGCAGCATGTGGAGAGATGATGATGATGCTACTGTTTGAGGTTATGATCACCAGCTCTAGCTAGCAATCAGCTGTTAGCAACCTCACCACTGTTTTATAAGGATGTAAGTTAGACCTATCAGTGCTGCAACAAGACTTTTAAGGCGAAGCGTTCAGCAGAAACTGGTTTATTTATCTCCTCTTATTTTCATCCAAGCTCATAAGTGCAATTTGTGGCCAGTTTGAAGGTGAGCAGCCAGCAGCAGCTGTCTATCTGATTCCGCGTTCAGTAGCGAGTGAAGCCAGCGTTAGCCTTTCAAACACAAACAGGAAGTTCAGTTTAATTTTGTTTTACAAAATAAAAGACGCGAATAATTGGTAAAAGGATTTAATATATTGCATATTAGTAACGAAAGGGAAACTGTTAATGTTTGTATCTCCTGTTGTACTAAATACATATAATAATTTAACGACGAATAAAAAGTTAAAAAGGACAGCATTTACTATTAAAAAATATATATAGTCTACAAAAGTTTGGGTACAAAAGTAGGGTACAAATATGGACTGAAACTCTTAAAAAAATTCCCCCTATAAATCAAATGCTCATATACACTGTACCGACAGCTTAAAATATTTTCAAGACAGTCAAGCAATGCAACAAGGGTAAGGAGAGATCATTTTTACGATAAACAATTAATAAACAGGTAATAAAAATGTTTACTTCAGTTAAAGAATACACAGTTAACCTCAAAGAAAACATTTTATTTCATGTCACTCATGAACATTATTGCAACTAACAGAATTATCTGATTGTGAGTTTGATTATGAGATTGATTATTTATTGGGTCATGGTCAAACATCTATACAGTTTGACATTTATACAATGACACCTTCTTGATAGTGTACTGGCCACCCCCTTCACATGCCACGACAATCTTGTGAAAGGATGGTGCCAGCTCTGTAATTACAATTTGTCCGTCTTCCAAAGTACATGTAACCACAGGAAATCCATTTTCGCTAAATATACAAATCTCTGTTTTCAGGGAGTCGAGTTCCACCCCCAGTACAAACTGCTTTAACTTTGTTACTATTTGCCAGTATGAAGGTGTTGACTTCTTTGCAGTTGTTGCTAGTTTCAGATTGTGTGATGCGTCTCTCACGGATGACCCGGTCAAATCTCTGCTCAGTCCTG
This sequence comes from Siphateles boraxobius, assembly GCF_051911475.1. NCBI lineage: Eukaryota > Metazoa > Chordata > Actinopteri > Cypriniformes > Leuciscidae > Siphateles > Siphateles boraxobius. The sequence goes on from NW_027508919.1 coordinate 13,337,414, forward strand.
GTTCCGTACACATGCTGCGGAAATGCGTATTGCGTCGCCTTACTTCTGCTGGTTGACAATAAATGGACAATGAGAAGGCGGCACAAAGGACCAGCAGCACAATCCCTGTAGACTGGTGAATCCCCATGACCTGGTCAGCAATGCATCATACATCAAAACACTACTGGCAGTTGATTTGTTTTGGGGAGATTCATTAAGAAAATAATTAATGAAAATAAGTGTTGTGGTGACATACCTTGCTCTTCTTGACAAACCAATATTTTGTTCAGACAGTCTTCTTTTGGGTGTAAAAGGTTTAAAAGCAGGTAACTAACAATTCATTAAAAAAAACTTGTGCTGAGCTGTAATATTACTAACCTGCGGTAGTTTTGACTTTTCTGCTGTCTGTTGGTAATGCTGCTCTTTTTATCATAAACCCCTCAAGACCTAAAACATGTGATCTGGTTAAATGGAAATGTCTAACAAGTACTCAAACAAGAAAAATCAATCTTTGAAAAAACACTTTTGACTTTTGCACTAGGCCTACATATAGGCCTAAGATTAATTTTATGTTGCTTTTGCTTTCTGGAGTAGCCTAGTATTCGTTTTTTTGTCAGCTATCAGCATCCTTGTGATGTTACCCCATCCTTGCTGAGAAACATAATGTAGCAATTCAGTAGCAAAGCTATTTTATTTATAGCAGCGTTGACAAGTTTCCATGCTCCTAAATGTTTCGGTGTGCCTGCAGCGCGATCTCTGACCTCTGTGTGCTAGTTATATGTGTACTGTATGTGTATGTGTATGTGTGTGTGTGTGTGTGTGTGTGTGTGTGTGTGTGTGTGTGCACTTCAATGAAATCAGTGCATTAATATAGAACGGTGATTAAACTGACTAGAACAACCTGTGCATTAAATGGTTTTAATGCACACCATCCAGCCAATATAATATATATTTAAATCTAGTACATTTTAATACAGCATGTACAATACATACATGCTTTTGAGACCCACTACTACACACATTCACTCAGTGTGTCACACACACACACACACACACACACACGCTCTAAATATTTGCAATGCCAGGTAGTCTGTCTATGGCTCAGCTTCAGAGTAAACAAGTGACTGTAAAGCCTGACACTGCATGGCTTAAACATTTTAAGGATTTAAAGTTTAATTTAATAAAAAATAATATGTATTTAATAAAAAAAAGAAGCAAAGATAACATCTTTTTAGATCCAGTTTGCATATTTTCAATTACCCCTCTGCACCAGTGTACATGTATTCATCGAAAAGCAGTCAGTATCTGGTGTGATCACCATTTGCCTAACACAGTGCAACACATCTCCTTCGCATAGAGTTGATCAGGTTGTTGATTGTGGTCTGTGGAATGTTGGTCCACTCCTCTTCAATGGCTGTGCGAAGTTGCTGGATATTTGCAGGACCTGGAACACGCTGTCGTATACACCAATCCAAAGCATCCCAAACATGTCCGGTGAGTATGGCCATGCAAGAACTGTGATGTTTCAGCTTCCAGGAATTGTGTACGATCCTTGCAACATTGGGCCATGAATTATCATGCTGCAACATGAGGTGATGGTCGTGGATGAATGGCACAACAATGGGCCTCAGGATCTCGTCACGGTATCTCTGTGCATTCAAAATGCCATCAATAAAATGCACCTGTGTTCATTGTCCATTACATACGCCTGCCCATACCATAACCCCACCGCCACCATGGGCTACTCGATCCACAACGTTGACATCAGCAAACTGCTCATCCACACAACGCCATACAATTGTCTGCCATCTGCACTGTACAGTGAAAACCGGGATTCATCCGTGAAGAGAACACCTCTCCAAAGTGCCAGACGCCATCGAATGTGAGCATTTGCCCACTCAAGTCGGTTATGACGACGAACTGCAGTCAGGTCAAAACCCCGATGCAGACGACGAGCATGCAGATGAGCTTCCCTGAGACGGTTTCTGACAGTTTGTGCAGAAATTCTTTGGTTATGCAAACCGATTGTTGCAGCAGCTGTCTGGGTGACTGGTGTCAGACAATCTTGGAGGAGAAGATACTGGATGTGGAGGTCCTGGGCTGGTGTGGTTACACGTGGTCTGCGGTTGTGAGGCCGGTTGGGTGTACTGCCAAATTCTCTGAAACGCCTTTGGAGACGGCTTATGGTAGAGAAATGAACATTCAATTCACGGGCAACAACTCTGGTGGACATTCCTGCAGTCAGCATGCCAATTGCACGCTCCCTCAAAACTTGCAACATCTGTGGCATTGTGCTGTGTGATAAAACTGCACATTTTAGAGTGGCCTTTTATTGTGGCCAGCCTAAGGCACACCTGTGCAATAATCATGCTGTCTAATCAGCATCTTGATATGCCACACCTGTGAGGTGGATGGATTATCTCGGCAAAGAAGAAGTGCTCACTAACACAGATTTAGACAGATTTGTGAACAATATTTGAGAGAAATAGGCCTTTTGTAGATCTTTGAGTTCAGCTCATGAAAAATGGGGGCAAAAACAAAAGTGTTGCGTTTATAATTTTGTTCACTGTAGCTGGGCCTCTGATAAAACAGCCCGCTAGAAATGCGGAGACACACAGAGAACTGCACACAGCCTGAGGAGAGGTCATCTCATAACATTAATAATAACATTAGCAATTGCTATCAATGTAAGTAGGTATAATATATATCATATAAGTATAAGCAACACCTTTAAAGATTAATGCTATCGAAGAATGAACAGAATTTTGCCAGATTTTCATTTATCATCCTCAGGCACACTGGGAATTTAGTTCTTTGTTCTTCTTTTTCCATATTTTATTGTACTGGCACGAGAACAGGAAAATAAGTTAACCAGGGAGAAAATTAAATTTTTACTTTTTTATAATTGATATTATAAATTCAGTAGGCTTTAAACCTATACAAAAATCTACGTACCTCATGTACCATTTTTAAATGTATAATTGTCAAAGATCAATTTTATGGTTTATGTAACAAAAGTAAAAAAAATGGAACTGACTGCAAATAATAATAATAATAATAATAATAATAATAATAATAATAATAATAATAATAATTATTATTATTATTATAATTTAAAATAACTACTGTGAATTGGGAGTGTAGGTATAGTTGCAAGATAATATAACCTGGGAGTATCAGCTCTCCATTACAATTTGTTTTTTAAATAAAATAAATAAATAATTTAAATCAATCAATAAATGATCATACTACATATTATAACCTTCATAAACTGGTTGTTGCGGTCAAAATGGTTGCCTCCATGGGTTAGACGGTTCAACTTCTTTACCCGAATTTTTTTTTAAAGGATTTAGAGAATGAAATAAAAGTAAATGAGACTATCCTGTCTGGGACCAAATCAAGTCTCACAGCAAATTTATTTAGAGATTGAGAAACGTGATTGAAACACTGCTCAAATAATCATCCTGAGAAATAGGAACACATTTCTCTCACTTGTGAAGACTTCAATCCTCAGCTCAAGTCAGAAATAATTAATTATGCCATTACTGCCTCTGCCAATGAACATCATGTAAATGTAGCAACAATCTGCATGCTCAGACAAGACCGTTTTTTACCATCTCACATTACATCCAGTCAGCCTGTTGAAATGTAACCTCTCGCTCGATTTGACCAACTGCTTAAAACCAATTATAAATGAAAGCCAGTGATGTCTGGGTCTGAATGCGGAGACGAGTTCCATTTGATGAAAACGAGAGGAGAAGATGAGGAGTGGCAGCTGTGGGATTTTGGCCTGGTGACACAGTAAGGCTGACGGGTTGAGACAAATTATTCAGAATCCCCTGAGACAAACAAAATGAAGCACAAGATGAGATTAAATCCCTTGGCTTTCCTCTCTGTGACTGGCGGGGGGTGGGGGTAGGGGGTATTTGGGCTTGTACTTTAATATGAATGACATCAACCTTTCAGGAAGGGCATAACACCAATTTGAGATTACTTGAGATTACTGGTTATTTCTCAAAAATAACAGTGCCTTCGTTATTGCATACTTTTTAAGAAATAACACAGATAAGAAAAATATACAACGCATTTAAGAAATAAGATAAGAAAAAAGCAGACCATCTAAGAATAAGATAATATTACAGTTGATTGGTCTAGGACAGTGTATTTTACATTTTTTAGTTGTCAACCTTTCGATAAAAGGTTTTTTTAGGTGTAACGGTGGGTTTTTGATAGGGGTTTAAGTGCCGGTCTGTCATAAAAAGAGAAATATAAGAAGTAAATGAAAAAGAATTAGGTATGAGGGTTAAGTCGTCTCGATGCTTCTTCCTGTTTCAAAGTTAATGAGGAAGTGGGATTTTCCCCCCAAAACCACTTGTTGGTAGCAGCTAATTTAATTGGTTAAGGTTACAGTGACGGGTAGGTTTAGGGATCAGTTTAGGGAATTAGTACTGTGATTGACATGACCAATAAAATCATAAGAATCGCCTGCAGGGCATAGTTTCCCCTGAACTGGTTTGGGAAAAAAACATGCTAATGAGAATGTGACGTATTTGGACATGGGTGTGGCATCTGATGTCGGATGTGGGCCGGGTTGTTCAACTAGCTTCATGCAACAGCCCTCTGGTCTCGGACATTTCACTGTTATTATTGGTGGGGATTGTTTAGTTATAATTTCAGCAGGTTACATCGCCATGCCAGTAGATGGCGAAAAATGACTACTGAATCATTCCTTCAACCGATTCGTGCAAAACCACTGATTGATTCAGAAAAGAGGTGAGTGGCTAAATTCAGAAAAGCACACTACCATACAACATACTTTACATGGCAGAAATAATACAAATGATGGAAAATAATTCCAAATTCAGCCACTTGCTTAAAGTGGGGCATCATTCCCTCTAACGATTTGTTCAAAAAAACTGAGTCATCCAGGAACTAATCATTGCTACTGTGTTTTGATGGGGCAAAAATAGACAAGTAATTGGCTATATTGTCTCTATAATGTGTAATTTACTTAATCTTATTGAACAATATCACACCGCGTGAGCTTAGAATTATACAGTTCTATCTCAGTTTAGGGTTGTTCTGAGATATTGAGCATCAAAGTGTTTAAATCCCTGCTGTTTTGTGAGATGGAACCTTTTTATTTTATTGATAACTACTAACAAAATATTTTTTTTTTTTACAAAAATAACATCACACAGGCATTAATAAACACCTAATGGATAAGATTATGTCAAAAACTCAATTTCGACCAAAAGTGGAGATAGAACCATATAATTCTAAGCTCACGACTCGTAATTGTTTTATCTGGGGAAAAAAACAAAAACACAGGTGTACTATACTTAACTTATTTAAGGTTAAGTCCCCAAAACCCAAATTTTTGATTTTGAACAACTGCAGAGAAGTAACATGTTTGAGGTCTTCTTGATGAGTTTGGTGAGGAAGTAGTGGCCAAATTGGTCCCAGTCAGTGATCTATTACCTGCTTCTTCTTTTTTTTTTTTTTTGTGCTTGGTAGATGCCAGCAGGTGACTTTCTCAGCTAAACTGACAACTTGCTGCAACCTGGTTTTGGAGCAGGCGGAGAGTAAGGGGAACTAAACTATGATTGAGGAAGTGAAGATGCATTCTATGCTCTGTAGGACTTGACCACTTGATAGGTGAGATATGTAGAGTAGTTAAGTTCTCCTTGTTTTATACTTTAAGAATGTACCAAAGACTTTCTTCCCACCCAAGAAAGAGTAAATAAAATAGTAAAACAATATTAGACATAAACACCACTTTTTTCTGGTTGCTAGATCCAAAGGAGAATATGAAGTCAAAAATGATTAGCAGTCATAATTATCAACAAATCATATGCAAAGCATTGGGATGTTTTTTTTTTTGGTCTGAATTTATCTTTCTGACCAATAATTACACGTCAATGCACAGGCCCTGTCCCAGAGCTTTGCCTTTATTTGTTTTTACTTGAGCTCCATTTAAACTGTAATTCTGTAGTCTTTGTGGCTTGTATTGTCCCACCAACAAAGGGGCATAAGCTCGGTCCCTGTGGAGGGACAGTGAAAAAATGGAGAAAGAAAAGAGAGAAGATATATGCAGCTTTTGTTTCAGTATTTGTTCGCTCAGGCACACTATTCCAACAAGACTAAAGCCCTAGCAGTGTAATGTACACATCAATAAATAATGCATTGCAATGTTTGCACAAGCTCTGTTTAGTTCTTACTACAGCCTCACAGTGGAGTCATTGGCAATTCATTATGTAATCCTAAACACCTTGGCTCTTTGAGATAATTATTACAATATCAGACATTTTAATATGCACAAACTTTTTTTTTACTGTGTTCCAAAGTATTTTCTTTCAACCTTATTTGTGCACATTCAAATTTAAAAGTAAATAAAAGGATATTTTACATTTTAGAGAAAGTAAAAAACTTTCACAGTCAATGCTCAAAACAAATGATGCTTTTTAATAACTATTTAGATTTTGCCAGATTTACATATCAGTTATATAAGGTTTTAACTTATATATATATATATATATATATATATATATATATATATATATATATATATATATATATATATATATATATATATATATGTAGTAGTAAAACCTTATATAAAAAATATATATTTGAAACATATTTTATTTATATATATATATATATATATATATATATATATATATATATATTAGGTTAAAGCCAACAAACCCAACATCTATTATATAGTGACACCTCTATTATTGACCATCTCCCTAAGTATGGATGATTGCTTTTTTGTCTGTCATTTTTATTATAAATTATATTTAGAGGGTGACTTAATGTCTTGAATCCTCCTCATATAGGACCCAACAAAGAACAAAAGATTGAATATAATGTAATTTGATATATAATATCTGACATTATAATAGGCCTATATAATATATTTAAAAGGCATATTAATGATTTTGAAATGCACTGAACATTTGCATACATTTGAGGACCAGAAATGTCACATTTCCACTTCCACCATCCTCTGCACTACACGTCCCAGCATCCCTCCTGGTCACCACCTGCTAGTCATCTCCAATCACACACACCTGCATGTCATCATCACCCTCATCACTGCCACTACAAAGGCACATTCCTCACCACAGTTCATTGTCCGACCTTGTTTGTTGTATGTGGACTGTTCCCTTTTGTCTTCAGCGATCTCTCTGAGTCTCTACAGGTCAATAAATCACTGTTCACCATCCATCTTCCTCTCCTGTATCTGCATATCCGTAACAAGAAAAGTCAAATTTTTCTTAAAGGGAAATTTTATACCTGTTAGGTTTATGTTCTGGTTATGTATTCTACCTATAATGTAACAATACAAAAAGTATCACATAAAAAGAAAAACCGCAAGGGGCATTTTTAACAGGTAGTTAATCAGGCTCTTTGGTCTATGATACCATCTGCAGCAACTAGAGGGCAGTAAATATTTCCACATCAGGTGGTCTATTGACTATCATTTTCCTATCTGCGTAGGTTAACACTGCACAGATAATTTTTATTTAGGCATAATGTCTTTTGAGTTGTGAATGTATAAAAATATATATTTAATTAGTATGCTATTGACACATTTTATGTTTGTCTCTCAGTCAAAAGGGTATTTTAGAGTGGGAGAGATGAAAGGCATCCGCTTCTCGAAATAGTGCGCAGCTAACAACATTAAGAGGAGGCAGCTGAAGCAAACATCCCTGAACCGAAGACACTGAGCTAAGAGAAAGAGATAGAAGGAATGAGAGAGTGAAAGCTAGAGACACAAGAGAGCAGACACTAAACGGCTGGCAGCCGGAGGAGAGGGCAGGCTCAAAGCCTGAGGAGACATCTTTTGCATAATGACATGTTACTTCTCGTTTTGTGCTTCCATGGCCCAGGCCTCATAAGTGCTGCATCTGTTTACAAGCACACCACTTTGCCAAGTAGCACCCATCTATTCGACATTCATGAGATATCTCTGAAGAGTCCCCAGCTGGAAAAATTGAGATAAGAGAAAAAACCCAATGCAAATAAAAAATCTTTGCTGATTTCTTTCATATTATGTTTTCAGATTTGATTGAGAGCCAAAAAAAAAAAAAAAAAAAAAAAAGAACATCAACAACAGCTTCCAGTGGTGACAGAAATAGAGCTGTATTCTAAACGTGACATCTGCCTTTGGTTTGGTATTGTTGCTTGAGCGGTCTGGTCTCTGTCACTTGAATGCTTAATTTTCTTTGCTTCTTGTTATATACCCAAGGCTCAGCTGTCCTCCAGACCAATTCATGACAAGTGGAACAGGAGAGACGAGACAACCGACAGCTAAAAAGGAGGCAGTGTGGGCAGCTGTTTAGGCTGTAGTCATCTGATCCATGAGTCACATTGTCATTTCAACAAGCCTGTTCATCATGACCATGTTCTCTACAAACTCTCACTTTATGTTATCTACATTATGAAGCAAAACCAATTAAACAACACTCATTATAAAGAATCATTGTTTCAAACATTTGTTTGGGGCCAATGGATAGAGAGCTAGAGCAGAGACCCCCGTTCCATATTTTTCATAGTATTGGGCTAAAATAACATGCTATTAGAAGGATATCAATGTATTTACATAGTTTCATATTTTGCTTATGATACTAAGTCATATAAAAAATACTGAATACTGATGTACACATTCATCAGTATTGGGGATGGTATTTGGGGATGGTAAGATTTTTTAAAATGTCTTTGAAAGAAGTCTCTTTTAAAGCTCACCAATATTGCATTTATTCGATAAGAAATACAGTAAAACAGTAATCTTACAAAACTGAATTATGTAAAATAACTGTTTTCTATTTCAATCCAGTTAATCCAGTCTTTAGTGTTACATGTTGCTTCAGAAATTATTCTGAAACAGTTGTGCTACTTTTTTGTATCATGTATCAATTATTGGAATTAAAGAAGGTTCAAAAGAACACCTCCGTTACTATTGTAACTCGTTCCCTGAAGGAGAGATAGGAAATGTTAAGTTGTTACGTCGACGTCTCACTTGGGAGCCCAATCACCTTCGGGTAGTAAGAAAATGGGTCAATGAAGATTGGCAAGTGAGCATCGCATGGCAAGCCACTCCCCTTGACATATGGGTATATAAGCTGGCCGGCAACTCACTCCTTCAGGTTTTTACTGAGGAGCCGATACGGGATCCTGGCATTCAGCAGGTAGTACAGGGTTGTGACAGGTGGGATGTAATGTCTCCGTTCCCTCCTTCAGGGAACGAGGGTTACAATAGTAACTGAGAAGTTTCCTTTCAGTCAGTCATGTTCAACGTTACGTCAATGACTGACTGTATGGGGTCCCTATGGAAAGCACCACAACCGCTGACCCTTCCCAGTCCCCAATGTAAGTTGAACAGACCTCTTTACCTGGTAGGGTAAAAGGATATAACTTTGATAGGGGTCGATAGCTGCTGCTCCTTTCTGCTTTACCGTATTTAGCCACGACTGGTTGAATAACACTGGGGAAGTGTGCCGGGTCCAGATGAAAAGGGACGCTATGGAGGCCACATCCTGCCCATAAGGAGGTAACATGTAGAAAATACATATATGGACAGACCATTGGGGCAGTACTACATATGGAAGAAAACTCTACAGTAGGTCCTACCTGGAAAGGGATGGAACTACTAAAAATGCAGAGCTATGACAGAGCAGACACTGTCAAGGGAAATATATGGGTTTAAATCGTGCCGGGGAAGAATACACATATGGGATTACCAGAGGGGAATCACAACATATGGGCATTTAGCCCAGTACAGGGGCTGACTGACTGGGCATACATCTCAAGTACTGGGCCTGGCGTCTGATGCCTCTGCCGTGTCTGACTGCCCATAGAAGGTTGGAGGAAACTCGATCCAGTGTTCGCCAACTGAGGAACTCACCTGGAGAGTCTTGAAGGCACCTGTATCCCCCATTAAAAGGGAATGTTGCTGCAAGAGAGACACTGAGCCAGTTTTCCCGCCACTTACTCAGGCAGTTTAGCACTGACTTTGCGGGCTCGTTTGAGAGACACGCCGTCATTTTGACCGAATCCAACTCCATACCAAGAAAAGACATACTCTGCACAGGGGAGA